>NW_026555027.1:21834285-22438214 GCF_021234165.1 Pteronotus mesoamericanus
GGGAAACTATGAGGAACTTACTGCAAACTGTATCAGCATGAAAAAGGACATAGAAACTATCAATAAGAGACAAGGGAAAATGACGAATACAATTTCTGAATTGAAGAACACAGTAGAAGAAATCAAAAGCAGGCTAGATGAAGGAGAGGAATGAATCAGCGAGCTGGAAGATAATGTATAAAAAAGCTCCCAGAAAGAACAAGAAAATGAAAAAAGACTCAAAATAATGAAAAGGCATTTAGGGAAATGCAGGACAACATGAAACATAATAATATCCATATAATAAGGTTTCCAGAAGGCGAAGAAGAGGAGGAAGAGCTAGAGAAACTGTGTGAAAAGGTAATGATGGAAAACTTCCCTAATTGGAGGAGAAAAAACGTCACACAAGTCCAGGAAGCATAGAGGAACCCAATGAGGCCCACTCTAAGACACATCATCATTAAAATGGCAAATATCAAAGACAAACAGAGAGTCCTAAAGGAAACAAAGGAGAAAGAGGTAGTAACATATAATGGAGCCCTGATATGTCTAGCAGCTGACTTCTCAACAGAAACACTACAGGCCAGAAGGGAATGGCAAGAAATATTCCAAGTCATGAAAAGTAAAGGCCTGAAACCAAGACTGCTTTACCCAGCAAGGCTCTCAGTTAAAATGGAAGGCAAAATAAGGAGTTTCCTAGACAAAAGAAGGCTAAAAGAATACACCTCCACCAAACCAGCACTGCAAAATATGCTAAAGGGACTCCTTTAAGAAGATGGAAAAAAAGAGTCTATGAATACCCAGTTCCTTTCACAGTCACCAATATTTGATATTACCAATATTTTTAATCCTTACTAATCTGATTGTGACAATGATGTGTTATTTTAATTGTTCCTTTACTATTTGTTTAAACTAAACCCGTTTTTGTATGTTTCTTGCCTGTTTCTATTATTTTTAAAAAAGCTTTAAATGACTTTTTGGTATTCTTTATCCATTTTTTAATTGAATGTTTATAGAATTTTTTCCCTAAAAAAACTATTAACCCTTTTTTAGATGTGTTGCAAATATTTTCCTTTTCTATTATTTGTCCTTTAACTTTTTAAATATGTATATTACTATATATTCTTAAATGTTTTATATAGTCATATTGTCAATATTTTACTTTATAGCTTCTGGGTTTGAATATTTTACTTCAGGGTAAGAAAAATATTATTTTGTATTTCTCCTAAAACTCCTTAGATTTTACATATTGATTTTTAACTCACCTGAATATTTTTTGTATAATGTGTGAAATGGGGCTCTATACTTGTTTTATTTCAAGTAATAGTGGTCCAGGCACCTTAATTGTTGAATAAGCCTAATTTTCCCTATTGATTTGAAATATCAATTTAATCATATATTACATTGTTAGGCAGAAATATACATTTGTTTCTAGAATGCTCATTTTATTTCATTGATATATCAGATTATTTCTGTGCTTGTGCCATGTTGTTTTAATTCATGAGTCTATATAATGGATTTAATTTTTTAATATTTTATAATGTATTTTGACATTTAAAATAAATAAAGAAATAAAATATGCATTTAAAAAAAAAGAAGAAAGAAAGAAGGAACTCCTACCTTTTGTGACAACATGGATAGAACTCGAGAATATTTTGCTAAGTGAAATAAGCCAGCTGGTGAAAGACAAATACCATATGATCTCACCTATAAGTGCAATCTATTCAACAAACTAAACTAGTGAATAAAATAAATCACAAGTACGGAAACATGGAGCAGACTGAAAGTGACCAGAGGGGATGGGGAAGGAGGACAACGGTGGAAAGAAGAAGGAGGGACTGGACAAAGAACATGTGTGAATGACCCATGCACATGGACAACAGAGTGGGAATTGACTGTGTGAGCAGGGGGTGGGGGTGGGAGGGGTGGAGGGGGGAAGGGGGAAAAACTGAGACAACTGTAATAGAATAAACATGATTTAAAAATAAAAAATTTTTTAAAAACCACAAAAAAAAGAGAAAGGGTATACAACCACAAAAACAAATGAAGGAAAACTTTTAAGAAACTTTAGCCAGTTAATGTGACTAGGTCAAATACAGATATGGGCCAAATCAAAAAGGACCATCTGAAGCTATGGAAATATTTTGGGCTTTGTCTGAAGGCAATGAACCACACTGATGCAAAAACTTTGCATTTTAGAAAGATAGTTCTGGCTGTATTACTGAGGACAGATGGAGGGTTCAAGAACTGAATTTGGAGTGGTGTAGTTGCAATATTCAGCAAGAACACTGATAGCTGAACTCAAGTGATGGTTGTGAGAACACAGCAGAGAAAGACTAAGGAATGCTGAAGAGGATAGAGATTTACCTGTGAGTAGGACATAGAGCCTTGGTAGTTGGAGATCAGTCATGATGATAGTTTGAAATCAGACACTACAGAAACAAGCAAACAAAAATGTTCTTTTTCTGACCTTTTGAAGAGCTCTTTTTGAAGATCTACCAGTGTACCAGTGAGAATATATTCAAAGTAGAAACAAATGTATATTCCATATTTCTTTGGTTTATAAAGAGTCAGTATTAGTGGCATTGAGACCCAACTGTCTATTAAATTACTTTAATTATCTGGAGTATTTTACAAGGGCCATCTCTTCTCTTTGTTATGCAAGAGAGAAAGAAATGGGAGAAAACAATTAGGTTTGGGGGTTATCGCATGACTGGAAAAATGTTGAAGAGATGTCTGCAGGTACCTGGAGTTTCAGGCAGCTACGGAGCTGCCAGGTGTGTTTAGGTTGGCTCCAAGGAGGATTTATAATTTTGGAGTTGCATACTAAATTTTTGAGCTCTAGAATATTAACAAACAAAAGAGGTATACGTTCTAAAGAAAAGTGTTAGATATAAGAATATTGCCTTAAATAACAGTCTCTATAATCAAAATGACATTTAATTCTACAATCCAAGCAGATATTTTTTGAATGCATATGTATGTATGTATGTATATGTGTGTGTGTGCATATGTGTGTATATAAAACTGTATAGCAATTATTGGTATACAACTCTATAGAAATCAACTCACGAAATAAATATGTTTACAATGCAGGCTGGGCCCTCCCACTGTGAACAGAAATAACTGATTTTTTTTCTATGTCTGATTATAAATGTGTTTATAATAGATTAGCTGACATAATTTATTTCAGGTTTAAACTGTAATTAATCACAGAAATGAAAATTTGATACTGAAAGTAACTTTTATAATATTCAGAAAGGCATCTCTTTTTCCTTCTGTCTTCCACATCAGAGAGGTTCAATTTCTACATATTATAGAGGAGAAGGAAGGAGCTGCCTCTCCCTTTCCCCTCTCCTTTCCCTCCTTTCCTCCTTCCTTCCTCCCTCCCTATCTCCTTCCCTCTGTCCCTGCCTCTGTTTGTTTTTATTAGAGCTAAAATTAAAGTTTTGAGTTGATAATGCAATCACATGGCTCAAAATTTAAAAAATAAAATTAAAGTGTAGAGTGGACAAGACCCCTTGACCCCATTCTCCATCCTCTCTGTTCTCCCTTCTTCCTCACAGGTGACAAATACGACACGTAGTCTCACTGCCACTTCAACCACACTCTTACCTACACCAACTATGAAAATAACTTTTGTTTAGCATTTTAAATATTAATTTGTTCTCTTCCAGTAAAGATCCAATTATAGTATAGGAAATGATCTATAACATCTGCCATGTCTTAGACTGCTGTAGCAAACCATTCTAGACTGAGTGATTTATAAGGATAAACATTTATTGCTCACATTTCTGGGAAGCTGTGAAGTTCAAGATCAAGGCACCAGGAGGCTGTGTCTGGTGAGGACCTGCTTTCTGATTCATAAAAGGCTTTCTTTTTGCTGTGTCCTCACGTGACAAAGGGTAAGGGAGCTCTCTGGGTCTGCTTCATGAGGGCACTATTCCCATTCATGGGGACTTCACCGTCATGACTTAATCACCTCCCACAGACTCTCCTAACACCTATGTCACATTAAGGATTGGTTTCAAAATACAAATTTTAGGGGGCACAACATCCAATCTATAGCATCTCACTTGTGCCTAGTAAAATTTATTATAGGTTCTGGAAGGCCTACTTTCTAACAAGGCCAACCAATCAGGATCAAGAAGCTAATGGGATTATAATAATCTCATTTTCTTCCTTCTATTCCACCTACGAATTAATAGAGGTACCGGAGCTGAGATTTATGAGAAGTTGGAACAAGAGTAAATGGATGAAACAGGCTCCAAGGCGAGGGTCACTGACAGGGACAAGCCGTTGAAAGAGTTGTTTCTTCCCGCAAGATCACTGCCTTTTTTTGCCAGACAGTTCTTCAAAATGAGGAGGTGGGAGAGTTCAGTAGTCACAGAAACAAGGACATATATCTGCCCAGCACTGAGGATGGAAAAAGTCTGGGAAAGCCAGGCAGTCTGGGATGGGGAACAAAAATTATGAAAGCAATTTGACTTGAAAGAGATTACAATACATCATCCTTCCAAAAGTGTATTTCATTTCTACCCAATCTGGTAATACAGTGGTTTTTCCTCACACTGGTTTCATGTTAACAAACACACTAGCAACCTTTTAGTAAAGGCTGCTTAGATCTTATACCTAGTATAAAAATATTAATAAAACATATCTTTTCAATTTTATAAATTACATTGTTAGTATAACATTTCTGTTGTAGATATATTTTGTTTTCTAACTTAATTTTTTACTGTATTTGTTTCAAATCTGTATTTTCTTATTTATGCTTTTTGCCATATATATTCATCTCTGTAACCCACTTTAAGTTTTCTGTTTTTGGAGAAAGATAATATATGGAGAAATTATAAAAGAAAGTACCTCCAGCAGAGAAGTGTTGATGGTGACATTTCATTTGAATATTTTTGCTGGAACAATATGGGCACAAGTAAGTAAATTAAACAATTCAAATAAAGAAATGTTAGAGCTAACATTCCATCTGGGATTATAGCTACCTGAGTGGTTTGAGGATTGGTTATTTTCATGAAATAGAAATAATATCAGTGCATTCTCTCTCTCTCCTCCCTCTTTCTCTCTGAAAATGTACATTATCTTAAAAATCTCAGGTGCAAAAATAGATCATGGCTTATCAGTTTTGTTTGGTTTGATTATGACAAAATTATATATCTGTTGAGTTGTACCCATTCAAATGCCAACTTTTCAGTAGGGAATAAAGCAAAAACCTCTTCATATTTACTGCAATGGAAAAGTGGATATTGTTGATTTTAAAAAAAGCATGTTTCCAAGCAGTGTGAATACAGCATGACATTGTTTTGTCAAATAAATACATATTTCTTTATAAACACGTATTGTACAGAATAAGATCTGGAAAGGCATACACTAAGGTATTTGCAGTGCAGAGCTCTGGGCAGCAGGCGTTTTTTCTCATTTACTTGTCAAAAACTTCATTATAACACAATCGATCATTAGATGAACTCAGATGTGTCTGGTGTAAATCCTCACCACATCCACATAAGTTATATTGTACTTGCAATCACTAATATGCTGGACTTCCTACTTAAATTTTATGACAGAGATTCATTTTACTAAAAATGTTAATAAAATCATCAACCAGTCAGTCCAGGAATATGCCAGAACAATGCTTAGTGCTGGGAGATAGTAGAATACAAAATACATATAGACACTTACAGATTAGTGGAACAGAAAAGAATAGAAATATAAATTAAGGATTGCATTTACTAGGGTGTGCATGATTTTACCTACATGCCTATCTGCTGCTGTTTGTGCACCTTCCACAGTAGATCACAAGACCTCATTGGCAGGTTTACCTTGTTCTCCCCATGCCCAGAGTAATGTCTGGCATGTGATAGGTAATCAGTAAATGAGTTGAAGAAGTAAGTTGATCAAATACATAAAAAGTTAGAACTAGGAAGTAAACAAGGGGGGTGATATTGTAGAGACAAATGGGAGATCAACTTCAGCTTGGGTGGTTGGGTAAGGCTTCATTGAGGAGTTTATGTATTAACCATAACTTGTGGAAGAATTGAAAACAAACCAGGTAAGTCAAAGAATATTGATTTTTTATTCTAATTTCTTTAACTTTATTTTTTGCTCTTGTGTTTTGGAAAATAACATTTGAGTACTCTGTAGTCTAAGTAGACACACCTCAGGAAAATGTCTTCTTTCTACACCCTCAAGTATTTCTTCAGAAAGCATATTAATAATTGTCTGAAACAAAATGTGGAATAGGATTTCTGTTCTTTCAAGCAACGCCTGTATGCAAAAAGAGACAAACCTTGAGTACTTCCTCCCTTCTCTGAAGTAATTTCTGGAAGAAAACTTATGTATTCATGATCTTTTGAATTGCTCAAGACTACAGCTAATGTATTGGTTTGATCTGTTAACAAATTTAAATGAACTATAGATCAATTATATTTCATCTTCTTTATAAATATTTTATTAACAACCAGATAAGTTATCAAGAAAATGCTTTAAAAGTGGTGTGTATGTGTGAGAGAGACACAGAGAGAGAGAGAGAGAAACAGAGAGAGAGAGAGAACAAAAGGAGGAAAAAGGGGAATGACACTAACCCTAATCAGAGCGGCCAGAAGATAAAATCCATGCTGGCCTACCCTTGTCATCTTCATTTCATCCCAGGTTATTCTAAGTCCCCTGAAGACAGGTGACATAATTGAGTGAAGTGGCCTTGTGCTTCTGCATACTGTTATGCAGTCTATTCATTGAGCAACTCCAGAGAGCTGCATTCACCTCTGTAAACTTTATAGATGGGTATATATCTATTAAGACAATTTTCTAGATGATGGTAGCATACTATTTTTAAAAAGGAAATGCAGCCCTTTCTAATTTTCACAAAGGAATCATGTGGACTAGTGGTAGAACAGGGACTATGGATAATGGAAAGGAGCATATTCTATGAGAGCTTTTCCTACTCAATGGCAATCAATTGTTTTAGTGCAATAAACATCATTCTTTGACTGAAGAACATGCAATGTTTTTCATCTTCTGTTTTAAAATATGTGTTTCCATTTGACTTTTACTGAGAAGAGACTGTATCTCTTCAAGAGAACAGATGACCTTTAAAAATGTGACAGAAAGGGTATGTTTTCTCAATAAAATTTGCATAATTTAATATTCAGAGATGAATTCAAGGGAGAACCCCTAAGTTTTCAAATCTTCTTTGTTTATTTTTGTGAACCCAAGGATGTAGCATTGAGAAGTATATCCCAATCAAAATAACAAGAGGAGATTTTTATTTTTTAACCTTTATAGAATCTAGTAAATTGCATAAGCTCTTCTCTGTTCCTTTTATTTGTTCGGATTTGTTTCATTCTTTAAAAATGTCACTTTGAATCCCTTATCTTTAATGAGGTTTCCCTTAACTTCTCCAGGTCTCCAAAACTTAATTCTCCTCTGGATACCTACAATGTGTATCAAATATTCTTAATTTTAATTCTGTTTATTCTTGTTTTATGACTTAATATTTTAAAAGATTTTATTTATTTATTTTTAGAGAGAGGGGAAAAAAGGGAGAAAGAGAGGGAGAGAAACATCAATGTGTGGTTGCCTCTCTCACACCTCCTATTGGGGATTAGACCCACAACCCAGGCATGTGCCCTGACTGGGAATTGAACTGGCAACACTTTGGTTCACAGGATGGCATTCAATCCACTGAGCCACACCAGCCAGGGCATGACTTAATTTTATAACCTAGATCAGAAGTTTCTTGTGGTCAGAAATCATAATATAAAGTTCATTTTTTGTTACATATTGCTTAACACAGAGATGAGTACATGGTTGGTGATTAGTAAATATTTGTGGCATATTTCTTAACTCTTGATTATGAAAACTTTCAAAGTAATATGAGACTCAAAAATCCATCATCATTTTCAACAATTATCAACCCATGACCAATTCTGTTTCATTTTTATCCCTACATATTCCCTATTCCTGGATCATTTTGAAGCACATGACTAACATGTTATCATTTTATCTGTAAATATTTTAGTACGTATCTGTAAAGATAATACTTATAGGGGGGTAGGCCAATATAAGATTATTATACCTAAAAAATTAAGTATAATTAAATAAAGAAATGCAATATTTTATTATAGCTCAAAATTTTCTTGATTATATCATTTTATTTTACCATTTGGTGGAATCAGAATCTTTATAAGATTGCAAATCCAATTGGTATAGGTCTCTTAAGTGTCTGGTAATCTCTATGTTGTTCTCTTCCTATTTTTTTCTGTGATTTATTTGTTGAAGAAAGGGAATAATCTATTCTGTGGAGTTGCCAACATTTGTTTCTTTTTTTTTTTGTTGAATGTGTTCCTGTGATGCCATTTAACAAGTTTCTCTTTATATCACCAAAAACATTGCAGTTACATCTAGAGACTTAATATGAATTTTTCTCTTTTACAAGGATGTTTCAAAAACGAAAGATATGTTCCTTAATCTGGAGAAACATAATAACTGGCTGTCACTTTTTTATAACTTTAGCAGCATTTGGCATTCATTATAGTGGTGACATTCTCAATTTTTTGGAACACTCTACAAAAAGAAACTTAGCAAAACAACCGACCCAGTCAAGGGACCTGACTTCAATTGGATCAGACTATGTAACAACTTATTTAACAATTGTTGAAAACAAAGGAATAATTAGCTATCAATTCAGGGAAGTTAAGAGTGGCATGGTATACCACTAGAGAAAGACCAACCAGGGGAGATAAGGGAAAGACACAAAGAGAGCAAGGTAAAACCACAGTCATCCCTTCCGCTCAGGAAGGTTGTGTGTGCCCCAGGTAGTGCCTCCTTAAGAGCGATGTCAGAGATTTCATACTATGGGGAGGATAGCCTTTACTAAATGAGTCTAGCCGAGTCACTAAAACATAAATAAATAAGCAAACAACAACAAAAACATGGGGGATGCAATTTGTATTCAGAGTGACTAAATGTGCAATCAAAAATGTCTAGCTCTTGACGAAAGATTATGAGACATGCAGAGAAACAGGAAAGTGTAACCAATGATCAAGAACAAAATCAGGCAATAGAATTGATCTATGAATGGGCATTAATATTGCATTTACCAGACAAATATTTTAAAGAAGCTACCTATAAATATGTTGAAAAATTAAAGGAATCCATGTTTAAAGGATTAAAGAAAGGTATAATGATAAAGTCACATTAAATTGCAGAAATATAAAAAAGAGCAAAATGAAAGTTTTACAGTTTGAAAATACAATAACTTGAAATGAAGAGATTACTAAATGGCTCAACAGTAGATTTAAGCTTGCAAAAGAAAGAAGCCATGAACTTCAGTATAGATTGATAGAGCTTATGCAATGTGGGGGAAAATAAAGAGAGCTTCAGAGAAATGCGGGTGACTTTAAGTGCACCAAGGTATGTGTAATGGGAAGACCAGAAGAAGAGGAGAAAGAGCAAGGGTCAGAAAAAATAGTTGAAGAAATAATGGCTGCAAACGTACTAATTTGATTCGAAACATCAATCTACATATCTAAGAGGTTCAACAAATTCCAATAAACATAAAATAAGATAAACATGAAGAGATCCACAATCAGGAACATCTTAGTCAAAATGTTGCAAAACGAAGACAAAGAAAAGCATCTTTAAAAAAAAACAAGGGAAAGGTATGACACGCACAACGGTACACTTGTAAGATTAACAAGCGATTTCTCATTAAAATAATATGCTGAAAGAAAAAGAAAATGCCTACTAAGAATCTGATATCTAGCGACACTTTATTTTTAAAATGAAGACAAAATAAAGACATTCCCAGATAAACAAAAGCTGAGAAACTTTATCAATAGTACAGATTCCTTACAAGACACACTGAAGTAAGCCCTCCTGATGAAGGATAGCAACCGATCGCTTGAGATGTCCAACCCAAGCCCGTGGGCCACATGCGGCCCAGGATGGCTATGAATGAGGCCCAATACAAAATTGTAAATTTGCTTAAAACCTTTTTTTTTTGCTCATCAATTTTCATTAGTGTTTGTGTATTTAATGTGTGGCCCAAGACAATTTTTCTTCCAGTGTGGCCCAGAACCGCCAAAAGCTTGGACACCTCTGGTAGATGGTAATTGGCTCCACAGGAGAAAACAAAGAGCACCAGTAAAGGTAATTATGTAGGTGATTAGAAAAGACAGTATAATTGTATATTACTTATTCTTTTCTCACTTAAATAAATTAAAAAGCAATTATATTTAAATATATATAAAATTGCATTATTTGGCGTATAATATATAGAAATGTAATATATTTCACAATAACAGCATAAAAGATGTTGGTGGAAACAAAGCTGTATTGGATACTAGATGGTACTCAAATCCACTAACACAAACAGAAAGAACCAGAAGTGATATATAAGAAGGTTAATATAACAAATTATATATGTATACACACATATTTATCTATATCTATCTATTTGACCTCCTTTCAACTTCTTGAAAAAGCATGTACTTACATAATGAAATAATTTTAATAATATATTCTTGGATTTTTCAAAAGTATAGATAGAATATGTATAAAATTAACACAACACACACAGAAAAACAGAAGTTAGAGCTATATATAACTAAAGTTTATGTACTTCACTAGAATTGTTAGTACCAATCTAAGGTAGAGCTTAATAAGGTAAGATTATATTATAAGCAACAGAGCAAACACTGAGAAAATAATTTTTAAAATACAATTTAAAAATCATTAAAGAAATGAACAGATTACACTACAAAATGAAAATTTTTAAAAAATGGTCTAAGAAAGAAAAAAGGAACAAATAACAGGGGAAAAAAACACAGTAAATAAAAAACAAAATGGCAAAGTTAAATGCAATCATATCAATAATAACATTAAATGTGAATGCATTAATACAATCAAAAGGCACAGGTAATCAGTTTGGATAAAAAACTAAGATTTAATTATATGCTGTCTATAGAAGACACACGTTAGGTTCAAAGGTACAAGTAGTTTAAAATGATAAGAAAAGATATAACATGAAAACTACATCCATAAAAAAGCTGACGTAGTTATACCAAAATCAGAGAAAATAGACTTTGAAATAAAACTTGTTGCTGGAAATAAAAAGGGACATTTTATTATAATAAAGGAGTCCATATTTCAGGGAGATAATAACAATTTTAAACATACACACACGACGACAACAACAACAACAGAAACCCAAAATACATGAAGCAAAAACACAAAAATAAAGGAATAACTAGACAATTCAACAATAATACTTGGAAAGTTTGATAACCACTTACAATAACAAATAGAACAACTAGAGAGAAGATCAATAAGGAAATAGAAAACTGAAACATTATATGTAAGTCGATAGACCCAACAGACATCCATAGAACTTTCTACCCAACTACAGCAGAATATACATTTATCTAAAACATATGTGGAACATTTTCAGGATAGATCATATACTAGGCCATAAAATAAGCCTCAATAAATTTAAAATGATTGGAATTATATAAAGCATGTTCTTTAACGCCAATGGATTTAAATTAGAAATAAATGTCAGTATAAATTTAGGGAAATTCACAAATATATGGAAATTAAAACACTCCTAAATAACCAATGTGTCAAAGAAAAACTCACCAATGAAATAAGAAGATTTTTTAGATGAGTAAACAAAACACAGAAAGCCAAAAATTGTGTGATGCAGCTAAAGCAGTATTCAGAGGAAAATTTATATATGCAAGCTTTTACATAAAAAAGAAGAAAGATATTTAATAAATAACCTAACTTTTCACATTAAAAAACTAAAAAGCAAAACACACTCAAAGCTAGGAAGTAATACAATTTATAATGGAGTTATAATGTTATAATCAATATAAAAGAAAATGAAAGAACAAAGAAAAAAATCAATAAATTCAAATGTTGGTTTTTTGAAAAGAGCAACAAAATTGACAGAAGACTCAAAGTCAAGGAAAAACAAGAGAATACATTAGGAATATTAGAAACAACTGTATGCCAACAAATCAGATAATGTAAATGAAATGGACAAATTTCAGAAATAATACAAACTATAAAATTGACTCAAGAATAAATAGATAATGTAAGTAGACAAATAACAAGTAATAAGATTGAACCTATAATTTAAACACTTTCCACAAAGAAAAACCTAGGCCAGATGGCGTCACTGGGGAATTCTACCAAATATTAAAGAATTTGTACTATTTCTTTACAAACTCTTCCAAACCATTGATTGGGATATTTCCCAAATTATTCTATAATTCTATTGTTACCCTGATATCAAAACCACACAAAAACAACAAAGAAACAATATATATCATAAATATGGATGCAAAAATCCTCAGCAATATGCTAGTAAACCAATCCAGCAACACACAGAAATAATTATACACCGTGGCCCCAAAGTGCAAGGTTGGATTAACAACTCATAATCAATTAATGTAATAAAACTTATCAATAGAATTTAGAATGAAACTACATGTTCATCTCAATTTTTCAGTTTCCTTAATCATAAGGAACTTATAAAAACACTAACATTATATATAAAATAACAATAAAATAATTATTTTTGCTATCACAATTGTTAACATTCTCCTGACTTTCCATTTCAAGATGGCATGAGGTAATTAGACTTTGAATTCTTTTTCTGAAAATAACTTTTAATGAGAAAACATATGGAGAATTTAACAAAATAAATCAAAAACAAAAAACAATAAGATTTTCCCAAGTGATTTGTAGAGCTAAAGTTTCACCACAAGTGCTGTTTTCATAGACTACTTAAAAGGAGCTGATTTTATTTCGCTTCTATTTTTTCTTTAAACATTTATACAAATATTTTTATTTTTAATATATTTTTAATTGAATTTATTGGGGTGACATTGGTTAAGAAGATTATATGTGTTTTAAGTGTAAAATTCTGTGATACATAAGCTGTATATCGCATTGTGTTCTCAATACCCAAAGTCAAATCATCTTCCATCACCATTTATTTGGCCTCATGTACCCTTTACTACCCTCCACACCTTCCCTCCAGGAACCACCCTACTGCTCTCTGTGTCTATGAGTTGTGGTTTGTTTTTCTTGTTTGCTCATTTGTTACTTTCTGTTACTGTAAGTCATATCTTCACAAGAGACCACCTTTGAGTTTATCCTTAAGAAGACTGTGTGGTTCTTAAAAAGGCTCTGAGCCCTCATTGTTACTAGTCTATAAATTGTTAGCTGGAAGACTTTCTTGCAGAGAACATCACACGGCAACTTCCTTGGAAGAGGTCAGTTTGCTTGGAAAGCGGCTGAGAGTTGCCAGAAACCACATCTGTACTTAGGATGTAGATTCAGTCTATCATTCAAAAATTACAGTCATTTGAGACCATAATTTACTTAACTACAGAAGGTTTTTTTGTCCCTATAACTCACATTAAAGCCTCATTCCATGGCAGAAAGGCCATTATAATAATGGACAGCCCCTCATGTCTGCCCTTCCATCCTTTCAGTAGTATTGCGTATATGCATGACACTAACTCTTGATCAGCCTGTCCACAGATAAGGCCCTTTTCCATTTTTCCATCATTCAGAGGCATAAATTACACACAATACTCAGCACAGAGGAAGAAGGTAAGTCATCTTAGATCTGCTTTAAAGCATAAAGGAAGGTTATTTATAAAATAGTGGCTCATGAGAGAGAATAAATGATCTTTATTAAAATGGAAGAAATTGCATCTTCCAAAAAATTCTTAAAATAAATAATTCTTAACAATGGAGGAAACAAAATCACCCCTTGCCAAATCTTGATAGGCTATTTATGCTTTTGGAATGGAGCCACCCAGCCACATGACCATCCTTGATTAATAATGAATGTGGTTTTAAGACCATCGTAGCACTATATCATATTACAATCCCAGCACTAATCATTTGGAATAGAAGGACCAAATATGATTACTCTTTAATCAGAATAGGTCAGCAAACGATGGCTCCTCAGAGAGAAGTGTATAATATAGTCATAATTCTATAAATTGGTCTTATATAATAAGTGGCAAAATGCAACCAGACTGGATTCTGCTCAGTGGTTCAGAAATAATATCATCATCTTCTCAAGGAGATGACTGTGTTGGAGGGACTTACAAAGGAGCCAAGGACTGAGGGAAGGAGGAGGTTAAACCAAAACAATTGGGAAAGGCATGAGTTAATATTTTGAGCCTGTGTTGGCCTGCCTTCCACTCATCTTAGTTCTCCTGAAGGACACTTGCTGAACCTGCTCCATAACATCTTACGTCTGTGACAGGTGGTTATCACAGAGAATACATTAAACTGGCCTCACGTCGAGGGACCGACGTGTTGCAAGAAGCACCATGGTGGAGCGCCGGCCTCCTAGATCTGAGGGTTACTGTCCGGAGCCAGCTGAGGAGGGGAAGGGCTCTGAATCCCACAGAGCCGGTCCCAGGGTTGTCATGGATGGGGGGAATAAACTCAAGTCATCGCAAACACTTTGTTTGCCAGGCGAGGGGACTCGGCCCTTCCCTTTAGAGGAGAGAAGACCCTGAACTCCCCTGTTCAAAGGCTTTTATTGAGAACCATATACACAGGGGTATACAGCAAAGCGCATCAATCAATGTCAAAAGGCTTTGTTTACAGAAAACCAACAATTGAAGGGTCACAAGAGATCTGCCTCAGGTTAGGATCTATGAATAATGTAAATCTCCTTCCCAGTATGAGCCAGCTATTGTCATTTTTTGAAAAGAACAAAGCACGCTGAGAGAAACTTACTTTTAGGCCTGATTGTCCCTGGGAACCGCCCAATCCAGTTTAGGGCTGCACCTGCCTTTAGCATTGTTTCGAGCCTGGGCCAGGGGGGCGGGGCAGAGTCACCAAGAGATAAGGAGACTTCTTTCAGGTAGAATGAGGACTCTGGCCCTGTCCAAGCCTAGCTGAGGGGTGTGGGCCTTTTTGCCCTTTCTCCATGTCCCCCAAGTCCCTGTCTGCTGCCCATAATGGCCGATGTCTGTCTTAGGTGGTCTCTTCTCTTGAGAGAACTTACCCATCATCAACAATCGACCATCACAGGGCCAAGCAGGGGGATGTGAGGGAGGCAGGGGCGCAGCCAGGAGGACAGGTTTCATCTCCTCAGTGGCCTGTTTTCCCAAAGTCTCCTTGCTTAGCTCCAGCCTTGGGGCTCTCTTGCCAGTCAACAGGGCTACAGTCCCTGAAACCAGGCAGGGCAGTTCCCAACAGCCTCAGGCTTTGGGTTTGCACTCATAGTCTCTTCTGAGAAAACTATGAGGTTGGTGAAAATTGCATGTAACCTTTAAAATCTAGCAGTCTTTTAAAATATACCTAACTTCTCTGGCCATCTTAAGTGACTTGTGGCACATACCACAAAGCCAACCCATCACTTCTCCAGGAATAGTTTCTTGGGAAAATTAGTAAAAACAGGTGTAGATTACATTCAACTAACTCTCTCTGCAATGAACCATTTTTAGTAGGCTTCTTTTCATTAGACTTTTTATTTCCATACAGGCCTTAGGTTTTTTAAATGTTTAATTTATATGTTTTATTATAATAAACAGACTCCTAATTTACTTCTTAAGTTGTGGCTAGTGGACTTGACATCACACGCTGCTGTGATAAATCATGGGACTGCTCTGTGGTCATTTGGAAGTTTTTATATAAACACACATATACACCCTTTATGTATATAAATATATACATACATAATTATAAATATATATGTACATATGTATAACCTTCTTTCTTGCAACCTACTCTGGCTGGTGTGCTTGAGTTGGGGAGGCCATACAATAGGCTATGAAGAGAATCCCCATTCTCCCTTTTTAAATCAAGACACCTCATCTTTTGTTCCCACAACATAGTCCAATTAAACTGTATAATTTAACTAAAACTATTAAAAATGTAAGAGGTATTTATTTAAATAAGTAAGACTCTGAAGCCTGTATGTGATTGTAGGTAATAGATCATCCACCATAAATGTCAAATATCTGCTGTGTAGTTTTTGTTTTGTTTTTATAAGAAATAATTTCCATGTTAGAAAGTCCCCTTTAAAAGAGACTTTTAAAGGGAAAATAAATCTAGTAATTGAGGCATATAACATTGTAGAGAAGTGTTTCTTGAAATTCAAGGACAGAAGCAGTAATATTTTCTTAAGACTTTGCACACATTTCTGGTTACCATGGACATACCAATTCAAGGTTATTTGAAAGCAAACATGAAAAACTGACACAAAACAATGAATAATACAAAACATTCCACAAATATTGTGTAAACTTGGCACCCTTTAGTGAAGACCTATTCTAATCCATTTGATTTTGTTTTGACATTCTGCAGGCTAATTGTACATATGTAGGTATGGTATGGTATGTTATGGTATGGCATGGTATAATATGGTATGTACATGGGCAGCTTCTAGATTGCTATAAAGATTGCTCTCTCCGTGGAAGATATGAAAAGTCCAAATCTCTGTGTTTATAAAAATCCCCCTCAAGTTGTTTAAATAGGAATGAGAACCAGGTAAAGTGCCAATGTTATCACAATTATGGCATTAAGTTCTATGTGAATTATTTTATTCTATTCACTTAATTAAGGCATATTGAGTACTGAGCAGGTGCTGAAAACCTTTTAAATATTAAATCTTCAGATATAAATAAGGCATGTTTCATAATCTTCAGAAGCTGGTGTAGTGGAGGAAAAACAATTATGAAATATAACTGATGTGCTCTCATGAGTGCTATAAGAGATCTGTACAAAGAGCTATGAGCCCTGGCTGGGTGGCTCAGTTGATTGGAACGTTTTCTTGTACACCTAAAGTTTGCAGGTTTGATTCCCATTCAGGGAACATACCTGCATCGTGGGTTTGATCCCCTGTCAGCGTGCATACAGGAGGCAACCAATCAATGTTTTTCTTTGACATTGATCTCTCTCTTTCTCTCTCTTAAATCAATAAACACATCCTTGAGTAAGGATTAAAAAAATCATGGGAACAAGAAGGGGACATGATTTGGATGAGGGAAGGAGAATGGAACAGACAAGAAATGGTAGGCTTCTCAGAGGAGCTGCTATTTGATTTGAACCTTGGCGAGTGTGTAATAAGAAGAGGGATAAAGGGTCTTCTGGGAGCGATGCTGATCTAAACAAAGTTGCGGCACACTGAGCTTGAGATATAGCAAATATTCTGAAGTGACTGAAATAGGTCCCATCACAGAAGCATCAGGAAAAATAAGTTGGTTAGGGGTAGACTGTAAGGTGTTTTCTGTGCCACACTGAAAAGTATCTCTTTGGTCTTGTAGACAATCAGAAACTAGTGAATTTCTGAGAGAAGAAATAAACACTGTAATCTGGAAAAGTAAACTGAACATGTGTGAATTAAAATTGTAAGAAACCGGGAGTAGGGAAGCTAATCAGGGGTGACAAGTTTGGATGAATGATGGTGAAATCTGGAGCCAGGCGCTGTGATAAATTATGAGACTGCTCTGGGGTAGTTTGGTAGTTTTTATATAAAAACATAAACACACCCTTTATGTATATAAACATATATACATATATAATGAGAACCTTCGTTCTGGCTGTTAAGAGAAAGGAGGAGAAATTACAGAGCTCTCTTGGGGACACCAGATGCGGGTGGGAAGAAGAGAGGCAGTCATGGATGCGTGTGGTTTCCAGCACTGCAGAAACACAAACTTTTTTGTGAACACAGTTTGTCATTTTTCTTCTAGAATGCTATACGGATAAGCTGAAAAAATTATTGACTAATGAAATTTTGTTAGGTATGGAAATAGTTCAAGCAAAGCAGATGCTATCCAGATTTTAATTTTAACCAAGATTTTATTAGGCCAAAATCCTTTTTAAAGAAATGGCAAAACAAAAGCCTATCTTTGTTTAAAGAGTTCCAACATTCAAAGTAATTGGAGACCTTGCGTCTTGAATGGCGATGACCTTGTTGATAGAGGAGACAGTCACTTGCACACTCTTGTAGGAGGCTGAAATAAAAGGCGAAGTATACTGCCAGGCATCGGAGTTTTAAAAAGAAGGCGTACCATAACAAGAGTGAAAAGAAGAAACTTGGCTGGTAGTACACTATAACTAAAAAAACTATAAACTAGAAGTGGATGTGGTAGGACTCCACCATTATCCTTTGTAAGGCACTAGACAACTGATATTAGAAGTTTTATGAAAGTTATAATTTGAGAAACTTTAACAAACCATGAAAACTTTTTAGTATTAAAAAATCATACTCAGGAGTATCTTCTAAATGTAGTGTTAATCCTCAAACATGCCATTACCCATGTTTTTGTAGTCTCAATCAAGTGCATTTTTCTACAGGCTTGATCTCATCCCAATTTCTGAGTTGAGCCACTTGTGGGTGAAGCATTCTTAACAACTTCAGCCTCTCCATCTTGGACCTAGTGAGCTTCAACAATTCTTAATCCAGTCCCATGACAGTCTTATTTCTGACAGCTCCCAGACCCCTCTGCCACTAATTAGATTCACATTCCTACCCAAGCACCTCAGCGATGATTACTTACTTGTGTTGCTCCTGTAACTACAACTCTTACTCTACCTTAAGTCTTACTTCTCAGATGTGAACTTCTTACCTGGTTCCTGGCCCCACACTTTCGTTATTGTCTCTTCCTTGCCTGCAGCTCTCTTTTCCCACAGTCTGGAGTCCAGTTTTGGTACCTGAAATCCAATTCCCTGTGGATAGACACTTGGGCGATAGCTAATAGCTCTTGCTTGAAGGTTACCCAGCCCTGGACTCTGTCCTTCTGCTAGGACTCGTAATCCCCTGGTAAGTGCCAATGAGGTCCTAGAATTGTGTTCAATAAATCTGTGCTCTCTCTTTACATGCCTCGCCTCTCCAGGGGCTCCGCCATTGTTAAATTTTTCAGTCTTCACCACTTGCCTGTCCTGATCCAGTTGATGAAGTTTTGGATTTGGATTCAGTCTTGGCCCTAGTTCTCTTACTTTTTTACCTTCCTTAGTTTGCAATATAGAGCCTTCAGGCTTTATTCTATAGTCAGAAAGAAGATAAAGAGGCAAAGAGTAAACAGGGAGAGAGAGAACGAGACATGCTGTTTTTAACAAATTGTAAGCATGTAGTCACCCTTTTTGTCCCCACTCAGCAGCCCCAGGCCTACAGTGACAGATGCTGGAGGTTCTCCTTAAATAAACCTTTTGGCATAGTTCAGGACCCAGAAGGAACTATAGGAGCTGAAAGGGGAGCTTTGGGGAGCCAGTCACCACTCTTAGCAGGTGGGACAGGAAACCCTGGTTGCTAACTCATGGCACAGGAGGGAGTATGGGCAGCTGGTGCTCCCGGGAAACATGCTGGGCAGCTGTCTTCTAAACACATCCTTGGTCCTTCTTCAGGGGAAACAGTTCTTTGCACTGTAATTTTTCTCTACATCTTTACATTTTTTATCCTCACCTATTAATTTTAGAGAGAGGGAAAGAGAGGGAGGGGGAGAGAGAGAGAGATCAATTCTGTTGCTCATTGTACACACCCGGACAGGGACCACCAACCTAAGCGTGTGCCCTGTCCAAATATCAAACCTGCCACCTTTTGGTGTATGAGACGATGCTCCAACCAACTGAGCCACACTGGCCATAGCATCTTTAAATGTTGTTTCAGGTCTACCATGGAGAAGAAGCAACACAGAAGTCAGTGCTGAGAAAAGCTGAAGCCTACCTATCTCTCCAATGAGGAGATGAGAACTCGATAACTCACTGTTGAGTTATCGAGGCCAAATAAGTAATGAGGCCAGGGTCCATACAAACAAGGACCCTTGGAGAACATTTTGTATTCTTCCCTTTACCTCATTAACAGATTACCTTATGTGACCAATCTGCTAATAGAATGTTTTCTTGGGTTAATCTTTATCTAAATGTGAAAAACTATCAACAAATTTACTCATTCTTTTTAAATTACTTTTTAATTATACAATAAAACATGAATATATTATCTATGTGGAAAACTAAAACATAGACAAGGTTAAATACCATTTAATCATCTCCACCCTATTTACTTTTGAAACTCTAAAAATTACTTCTTTGAGTTACTTCTTTGTGGTTCCTCTTCACAATTATTTTATTATCCACTTGATACATTACAAAAAGTGGTCCTCAAGGACCTCTGGAGAATTAAATGTTTGTCCTTCCAAGATAAATTTAGATTTATCTTAGGTAACTTGATTTTGTTTGTTATGTGATCCTTCCTGGTAACTTGCTTGTGTTGCAACTCCATGGAAAAAAATGTCAGAAAGGCAGAGAGAGTTGACAGCTCACAGCGGGATATTGTGTGCAGGCTCCTTTCCAGAAGGGAAGAACTGTGTGGAGATGGTGTCCTTGCTGAGAGAGGCACACAGAAGCATTCTTTAGTTAACAGAAGTCTTAATTTGATTACTATATTAGTTTCCTGAGGCTGCCTTGAGAAGGTTGTCTTCCAGTTTTGAAAGCAAGGAATCCAAAATCGAAGGCTTGGCAGGCCTGTTCTCTCTGAAACTATAGGGGAATCCTTTCTAACCTCTTCCAGGATTCTGGTGGTTTACTGGAAATCTTTGGTGTTCATTAGCTTGTAGATTCAACCCTTCCATCCTGTCTTCTCATGTCATTTTCCCGTATCTCTTCACTTTGTTGTCCTATGTTTGTGCCCAAACTTTCCCTTTTAACAAGGACCCCAGTCACATGGAGTAGGACCCACCCTAGTGACTTCATCTTAATTTGACTATATCTACAACCCCCTAATCCAAATAAGGTCATATTATGAGGTATATCAGCGTGTCTTCTTGGGGGACATAAAAACTGGTAAAACAAAAGTAGGTGATTCATTAGGTTATAAAAAATATTCTTATCTAATAAGAGAAACTGAGGGTAAACAGGTTTTCAATGAATAACAAAGGGTTTTTTTCCAAAGGAAGGAAACAATCGTATTAAGTCTGCATGAAGCTAATTAGGATTTTAATGAAATTCTAATTTCTTGAAAACTATATTCAACACTGGAAAATTGATCCCTCAAAAATATTCAACACCTTATAGAACATGGAAAACCATTTTCTAGTGCCTCTTTTGGAACTCATTACATTGCAAAATCATTATGAGGGATTACTATCTCATTCTTCAGGTAAGAGTAACTTGTGAAGGGTTCAAATATACTCTTGCTATAAACTAAAAACTGAAAAACTAAATCAACTTAAATGATCCTACTTCTATTTCAGAAGTGTATAATAAATCATAAAATATGTAATATAGTCTATAAATTGGTTTCTGACTAATTTGTATTTTGGCACAACTAGATAACAAGATAGGAAGGCTAGAAAGGAAGCTATTCTGAAGTATCCTTGAAGATTCCTAGATACCCTTGTCCCTTTTAAAAATCTATGTCCTTAAGTTGTACTACCCAAAATATTCCACTTACATAAGGCCTTCCTGGAAAGAGAAGGAGGAACAGAAACCATGGCTTTTGGGTACCTTCATCCAGTAAAATGGGTAAGATGAGTGGTGGAAGGTTTTGTAGAACAGAAAGCTATTTTGACATTTTGGGTGTATAGCCCATAGCGACCTACTTATACAGTCTCACTTCCCCTCCATAGTCTAACCCTACTCCCTGAAACTTGAACAATTACAATGCCTTTTGTTTACCATGCATCCTTGGCAGCCATTCCCATACTATAGACTAGTTTATTCATCTTTCTCTCTTCACCAAGTTGAGGTACACCGCAGACATTGTAGTTTTGATGATGTGTGAGCGTGGAGCTGGGGAACAATTCGGGGTGAGAAAAAATAGTTTAGAGCAGTGTCCATTTCACCCACAGAGGTCCTTAGTAGCAAGAGTTGGAGGGGAGCAAGGGGACCCAGTGGGGTACTGGGCCCCAGAGAAGGAGTGAGAACTGACTTCAGCGTCATGCAGTTCTCTCCCGCCTGCACTTTCTTAGGTGAGAATTCGGTGCTCTGTCCTACTGAGGAGAGGTGAATGAAGGTCTCTTCAGTGTGAGAAGAGGTGTTTCCAGTCCTTTTCTTCACAGCAGGACTAGAGTTTGTAACTAGAAGAGCCATCCTCATGCTCTTGTTCTTCAAATCTGTTTCTTGATATGACCCCGCTATGAAATGGACAGAACCAGAGTATTTTTTAGGAAATGATTTGGGGGTGATGAAAGGATGAATATAGGGCTTCTATATCTTCTAGAGCCTTACAAGTGGCTTTTTTGTGTGTGAACAATGGCATAGGTTGCTGAGTTTATTCAACCCTAGAGGTAAACACAATGATAAAAATTAAATTCGCCTTGACCAAAATTCAGATGTGCAAGGAAAAAAACCCTTATTTTTAGTTTCCTTAAATATACAAAATTTACCTTTGTGTCACCCTACTCCCTGAATTGGTGAAATGCTCAATTTTGGGCCATCTAGTCTCTGAGTCTCATGTAGGATCAAACCACTGGGGAGGCCCTACCAGGTGCCGATGTACTTCGCACACCTTTTAGCACCAAGATACATTTTTGTACCAGCCTGAATGTTCCCTTCACATCTTGTATTTTCAATGTTTCTAAGCTATGCTTGAGAAATACAAATTAGTTGTTCAATAAATAATTCTTGTGCATTTTTAAAAAGTTATGTTTGGAGTCTTAATATTTACTTGTCAGTAAGTATTTACTGACACTGACAAGTATATATTAAGGACTATATAGTATTTAAAATATTCCTTTAGGCTCTTTCTGCAGATTCCAATGCAGTTGGTTGGAATTTGTTTAATAGGCTTTTTACTTTTTTACTGACTTTACAGGCAATCTTTCTGCATGAACATAGTGATAAATTTAGTTGTCCTTACATTTGATTTTAAGCTTCTTATTTACCAGAAGGTGTTTAATATTTCTTTCTTTTCAATTATATAATCTAATAAATGTGATAAGTTGAGATAACCTGATATAAGCATTGAAAAAAGATAAGAAATGACCTGGTAATAAACCCAGGACTGTGTAGAAACTATACCAGACCACCCCAACCTGTGTACCTCAAGGACAATAGCCTTGTAGCTGAAGACCTTCCTCGGGAACCTATAATCCAATACCCAGGAATTGTATGTAGAGTTCTGCGTTCTTTTTATTGCTTGGGGGGAATTTGTCTATAGTTTCCCTTAATACCTCAAATTTGTATAGGAGCCCAAAAGAATCGCAATGTCCTTCCAAGAGTCCTTGTGCCTAGTGAATTATCATGCTTGATAATGTTATTCAGCCCTCTCAAGTGTAAATTCAGTATTATAAAGTAATCTTAATCAAACAGATTAAATATGATCAAGGAGCATTACTTTCTGTAGCAGAATCTAGATGCCCAAAAATCTGGCTTGCAGTTTTTTTAGTTACTGATATGAATTCTTTTGGATTATGATTTAGTGTTTTTGTCTAGAAAATAAGAATCATATACTCTTTGTCTTTTTAAGTCACAAAAATTAATTGGGATGCATACAGTTATAAAAATTCTGTAAAAGGAATACTTGACTGCAAAGTAGTCTTATTATAAAGAACTCAGAATCACATCTCTGTTTATTTAGCTTTATTTTCAAGTAAGAACAGGGTTGTTAAATGTGATCCTGTCCACATATTGCATTTGCACAGGCTCAAGAGGACACTGCCTCCAACAAATGTAGAACATTTCAGTAGAAACTTTAAGAGCTGGCTGAAAGAGAATTTTAAAATGAAGAAAGTACTTTAACAAAATTGAAATCTTTTATAATAGCACTGCAAAGATTAAAATAATTACAGCACAAGGCAGTTCTGTCACACTTTATCATTTCGTTCTCAACATCTGGAGATACTATGAAGTAGATTTGGTATTCTACTATCATTCCTACCAGCATATGCTATTATTTCTTTCAATCAGCCCTGCAAAGGCAAAGCTCGCTCAAGTACATTAAGTCATTCTCCAGCGCATGATTTTGTTCAGTTATGTTAGAGCAGGTAATTTGATGGTACTCTAGCACTCTCCCCTGACCAGCTAAGCATAGCACCTACAGGTACTGCATATTTTATTCTTATAAATGGACTAAATCATCTTAATTGGAAAAAGAATCTAAAATTCTCTATAACCTGTCTCTCTGCTCATACTTGTTTATGCATATATGCCCATATCTGACTGAGTTATAAATTGTTTTCTAGTTGAAAGCAATATATTTTCCTTTCGTGTGACACTGAAGTGATGCTTAGTTACTACATTGTTGGTCATTAAGTTAATGACCAAGTTAATGAGTAATAGGGAAATACTGAGATAACTAAAATAAGTTATTATAAGACTTCTAATTAAAATATTTGAAATGTATTTAGCATATTAATGTATTAAGATTTTTATTGAATTGTGTATGCATATTAAGGATACCCACTGTCACTGGGATGGCCTGTTTTAGAATGACTTAGCAGAATTTAAATATAATAGAAAATAATAATTATTATTTTGCCAAAATTCCCAGAGTATTGAAATATGTAGCTTTAAATTTAAAAAGTAGATTGAATATTCTCAGATATCACACAAATACTCAGTGAGCTGAAATGTTTTAATGCACTACAAATGATTCATTATAAATAATTCTGTATTAAAAAAAGTGGGTTGGATTAATGTCTGCCTCAAAATTTCATCAGCTCTTCTGTATCAAAAAATCTTGAAAATGTAACACACACACACACACACACACACAATTATCAAATCATTCTATGCCTCCTGCTTCTTCATGAGGCAGGAATGGGACTGCCAAAAATAAATAAATAAATAAAATAGACAAGTTTGTCTTTTTATTATTTGGACCCTTATAAGAATGAATAAATCAAAAAATTGCTATTTATACTGTGTTTCCCAAAGGTGACCGATGAATGATTTCTTTGTAAAATTATCAGTGCGAGTAGAAAGAACCAAAAACAAAAAAAAAACAAAAGAAAAAAACCCCAGAAGCTATTTCCCATTTTCATCCACATTTCCCAGCTGTCTTTCATTATTTAATGTCTGAGCCAATATCCCTCACTTTCAGGATATTCTTCTCTTATGTGTTCCCCTCTTTAATTCCCCCTTTTATCACATTATCTTCTTTATGTCACTTAGCAACAAATCACCTGCAATGACTCCATGACCTAAAGGATTATAGAATAAAAAATGCCCAAAAACTTTAAAAGTGTTGGCCATTCTAGATTTCCAGCTAGCTTTTCAGTATTATCTACCATGACCATCTTTCTCAAATTCTCCAACCCATCAGATTAGCTGTTTGCTCAACTCCAATTAGCTGTTTGCTCAATTCATTCTGATTCACGTGATACTACACACAGGCTCATCTCAGCTGCAATGCCCCTGTCTGTCCGTCTCATTTTATCTCTGTCTTCTCTCTTCAGTAGCAGATCAGATTCTCTCCTCTTCCCCAGCATCTTCCTTCACCATTTCAATCCAGAGTGATTTCACAACCATAAATTTTATTGGTATTTTCTTTTTTTTTTCATAGGTAGTCATATGTCGTATTTTGCATTATGATATTTAACAGAATAGAGAAGTGTATTCACCTGACTTTCAGAAGAGCTGCTCTTTTCATAGTAAGTGATCAGAACAAAGAACCAAAGCGTATCTCTGAGAACTCTGTTCAGTGAGGAGGGTCCTGGGCTAGGAATGTGAGGGACAGAGAATGGGAGGCAGAGAACACAGAGTACATGGGGGAAATAGGGTTGCAAGAGGATGTAGTGGATTTTGATGGAAGGCTGCCATGACAGTGAAAATCCTAGAGTGAATCTGAAACATCAGAAGAAAATATGTAGGAAATTTTGTAATGCACTATGTTATCTAATCTTCTGTGCTATTTTGGCAAGAAAACCTACTGAAGAATAGCATTATTTTCGAAGCCTATCAAAATGAGATGTACTTTTTTTGTTTGTTTTCTAATGCACTGAGATACAGCTCAAAGAAATGCAGGTTTATAAAGATTATAAAGGTTGCTAATAATCCTCTTACTTGTTTTAGTTGCCCAAATATTTACCTTTTTTATGGGTTTCTAATGTCTTCCTTATTTATACTTATGAGGAGAGGAAATGAAATTTGCTGCCCTACAATGTATGGTCTGAAGAACAAGACTCATATGATAAATGCTTCTTGAGTGTTTCTGTAGAGAGTCCAGAAAAAAATTTTGAATAAAAAATTTCTCAAAGTCAAAATCACTTTAAAATAACATTATGCAACAGTTTTAAACATATTTAATGATTCATGAAGATGCCAACCTACCATTTTTAAGTGTGTGTTTTTTTTTCCTGGACTTGAAAGCTGAAGGGACATTTTACTAAAATATCTAAACAAATCTTTAAGTCATGGCAAGAAAGCATAAGGCGGCGTTAGTTTGCTGCTTTAGAGGAGAGTAAGAAAAAAGACAGGAGCTGTTGATAGTTGGCATCAATTCTCTTTTAAGTTACTTATGACATTTTTAGTTTAGTTCCTTTATTCAAATACCAGTGCTGCTGGAATCCATTCTGGGTATATTTTAACTTGGATGAAAGAGTGTTCCCAAAAAATGCAACTAGAGTATCAAGACTCATTTTTTTCTTCCTGAAATCCAGACAATGGCGTATAGTGGGTAGAGTCTTTCGTGGGTAATTTTATGTAAGAAGAATTACAATCTTTCCATCTTCCCTTGTTAATGAAACAGTGAATCACAGTCTGGGCATCTGAGGAGTAGAGAAGAGTGGGAGGCGCCAGAATCTATTCCTGGACCTATCCCTGATTCAGTCAGTGCATTTGGACAAATATCTAAATACCTCTCTCTCCTAGCATCATTAGAACATTGATTTATTAATTCATTCATCCATTCACGCAACATTAGTGAGTAACTGTAAGGGGCCCACACATAAAGACAAAAACACATAGCTTCTGGAAATCCACAATCTGGGAAGAGAGATAAATATATGAACAAGTCATTACAATTCATTGTGGCAAAGGATATAACCCATTTGCTCAAGGTGCAGTGGTGCAACGAAAAAGTATGTAAGGTAGGAATGTTCAAGGAAGGGTCCCAAGAGGAAGAAATACATTTGTGGGTTTTGAAGAGTAGGTGGTACTTAACCAGAAGGGGTTGGGTGAATAGGATTCCAAGTAAAAGTAACAGTATGTGCAAATGCACAAAAACATGAAAGAACGTTTTTGAGAGGGGATACTATAGTTTGACAAGATAGCAGATGATATGTGGGAGAGCAGAGCCATGGTTAATAAAACTGGAAAGGGAAAAAGACCAATATCAGAGCACTTATATGCTATGCAAAGAGTTTAGTTGAAACGTTTTAATCAGGGTAATAACGTGATCTTATTTCTGTTTTTCAAGAGATCATTTTGCTGATCATGTGACAAGCAGATTGCAAGGTACAGAGACTGAAGTTAAGCAAATCATTTAGAATGAAATTGCAATATCCAGACAGATAATAAGCAGAGCCTGCACCAAAACATGGGAATAAGAAACTGGGGTAAATGTTAACAATGTTAACATTGTAAGGAGGTAAACTGGATAGGAGATATATGAAATCATTAGAAATGGGAGGAATGAGGAGAAATGATTAATCTTAGAATGCCTCCCAGGTTTCTTGTTCAGTTGACAGGTGACTGGCTCATTTTATTAATTTATTATTGGGAGAAAGACAATGAATTAATATTTGTCTGTGTTGAATTTTAGGTGATACATAAAAACTTTGGGAAAATTTTATTTTTCTTTCTCAATGAACTTTTCTAAGGGTTAATCTGTATTTTTTCTAAAGTCTGGCAGTGATTCCAATAAACTTTATCTGTTTAGATATTTCTCTCACAGAAAGTTTTATCTATGCCTCCTTTCTAAAAACTTTCCTCTTGTTCACTTTCCCCTGCTGCTTTTGGTCTCACAGCAGGTGTCTGGCAGTTCAGGGTTACTATTAGAAAATTTAGAGGATGACATCTACAAACGGTTTAATAGGAAACCATTCTGGACTTTGACATTGCCACTAACTGTTTATAATTTTTTTTTAAAGCAGTCTTTGTTTTATTGATTTACTAAAATGGGCAATTAAGCACTATTTGCCCATGAACTTTCTATCATTTACAAAAACTTTTCCAGGCTGTGTGGATGAGTTCACCAGTTTCCAAAGGAAATGACATATGATTACTCTTTAAGTTTTCATATTTTACCCAAAAATATCATTTAAAATACAACTGTGCAAAGACTCTGTGAAGAAAAGAAAGGAGTAAGGGAGGGATGTGGGGAAAGAAGTAAAGAAAACCTCTCTAAACCAGATATGAGAATTGAATGGGAGGTTTGTATTCTAAAATAAAGCTATTTTTTTGTATTTTCCCACTTTTATTTACTTTCTGAAATGCAAGCTCTATTTTTAATATTTTCTCTTTGAATGTCTTTTGTCAGTAATCTAGATGACTTGAGTTCATGACATGCCATGAAATAATTTCCCTTGTAATATGACTGGAAGAAACAAAGCTACTCACACAGATCATTCAATCCACAGCAGGCTGACCAAATATCCCAAAGGGCAATGTATTTATACACTTCAGTATGCATTACATATACTAAACTTTTTAAAAATATCACCAGAAATAGTGCTTGTAGAGAAAAAAATTAAGCTAAAAAAGTATCAATTTAAAAACTGCCAGAGAGAATATTTCTTTGTGTTTTCAACATTCTTAAAAAGCCAACTTTCTTATTTCTGCATCATTACATCAGTTTTCAAATGCAATCAAGCTTTTATTACTTAAGGCCTGATTAGCACATTCTATTAGTCCTATTACCTGTTCACTCCATCTCACCCCTCATCAACACCCATCATTTGGTGCAAAAAGAGAGAAATATGAAGTTGAACATTAATCAGCCTGATCTGCAACTTTAACAGCCCAGGCAAAGTATTTGGTGTGGACAACTTTGAAACCAATGGCTAAGGTAATACAAAATGCAACAACACAAAACATGTCTAAAATAAAAACGTTAGCTATATTTTGCTCACCACCTACCATCAGCATAAATAATTGTGAGTTGGCTTTAGATTCAGTGCGAAGTAGAAAAGCATAAGCTTTAATATGGGCCTTTCTTTCAACAGAAGTTATTGCCCTCTGATTTATCTCTCTCTCAACTTATTATGGAAATACACATTCATTAGGAAAATTATATACTGACCACATAATTAACTATTTTAAAAATGAGTAAATTATTCATTTAATATTTATTTATTCTCTTTCTTTTCTATTTTTTCTCTTCAATTCTCTTTCTCTTTTCTTTCTACCTGTTTTACTACTTCTAAAAATATATAAAGATTATTTTGTCAAAGTTTCCTTTATTTCCAGTTGATCAGGTTTGATCTGTTTTAAAAACACAGTAAATGCTGCTTTATATTATGAGCAATGTAAATAAATTATACTGTTGGGACAATTTCCAATTATAGCTAATCTAGAGCTGTGATATTTTGTGGGCTTAACTGAATATAAGTGTATTGAGGCTTAGAATTTCTATAGTAATGTATTATGTATTTTAATAGATTATAATGCTAGAATTTTTAACATATAATTTAATTTACCACTGTTTTATTCAATGTAATCAAAAAGATTTTTCTTTTACTAGCTTATTACTGAGATTTATTTAGGTCTCTCTTAAGAAGTAGTATAATTTTCCTGAATATTTTATAATATATTATAGTTTAGTACAATATGTCACATATGTTATTATATGCCTGTTGTATATTATTTGAAACTGGACTTTTTCTAAAGTTAAAATAATACATCCAAATTACATAAAACTAATTGGCATAAGTGATAAAGAGCATATGGTGTTAGCTACATCGACATTATCAAGTGAAGAAAAGGGTGATAAAAGATAATAGCTTTTCTCAGAAAAGATTAATGAGGAAATGAAGTTACCCTTAAAAAAGATTTGGATTTTCTCACATTTTTAAAAACCATGCATTTAATCATTTTTGTTTAAGTCTATATAATTTACAAAGAGAAACTAATTAGATTATACATCCAAAACAGTATCATTAATGCCTCTACCACTTTCATATTATTGAAGCTGTTTGAGCATGTGTATGATATTATCAATTATCTATTTCCAAAGATTTAAATATCGTCATGATAAAATTGTGTTTAGACTTGAAATCAGATGAACTAATTCAAAATTAAAAGAGGATACTTTGTAAGAAAAATTTAAAATGGAAAAGTTTCTCATATAGGTTGAAGAGAGACTAATACCGAATTCCAGTTTTTAAAAAGGCTGGACCTGGTGGCAAAAGCAACAGGTTCGTGTTTAGTCAGAGCACCGTCCCTGCCGTAGGCCTCGGGTTCACCCTCTTAAAGTGAGAGGGTGTGTGGCGTGGTCTTAAATTCTTTCAGCTCTAACATTTTGAGATTCTTTATCGTGATTGTTAGTGACAATAGGGGTATCAAAAACAGGGATACAATTTCTGGGGGAAAAGAAGCCTGCCCTCTTTCTCTCTAAAACTTGACTGAAGTGACAAGAAAAAACAGAAATGGAAGAACGCTGATGTCATTGGTAGAAACCTGAGCAATACGCCCTCTCCGTGCCACACGCTTCCAGGGATACCTGCCGTGTACAGTGCAGATGGGACCAGACGATTGAGGTTAAGGAAGCAGCAAGCGTCCTGGAGAGCCAGGGAGAGGTCTTCACTGAAAATATGTAACTCTTCCTAATTAAGCGATAAGGGACGGTGGGTGCCGGGGGCGGGGGCGGGGGGGGGGGGACACTGGGGTGTGCGGTAGGCGCAGGCCAAGAAGTGGATGAAAAATACTAATCCCCAGGGAGGAAGCTGCACAAAGCAAATAAAAACCCTGTGGGTAGCAAGTTTTTACTTCAAGCATCTACTCCCTGAGCTACATGGTAACTTCTCTCTGATGCATAGCTGTTTCCTGCATGCAATGGTGGAAACAACCAAACCGAAAAGGGTTTGATTCCTTTTGCCTTTACTCAAATTCAAGGGGAAAAATCAGCGCAACTTAAGAGCCATAAATAAACTATTTAAAATGATTTTGATGTCAATTACAAACTGAGCATCTTCAGTCATAATCCAGTCTCTCAAACCTCCACTGGATCCCCACTGTTGCCTTCAAGTCTTTCCTCTTCTTCCTTAGTCATTTTCCCTTTGTCTACAACTGCTATGTAAAGTTTCTCCATTTTACTCTCCTCTTACTGCCTCTTTACACCTTTATTAGGTTTTGAGAAAATTATTTTACATCCTAAATAACTGAGAAAAAGAATCCATTATCAGAATATGACCTTTCTTCGCAATCTCTGTTGCCGTCTTCTGGTCCGTCATCGCTCACCTGGATTATTGTACGATCTGTCAAAGGCTCACGTCCTTGACCCCTGTTATCCATTACCCGCCAACACAGTAACCGGGGTGACCCTCTGAAGGTTCCCAGTCACTACCGGAACCTTCAGAGGAAACTCCAGTGATTACAATGCCCTTTCACTTTGATGCCCTCACCCTTCTTATTCCCCTTTTGAAGATATCTCCACCCTTCTTCTCCTCAATAATTCCAGGCTGGTCTCCATACATTTCCATAAATTAGCCCCAAATACTTCCAGCTCACGGGGCCTTCGCACTTGTTTATCCTCCTGCCTGGAATTTCCTTCCTCTAGATTTGTTCGTAATTTTCTCACTTTGTTTATATTTTTGTGCCATTGTCCCCTTCCAACGAGGCTTTTCATGATCTTAGTTCAAATTTCAAGTCTATTATATTTCCCTGATTTACTTTCCTCCCAAGATCTTCTACCATCTGACATACCGTATATATTTCTTATTTATGTTGTTTAACGTCTGCCTGTCCTTAGTAGTCTGCAAGCTTGAGTTACAAACAGTATTTTTGCTCCCTGATATACACCCAGCTTCTACAACAGTTCTCAACATACCATAGGCTCTTTAAAAACGTTTGTAGAATGAATGAATAAACACCCCGTATCACTCCTACAAAGAAAGCTGCAACCTCTTCTATCCTTTTATTCTTTCTTTTTGTCACTCCTGTCAAAGGCTGAATCTTCTGCCAGCTTCTGGACCTACATACTCCCAAACTCCCAGTGCTCTCCGTGAGCCAACCTGTAGCTCTTCTTTTACCTTAAACTTTTCTCTCCAATTAGAACCTTTCCTTAAATATTTAAAGTATTCAAAACTTTTCAATTTTTAAAAAGTACTCATCACTGCCTCTTACCCTGACATTTGATCAGCTGTTAACTCTTGGCAGCTCTTTCTTCTGAGCTCCTCTTGCTCTTTATTACTATAGTCCTTCTATTTGTTTGGGTTGCTGTGGTTCTCACCTGAATACATAGTTTCCAAACAGATGTTCTGTCTTCTGGTCCTGCCTCCTGCTCTGAACTGAATTGCATCCCTTCCAAAATTCATTCACTGAAGCCCTAAACAGCAATGTAAGTAGTTTTTGGAGATGAGACCTTTGGGAGGTAATTAAGTTTAGATGAGGTTATGAGGGTGGGAACTGCGAGATAGGATGGGTATCCTCACAAGAAGAGGAGGAGACACCAGAGCTCAATATCTCCAACCATTTGAGGACATAGTAAGAAGGCAACCATCTGCAAGCTTGAAAGAGGGCTCTCATAAGAAACTGAATCTGCTGGCACCTTAACCTTGGACTTCTAGCCTCCAGAACTAGGAGGAATAAATGTTTGTTAGTTAAGCCATCTAGTATTGGCATTTTGTAATAGCAGACTTAGCTGGCTAAAGTACCTCCTTTATTTACTTTATTTCCCTCACTAAAGTCGGAATGCTTCTTTTAAAGCACACATTCGCTCATAGTCCTACTTTACATTAAAAATCAATGATTTCCTCTCTCTCTCAAATAAAAAACACAAAGTTCAGATCCCTACTGCTGTGGCCTTGATGAGCTTTGTAATTAATCCCACTACCATTTCATGCTCATTCTCAACTCTTGACATTTACAACTACTGATTACCCAAGCTTCCCAAGTTTTACTCATCCTCCAGCTTTCAATTTGGGTATCACAGCTTTAGCAACCCTATCCTGCCCTTCCTCGTCTAAGGCTGCTCATACCGTAGCACCTTATGCTTACTAATTTGAAGTAGAATCAAAGTCTTATAACTGCATATCTTTTGGGGTGATCAGACTTTAGACTTTCATTTTTCTGAGTACTTTGCAACTCTCTGAAAGTTGTAGATGGCTGGTACACATGCAAGTTCTATCTTGTCCAATAGAGTACTGATTGACTTCTCATTCCTTTGTAGAAAAAAAAAAGAAGTTGTTTTGCTTTCATTTTCAATTTAATTAATTTACTCTATATAAATTGGTACCTTCCCTTTGAACCTTTTTTAACTTCTCCCTTTTCCCTCACTTAAGTAGAATAAAATTCTTACATGTTTATTTTATCTATGTGAGTGTTGTTAACCTAAAAATAAAAATCCAAAATGAGAGCCAAAAAGCATTTATTTGGGATCAGAAAGAATTACCATTTAGGAAGCACCATTTTAGACCATTAGAGGATAAAGTCAAGGGGTTTTTTGAGAAAAGGAATAATTACATCAATAGAAGAAATGTCTATAGGTGCAACAAGCTGAGTTACTCTTTAGCTCTTCATGGCTGGTGAGTCCAGAGAAAGCGTCCATAATTTTGAATCCCTGTATTCAGATGTCTGCTTTCCTGTTAGCTTTGCAAACCGTTGTCTGTACGACAGTGTTGTTTTTGTCCAGTCCAAAGGTTATTTTGCCCACTTCCAATGTTCCAAAAGTTCAAGGGGCAACACATACAAACAGTTCCTCAAGGATGGCTGCTCTGGCTTCATTTTAAAATGGCTCCACTTGTGTCAACTTTCCAGAGCCACGCGTTTACTCTTTCTTTAACCAAACACAGCCATGCCCATTCATATCTGTGTCATCTACGGCTGCTTTCACATTGCAATAACAGAGCTGAATAGTTGCAAGAGACCATCTGGCTCAAAATGCATTTAATATCTGGCCCTTTTTTGCAGGAAATTTACCAGCTGCTTGTTTATATCATAGCAACCATGGTGGAACACCTGGGGTTCCAGTGAGGAGCCCCTTTCTTAACAGCTGCCTGATGTTTTTACATTGCTGATGTTATACATTTAAGTTTTCATCCACGGTGATAATAAAAAAAAAACAGTTGGATGTTTAAAGTACAGATAAAGCCCTGACCGGTGTGGTTCAGTTGGTTGGGCATCATATTGCAAAGTGAAGCGTCACTGGTTCAATTCTCAGTCAAGGCACATGCCTGTGTTGCAGGATCGGTCTTGGTCAGGCAAATGCGAGAGGTAGCCAGCTGATATTTCTTTCTCTCTTTCTCCTTCCCTTCCTTTCTAAAAATAAAAAAAGTATTTTTTTAAATGCAGATAATAATAACTGCATTTATGTCTAGTTATAGAAATTAGCATTTTAAAAATTTATATCTTTACATGAATCATTAACTTCTTAATTGGATTCCTATCGAATGCGAAAGAGTTGACTCAGCAGCTGTCTGGGCCAGCCTTTCCCGGGAGCAAACAGGAGGAGCTGAATTGGAAGGCGCCAAGGTCATTCCCCATGTCATCATGTTTTTGAAACAGTATTAAACTAAGAACAACTCTTAAAGAATAACCTGAGAGATTATTTGAATTTTTATAGTATTTGCAATAAAAGTTGAGCTCCTCAGGTGTATATATCAAGATTCAGTTCCAAAAGATTTTATGTACTTAGAGAAGAAAAGCTCTTGCTTTCTTGGTGAAAAACATGATTGTCATCACTAGAGGGAGCTAGGTTTACATAAAATTATCGTTAGAGTGTTAGAAAAAGAAGAGCACATTGTTATTCATGTTAAAAAAACAACTTTTCAAAATATTCTTGTTTTTGCCAAAAGTATCTGCCAAGTAGTTAGTTTATGAATTAAAAGGGTTTTTTTTCCCCCAGGGAGATTGTGAACTTGTTGACCACAAGTTACATGTTTTAAACAAATTGCATTATACACAAAATATAAGCATCTACTTATTTAAAACAAAAGTTGCAAGCTATGGCCAGCAGGCAATCAGCTGTCTGGTTTTGTAAATAAAGTTTTATTGAAACAGCCATGACCAGTCACTTAAGTATTGCCTGTGGCTACTTTCACAACTGAACCATATTTGTGTATTAAGTGCTTGTGACAGAGATTGTATACACTGCAAAACCTAAAACATTTACTATCTGTCCCTTTAAAGAAAAAGTTTGTAGGCTTCGACTTTGAAACATGGTAATTAAAAATATGTATTGAATGAATAAATGAACAGATGACTGAATGAATAAACAGATTGAGTTATTCCCATGAGTGTGCAAGCAAAGAGATAGCATTATTAGAGAATCTGAAGCACTCTTTGAGCCAAACAAATTTACTCTTTATAACTCTTGTTTTTATTATTGATGTATGGGGGAAATACTTATTTTTAAATAATTATCCAAGTCATAATACCAGGTTAATATTACAGAGTGGCTTTTCCCTTGAAGGACAGAAGTACTTTTTACATATCATCTCACTGACTGTCAGTGTACAATAAGTAGTTTTGCCTATAAAGTGTGACATGGAACTTACTAAATTCACAGTGTTTCTTTAAACATTTTTAGTTGGAATAAAGCCTGCTAACTTCCATTAAGTAATAGTTGAGTTAATTCATCTCTCCATACCTTCCCCGATGTATGGATATCAATACTTATAAATTTTTTATGAATCTCCTTTCAAGTTATCAAACCTCTAATTTAGAAATGGAATTGAAATTAGTAGAATGTGCATTGATCATGTGAGTGTGTGTTTAATAGGTAAAACTGTTTCAGGCGGTAAAGAACTGGGCTTTGCTACCAGTACCAACACACACACACACACACACACACACACACACACACACACACACACACACAGATTCACCATTGTTGAGTTCACTGGTTTACATCAATTTTTTAAATTTCAGATTATGTTCTTCCTTTGTAGTACTTTTTAGACTACTAAACAAAGACTTTAAGCATTTCTTTATCTACCACAGCTTTTTACCCTAAGATATGTTTTTAAAATCATAAAATAACCTTGTCAGCATTTGCAGAGATGCTCTTTAATCAGGTAGAAAAAAATTAAAATATTGCTAAGTTACACATATTCTCATTAGTTGTTTGTTAATTACAACTGGACATATCAATATGAAATAGAAAATGGGTAAGGTTTTGATTTAAAAGACAATTGCTTCTCTTTAGAGAAAGAACCAACAGGAAACCAAAATGCAGCTGAAAATGGCTTTTCTTTCTTGTATTCTGGTTCTTCAAGATCAGTGATAAACAATATGAGTTTGTGTGTGTGTGCTGCTAAGAATAAGAACAACTAGTACAAACCACAGTTAATTGTTTTATTTTTCTGTTGAACTTTTCCATTTGAATCACAATGGCTTTTCAAACAACTTGACCAAGCTTTGTCAGGATTTTTCAGTGTCAGAAAGAGTGGTGAAACGTATAACTTGGAGGGATGGTTTTCCTTCGTGGGGTCCTGAACCAGCTCCATCCTTTGACCTTCCCAATGTGCTTTAATGAAGAAGGGACACAGAGATGATTGAGGTCAGTGAGTGAATCCGCGGATGCTGATAAGATGTGATTCTTGGAACTCGGGATGGCGAAATGTCACCACCAACCTCTCCAAAACAGCTTTTGAATATTTGGATTCCAGAAAGACCAAAGACTTAAGCCAAACTCTATTTTCCCTATTCCATTTTTAACTCTGAATATATACTTGTAAAAGAAATTTGAACCAGATCTTCTAAATAACACCCATTGCCCAATCCAAGGCGGTAGGAAATGCATCCCTAAATTATATGTACATCTCTCAGCTTTGAAAACTGGCAGCTGGGAAAGGGGTCACTGGATTTTCAGACTTGTTCCTGGTTGGAAGAGACTGAGGTTTATGACACCCCACCAAGTTTATGCAGGACTTTTTTTAACTTGATGCACATGATTGAACTTCTAGAGGTCTATGAAGTCTTGGAAATGGCACACCAATATCTATGTTATGTATATCTGTTTATTTTGCTGACATAATGTTCATCATTTCACCAGATTCTCAAAGAAATATATGAAACTAAAAATGTTGAAACTAATAGGTAAGGCTATTAAGATATATAATGTTATGGAAAAGGTAAATTGTTCAATGCAATCGTCACAGCGATTTTGTAGATGAAATAAGTATAGTGGAGAGGTTAACACTGATTTTTTTACTTCAGTTTCCTTACCTGCAAAATGAAATACAACATACCCATGTCATAGAATTTTTATTAGGAATAAATGAGTTAATATTTATAAAGTGCCTAGTCCTAGTACATGATAAATATATATGTGTACATAAGTATATGAGTATACAAATATATATATATATATATATCTGACCCAAAAAAGGAAATGTATATATATTTATCACCTAGCAAAGACTAGGAATATGTAACAAAGATGAGGCATATGTTTGTATATAAATATATACATGAAAAAACTTTATATATATGTGTGTGTGTGTATATACACTAAATAAATATTGCTAGGATTTAGATGATGAAACTTATTTAAGAGTTTGCTTAAAAATCACATTACTTATGAAAGGAAGAACCAGGTCTAAAATTTGACAGAGCTGTTTTATTTTTCAATTTTAAATTCTGCAACTGGCTCTGATCTGTTCTTTAGGTTGGCTCTTAGCTTCCGTTCTTCTCTATTATATCCTTCCCAATGTTTCACTTCAAAATCACCTTCCACCCCATCTGCTCACAAAATTTCACAAAGGTTTGATCAAACTTTAAATTTTTGATGAATGCTGAATTAAGTGTAAAAGAAGGAATTGTCAGAGCGCTAATCTTTGAGAGGTAGTGAATTGTCAATGGAATTCTAAAATAAAATGTATTTATCCCAACTCCTCTCTTGGAGAGTAAAGTAAGGTACTTTCAAAATGCATTTAAAATAAGTCCTGACTCATGTGGCTCAGGGGGTTGGTCATTCATCTGCGAACCAGAAGCTTGCTGGTTCAATACCTGGTCTAAGGGCACATGCTTGGGTTGCTGGCCAGGTCCCCAGGAGGGGGCATGAGAGAAGCAATCAATTGATGTTTCTCTCCATCTCTTTCTCCTCCCTCCCCACCTCTAAAACTAAATAAAATATTTTTAAAATAAATAAAATAAAATACATTTAGAATAAGGTAGAAAGAAAGCAACACCTTCCCTCCCACAATACACACACACCTGCACCTCAGACAAACTCCATCTAAATTGCTTGGTTAATTTCATTGTTTTGCTTTTGCTTTAAGAAGTGTGCAGAATGGGGCAAACTTTCCATTTTTCCTGCCAAAAAAAGAGAGATTTGATCCCTATTGCCCAGGGTCTTCCTTTTCCTTTCTCCACACAGCTCATAGCTGCAGGACTTCAAATTATTGAACAAATATTTAAAGAATAAAAGTTTGAACGGACACCAATTATTAACCCACACAAAACTTTGAGTCTTTATCTATCCCTACTTCTGACCATGAACTGCAAAACCTTTTGTTATATATTCCTGCCTGACCTAGATTATCTGTTATTGCCAGGAGTAGAATTCATGCCAACACTTCAGACCACGAGGCTCTTTTTCTGTCCCTCAGTTCTCACGTTTTTCCATTTAAGCTATCCCAAAGGTGGGGAGTGGCTTTCTTTGTCATGACTGCCATGAACATGACATAATAGCAGACAGTGCATTGGTAAAATCATCACCAAGGAGATGTAACTTCCCATCCAGGCCCCCCGACTTGATTGCTGTGTGATCTAGAGATGGTTATGTAGTCTTTCTGAGTTTCTTTGTCTTTTTCATCTATACAACTGGAAAAACCATCTACTCAAGCATTGATATGTTCATTTTTTAATGTATTGATTTTAGAGAGAAAGAAGAGAGAGGCAGAGAGAAAGAAACATCAATTTGTATTCTACTTACTTATACATTCACTGGTTGATTCTTGAATGTGCCCTGACTAGGAATCAAACGCGCAGACTTGGTCTATAGGGATGATGTTCTAACCAACTGAGCTACCTGGCCAGGGCAGGTGTTGACATAGGGATGAAATGAAATTGAATACAAAAAAGATTCTGAGATAGCGTGGCTATCCAATAGATGCTAGGCTGTTTCATTAAACTGTAGCTAAAGATTTACTCTACAAATATGATCTGTTATTTTTTTTCAGTGTTTTATAGTTTACACAGAGTTTTTACATACATCATTGTATTTGTTCCTCATGACGATCCTGTAGAATAAAAAATATGATTCCTGTCTTACAGATAAGGAAATTGAGTGTCACAATGATTAAATGGTTTGCCTTTGACCACACAACTAGTGTCAGAACTGGAACTGAAATATATTTCTTTTGATTTGAAATAGTTTTCCCTCTTAGCTATGCCACATTGACAGTTAAGAAACTCACTGGATTAGACAATGGTTTTAAACCCAGTTTTGCCCCTTTTTATGTCACGTAGTATCCATAATGCTCAGTTTCCTCATAAATTAAATAAAAGAGCAGAACCAGACAATCCTTAGCCCTTTCCTAGGCTTTAAATGTCTTGGTTATATAGTTCTATTAGTGAGCAAACTAAAACTTTCCCAACTTCCACAGTACTTGAAATATTAAATCTGACATATTTTCTTACTCAGCATGAAGAGTTACTCATAGGAAATACTTCTCTAATCACGGACTGTTGCTTAAGTTGTCCTTTCCAAACACTAACTGGATGAACCACAAAATAAGAGTATAAGAATGTATAATTATGTTGTATAATGATATTAAAATGATTTGTGATGTTTTCCCAAAAGTTTGCTTTCTATTTCTTGAAGTTCTTTGGCCTTAGTTAAAAATGGGGAACTGAAAACTGAAACTGCCACAATGTAATGTTATCATAAATTACTGCATATGCTAAGTCATTCTTATAAAATTTTTATGCTCAATAAATTTTCCCTAAGATAATTGCTTGCTATTGTTCCCAAGAATTGATATGACTAAAACATAAAGCACCACCTTTTTTACTGATGACTTTGTCTTCTCCATTTACATACAGATACTTTAAATCTTTATTATTATTATTATTATTATTGACACTATTGCAGATGTCCCCATTTTGTCCCATGCAGCCCCAGCCCCGGCCTCCTCTGGCCATCACCACGCTGTTCTCTGTGTCTATGGGTTGTGCATGTATGTTCTTTGGCTCATCCCTTCACCTTCTTTCACCCAGTCCCTCCCACACATAGCCTATTAAAAGAAGTAGAAGAAAAGCATGTTGCAAAACAAATACCGAAATATGGGTGTTGTAGAATCTATGGCTTCTTTGTGCTACCAATGCTTTGGACTCTTGTTAGACTATTAAAATTGGTTTCTGGCATGTTCTTCTTTGTCAGGTTCTCTCACACCCTCCTTTCTACAAGTGAGTTTCTTGAAATACTAATGAGTCATTTTCCTCTGCTATCTAAGACGGTTCATTGTTTTCTTCCTCTGAACCACTCCCTTCCACATATTGACCAAAACTTAGTATGTAGTTTCTTCATTATTTTAGGGCCTTTCTCTTCAGTCTTATATCTGGACCCCATTACTATCTACCATAGGCACACATAAGTCATACAAAATTTTCTAAGGGATTTATGTCTTTGCATCCCTCTCTTGTTCTCTGTTTCTCTAAAACCCTCCCTGGCTGCCTCCCAGCGTGGAGGAGCCATACTCATTCTTTCACTGCAAGTGAAGTATTAGTTACTCTAAGAAGAGTCCCTTAACTTCTCTTCCACCAAACCAAAGTTAGGTATACTATCTTTGTGATACCATAGGTTTTGTGCATATGCCTTTTATAGGGTTGCTGCTGCCTTTCAATTAATTATTTGTCTGTCTATATTTCTCAGTAGGCTGTGATATCTTGAGCCTGCATCTGATTCATTATATATTCACAGCCAATGATATACCTAGTACATATTAGTTTGTTAAAACAGACATATATAGAATGCATAACAAATGCAAAAGCTTAGTATTGACCTCAAAGTTTATGGAGTATATTCTTCACTGGTCTCTAATTCAAAGAAAAAGTTAACAATGTTGGTGACATAACACTTGGCATGAGAGACACAAATGATGGTGGGATCATTAACTAATAATATGGGCCCCAAATTGACAATGCTTATGCACGTAAGCATTATGCATAACGCTGATGGCCAACTAAGTTCTTTAGACAGTGGGTGCTATAAATTCAGGAGCAGAGATGTTTGTTGAACTACAGTGATTTAGTAAAGGCTTTGGAAGGAGTCATTTAAGCTAAGATTTAACAAGCATCCAGGATTTCAGAGCTAAAAAGGAAGGGAAAAGGTATTGGGGAAAAAAATGATGTAAGGAATGGAGACAGAAGCAAATAAAAAGAAATAATAAAACAGTGAAGTGACCAACTCTGTGAAACTGGAACATGAGGCTATGGCCACATTGGGCATGACTCTCTGTGCCACGCTGAGAATGACATATCATACCTGGAAAGCAGGGGTGTGACGTGACAGCACATTTGGGTAGGGGGTCATTAGAAACCCCAGTTGTGCCACGGACAGTCGGTCTTTGAATTACTGTACCACTGGAAGGCTCCTGCCGGAGCAGTTCTAGACCTGCCTTAGGATGGGGTCAGTGAAAATGTGCCGAGAAGGCTGCGAAACGGACAGAGTCGGCGCCTGAGTAGATGTGGGGCTATTGATTAAAGAAAACAATCCAAAACAATTCAGGTTCAAACTGAGGAAATCAAGAGGTAGCGGTAATGTTAATAATACCTAATATATATGGAGCACGACTATGTGTCAGATGTTTAATGTGTATTATTATTAATCCTTTAAAAAACTTCAAGTTAAGCATTGCATCATTATTTTTATCTGATGAGAAGAGCGGCACTCAGAAAAGCTAAGCAGCTTATTGAGCTTAGTGCCTGACGTACAATGTTTCACTTTAGTTACTATGGCAGAATCCCTGTCTTACTGACTGTGCCCTCAGCTTGATGAGTTGCCCACAACCAGAAAAAAAAAAAAATCAAAACTCCAAAACAAAACCAAAAATAATCTAAGCAAAATATAACTTTAAAGCTGAGACTAACTACTAGAACTTCTAGTATCACAAAGACATGGGATATGGTTTGGCCAGACTCCTTGTCTGTACATGTTTTTAGATAAACCCCCAAGCACCAGTTTAGTTCCCATATTCTGGTCACTCCTGATAGAGCTTATGCTACTACTCAAAAGCGTATCCTCTGTAGCAACATTTAAAAGACAAAGAAAGTCAAAAGGAGCAGCCAATTCATAGAAAATAATGAATTTCATTATTAAATGTGAGTCACCAGTGCAATCTCCAGGCAGAAACATTCATCCCTGAGCTGGAAATGTGGGATAGCTGTTCAGGAAGCAGGCCAGGCGTATGAAATACAGCCTTCAATCTAGAAGAATGTATTGAAGAGGCTGGAGCCAATGGGAGTTCCAAGGGATAAAAGGGAGTCTGACTGAAGGCTGAGACTAAAGCGATATATACTCTTAGGGAACAGCCTAGGAAGAGGAGCCATCAATAGAAAAGGAGCAGGAGGAGAAGTGATAAGACACTACCAGAGATGCCTTCAATAACGGGGTCGTTGAGAGTGTCAGTTCTTACAGAAAGGTCGAGGAGGATAGGAATTAAGAAAAGATGAATTCACTTGCCAATCAAGAACTAATAGGTGACCTTTGAGAAGGTAGGTTTAGCACAATGCCTGAGTTTTGGCATCCTCTTACTCACCACTATTTAGTTCACTGGGGTTAAATAGAAAATTATTTCTAGACTTGATTTGGAAACTGGAAAACTATCAGCACAAGAGAAACCCTTTATGCCAGTATAAACCACCACTGCTCCAAAGAAAACTATGAAATAAATAATGCTTACATTTAGGCTTTGTGTGCCAATTCTTCTCTGTAAATTAGTGTCTTTCTTTCTGCAAGTGACTATGTGAAAAGCTGTCCCTTCCCAAAACTGGTATCTGCTTCCTCCTTCCTCTTTCTTTTATTCAACCATCCATTCATTTATTCATTGAGTAAGTAAACATTTATGACTTGTCATTTCTGCCTGTTGCTTTCAATAATGCAATACAAATATTTACGTTATTGAAGTTCTCTCATCTCTGCCAAAAACAATACGAGTGAAAGTGCTGAACTTTCTCTGATGGGCCATAACAATATTGTGTTTTATTTCCCATAATGCAGATTAAAAATAATAGAGTGGGAAGGAAACCCTAAAAAAGTTCAAGGAAAAAAAAAAGATCTTTTCCACCAAAGAATTTATTTACAGGGAACATTTATGGCTTTATCTCCAGGTTTAATCAGAGGTTGTATTAGTCAAAATTATTACGTTGGTATTTGTCTTTAAGGTCAACCACCACCCTTTTGTAATATTTAATCTATTTTATTGCACCAAAATACTTGCCCATTTTTTAAATCTTCTATCAAAATCTATTCAGAAAATGACTAGCCACATCAGTCATCAACACTTGATTTTATTTTTAAATTTGATTAAATCAGCTTTTAATCAAATAATTAATTAAGAATGTTCCCAGGTCAAGAGAGCGATCTTTCCATGCAAAGATTCTTTTTTTTTTTTTTTTCTTTACTGTTGACACTATTACAGATGTCTCCAGTCCCCTCGTCCGTCCGGCCCATCTCCTCCCATTCCCCGCCCACCCCACCCCCTGCCCCCGGCCCTCTGGCTGTCACCACACTGTTGGCTATGCCTGTGAGTTCTGCATATATGTACTTTGGCTCATCCCTTCACCTTCTCTCATCCAGTCCCTCCCCCTCTGTGTTAGCTGTCAGTCTGTTCCGCGCATCCGTGCCTCTGCTTCTGTTTTGTTTGTCAGTTTGTTTTGGTCATTAGTTTCCACATTTAAGTGAGATCACATGTTATCTGTCTTTCTCTGACTGGTTTATTTCACTTAGTATAATAATTCCAGGTCCATCCATGCCGTTGCCAGATTTCTTTCTTTTTCAATACTTTATAACTTTATATTTACTGACGTCAATAAAAGTATTTGCATTTTAAGCCCTCATTTCAGTTATTGAGTCAATAGACTTTGTCCCTTTTTGAGAGATTTAAGGATCACCAAGGAGACAGAAAGAAACCTAAAGATTTTTCTAAGGGCATGCTCACAACCCCTGACATTACACACAAGAGCCAGATCTAACTGCCCTTTACTTTCCTTCACTACCGCGATGGTACGTACACAGTCGCACTTTGCTCACGGAAACAGCGTCATGTAAATGAGATACATTCAGGGAAAACCTTAAAAATGAAAGAGTCCTTTGGTAGGTTCTTCAAGGGCTCACTATTGTTTCATCACTCATTTTGAATTGTGTACAATGGTGTTAGTATAATGACTTATTTTCCCTCAGCCATCACATCTGAGAGCTATTTCTCTTCAAGATGATGCTACAACTAAGGATTTTTAAAAATCACCTCATAATTTTTTATTTTATTATAATAAATATGGTCTTTCTTGTTGTTATCCTGAAACACTTTTTGTGGGGAAGTCACCAAAGCCTGTTTGGGGCAAGGCCAACTTAAACCATGTGCTGTTAAAAGCTTTAATGTTTCAACTACAGTTAACACTATTTTATCACATATCAATATGTGAAAGCTACTAAGAGAGTAGATCATAAAAGCTTTTATAAATGTTCAGTACTTTTGATCCTGAGGATAGCATGTATTAATATTAAAAACATATACTATTGGTTTTCATACCCCTTCTGAAAACAACAATGGTTTATTTAGCCCTAACACAAAATTTAACAAATATGTATGAGTACTTTGAAATACTATCTTTACTCCACAATATTTAGCATCTACAGTCTTAACATTCATTTTGCTTTGTACAATATTAATCAAAGAGGTGAAGTAACTGAAGTGAAATGTCAAGTGTCCCAAGATCAACCTCCATATTGACTTTGCTTTCTACTTTACTTTCTGGAGTTATAGCAGAAATGGAATACTTACAAATCTGGGTGAAATCTTACAGATTAAGTTGTTTATACATTTATTCAACATTTACTATAGGGGTTTTTGGTTGAAACTAGAATGGATGTTAAGCGGTGCTTCGTCTGCTCTCATAAAACTTGAAGCTGTCAGAGCTGAAACGAGCAAACAAACAAAACAAAAAACAAACACAGCATCTGTTAAGCACTTACTATGCTGTATGGGAGGCGATTATTATAACAGTTCTACATGTCATTTCCTCTGCTCATTTAACTGTCATAGCTCTGTGAGGTAAGGACTAGTATTACCATTTTACAGGTGAAACAGCAACACAGAGCGATTCAGTGATTTGGTCACCCAACTAACAAGAGGTAAAGTTGGAATTTTAATCTATACAGTTTGGCTCCACAGCCTGTACTATTAAATAAAGGAAGTACATGCAAAGCTCTAAAATCACCACTATGCTAAATAGTATGAAGGAAGGAGATATGGTGCCATAAGAATGCCTCATGGTTGGTTTGGAAAATGAGAGTCTGATCAGTGGCCACTGCTATCTGAAGGATGAGTTGGTGCTAGCTAAAGCTCTCATTTTTTAAAAAATGGATGTTTAATTGACATAATACATTCATTTGGTTTCAGGTATAAACCATAATGATTCAATATATGCATATATTGCAAAATGATTAGCACAATAGTTAACATCTGTCAGCATACTTACTTACAAAATTTATTCTTGGAATGAAAACTTTTAAGATCTATTCTCTTAGCAACTTTAGAATATGCAATACAGTGTTATTAACTACAGTCACCGTGTTGTACATTATATCCCCATGACTTATATATTTCATAACTGGAAGTTTGTACCTTTTAAGTCCATTCACCTCTTTTGTCCATCCCCCATACCTCTAAGTTTTCATGAGTAAAAGTTGTTTCTTATTATTTCTCCTACTTCAGAGAGAAGTTAAAGAAGGGTGGTGTTAAATTACCTAAAAATGTTCAAGATTCATTCCTCACAGCATAAACCGCCTCTCTTGAGTTTTAAGTCTCTCCTCCTGAAAGCCTGCTCCTACTTTTGCTTTCCAGAAAAGCTGTTTGCAATCAGTCTATGACAAAGCAATACAAAAAAGACCTAAGAAAAAGTGCAGTTTCTGGTTTCCTTCCAGGAGGCACCTGGTCCCTTGCGGATGGGGTGGGCTCCAGAGAGAGAGGATATGTGTGCGTTTAGCAGATTGTGTCTACGCTGAACTGTGAGGTTTTGCCATGGAAAATTAGCATATAAAATTCTGAAGCAGGCACATCTATTGATGTAGAAATAGGTGATGTCTTTTTTAGGAATGTTGACAGTAATCTTGGATTATTTGTTTAAAATCGTTCCTCTCCACTCAAGAGCTTTCCGTTTTTGTAAGATCCTAAGAGACTCTCAGAAGCTAAAACTCATTAATGGCCCCAGAGATAAGAGTCCACTCGGTGTGTTTACTTAGAATTTGTTCTCTGCCAATGCCTTGAGAAAATAAAGATAACTCACGTTCATATGTGAGAGTTAGAATTTGAATGCTTTTCTGATTTCTAAAGATATTAATGATTTTGGAAAGTCCCTCTCCTAAGACAAATAACGTCTCACACTCACCCTGGTCGGTCCATCCTTACTCCCTCTGTTTGCTTCCCACAGAGGCTCTTGGCAGAAAACGTGGGCACTGTGCTTTATATAGGAAGTCATTGCTCAATCCTATTACCTTGGTTCTCACACCAATAGCAGCACAAAGGAAACACCAAGTGTTATGTTCATTAATGCTGATTCTTCTTCTTCTTCTTATCTGCATTATCCAAATGGAAAAACTCAGACGCAGTTAAGTGGACTGACCAGGATTGTAGTACTCCAAGTGGGAAAACCATGCCTTGCATGTAAGGCATCTGCCTGTAAATACTACACAATCCCCTCTATCAAATAATAAACAGTCACAGTCACACTGGCTCAGAGACGTCAGTTTGCATTCAATCTTTGCCCAAAGAGCATCTCATCGAAGAACACACCCATGGAGTCCATAGCTGCCCCAGTGACAAATTTTAATCCTTCAGCATTCCTCCAAAACCTGCCTGGTGGTAGGGGCGGGAGCTGAAAGAAGCTGCGTCTTAGCATTTTCTTAAAATAAGAGATCACACAGAAATACTTGTCCACTTTTTTCTCACTCAACTTTGTGGATAAGCAGATTTAGGATGAAAAAGAATAATGTCCTTTAATTAAATCCTCATTTTTTCATTTACTTACATATTACTTTAGTCAGATAATAGTAAGTGCTTAGTAGCACCTAGCACGTTCAACATGCCAGAGTGCTAAGTGCTCACAGCCTAGTAGGGAGAACAACAGACAAGTCAGCAAGGGCAACGCAGTACAATGAGGATTGGAAAGGAGGCACCAGGGCAAGAAGAGAAGAAAAAGGGGTTCTGTTAAATCAGCTGAAGTTGGTCAGGGAAAAGCTTTACAGAATAAGTGGCATTAAAATATATTGCATCTGACTGCTTCAAAATTTTTTGTCAAAAATTGCTGCTAAAAAAAAGAAAAACAAAAAGAAAAGAAAAAAAAAAACAAAAACCAAATGTGTAGCCTTAACCTGGTTAGTTACTGGAGTGCCCAGGAGTAAACCCTGTGGGTGGCAGGTGGTCATGGCAGGAACAAGGAGCTCAGTGGTGACTGGGGGCAAAGCTTAGTTTAGCCACTAGTGGTCATCCCTACTGGCTCAATAACTCTCCCCCTTATAACTTGTCATTCAAAATGAAGGCAGAGGGAATACCTGGCAAGTGACTGAGAAAAGCTGATGGTGCCACAGGATGATAAATAGGATCAGGGACTTTGGAGGCTAAATGCCAGGTGTGGTCTCCTTACTCACCCTTCTCCAGTGATCCAGGAGAGGGGAAAAGATCAGAAACTTTAGTACTAATTGGGTTAACACATTTGCCCCAGCCTCTCTTTGTGTTCCTTAAATCTCATTCCTGCAGTTCCTCCTCCTTGCCCACTTCTAGCAACTCAAAACACTGTTACCTAGATGGAACCTAATCTGGGGACTCCACCCAGTGGTTTATAAATGCTTCTGCTGCATTTGCTGAAAGGCTCTCTCTCTCTCTGCTCCACCTTCCTGATGTCTTCACATTCCATCCCAGGTGCCGAGTCACAGAACTCATGTCACTCATTAGACTGACTTCTGGACTACATTCACTGAACTCTTCATCTATACTTTAGGACCCACTAAATGAGCCGATATCTGATGTCCAAGATCCCTTGGAACACTTACCAATCATCCCTGAATGATTCCCTGAAGTATGTTATCACAAAGAGACTGTAATAATTATTTTTCAAAAAATTAGTAAATATGGCTATTTTGGCAGAGTTTTCCTGTGGTTCCCCTGGAGCTACTGCAACATCACTTGTTTGACCTATGTTTGCAGAACACTTGTGTGCGCCAGGCACTGGCAGTACAGGGGTCACCCTCAACAAGCTTATAGTTTAGTGAACAAACTCCTTCAATGCACTCAACTTCGTAGTTCTATAGGTAACTTCAGAAAGACAAGGATGATGTAGATTGTGAGACAGGAATAGGCCAGAGTACTTGATTACTTTTAGCAGCAGTTTATTGAGGCTTTCCATGGACTTCCAGAAAAGGGGTCAAGGATTTTAATAATATCTGTAAAGGGTATTTCTGTCTGTGTTAAAGTAGAATTACAATTAGTCGTGGAAACAAGATTCTTTTCAAAAAGAAATTGTATTTCTTAACACTAGAGTAAAAATAGATGATATACCGAACAAGGACTCTATATTAAAAGCACTTGATGAAAGAAACACCTGCACGCCTATTTTTAGGTTCTTGTGTAACAAGGAAGAAGGGTGTATCAAAAAGACTAAAAGTATATTGAGTAGATTAGACATGTTAGGGATTATGTGAGTTTATGTAGTTTCTACTTCTATGTCTTTCTCTCCATGGTAGGGACCTCTTAAAATGTGTCCTCCCCCTCGCCAATGATCCCTGCCTCCTGGTATTCATGCTTTTGTATTAGTCTCTCTTTTTGAGTGTTGGCTGGACCCAGTGATTCCTTTCTATGGACCAAAATAAGCAAGAGTAGTGGACTATCACTGCAGAGGTGGGGTTATGCGAAGGCTCTGACTTTATCTTGCTCATTCTCTCTGCTCTCTTGCTCTGAGCACAATCAGCTGTCCTATGAAGTGAGCTGCCCTATGGAGTGACCCAGGTGACAAAATACTGGGGGTCTCCAGCTAATAGCCAGGAAGACGCTGAGGTCCTGAACCCATAAAAACGTTTAACCTCAGCACAACTCCATGAATGAGCTTGGAAGCCAGTCCTCCCCCAACTGAGCCCTGAGATGACTGCAGTCTGAAGGGTGTGACAATACCTTGATTGTGGCCTCATGGTGGCCTTGAGCCAGGCCGTCCAGCCAAGCTGCACCCAGATTCCTGACCCATGGAAACTCAGAGGTAACAAATATTTGTTATTTATTATGCTTAAAACACTAAATTTGGGGAACACATTTTTGTAGAGCAATAGATATCAAACGCCCCCTCCCCTCACAAAGGGGAAAACTTTGAATTGGATTTTGAGAGAAATAAGAGGCTGATATTGCAGGTCTATAAGCAAGTGGAGGTGATTGATTTGTCATAGTCTTCCTTGTTTCTTTGATTTTCCTCCTGTATATTTTGCTTCTCACTCCCCTCACTCCTTCCTTCCCCTGGGCAGGGAGGGCCAAGCATGGAGCAGTGCCAGTAACCCGTGGGAGCTGCCGAGGTTCCTCAGAGGAAACATCTCTGAGGGTGCAACAAGGTCTGGGTGTGACGCATGGGCAGAGACTTCCTGCCCACTCCTTCTGAGAGGTTCTGGTTTTATCTATTTCAAAATTTAAAGCCACATACGATTTCATTTGAAGAAAGTATCTCAATCAAAAAGTAAGTCTGCTTTTACTTCCTTTGACTTTGAGGTCAAATTCATAAAAGCCTCTCTAAAACCAAGGTCTGTAAGTTTAGTACCTATGTTTTCTTCTATGTAATTTATTGTTTCAGCTCTTATATTTAGGTCTTAGATCCATTTTGAGTTAATTTTTGTATGTGGTAACAAACAGCCGACTAGTTTCATTCTTTTGCATGTGACTTCCCAATTTTCTGAGCACCATTTATTGAAGAGGCTTTCTTTTTTCCATTGTATGTTTTTGGCTCCTTTGTCAAAAATTATTTGCCCATATACATGTGGGTTTATTTCTGTGTGTCTGTTCTTCTGCCAATACCATGCTGTTTTCATTATTGTCACTTTGTAGTATAATTTGATGTCAGGGAATGTGATACCCCCAGCTATGGCCTTTTTTTTCAGGATTGCTTTTACTATAGAATTGCACACTTGAAATGCATGTCATTTTATTAACTAATGTCACCCCAATAAACTTCATATAAAAAGCAAGCCTGAAAAGCTCAAAAGTGCACAGTGCACTTGTCTAGCACTTGTCCTTTCTAGAACAAAGGACTAGGAGTTCAAGGGATGAGTTTATACCTGGGCCAACCACCCAGTTTTCCGAGTCCCTGTTTCCTTGCGTCTCAGTTGGAGACAGCTTACCTGTCCGGCCCCCATCACAGGGTGGATGGGAGGCTTGTCTGTGAAGACTGATCATGCCGTCTGTCCTTGTAGCCAGTATCTCAGGCAGTTCCACCATGTCATTCAGGATTCTACTCAAATCTGAGGTCTTCCCAGATCTGCACATATTTCCTCACTAGCCCTTCTCTTCCTCTCTTCATAAACTCTTGATGTTTTTTCTTTTCATCTCACTTACCACTACCTGATATATTTTGTGTATATTTGTTTGAATTTTTTTAAAAATTTCTTTTGTATACCTCACACTGGGATACAGGCTGCAAAAGAGCAAGGACTTGTAGTCTATTTGGCTCTATTCTGTATCCTCAGGAGTGAGAACCTCACACCCAGGGGTGCTCGACAGACATTTCTTGAATGGAAGGAATGTGTGACTGAGCAAGTGAGTGAAATGAGACAATGACGTGTGCCCCTATATATATTAAATGTGAAATTCCAAAATAGTTCTTTGACTACATGCACCGCAGTCACAGATTCACTCTCGCCTCTCAGAGAGTTAATGCTCTTTTGTGTTTTCAAATGAACCAAGGATTTCCAAGGCAGCTAACCTGGACACACATTCTCTTTTTAATTTGATTTTTCAACAACAAAAAAAATACTATGTAAGATTAAAGAACAGCTGCCACTCTCCTCCACATTCCAGCCCACTCACATTATTACTTTGACCTCGGCTTGAAGAATCTGTGGTGAGGTTCACATGCCAGGCCCGCGTAACAGCTCCCCCACCCTGTTGGCGTCTGGAGTGCGTCCAGACCCACAGCTGAGAGAAGCAGAACTTGGAGGTGAAGGAGAAACAAAGTCGCCCAGTTATGTTTCTTTACAATGTGAGGCTTTGTTTTGTGGTACAGTTTGGATTTCTGGGTTGGGTTGGAGATGTGGTTTGCGAATAATTTAATATGAAACAAAACTAAAAAACAGCAAGCAGTGGTTTTTTCATTTGTCTTCCTGCTCTAGAATGAAAATTAATTTAGGATGGCTGATCATTTGAAAATAGCTTGAAATGATTTAAGATCAAGTAATGCATTTCTAAACGTTTCTCTGTGTGTGAGTGCCATAAATTATGAACCCGAAGTTTTAAAGTAAATTTTTTTCAAACATTGTTAGAGTCAGGCTGAGTTCTTTTTCTCCCCAATGATTTCTTCCTTCATAAAGAACAGGAAACCTAACAGCTGCTGTTTTTTCCCTTTCTTTGTACCACCCTGTTTTTCAAGGTGAAGCTCACTAGCAGGTAGCACAAGCCGAATCTTGATTTTCCAGCTATCAAGGTTGATCGGAAGAACAGTGAGAATAAGCTCATTCCTGAGTAGGTATGCCCCACGGGTCCCGGAGAGCTGCCACCTCAGCAAACCACTCTGACCTTCCCATCCCCACAGGCAGAGCTGAGACTCAGCTCACAGTACCAGCTGAGGCATATTGGTTGTTTCCAACTGCCATCTGTGTTGGCTACAGTGTTCTGTGTTCATATTAGTTGTTTCCTGTGTCATCTTGATTGCTAAATGTTTTAAATATCACCCTTTACTATGGTCCTGATTCCCTTTGAGGATGCAAGGGACTCAGAGAGGCTTAAAACCTCAGCTGCAGAGGTTGGCTCAGGGATGGGCAAGTGAAAGAAACTCTGACTTTGGCTGGGAAGTCTAAGATGCAAAAGCTCTCCCTGTTGTAGATGGTGTGAAGTGTAATTGTGAGGGCTGGACTTGCTGCAGTCCCTTTGTCACCAGTAAGAAAACCAGCCTGAGAAAGAAGCTGATGCAGAGAAGGCCAAAGCTGAGAGGATAATAGAAAATTAGAGGTAGAGTCCCAAACAAATTATATGTGAAACATACTCTACCTCTGAACTTTTTGTGCTACGTGAGCTAATATATTCCCTTAAATGACTCGGTAAATGTGATATAGCCTTTTAAAACTTGGTACTAAAGTACCAATTTTTTTTTTACTGTCTTTTTATTTTACTACTTTAATTTACTGTCTTTTACGTCCCAGGTACTTTATATTATCATTAAATTTAATACCTGAAGCAACCCTATGAAAAATTGAATGTTACCAGATAGGCCAAATAAGGCTTAGCAAGGAAACATTTCTGAGACCAGCCAGCCAGATGACCAAACCAGAACTGAAACCCAAGACTCCCAGCTACTCTGTCTCTCACCACACTACGCTGCTATCGTGGACTGGGTTGTGAAGGGCCTTACCTGATCCTCTGATGTCACGGCGCAGCTTCTTCTGAGAATCTGTTGAAATCTATTGACACTCTTACGAAAAACATATTTAATGCTCATAGAATTTCTGAGCCTAGTACCAAAGGGCTCATAGGCCCTGCGAAAGCCACCTGTGCATCTCTTTAACCCCCAACTCCCAGTCTGAGGACTCCAGTGCATTTTTTGTAGAACCATAGGTACTTTTATGTGAAAGAGATGACATAATCTAACCTGTGTTCTGTAAACAGAATTCTGGGAGCTTCCAGAGGACAGACTGGAGGGGGTTGTGGCCGCAGGTAGGAAGCTACATTATCAGTTTAGGGCAGAACTGAATCTGGGCGGCTGCGAGGGCGTGAGAGTGGGGTACATCCTGGAGGGAGGGCAGAGGAAATGTGTAACACGTAGGATGCAGAGTGAAGTAGAAAGAGGAGTTAGATGACTTGACGGGAGGATATAACTGGCAGGAAAAGAAACACCAGTAAAGGTAGCAGAGAAAGGAATGAATGAAAACTTTCAATATTGTGATAAAGGATGCGACTTATAATTAAATTTTATGTAACTTTACTACACCTTGACTGATGTAAATAAAGAGGGTTGCAGGGAAGAGAAGCAGAGAGATGTTTCAGGTGTAAGAAACATTATCTAAAAAGAGAAAATTACGGAGGAATATGGGCCAAGGGAAAGATAAAGTGTGTGCTTGTTTTTTCTCAAGAGGGTATTTCAATTTTTATGCAATCTGCATTTCCCAGGTCATATTGGCCTGGGAGTAAAAATAGAAACGGAAGAGCAGAAACAAACAGTAATTTTCTGGGTCGACTTTCTTTACCACACTCCAGACACTTCGCATATGCATGTGGGAGCCAGTCTCTCGCTTTTTCCTCTCTAACTGGGGGCTACAATGCTCTTCCCAAGAGGCACTTGCCCACATCCCTAAGGCTTGTCAACTTCCCACTTTGTTCCCTGTCTCCCCACTTCCCAGGGACCGTCCGTGGGTAACAGACCCTCCTTTGTATCTCCCAAATCAGTACCCATGCGATTGCTTTTCGTTGGAAAAAAACAGGTAAACTTTTAAAAAATTACTTTTTATTATACAATTGGCAGTGTTTTTTGTTTTGTTTTGTTTTGTTTTGTTTTGTTTTTACTAACTACACACTTTCCCACTTCCCTCCCATCCTGCCTAAGAAAACTCAAGACAGATTCTCCATTGTATTAAAAATTGCCACACCTCCTCTGTCTGTTTTCTAAGAATTAGCTTGTGTATTTCAAGTGTCTTTCCTTCAGATGCTTTCTGGACTCTCCTGCAAGTTGGTGAATGGAACACCATCCTAATGGGTTCCCTGGAAATTATCATCCATGAAAACTCAGCAGGAAAGCATCTGTGTTTACCTCATGCTATATCCTGAGATAACGCAATGATAAAAATATGAAGTCAGGCAATGCTGTTTGATGTTATTACTTGGTTTTTGGCATAGACTTACATTTTTGAAACTCCAGTGTACAACTTTGTATTTTCAGCATTAACAACACAGCAACGACAACCACCGAAAAGTTGTGTTGATCTAATGTCTATATGTTTGTTTTATAAATAGTCCAATATCATCTCAAGGAACCACATTATACACTGAAAATAGAAACCCACATTATCTTGGCTCTTGGCTCTCTATGAAAGAGTAAGTGAGAGTAAAAGACTGTGTTGGCGTCTTAGAGCCAGACCTGTCACCTAGATTGTTAACAGTATCTGTGGTTTCTGTGGTTTCACATGCCATGTTTGATGTTGCTAGAGTGTGTGTTCTGTGGGGAGTCTTCTACTTGGGAGGACACCACCACATCACTAATTTGCTCTGAATAAAAAAAAAAAAAAAAAGTAAAATGAAAATGTAATACAAAAAAAGGCAAGTCTCAAAAAAGACAGCAAAATATCAACTTTAGAATTGGGCTCAACATTTCCGTCTGGAACTGTCAATTTAATCCCTGCCATTTGCTTCTCAAGACTTAGAGACATCAAACTTTTCAAATTCCACAACAGACTCTGAGCATTGTGTGCTGAAAGCAAGAATGAAGTGTCAGAAAACATTTTATAGAGACATAGAAGCAGTTTGATGAAGCAAGCAGAAAAAATTAAGAAGCAATAATATTACACAGACAGCCAAGTGTGCTGGAAATCAGTCAGCAATGAAGAACTTTCTGAAGGAAAGGCTTAAAGCTAACTGTGAATGTGATAGAGATTCAAACATATCTAGCAACTGACGGTACAGCCACAAATCCTCTCATGTCCTTGATGCAGTCAACAAAGAGCCTTTGGCTGCTTCTCAGGCTTCTCCACTCCACTGGGCACACTTAGTGCAATCACTGTGGGTAAAGAGATCTTCTAGAAAGCAACACTGCAGCAGCTATTCATACAGATCTTTGGAAAACCTCTTTAATCATTCCTTTCGCAAAGGCTGACTGCAGATTCAAAGACAGAGGTAACTTATTCAAATCTTTAAAGGACAAATCTTGTTTTTCCAGGTTTACTAAGAAATTAACATATAACATTGTTTAAATTTAAGGTATAAAATGTGATGCTTTAATATACATATATATTGAAAAATGAATACCCAAATAAAGCTTGTTAACACATCCATTCCCTCACAGTTACGTGTGTGTGTGCGTGTGTGTGTGTGTGTGTGTGTGTGTGTGTGGTAAGAACTTTTAAGATCTATTCTCTTAACAACTTTGAAGTATATAATACGTCAACTATAGTCACCATATTAGAACTCCAAAACTTACTCATCTAAAGCATGGAGGTTTGAACCCTTTGACCACCTGCACCCCCACTTCTGTGCCGGCAACCACCAACCTACTTTTTATTTCTACAAGTTCAGTTTCTTAAGACTCCACATGTAAGAGAGATCATACATTATTTGTCTTTTGCTGTCTCACTTGTTTCACTTAGCATAATGCCCTTAACTTTCATCCATGTTGTCACTAATGAAAGGATTTCCTTTTTTCATAGCTGAGTAATATTATATATATCATGTGATGTAGACATATATTACAATTTCATCATCTGTCAATGAATTCTTATATTGTTTCAGTATTTCAACTACTGTAAGCAATGCTGTGATGGACATGGGGGTACAGATATCATATTTAGATATTGATATCATATGCTTCAGATATATACTCCCTCATTTATTTAGAGCTTTGTTAATTTATTTTAGTAAGGATTGTAATTTTCTGAATTAAGATCTTAGACATTGTTTATAAGATTTATTCTTAAATATTCATGTTTTTATGTGGGAGGGACGCTGGACCCTGGATCTGAGCCGGGAGGCCAGCTGAGGTGGGAGCACAGACTCTGATCCTGCAGAGCCCGTCCCGGGCTTGTCACAGATGGGGGAAAATAATGAATTGTCCCAGACACTTCTCTGTCTGCCAGGGGAGGGGCAATGGCTCTTCCCTCTCGTGGAGAAGGCAGCTCAAGCCCCTTTTTCCAAAGGCTTTTATTGAAAAGGTTATCAATGGGGCCAGGTAATAGGAATGTACAGGTGATCTCATTACACCATTATGTTAATGTTCACAGAGAATGGATGATGTTGAGGAAAACAAATTGCAGGAACATACCAACTTACATGAGTCCATTTACATGGGTCCAAGATGGGATGAGTAAAAACACGAGGACATAAACATAAGGGAGCCAAAAGGTTTAGGGTTAGGGTCTGTGAATAACGTACATTTCCTTCCCAGCATGGGCTGGTTATCATAGTTTTTGAGGGAAAAACAAAGGATGCATTAAAGAATTTACTTCTAGGCCTGATTTCCCCTGGGAACCGCCAGATCCAGTTTAGGGCTGTCTCCAGTATTGTTTCGAGCCTGAGCCAGGTAGGGGGTAGGGCATCACAGCAATAAAATAAGGAGATTTCTTTCAGATAGAATGAGGACCCCGGCCACATCAAAGCCAAGGGGTGAGGGTCTTTCTGCCCTTTCTCCTTGTCTGTCAAGTTTTTTCCCTGATGCCCATTGTGGCTGTGCCTTCTTAGGTTGCCCCTTCTATCAAGGGGTCTTACCTGTCATTGACTAACCGCCCATCCTCCAGGACCAAGCAGAGTGATGTAAGGGAGCAGGGGGACAGGTTTTTTCTCTTCAGTGGCCTGTTTTCCCAAGGCTTTCTTGCTTAGCTCCAGCCTTTGGGCCCTCTTGCCTGTTGGCAGAGCTACAGTTCCTGAAACCAGATAGGGCATTTCCCAACATTTTTATATTCATGGGAAAGTACATTTTTCAAACTTAACTGTTTGCTGCTGGCATTTGAAATATAATCAGTTCTTTTTCCAATACTGCTTTGTATCCACCAAACTTCTAAAACTCACTCATCAATTTCAATAATTTAGCTATCAATTTGTTTGTATTTTATATAGGAAAGATCACACCATCTGAAATTCTAAACATTTTAAGTTTATTTATTTTACTTTATCACATTGAAGAGGACTTCCAAGACAACACTGAATACTCCTGACTTAATGTAATAGATTTCTGTTGAATTTTTTTCATTGGACTTTGAATTTACCCCATTTGAGAACGATGCTATTTTTAAACTTTTCCGTCAAAAAATTATGATTGCACTACAGCGGTTCTTTCACTCGAGGAATCACTCCAAGTAAAGGTTTCGGGGGTGTTCCTTAGAGAAATCAGTGTAAGTAAAATGACACAGGCATAAACTCCACTCAGTGATGGAAGGATTAGCTGAATAACCTGTATGTCTAGAAATATACAGAAGACAGAGCATGTTTTCATGGCGGTATTGCTGGATTTACATTGTCTACTTTTCCTATGAAGAATCAGAGCTTTCATACTGGATTTATTCTTATTGCATTCTTTAAATAGTCAAGTATAAATTGACATATTATTCCCCATTTGGGGATAAATATAAAGCCCAGAAAGACTGACATTTTCTAAGCTGTCAGCAGAAGCAGCATAAAACACAGGATTCCTAGATATTAGATAACTGGGCTTCCCTTTCCTAAATTCTCTTTCCATGTGGCTTTAAGATTTTTTTTCCATTAAAGTTTTGAGATAGTTAGCTCTGTGCCTGAACCTGCAAAGTCAGCCTTCACTACTGAAAATTAAGAGATGAAACAGGAGGTCCTCAAAGAGCCCATATCAGTAACTGCAGCAGTGTTGTTTCTGTTGTTTCTGGATGTCTTTACCCACAGAGTTTGCTGTGTGTGTGCTCAGTAGGTTGGAAAACCTGAGAAGCAGATACAGGCCTTTTTGGAAAGAACGCCAAGGCCATTTTTGTAATTGGTGCTATACCATTTTACTTTATGTTTAGTGTTTTTTACATGTTGTTTAAGACATCCTTTCTTGCTCTAAGTTTAAAGTCATCGAGATATTTTCCTATATTATCTTCGGAAGGCTTTATTGTTTTAACTTTCACATCAAGGTCAATAACCCACCTGGAATTGACATTTTGGTTTGAGGTAGTAGTTTCGATTTTTCCAACATTGATATTTTAATTGACTCAGTAGATTTACTGCAAAGACTATCCTTTTCTCATTGGTTCAGTGACAGTATTGTCATTTATCAAGCATTTGTACATTCTTTGGGGCTTTTGGGGCTTCTTAGTCTAATCATTGATTAATATTGGTCAGTCCTTGAGTCAACACTGCACTGTTTTAATTAATGTTACTTTTTTTATTTTTTATTGTTTTTCTGTTTGGAATATTGTCAAATCTTTTTTAATTGAATTTACTGGAATAGCATCGGTTAGTAAACTTATATTAGGTCTTTTTAGTAAGTTGATGCACAATAACATGTCTGGAAAAGGTCTGTGGAACAGATTCTCTCTTCTCTGGGACCCCAGCCTGTGCCTTGGGACTTGGTCCTGGTTTGGGTTGTGGTGGCATGATTGGGAGAGGAGGGCCGAGACCTTTCTCAGAGATCCATCAATATCTCAGCTTTCTTTGCTTCTCTTCTGACTCATTTTCTTTCCTAGCCAAGAAACACTTAATTTAGTTTCCAGAATGGAAAACCTGTGCCCTTTGACTAACCATATATCCTTCCAAATCCATTTCTTAACATTCTGAGTTCTTCCCTATAGTCTCTTGAGAGAGAGCCTGTTGAAATCAGAAAGCCCCAAGATTTACTTCAGCTTTCTGTTGCATCATCCCTCCCCTGAGATAATAAATTGTTATGACTGAATTAGTAGCAGAGCAAACATTATAAGAAAGTGTTAGGAAAAAACTTTAAATCATATCTGAAAATATTACCCTACCTACCCAATTTGTAATTCAGAAGATAAATATTAGTCCAAGATAAACATTGAGAAGTCATGAGCAAACTGAAGATAAATAGAGTAAAATGTTAAGAAAGAGCTTATTGTAAATAAAATAAACTAAAATTACTTAAGTCACCTTATCTGAAAGTTCATTAAGTATAATTTGCTCATCGCCAGCCCAGGCAAGTTTTTAATCAGGGAAGTTAAAATAGCTCTGTCATAACTGTCTTCAATGAACCAAATGAACTGTTTATAATTTGGTTATGATGGAACTCTCCTGAGCCTAAATTAATGGAGACTACAAGTGGTTTTAGTAGGAACCCTTGGTGATTTCCTATTTAGAATATTTGTAGGATCAAATTCATCGAAGGTTGACAATATTCATTGTTTTCAAATGTTATGTTTAGATAAGTAAAAAATGAAAAAAGTAATAAGAAAAGTATGCTTTTCATATAATTTATATTCTCACTTAGGATATACACATAATAAGGTCAATGGTTTTTATAATTTTATAATCATTTTTAAATAGTTTATTTTCAAATAAATTTATAAAGTTAATTCTGTTATGAAAGATTTTCTTGGAAACCAACAAAAATGAAAGGCTAGGTTAAAAGCCCAGGGAATGCCCTATTAATTTTCCATCTTCTTCCATTAGCAATTGTTAAAAGTACTTGTACTGCTTTCTAGGCTATTAATCCACATCATAGACAGAACTACATAGCACCTATATAGTTCTATGCTAGCGGCTCCATTGTACATTTTGTTCTCAGATTATAGATTAACTATTTACTGAGTATACTTTATTGACGATCTACTCAGGTGCCCAAGATCTCAATGTCATTCCTGAGTCCTCTTTTTCCTTACCACTCATATCTAATAAATTGCCAGATATTCTTGCTTTATTTCCAAATATTCTTGAATCCCTTTATTTCTCTTATTACCTTTTGTCACCACCCTAGGCCAGGTTATTATCATCAAGAGCCTGAAAAATTACAAAAATATCCCTGCTTCCAGTCTTTTCATCCCCTATTGTATTATCTACATTGTAGGCAGTAAGGTTTTCTAAATTGCAAATCTAACCACTCTGCTACCCTGCTTACAAATTTTTAATTTCATATTATTGCAAACCATTGCTGAAACACCAGTCCACTTCTCTGGCCATCAAAAGCAAAATTATGTATTCTTCTGTCTTTTCCCTCCTTCGAATCAGTTATGATTTGGGTTCCTTTCCCCCTCTCTTTATAAGGAAAGAAATTGTGTGCTTAAGACATAAACTCAAATAAATTTTTGTTAAGTTTATAACAAATTGTATGTCAACTATAACTGAAAAATAAAATTTAAAAAATTTAAAAATGATTTTTTAAAGTATACTGAGTTAATAAATTGGGTTTTACACATCCAATGCTTGGGGAGTCAGAATGTGATTTTCCCCCCTTGGTATGGTAACTACAGTTAAAGCATGTTGTTACCAAGTGGATAATAAATCACTCAGTGGGCATGACCTTTGATGGTTAAGTAAAAAAATGAACCATAACTTAAACCTAATGATTTATATATTAAAATACAGATAATAGAGCTTTCTAAAAAGTAGTTATGTAATTCAGAAGTTACTCACTATTATCAATAAAATAGCACAGAGTGACCCTAATCTTAGTAGAACTAAGTCACTGTGGATCTTCCTAAAGCTTGTCTACTTCACTGATTCCAGAAGTCTTTATTATAAGCTTTAAGGCCCTTACCAAATGTCTTCGATTGGCTAAAAGGGCTTTTTCACCTAGCCAGCTTTCCTAAAACTTACTGTAATACTACTGTAAAGAGAAGCCACGTTATTTACTCTCAAGGCTGACCAGAAATCATAGCTCTATTGTGTATCCACTCACAAGCAACCAAATATTGTAATTCTGTGCCATTTAGTAAGAGTATAGTTTATGTCCATCTGGATACTTCTCTGTCTTCACTTTCTGTAGAAAACTACTTTAAGCCCTTTCTCCTGTCTTCAAATCATTATCTTAGTTGAGAGTCATATATAATAACTTTATATTGTCTGTTTCCTTAGCAACTATCATTAGTAAGACCATGTGCTTTTCTATCTTTTGATGTAAATCTTCTTTCAGGACTGGGAAAACATATCCAACCTACTTCAGGTCAATAATTTTGAAAACATATCAAAAGAGCAAAAACTTTTTCATGACAGATATAAAGCAATGTCTTTATAAGTAGTCATTCCAGAACCTCAGTTCTGAGCGAGGTAGATATTCACTCTCAAAAGTACTCCCCTTAGATACGAATAAACTCATGAAAGACACCCGAACATACAACCTGATCAAGAACTGTAACTTCTATTACCTTGGAAATCCTGCCATGGCCACAGTAATAGACCCTTTTGATAAATGAGTCTTGAATAACTAAAATGTTATCAGTATAAACATCACTATCCAGAAAAACATATCCAGTTTTAAAAGCAAATACATGGTTGTTTTTTTAATTTTAGAAATATGACCAGAAAAAAAGAATAAAAATAAGACAAGTAAGGAAGCAAGGAAGAAAGAAATCCTCGGGGGATGCTTCAGTTAAATAAGGCAAAGGTAGAGTTCAACAGAGAGAATGAATGGGAGACTCCCGTTTGGAAGAAGGTAAGCTGAAGAAGAGCCAGCTGGGGGAGGCTAAGAGGAGGGAGAGGGAGAACCGCAGAATGATTCACGAGAGCAGGTGCTACTTGCCAGGCCTCGGCTTTTGTTCCTGTTAGCCCCTCTGCTGCTCTGCATTCTGCTCTCTGGTTTCTATTTAAATTCAGTTACTTCCTTTATTCACAGTTTTCATCCTGAATGTAACTATTTCTCCGTTATCAGCATCTGGGTTGCTTCAGATGGTGCTTCCTCATGTCCTTGAAGCATTTCCTGAGGTATGACTCCAACTGTTTGGATTCCAGCTGTCATCGGTGCCAACCATTAATCAAACATGCACATCCTTGTCTCCCACAGAGGGCTAGGTTGTTTGTTTATGGTTCTGTCTAGAACGATTCACTGTAATAACGAGGGGGGTAGAGCTTTCATTATGCCGAAATTGTACCTTGCACATTCCACAGAATAGAAAATCATTTCTAAATAAAGGAGAAAAATAAAATACTATGACAAATTACATTATCTATATAAATAACCTGTATAAAAACCCTAGAGTATTTGCAAATCTTCAAAGACATTGAATGATTTACCTTAGAAACTTGGCACGCTTTCAAAGCCCTTCAATTAACTTTCCATTTTCATAATTGACTTCATATTGCTTGGCAATCTATTTATAGTTTACGGTTTTCTTGCTCTGTATATACCTGGGCGTCTGTCTCTTCTCCATTTATTAACAACAGTCTTAACAGTAAGATTTCTTACCATCACACACGTAACAAGTTTAAACAACAGCTGTTCAACCATTGTACAGCAGGACCAAAATATCCAAGGAAAAATCATGATAGAAACAGTTTTGTTTGTTTCTAATATTTTAGGTGATTGGATGTTTTGATTGCTGCACTTACTAGGGCTAAGCAATTTCAAAACAAGGGCCATCCCCGAACCATCTTAGTGTCCCATAGGCCTATTACAACATAAGACCCAATCGGTAAATAATTAAAATTTGTTGAATGAAAATACATTTTACCAAAGAAAACAAAACAGACAACTAATGAGATTGAAACCCATTTACTTTTATGAAACTTAATATGAAACCCATATTAAATGCTCGCTTTTGTATTTGGTCCAGAGTAAATTTTCCACAAACATTGTAATTCATAAATTAAGAAGAAATTAATAATATTGAAAGCATTAAGTGAAAATTTCCACAAAAAATAAAATATATTATTGATTTGTCTCTGCTTATTAAAAGCACAAGTCTGAACCGTTTGGCTCTTGAGATATGAGTATACTGGGTTTCCTTTTGAAGTACAAAAAGGTAATAGAAATTTCTACTCAGCAGTTTTTAAAATGGTTTAAAATGGTATTGAGCAGTTCCTGTTCTGAAATTTGTATTTATTACTCATAAATTGTTTATTCTTTATAGGTGGAAAAGAGTAAAACAAAAATAAACCATGTACAAGTGACTGATAAGGCTCTCCAATACCAAAAGGCTTGAGAAACCCAGTGCCAACTGTCCCCTTAGCCTTGTTTCTACTGCACAGCAAAATAATAGTTCTTGCTTATTCTGAACATATAAACTCTGCCAATGTAAAAAGGACTCTCTTACTTAGGATTGAGAAGACTTAAACCAATAATTTTGGTTTTTATTTCTGAATCACTACATTATCAGTTTATCAGCACCATATATAAGGAGATATAATTTCAGAAATGATAAGGTAGCAACTTGGAGTGGGTTACATTCCAACTGGTCCACCATGTTCAGTCACTATATGATTTATTAGTAGAACATCTATTTATTCATAATTTTGAATCAGATAAAAATCAAGTTTTCTATTTTTTTCAGTTCTTATCTAATGAATGTTTGGTTCTGTCAACTAACCACGGTGTTTTCTGAAAGTATCTATTGTTTTCTTTTCCATAGATAAAAAGACTGTTTCTGATATCTACAAAGGGAATACTTCTTCATGGTACACAATTTTCATCACTGTCCATTAGCATTTTGAATATTGATCTGACACCTGCTAGATGACTTGACACATGCTAGATATTTGCTATCACCAGAATGGAATTATTAAGAAACTCTTTTTGTTGCAAATGGATATATATGGTAAGATGGTATAAGTATAAACACAAGAATGAATTTCAAGTAAAGAGTAAGTTGGGTGAGATTGAAGATGACCATTTTTACATTGTGATTTACAACTACTACTCTTCTGGAACTTGTCCAAATAAGAATAAATTTAAAGAGATTTTTAATTTTTTAAGCATAGTCTTCTTATATTATATATGATGAGGACAAAAAAATCAAAGCTTTATTAATCACAACTGCATTTTTCTATCATATTATTTTTTTAAATTCTGTAATTGAAACTTTTAAGTTTAGGTCTATTTTAGTGAGAATGGTCTTTTCCACCAGAGAGCGCTAATGCGGCATTTAAAAACCTGATTATTTCTGGCCCTGGCCAGGTAGCTCAGTTGGTTAGAGCATCATCCCAATATGCCCAAGCTGTGAGTTTAAACCCTGGTCAAGGAACATACAAGAATCAATCAATAAATGCATACATAAGTGGAATAAGAAAATCAATATGTAATATGTTACATTATGAACCACATATGTAATACTTATATGAAATAAACTTGCTTCAACAGATCTTTGTGACCTACTAGTATTTATGTTTATATTTCTGATTTTAAGCTGAGTTAACAGAGATATTTTGCAAGATGGGTTTCTTTATGTGCTAGGAAATATTTGGGTGAGTATTTAAATCATAAATTTTAAAACATATTTTTAAGTTTCTGTGTAGGGTTTTTATTGGGTCATTAAAATGGAAAAAATAAATCATTTGTCTGAAGAGTGAAAGAAAAATAACCCCATGAGGAAAAAAATCAAGAAAGCTTATTTTTAGCCCCAAAACTCTAAATCTACTAATTCAAAAATATGAGTATATACTTAGTATAAAAATACAGCAGGTATTTTTTTCTAAATTATCAGAGTGAAGAAATAAAAAATAGCATTATATATCAAGTAAAAGAATCAGCAATTAAAAATTTTGGAAATCAATCTGTTCAGCATAAAATAACACGACAAGTCTCGCTTTGGCAGCATATATACTAAAATTAGAAAGATACAAAGAATATTAGCATGGCCCCTGAGCAAGGATGACATGCAAATTCATGAAATGTTCCATATTTTTCTACTTCATACCAGTCAGAATGACCATTATAAACAAATAAACAAATGACAAGTGCTGCAGAGGTTGTGGAGAAAAGGGAACCCTTAGTGCACTGTTGGTGAGAATGCAGACTGGTGCAGCCACTGTGGAAAACACAGTGCGAAATTTCCTCAAAAAACTAAAAATGTAACTGCCTTTTGACCTGGCAATTCTACTGCTGGAATTATACCCTGAAGAATTATACCCTTAGACAGATATATACATTTGTTTCTACAATGTTCATTTTATTTCATTGATCTACTTGAGTATTGCTCAGCTAATGTCATGTTGTTTTAATTGCTGAGACTTTATAATGGATTTAAATTTTTAATATTTTATAATGGATCTTGACATTTAAAATAAAGAAAGAAATAAAATATGCATTTAAAAAAAAGAAGAAAGAAAAAAAGAAGGAACTCCTACCTTTTGCGACAACATGGATGGAACCAGAGAATATTATCCTAAGTGAAATAAGCCAGCTGGTGAAAGACAAATACCATATGATCTCACCTATTCAACAAAATAAACTAACGAACAAAATAAACCACAGGCAAGGAAACATGGAGCAGACTGAAAGTGACCAGAGGGGAAAAGAGAGGAGGACAATGGTGGAAAGAAGGAGAAAGGACTAAACAAAGACCATGTATGAATGACCCATGGACATGGACAGCAGAGTGGGATGGGTGGAAAGGGTAAAGGGGAAAAAATTGAGACAACTGTAATTGAACAACAATAAAAAAAATTTTTAAATAACATGACAAAAATAGCCAAACATATCTGCTATAACAATAGCAAACATGCAAATAACGTCCATCCACATCAGTTAGGATCCAAAAAAAAGATGAAGCAATGTGGTGTCTATGAGAGACACACTTACTATTGACTTGGAATTGCTAAAGGTATTTAAAGATCTGTCAAGCAAATGTAAACACAAAGAAAGGAAGACTCAGAAAATTAAAATGAGTCCATTTTAAATTTAAGGTTTTAAATGTAAATGGGACATTTATTACTCAACAATAAAAAGGAATGAAGTACTGATACATGCTGTGGTATGGATGAAACTCAAAAGCACTATGCTAAATGAAAGAAGCCCCCCAAAAACCACCGTGTCAGCCTAAAAGCACCCTCAGGCTTGCTGATTCACTAGAAAAACTCATAGGACCCAGAAGCAGTTATGCTCATGGTTATGAATTACCATAGCAAAAGGATGTGGATTAAAATAAGCAAAAGGAAAAGGTGCATGGGGTGAGGGGAAGTCTGGGAGAGACGAGGCACAAGCTTTTAGGTATACTCTGGAGTTACATTGGATGCACTTAATTTTCACAGCAACAATGTGTGACCACACATGCAAGTGTGGCCAACCAAGGAAGCTGATGCAAACCTTGGTACCCAGGATTTTTATTCGGAGTCAGTCACACAGTCTTCAGTTACTGGAACTTCACAGCCTCCACCTCCCAAAATAAGCGTGCATCATAAATCACATTGTTAGCATAAGCTCTCTGGGCAAATTGATACAGTGTGGCCCAAAGGCTCAGGTATACAAAAATACTCTTGCCAGGTTAAACAATTCAAGGGCTCAGAGCTCAGCTCCTATGGGCTGGCAAAGAGCCAGTCCTGAAAATAAAACTTTCTTGGGAATGCACAAAATTTGAATAACCTAATCTGATGTGCTAATCTTTTTCTGCATAGCCTAATACTGTATAATTCTATTTATATGAAGTGTGCAGAATAGGCAAAAGCATAGAGACATCGATTAGTCATTGACAGAGATGGGGAGAAAAGGGGGTGGGGAGCGTCTGTTGGCGGGTAGGAAGCACTTCTCATGAAAATGTTCTCAATTTAGGTAATGGTGATGGTTGCAGTCTGTGAAAATGCCAAAAACCACTGAATTGTATGCTTTAAAATGGTGACTTTTATGATATATGTTATATCTAAAAGAAAAACATGTTAAAATATTTCATAGTTTAATATTTAAAAGTTGCTGTTTGGAGAATTTGTTGATAGTAATTGTAGAAAGGGAAGATAATTTATGAAAACATTGCAATAGTCTATATAAATTATTAAAATCAATTAAGATAATTTAGTCAAAAAATACATATATAATAACCAGTCTGGGTGAGGTCTGCATTAAGAAACAAACCTCTTTTACTGTTGCAAAAGGTTGATAATGAAACAGTGAGAATAATTTGGGAATATGTCACAAAACTCTTAAAATATAAATGTTTCACAAAAGAGAACCAATTAAATAAACTGAATGCTATATGATGGTTTACTATGTAGGCACTCCTTAAGTTACTTAATATATAGTTAATTGCATGGGAAATATTCACAGTATAATACCAAATAAATATAATAGGATACCATAAAATTATAAATTTAAAAATAAGCAATTTTTTAAAAATCTGCAATTATCAATAATAACTAGATGGAAACACAACCAAATATCTATCAGTGGTGAAGGAATTTAATAATTTGTATGTTTGCTTACCAAAAAAACATAGCTTTTTATATTCAGGAAAAAAATTCCAAAGGACTATAATCATTAAAAAATAAATACAGAGGAAGTGTATTACAGAGCTCAGGAATCTGAGACATTTAGCTGCTGCTTACTTACCGTTACTTCAAGTGTATGTTCTAGGTTCTGTGATTTGATCTCATTTTGCTTTTATTTCCTCACTTGGAAATAATGTAAAAGTACCTAACTCAGATGGATTGGTATGAAAATCATGAAATACACTGTTGACGAAGAGTAAGACTTTAACAAGTGGCAGACGTTAAGGAATCATTTACAAGATTCTTAATTTTTTCAGATTATAAACAGAAGTAAATTTTATGTATGATCTCTTACATAAATCCTGGGTAGGTTGACTCTAAGTCTCACTCTGGAGGTTTCAGAAGCTGGAGGGGCAAATTAAGATGAGCCTTCTAAAACAAGGTGAAGAGTGTGGATTTTGTATTATATGCAAATGAAGGTCAATAGACATTTACAAACACGGGATAACCTGATCATATTTGGGAAGATATATAATACCTGGTGGCAGAGTGGAGAACAGACTAGATGGTACAAAGATTTGAGATGAGATGATCAGTTATGCCTTCTGGGCAATGCTCGAGGGAAAAGATGAGGATCTGCGTTAGGTTTCAGCACAGCTGCAAGGGGAAATGGAGTTCTCAAGCCACTGTTCTTTTTCTGAACAACTTCTCCTCCTCTATGGATTGGATTACCTGTTAAAAAAAACATTAAACCAGCCTTTTTTCCATCCCCCCCCCCTTCCATTTTTATGGAAGGGGATGGCAATGTAGCTCATTCACACATAATAGAAAATCTCATATGGAAGAGAAGGTGGTTTTTCTTTAAGTGCATGTGTGGAGAACGGTATGATGATGATGGGGTGATAATAATACATTTGTACAGACCTTTACAATTTACAAACTGTTTTTGCCAACATTATCTTATGTTGATCTCTCATCAATCTTATGTCATAAGTAGAGTCTTAAATGTGTTACATTTTAGATGTGAGTAATCGCAGGTTTAGAAATATTTAAATGATTTACTCAAGATGATCCCACTCGTTAATGACAAATGCAAGACTCAAAATTATGTATTCTGATTCCATGTCCATTGCTACTACACTACAGGTAAAACACAAAATATATCACCCAATCATTATAGAGAATGGGGAAAACATCCGCTCCACCTCACAATAAATGTAATTCCTTCATCTAAACTGTAAGGTACAGATGAGTTGCTCTATGGATGAAATTCACATTTAAAAAAATATTTTTAAAGCACCTATACAAAACACTTAATCTGTCCAAACAGGGTTCACTTTGTGAAATACAGTTGTTCACTTAAGACTGTGAATAGCTAAATGATGAATACTGGATTGCTTTCCCAGTTCTTCCTCTGGAGTGGATGCAGAGAGTGCCTGTGATATGCTAATAGAGTTAAATAGCATCCTGACTAATTCTCACTTGTCTGGGGAGCCTATAATATTTTTATACTGCTTTCAACGCTTTTCTCTGTACAACTTCTGCTACACTTTGAAGTTACAAATTTGTGAACAAAAGCACCGTTATATTATCAACATCTTTTCATAGTTTTATAATTCTCAGCGAATATATGTAAGAAAAGTTGGACAATGAAGAACATTAAACTAGGAAATATGTACTGTTTTGAAACATTTTTATACATGTAGTCATAATAACAGAAATTTTGACCTAATTTTCTTTGGATCTTTTTTCCTATGTTTTGACTTTATTTATGCCTCTCAGAGATGTCTCAGTGAGTTTCTTATTCAGGATATACTCAATCAGTGGGTTTCCAAAGAATAACTAATATTTAGTATACAGAAGAACAAAAAACTCCTTATTCTGGAAAAAAAATGATATATCAAAGAAAAAAATTTGTTATCTCTTTTCTTGGTAATGGGTTACATGCTAATATGAGGGCAAGGTCTCCTTAACGAGTAAATTCAACCCTTGTTGAAGTTGAATATGGTTTCTCTTTGTAAATCTTGTCTGATTATAATATTAAAACATGCTTGCTATAAAAGTTGAATCAATATAATGCAGAGATTTTAAATTACAAAACTAATTATGCCACCTCTATTACATTATCAGAAAAACAAAACCTAAAGGACTTTGTCACTAGCCAATGTGCACATTAAAAAATATTAAAGGAAGGTCTTAAAGTTGGAGGAAAATGTTAACAAATAGAAATTTAATTTTACTCACAGAAATGAGAAGAACTAGAATGTTTAATATTTGGGTAAATATAAAATGCTTTTCTCATCATTTAATTTCTTTAAAAATAAATTATTGATTGGATGTTATCAAAATTAAAGACCTGTGCACAAAAGCACACCGTCAAGAAACTGAAAAGACAACCTACACAATGGGATAAAATATTTTAAGATAATATATCTGATAACTAGAATATAGGAGGAAATTTTGCAACTCAATAATAAAAAGGCAAAAAAACAAATTGGACAAAGAATTTCAATAGACTTTTCTCCAAAGAAGATATACATATGGCCAAGAAGCACATGAAGAGATGCTCGACATCACTGTCATTAGGAAAATGCAAATGAAAACCACAATAAGATACCCCTTCACACACATTAGGATGGTTAAATTTTTTTTAAAAAGGAAAACAAATATTTATAAAAGTGTGTAGAATGTACCATCATGCATTACTGTTTGGGATATAAAATGAGGCAGCCACTGTAAAAAATAGTTTGGCAGTTCCTCAGAAAGTTAAATGTAGACTTAGCTTAAAAACATACCATTCCTAGGTATATGTCCAAGAGAACTGAAAACATATGTTCACAAAAAAAATTGTATACAAATATTCATGAGTGCTATTTATAATGTGCAATAATTGGAAACAACTCAAATGCCCATCAGCTGATGAATAGACAAAATGTGGTATACCCATACAATGAAGTGTTTATTATTTAGTCATAGAAAGAAATGAAAACTACAAAAATCTAAGAGTCCACCAAAATATAATGAATAAACAAGATATCTATAAGATTATTCATACAATAGACTTCTACTAAAAAAGAATAAACTTGATACATGCTACAACATGGATAAACTTTGGAAGGGTATAAGATCAACAAATCAAATACAAAAGGCTAGATGTTGTATGATTCTATTTATGTAAAATATCCAGAATGGGCAAATCTGTAGAGACAGAAAGATTAGTGGGTTTTAGGTGGTAATATAAGTGAAAATGGGAGTAGCTGCTAACAGGTACAAGGGTTGATGAAATTATTTGGAAGATGATGAAACTATTCTGGAATAGATAGTGGCAATGGTTGAACAACACTGTAAACACAACTGAAGCCACTGAATTGTATACTTTTTACTAAAAAAAAAAGAATTCAGGCAATGTAATTAAGCTGTCAGTGATTTCCTCATTTATAAAATCAGCAATAATATTACCTAGAGAAGTGTGTTAGATATTAACACTTAGCCAGAATAAGGACTTAATCAACAAACACAAAGTCCCTCCCTGCTCCCTTCCCCTACACTAACTGCAGGGCCCTTTCAGTCCTTCGTGTTTCTTTCATCTTCTTCCTAAATCAACATTCACCAGCAAACGCACACATCCTTTCAAGGAAACAAATGTTCTTAGGATTTCTCTAGGAAAATGTAGTCCCTAGAAAAGCCATTAGCCAAGGGGTAGTTAAAGGAGAGGCCATAGCACTCCCTATTTACAGTAAGAACATTGCAAGATGGCAGGGAGACACATTTTTAATGTGTTCCGTTTTGTCTTTTTTATGGCCAATTTTGAACTCTTATTTTTAAGGAAAGTCCCACTTACAATACCCAGGCTGAGAGAGATTTTTAGGACATTTAAGAAATAGATGTATTTAAAATGTTTGAGGCTTTTAAATATCTGATTATTAGCTTATATTTGAGAAAGTCCATCATATTATAAAGTCTACTATTAGTGCTCCAGACAAATATAACAGACTATTATTATTAATGGTAAGAGGAGTTGGTATTTATTCAATGCAACCAATAGAATATCATATTTTTAAAAATCATTCTCAAAGTACATTTTTTGTGAGTGCCCATCATAGTGCTAAGAGAATAAAAATAACCCAAGAAATTATCATTTCTAAAAATATAATTCATTACAGGCACAGCAGAAGTACTAAACAATCCAATGAGAACTGGCAGGACTATTCAAAACCACCAATGAGCTGCTCTTTTTCCTTGCTTCATATATTCCTGAGGGGGGCTTAAAAATCACTTAGAATAGGATTTCAAAAATAAATTCTTGTTGTTCCTATTACATTTTAAAAATGTATACAGTCTCTACTCACCCAAAATGACTTGAGCCATTGATTTATATAAAGTTACCAAAAAACTTAATTGAAAATATTTAGGTAACTGAGAACAAAGAAAATTATTCATTTTAAATTATATTAATAATTGATCTGATTATTTAGTTATATAATCATGAAAGAGTTGTTTTTTACTCCATATGCCACCTTGCGCTCGGAGGCTTTAGAGTCTGGAAGGCTGGGAATGGTGTGCACCAGGATGGGAGGAAAGAGATGCTGGAGGGACAGAGCACAAGGCATTTCTCCTCTAGGAGAGAGGTCAAGCCAAAAGCATATTTAGTACAGTTTTGTGAGCTAGAGCCTTGGACCACTGCAGACGCACTCCCGCGCAGCTGGGGAAAGCTGTGGGCAACTTCATACCAACTTCTCCAGGAAAAAGCATAGCTGCTTCTGCTTTGGTAATGTGTGTCTCCTCAGTAAGGAGAACCAACGCCCAGTTGTTTGGTAATGCATGATTCACTGGTGAACTTTACAGAAATAGTCCAAAAGGAAGAAGCTGGCCTTTCAGTCAATCAGCAACCAGTAAATTTGTTGGAGTAAGAATGGTTCGGAGATTTAGTCACTGCTCAGTTCAACTTGGTTTCCAGAGATGGATGGAGGTGGAGATCTAGGCAGTGAAGAAATGGGAAGTTTAAAGGTGAAAAAGAAATAACTACATGCACACAGGGGTAAAAAGGACTTCTCTAGCATCTCTTTACTTTGGTTGCCTTCCATTTAAATTCCTAATTTAATCCTCCATAGAGGCTCCAGTAAAGAGTCCTTGTCTACTGAGACAGGACCCTTTCTGAAAGGAGGCTCTTCCAATAGGAATGTGATAGTACATTTTGGAGATGATCAAGGGCAGAGACAGAATTCTCTATGAAAATAATAAATTCTAATATTTAGCACCCATTACTTCACAATTTATGAGTCAATGTTTGTGCAGACTTCTGAGTTCCTAGGGTGAAAGTAAATAGAAAAACTAATATTAAGTATCAAGCTTTGCACTCCTCACCTTGAAGACTGTATTTACCGAAATAGTCTTAATTACCTCTCTGGAGGACCATTAACCAGACCGACCAAAGAGGAGGATCCCATCTATGATTCATCAACCCGGCATCATCTTGGTGTTGTAGAGGACCACGGGGGTAGCTCTGGAGCATGCTGAACTACATACAGTTGTAGAGTTCCTCCTTTCTTACCAAAGATGGGAGGAATTTACTCATCGGTATTAAGCCAGTTTCTGAACTGATAAAATGGGGATAATAATAGCATTCTTTCAAGGCTGCTATGAGGATTAAGAATAATGTATGTAAAATTCATATCAAACTTCTAGCACATATTAGAGCTACAATAAATTGTGGCCATTACAATGGTGGTCACATTACAGGTATCCTATAAAAATTCCCTAAGTTCCAACCATCTTTGTTCTGTCATTCCTTCTAAATGCATAGGCTCTATACTAATATTACAGTTTATCTTATTGCCTTGTGCTTAATTTTTTTCTCTCTGATCACCTGAAGAATAGTTGAGCTCCACTGATTTTTTTTCTCATGTCAGCTTCACTTCTCAATGTTATATATTATATCTCTCCTTGACTCCGTGATCTGCATCCAGTGGTGAAGTCCCATTCAATTCGTACATCCAGGTTAGAAGCAAGCAGTCAGTGGATATTGGAAAAGAGTTTATGGATGAACTAGGGTACAAACACCACCTTGAAGGCACAATAGAAATTAAAAAGGACTGTATGTTTGCTTTTCAATATTCCATAGAGGTCAACAATTTTGTTTTGCATTTGCTGTTATAATGCCATTCTTCCTTACTTTAACATTTTGACATAGCATTTCAGTGTTCCAAGTATAGATCATGTTATTGTCAGGGACAAAAGAAGTTGACTTAATTTTTATTGATAACTGGCTGGGTTGATTATTTCTTGATGATATGACAGCACCTTGATTTTATTCTTAGATTCAGAGACTCCTGTGCTGGTAAGATCATGAGTACAGTTATTTTCAAACTGTGATTTGTGAAGCCATGTATTGCACGGATATGTCCTAGGACTCCTCCCAGCGAATCTGGAAGGTGAGGCCAAGTCTGGCTACACGCTGCTTGGCTCCCATCCAAGCATTCCACTTCCCATTGTCTCATACTCAGCCCTAGGTAAGATTTTATTTACAAAATAAAAAATAATTGCAGCTTGAATGCAAACAAACCTTGGTTCTTCACATGTGAGATAGTCTACTTTTTGATCTTTAAATCGTTTGAACATCTAGCTCAAGAAGTACTTCTTGACTGTCTCCTCAGTGTGTGGGAAGGAGCTCAGGCCTGACAGTGACACAAGGAGAGAGTTCCTGCCCTTGAAGAGAAGACAGTCCAGGACAGCAGTGATTGCTGGCTGTCCCTCCAAGATCCCTCCTTTCGTTCTTTCTAGCAGGAGCACAACATAAAGTCAAAGTCAATGTGACCAGTTAAAAGATAACATTTCCCAGTCTCTCCTGCAGTTAGGGGTAGCCAATAAAAAGCAGGCTAAGATGTTGGGGAAGACTTCCAGGAAAGTGCTTTAGAAAAGGAATAGACAGAAAGTGTACCCTTTATCAATGGCTTTCTCTTCCTTCTTGCTATCTGATATGCCCATGTGAAAGCTGGAGATCTCCTGGATATGTGGCAACCTGAGGTATGGAACCATGTTCTAACTGCATCACTTCAGAAAAACAGAAGGGTCCTAGGAACCTGACGATCTTGAAATAGCCACTCTGGCCCAGACCTGCTCACCTCTAGATTTCCTTTACATAAGGCAAAAATAAGCCTCCAACTCATTAATTCACTATTGGTTATTGTTTTTTAATATTAAGCCAACCATAATCTTAATAGATACAGTCAGATAAAAAAAGCAAAGTTAGGACTACGAAAAATTAGAGTGGTGATAGAATTTTTAGGGAAGTATGAGGCTCAAAGTAACCTAGGCACTAGGTTTGAGGAAAGTTTTCTCAGAAGTGATGTCTTCACTGAACTGGTAAAAGGAATTGGAGTTAGCCAAGCAAAGAATATGGGAATGAGGTTATCAGAGATGTGGGGCAGTGTGTGCAGAAACTCAGGGGGTGGGATATAGAGAGATGACCCAGTACATTCTGGGAATTTAAGGTATTTCAGTAAAGACAGAGCAACGAGTGCATAGGTGGGGAGTGGTAAGACACAAGAAGGGATCGTACATTCTCTTGTTTGACTGAAAAGGGAGGCCACTAAAGAATTTTAAGCAGGGGAATAACATGATACTATTTGGATTTCAGCCTAACATTTTAAATTGAAGTGACAGAAAACCAATTTAGGAGGCTGCTCCAATACCACTGACAAAAGGAGAGCAAAAAAAATTAAGAAAAAGAAAACTTTTAGAATGTAGTTATTGATCAGATTTGATGGAGAAGATGAGTCTGTGAGAAAGAGGAAAGAATCAAGACTGATGTCTGTGTCCCAGCTTGGGGAATTTTATTTGCTGATGTAAGGAATCCAGCAAGAGGAGCAGGCTTGCTGTCTCCAAAGGTCCCCGAAAGTGGACTTAGATCTGCATATGGGACCATTTGTAAATGCCAATCATAAAAGGTAAGCCTTCTGAGCCTGCTGGCTCATTCTGCCCGGGGCTTAGCTTATTTCCTTTTATTTCATCCTATTTTGCAGGGCCTATCCACTGATCTTCATATGGTATGGAGCATAATGAATGGTTTTCTAAATCTAAATATGTTTCATCCTTTAACATAAAACATATGTCCAAATTTGTTCACTATGAAAGGCATGTGATACAACTGAGGAAGACACATGTTTCAATATTATCCTCTTCCCTGACACTATTTTTCCTCCTTCTAATTGGAGATCTTAAAACCCAAAGATGATTTTGTATAGCAGAGACACACTAGTCTAATATACAAACTTCATACCAGATTTTGTGCTCAACTATTTATACACTTTCTCTGCAGCATATATTCTCTTATATTGAATATTGCTTGTTAGGGAGACTTAATCTAACCTTAGTCATTGTAATGAGATTGGAATCAAGAAAAAGCTTCTAGTGCAGTGTGTATTGCTAAGGTGGAACAAGACAAGGTTACTTTGGATGGATGCAGAATGAATAATAAGGATGGTCACTAACAAACAGTATTTATAACCAAGCAACTAGTATATCTACAATCTGGAACCTAACAAAAGCAGGTAATCAAGCAGTAAGTAAAGAGGAATCTTCACATTTTTTTCTTTTTTATTAATTTCTTCAACAATTATGTGTTAAGTACCTATTGTATTTTCCTAAAGCTGAGGATCTAGCAATTTGGGCAGACAAGTACATGAATAAATATGTAATTACAAATTAGAACAAGTATTCTGAAAGAAATGTCAAGCCTAACAAAGACTATAAGAGAGTGACCTGATTTAGATTGAGGAGAGACTGTGTAACCTCTAGGGTTTAGCTGCAAATAGAAGAATCTATTTTAGGGAACTTAAACAGAAAGGTATTCATTGCAGAGCATTAAGTGGCTTTGCGAATGAGTGGTAAAGCCACAGATCCTAGAATAAGCTGCCATGAACAATTCCCCAAGCCACACCACAGAACCGGACCACGAGAGGAGCTATTACCACTGCAAGAATCAGAGCTGCTATTCTTTCTGCTGACTCCAGAGCCACAACCCCTCTGCTAAGATCTGCACCTTTGAAATGCAAGCGGCCCACCCTGCCTTTATTTCTAGCCAACGCAGTTCTGAAGCCTTTCATGAGAGCTACTGTTTGGTAAACATAAATCACATTCAGAGCTTGGGCAGCAAGGGATCGTGGGTAATGGCATTCTGAGCTTTTCAGGTCTTCAGTTCAGGGGGCTGCAGCAAAGGAGGTTGGAAGAGGCAATGAGCAGGAGAACCAGTTATCTGCCACAGGTGTAAGGGAAAATCTTTTCAGGGATACAAGTGAGGCTTGAGAAAGGAGTGTTTGGCCAGGTGAAGAGAGGGAAGATTTTCACAGAGAGATCAGCATACACACAGGCCCTAAGGCAGAAAGTATTTTGCCATGTATAATGCACACTTTTTGGCCCAAATTTTTGAGGGAAAAATAAGGATGCACATAATATGTGGGTATAATGATTATATAGCATGGGTATAACAATGGGTATAATAATTTTGTATATAATGTGCACAAAAACATGGGTGTGCATTATACATAGCAAAATACATGGCCCATCCAGACCTTAAAAGAAGCCAGTGAATCTGGGGAGGGTGGTCTGGGAGTGAGGGGCACGTGTTAAGAGGAAGCCATGGAATCTGACCCAGGCCAGGTCACACAAAACCTCATAGGCCATGTTCACTACTTTAATAATTTAAAATATAAATTCTAATTTTATCCTAAGTAACACTGAATGCTATTAATAGGTTTTAAACTAAAGATTACTATGATTATATTTTGAAAGCTAACTCTGGTTGCTGGGTGCATTTTAGATGGGGTTAAGGATGGGAAGGGCTAGTAGGGAGTTTCTGCTGTAGACCCAGTGAATGGTATAGACCGACTCATTTTTCTGAGGACTCAAGCAAGAGAGGTAGGGAATGGCGGAGATGGAACAAAGTGAAAGGATTCAAAGCATCACCCAGAGGGGGAGAATCAACAGGACCTTGAGGAAATTAGGGAAGAAGCAAACAAGGTACTAGGATTTACTATAGATAAAAATGAAGAGTTAGCTACTACTATACAAAAGCATCCTCCCCCCCCAAAAAAATGGTAATTCTTACATCAGTGTTACTAAAAGAGGATGAAATTATAAACACTGCTCACTCATTCATTGCTTGGCTAGAGTCCCCGTGTACGCCATTTTTTTATCAAGCGGTATCAACTCTGTGTGGTCTTGTTTCTTTAGCTCACCCTTTGTTCTTTTGTTGTTGTTGTTCATGTGTGTGTTCATTACAAACGAAAATTAATTGCTATATTCTACATAATACCTTTTGCAATCAGAAGAACCACTCTAGGGCTTCAGTTTTATGTTATGTAGGTACAAAAATAGAAGGAAAAATGAAAACAGCCAGGATAAGCATAAAAGATGGATGAAAGACTACAGGTCATAGAGAAAATAGCAAACTGGGGAAATCAACACAAAACAGATAAGAAGGTAACATAAAATATTAAAGGGGTAGGACTCAACTTTGAAAAGGGAAGCAAAGTAGAATTTAAATGAGTATATTTCACGCACCAATGCATGGTGTTTCTATTCAAGACCTTGTGTACATTTTTAACCAACATAAAAAACATCTCCTATGCTTGAACATGTCTTTGTGAGGAAGTGGCATAGGTCATTTAGTGCAGTGTGAGCAGAAAAATAGGGAATTGGATATCATAACACTTGGTGCCACTTCTAAGGTCAGGAAGGAGAGGAGACTAATACTAAAATGCAGAAAATGCAGGCAAGAGATGAGAAAACTGAAACAATATGAAGGAGATAATAAAATAGGAGGAAAGAAAAAATCATCTGACAATTTACAGATTTATCTCTTCTACCACTTCGGTAATTATCCTTTACTTAAAATCCTACAGTCTAGCTTCTTCTCTCCTCTCCATTCTTCTGAAACTATTTTAGACTCTGGTGACCCTTTGTGCATGGTTTGTGGGAATGCAGATTGGTCCAGCCACTGTGGAAAACAGTCTGAAGATTCCTCAAAATATAAAAAATGGAGCTGCCTTATGACCTAGAGATCTCACATCTGGGTATATATCCAAAGGAGCCCAAAACACTGATAGGAGTCAGCTTTTTAACTCCCTTCAGATCTTCCTCTTCACAAACAAGATGGAGTGTTGAGTGTTGTTTGCATATACTATCGTTCAATTTTCTGAGGACCCAAGCAAGGGAAGTAGAGAATTAGGCAACGTGGTCAGAGAGATTTCTCCTGTTGTTTCTTGCAGAATTTGTTGGAAGTCCAGCCTTCTTATCCAGGAAGCCAGGCTGAGGGCCAGTTAGTACCACAACACCGTGGACAATGTTGCTGGGAATTGGTTTCTTCCTCCTGCTTCAGTGTGTTCACCCTTGGGTAAAAAATCACCAGGGTAACATAGTATGCTTTTGTTTACAAGTCCTTGAGTGTTTGGTCATCTCTTGTTTCAAGTTTGTTTCACAGTAGACCTGCTTCTAGATTTTACTCCTCCCAAGCAAGAACCTGCTTGGCTTAGAGCATTCTCTTAAATTCTGGCTGAGCTGCAGTTGAGGAATTGGCTCAAGACAGAATATTTCTACTCTTTGCTACAGTCCATTCATGCTTATAGCTCTAGATGTGGATTTTATTGGTGGTTTTGGGACTTCATATTTCTTTGTTTCTGCAATGTCTTTATTTCTTTTAATTACTAATGTTGCTTGTTGCACTGCGTTGAGAAACTAGTGTCCTGTATAAATTAAATTGAACTTGTGTTTTAATAGTAATCATTGGATTTGTAGTACAAGGTTAAGACTTTCCTAAAGGTTGGCCTAGATTATTTTTGTTGCTTTTTGTTGTCATTGTTTTATTTTGCTTTTAATTCTTTTGGCTAGTTTTACTGATAAGAGGAAATTCTTGTAAATATGACCACGTGCCTATAAATTTCCCACAAGTATTTGAAAAAATAAATGGTTTAGAGAGAATTCGGCTAAAGTAAATACAGAAAAAGAATGAGACTATGTTCCTCTAATACGTTCTTAAATGAAAAAGTAAGGCACAAGAGCTTTTCTTAAATGAATGGGTTAATACTTTTTGTTTGTGAATTTGAGATGAAAATAGAATGCTAAAATAGAAATTTCCTGGCATATACCTGCAAATACGGACTTGCATTCAGGGCTAACTTCAATGAGCAAAGAGTAAACAGTGCAAATTAACAGTGCAAAGAGTAGAAAGTCTTGGGAGACAGTTACAGAGAAGAAAGAGGAGCTGGACTCAGCAGAGGAGATATAAATAGAATGAATGGAGTGTTAAACAATACTATTTCCTTTGAAGTATGGTTATTGGCTTTAGTATCAAGAGATTCTTTACCTCAATTACAGATCCTTCCTGCTATCACTCATTTTTTTTTCATTTTCTGCTTTGTATGTGCTTTATCTTACCCAATCAATTTAGGTACACTTCTATGATTAAGATAACATTAATAAGTGGCAATTCCAACTGGGTGTCCCTATCAGAGCAAAGTTAAGAACTGTGTAATATAAAACCTCTGTCATGGAGTCCATGTTAACTAACCATTTTCATAGAAAATGTCCTTTTATTATAGACAAATTTATTCTCAGTGTTTAGTACAAGAGTCTCACTCCTAAATTAAAAGAGATTTTCATGCTATTTCTCACTTGATGACTAGATACCAGTCATGCTGTTAATTCTCCATTGGTAGCGATAGTTGCAGCCAAGGTTTGCCGGTCGCAGATGGACTCCTCTACCCTCAGACCTTTATTCATTTATTCAACAGACCTTAATTAAGCCCCTATTACATAGTTTGCCAGGTGCTGAAAACAATTCAAAGATAATATCAAGAGTCTCTATCTTCAAGGAAATTACTGTTCAGGGATTATTAATAATCATTAAAATCATTTTTTAAATTGCTTTCTTTCTGTTAAAGTCTTTGGTAACTCTAAAAGCTATGTAGTGATGTAGAAATAACCATCACTTTTAAATGGAGAAAATCTATCTAATTTAAAGGGGAAAAGCAGCATTAATTTAAGAATCATGGAAACTAAACTCTTGCCTTTCACACTAAGTACTTTTTCTCAGAAGCTGTATATGGCTTTAATGAGGCATCTTTGATGACTATTAGGCTGGAGTCAATATGTGCTTCAATGATTGAGAATAATTTTTAACTACTATTACTAATTGATTATTAAGGGAGTAAAAAGCATAGATGTTCCATTTGTCCAGTATGGTGCTAGATAAGAGAGGATTTTTAAAGTAATTATGACGTAAATTGTGAATCAGAAGTAGCAGAAAAGATAAATTTAGGGACACTACACACTACTTAATAGTTTACAAAGCATAGCCATGAACATTACCTTATATGTAAGGTAATTATAAGATAATATTTTCTTATAAGGTAGAAGATTATATACAATTCTTTCTTTTGAACTAGCATAAATACAATAGATCAGACAATCAGGACTAATATAGTGGGGCAAATTAAAATGTTATAAAACACAAAGAAGGGCAAAACTAACTTGGACTGGAGTAGGAGGGAAAGTTCCTTTACCTTGCAATGTATTGTTCACTACTTACTTTACCTTTTTAAATTCTACAATATTTTCTTATGAAGGTTCTTTAGATACTTCAATACATATTCTTTGACTCAGTTGTAGCATAGATTTGAATGGAGAATTAAGAGAGGAGAAGACATTATTAAAGGCCAATGGATGAGAAACAAAATAAAATACCCATACTACAAAGGAGAGATGAATATGAGACATTTTTTAGACCACTTCCTCATCTTCACTAAACCCATTGCCTAGATTCCTTTTCACACTGAGCATGTTGCAAGCCAAGGCAAGTTTCTCATGAATGTTGTGTTCTGGTTACACCCCATGCCAGAAACCAAAGTGTTATTCCCATCAGCCCGGACAACAATTATGTGCTCTGTGCACGTGTTTAACCAGAACAGTAATCAGAAAGGACATTTTGCTGCAAAATGGTAATTTGGATATGATGAGTGAACATTCCCTTGGTCTCTTTAATCCTGTTTGGGCCAAACAAAATAACCAAACACACATGCGTATGCAGCTGAGGTGCTTTTAAATGCCTCCGTTTTTGTGTGTTTCCTTATTTTTCAAGGGCAGCTTGAACAAACCATTGTATCTTAATGGTATGTTGGTAGTTATGAAAATGCTGATGTGCATGAGCTCATAACAGGCCTCTTCCAAGTCTCACTTTATGCTTCTCTTCCCTCTACATTTCTGTGCTCTGTCTCAGACCTCAGGTGTGCAGGTCCCAAGTGTAAATCAAAGAAGATCATCTCTGGGAAGTAAGAGAAGGATGAACAAAATCTTACCATTTCTCAGATCTTGTGTGTGGAAACACTTCACACTCCTTCAGTCAAGGGTCCTAAGGGTCAGTCAGTGCCCTTTTATTTGAACTTGATTCTGACAAGTGATTTAGACAAGAAATGGAATTTATTTGAGTAGATGTGTCTTTTTTAGTGCATACATATAATAACAGTACATTTAAAACTTAAAATCAGCATATAAATTGGGCACAGTCGTGCTCTACTGCACTCTAGTTGAAAAAGAAACAATCAACAAAGAATAGCCAGAGAATAAATACAAATTTTTTGTTACTCAACTGTTTTAAGTTGTGAGTTAAAGCATAAATAACCAATAATATAATTATTTTCTCTCCTATATAAATCCATTTAAAAAACGTTTCTGTTGGAATGACTATTGAACTCTCAGATTTATTACTTGCAAAATGAACACCATCCAAATTTCAACATACAGGATTTAGCTGCAAGAGCTGCGCCATTAAAAAAAAATAGCAAATTCAAACCTAAGATAAACATACTTGTCTAAACAACATTGTTCATTATGTTGATTTTTGGTGGTTGTTATTTTGACTTACTTTATTTGGATAATTCACATTCAACATCTTAAATTTTCTAACCCCCTTTGAGAGTCTCTGAGTGAAAATAGAAAAAGAAAGAAACGATTCAAAATTATTCAAATAATGAAAGTAACAAAATTCTGCAGGAGAAATAAAATATTTCATAAAGCAAGAAAAGGAGGAGACAAAGGTAAGGGGGTATAGAGAAACCAGCAAGACAACTCTGAAGTAGAGGCGGAAAAAGGTATTATGTTGTTACAAAAATGTATAAATAAAATAAATGGCATATGGAAACTAAAGGGAAAGGGAGGAATTCTAGTAAAAGGTATTCTCGGTGGTCAAGAAAGAGTTGCATAGGAAACAGAAGACATGGGATCCAGCCTTACTCATTGCCAAGTGCTATTGTATGGTTTTATGCAGAATATTGAATCTCACTGGGCTTTACTTCCAACCCCGTAAAATCACTTGCCGCAGAGGTATAAAATGACTTTGATTTTTCAAATTCTTTGACTGAAGACATTTTTTTACTTCTCTTTGTTTCTTCTTTGCTATTGTTTACTACCCCAAAATTAACAATAATGAGCTTGCTACCTTAGGTGACTGAAAATAGCAAAGTGCTAATTTAATAATGCTTCTTTTAAAGGATTAAAATAGTTAACATGTAAGATGAGTAAAAGAGTCCTTGTTTCTCTGGGTCTAATTTCCTGTTATTATTCACAATTCCCTGAGTATATGTGGCATACTGATACACGAAGAACGCCTGATTATAAAATTGGTATCCCAGAAAACCTAAATGTTTCTTTAATTCTCTCTGACTAAAATGAAAACAAGAAAAAAGAGTGAGATTTATTTGTCTGTAATAACTGAGGATCAAATTGAAATTGAGGGCTATGGTTTTATAAGAACAAAAGAAATTATTCAGGGTGTTTCTGTTTTATAAATGTATTGCTTTGTTTTTGAGTATTTTATTTAGTGTTTCCATTTTAATTGTGATCATGACCAAAATGAGATAATGCATCTGAAATGCTTACTAGAGTGCTTGGAACATGAAAAGTGTTCGATAAATATTAGCTTATTATAATTAACTTGAAAGTGTATTTGTATTTCACAGCTCTTACTTCCCATGTAAAAGGATGATTTTGAAAAGGCACATTTATGTATCAGTAGTAAAGGTAGAAACCATTAAAATAATAAGGGAACAGTATTGGGAAAAGGAAGAAGACATGGATATATAAATCATTATTAAAGGAATTTTTGCCATGATTCATTCTACTCCTTGCTCTGTAGTCAGCGTCTGTGCACGCAGGTGGACGCGCGTGCACACACACACACTTTGGAAGTCCATGCCCATGGTAAGAAAGGATATTTTAAAAGTATGAATTAGAGTTTGGTTTATCATAGAAAGAAATATCTTTTTTGGGACTATGGTGTTTTTTTTTTTAGCATATGTTAAAATAATTGCTCTATGTTTTTGTTTAGAAGGATACTCCCCCCCGCCATTATGCTTTGAGGAAAATAGCAATGCTTTTTTGTGAACAGGAAGTATGCATCTGACAAAAACTAGCTTTAAAAATAATGACAGAATACATGAATTCCTTTAATGTATATGAAGCTTCCATCACAGAGAAGTTGGCGGAGTAAGGATCACACTTGCAAGGAAAATCTTGTTCTGACTTGAAAAAGAGGATTGTGACACTTTAAGATGATTTGAGGAAAATAAGGCATCCTGATCTTTATTTGTGAATTTTGGTCACCAGCAAGGTAGATGAACATGACTGAAAGTCATTCGTTAGATTAACAGAAAGCTAGAGGAACAAAAAGCTACTTCTGCCTGCACGATGGTTCAGATGAGGATTGAACAGCTGAAGCGTATCAGAGGTGAACACTGAGAAGCCCTCAGCACTAGCTCACTGATGGACTAGTTTAGAGAAATACAGGTTATTATAAACTCAAAGTACTAAAAATATTAAGACATCAAACCACCAGGAAATTATAAACACATCAAGTTCTAATGCTCTGCCAAACTAAAAGCCAATACATGAAAGAAAGATGAAGCTTAGTCTCACAGGAGAATGAGGAAGCTCAAAGATGAACCAATCAATGCTTGATATAGTTTAGTATGGGAATGAGAAAGAGCCACATAATACTTATTTGATATTCCTTTAAACATTATTGTAAAGTTTACTCATTTGTTTTATAGCTGAGAGAGTCTTATATATGACAGCACTGTGTTGAGTAATAAGGAAATGTTGGGTGACTTGAGATTTCCTATCCAAATGGAGCTCAAAGTTTGTGAATTTTAAACAAAAACAAGTCAACTATTACAGCGCTAGTGATGGGTGTTGTCCTTATCCAAGGTGACTACAGAATACAGTGCAGAGAGCAGCCCTCTCTGCATAGGAAAAGCAGGACAGGCATCTCAAGCAGGGGAGATCTGAGGTGGACATGAAAGATAAGGAGTTTTCTAGGCGGAGAAGAGGGAAGACAAAGGACATTTCACACAGAATACACAACATAAACAAAATACCAAAGAGAAAAAGGCAGAGACGCTTTGGCAAAAGGTGAGGGTCTAGAGTAAAGGACCCATTGGGTACACAGTGGAGAAACCTAAGCCAGGAGATAAGGCTGTTTGCTTGTCCAGATGGGGAAGGCTTTGTAGGTCTTGCTGAAGAGTGTGAACTTCATCCTGCAGGTAATGGGGATGAGCCACAGTGAAGGAAGTGTGCTTTGAAAGGTGGCAGTAGTGACAATGTGGACAGTGGGAGGCAGAGATTAAAGATGGGACAGTTGAGAGGGTTTTTCAATCCTACAGGTGAGGAATGATAGAATCTTTGATTAAAGCAGTGTCAAGGGGGTAGACATAACAGAGTGAGTCCACTGGGGGCTCGAACAATAGGACTTCATGTGCAAAGTAAAGGAGAAAGGCCATCAGGGGTGATGAGGTTTCTCTCTGCAGGAATGATGCTGCCCCACGGAGGGGAGGAGAAAGAGGAGGGGCAGGTGATGGATTTCTACAGAGTCAGGCAGGGCTTGCCGCACCACTGGGAAATCCTGGTGATTTCGTTAGGAAGCCAATCAAACCATCCAACCAGCGTGGAAATACAGATTGGAGGTTCAATAGCTTATTGGCATTATTTAAAATTTATGAGAATGAGTGAGATGACCAATGAAGTATGTGTAGGAAAAAGATCGATAGGAAAGGGCCACAGAGAGAATTCTCGGGAACACTGGAGGCGCTGGCAGAGGAACAAAAGACAACAAACCATGCCAGAAGCAGCACTCTGGGAGGTGGGAGGAAAACTAAGTGAGTTATATTTTGGCTGAAACATTGTGTAAGAAATTGGATAGTGTGCTATTATGTTATTGTTATGCATCCAAACATGGAAATTCTAACGCATTGCCCCACAAAGTCATAAGTGGATACTCCTACTCTTGAGGAAATTACCAAAATTGCAGGCACAATAACTATAAGGAAATGAAAGTTATCCTAGAACTAGATGAACAGTGCAAAAATCAATAAAGTGAAAGTAATTCCTGCACAATGTCAAATATTGACTGAATCTATATCAATTGATTTAAAAAAAATACATGGAACAAAAAAAAATTATTTTATAGCAAGCATGAAAAATTAAGGTAGAGATGCTTAGTTCAAACAAAAAATCTGCCCTGGCTGGTGGTTCAGTGGATTGAGAGCCAGCCTGTGAATCAAAGGGTCACCGGTTCAATTCCCAGTCAGGGTGGGTTACGGGCCAGGCCTCCAGTAAGAGCACTCAACAGGCAACCATGCATTGATGTTTCTCTCCCTCTCTTTCTCCCCCACCTTCCCTTCTCTCTAAAAATAAATAAATAAAATCTAAATTAAAAACCTGGCAATAAACATGTAAAAAGAGATCCAAATTAGTAATATTCCGCTTGTTTTTCTTGCCCAAATGCTATGTGGTATAGATGTTACTATATCCTTCCCATCCTTCACAACATGTACATGTACACATGTATCTATACACATGAGGGATGATGCAGAACGTACTATGTTAGACCTACTTAAGAAAATCCAGGTAATTATTTAGCTGGTAAAACTTAAATGAGGACACTCTTACATCTACTTGCAAATGAAAATACCATTGTACCGCACTCACAAACTGCATATGTTTCCTCCATCAGTAAATACATGCCATATGTCAAAAATAAACTGTCCGAGAAAGTGTAAATAAATGATTCATTACAACCCATTACCAGTACTGAAAAAAACTCAAAGAGTATACAACTCAAAGTATAACTTCTATAGGCTGTGAGTCAGGAACAGCAGGTTTTCACATAATGGGTGGTGTGTGCTGTCATGAGAAATGGGGGGAGTGGAGGGAGAGCTGGAACATGGATGGGTGCCATCGTATCCTGTGAATTCAGACTAACCCTGATCTATTGGGATGCCCTACTTTAGAGTCTGTCTCCTTCACACAAAACTACAAAACTCCTCAAAGATAAGAACAGCTATATATTCATCTTCGTACCTCAATAGTCAACACAACTTAAACACCAAACAAATCCATTAGGCTGAATCAACGTATGGAACTCATAGGACATGTCAAGGCCTGTGATAAATAAAATGTAAAGTACAGCATAGGGAATATAGTCAATAATATTGTAATAACTAAGCTTGGTGTCAGGTGGGTAACAGACTCAGTAGAGGGATCATTTTGTAAGTTATATAGATGTCTAACCACTGCTGTTCCTGAAACCAATAAAATATTGAATGTCAACTGTAATTGAAATTCTTAAATAAATTTTTTAAAAGAACCATGATAAATAAGGTAAGGAGAGCACAGCATAACCATTCACCATACCTGTGAAATGATTACCTGACCTAAGCAAGTGAGGCCCTGTGGTTTTCCAGGGGAAGTCCGGGGAAGAAATAAAATGAAACAATACACTCTTGAGGAGAGAATTTTCTATCCTCAAATAGAGAACAGAACAAAGGATAAGTGTTGCCAGTTAGAAAGGCAGGAGCTCATTTGGGAAGGGGATCTTTGCTTCAAACATGGTACACAAGGAAATGCCGTTCCCTCCCGTAACCAAAGACATGTTTTTAGACATCTTTCCATTAAATTCTGGACTTCACTTTGTAACTTTTCCATTCATTTTCTGAACACAGCTCCTCTGACTTTCTTAAGTCACAGAAGTGGTCAGCAAATAACATTGCTCCTGGTACATAGCAGATATCACAAAAATTGTTGAATAACTATATTTAAATTTTTCCTCTCAAACTGGCTATAATATACCACAAACTATCATTAACTGTGGCCAGTTGTTGTCTACATGACATTCTTGACTAAGCTCAAGCCAAGGCAGTAAAAGTATTATCAATACTGTTAAGAAGGAACCCCACCAACATGCTGATAATGCCAGACACTCTTCTGAAGTCTTCATATACATTAACTCACTAATAATCTTATACATAACTATTACTATTACTCAGTTTTGTAGAAAATTTCACTGGAATTAGAAAGGAGCCATAGTGCCACCAAAATGGTAGCAATTTAGAAAACTCATGATCTTGTGTACAGATGTCAGGTCTAATAATTACACTCTAAGTACTAAAACCTTTGGGATCTAACCTATTTGATGTAGGAAGGAAAATTACCAATATCTTGTCAGTTGATAGCTCCTCATTTCTGGGATTTGGCATCACAGCCTCCGGAGGGCCAGCATGAATTTAAAATTTACAGAGACAGGACTAGACTAAGCAAAGGCTGACTGACACCAGCAAATTTAAACTTCTTCAAGTCATGCATTTAATCCCATTTAGAGTCTGAGAACTTGCAATTACTTGGGCTCAGATGTATACAGTAAAATTCCTACTGCATCATTGAAATTCAGGTCAATTTTGCAAGTGACATATGAGATTATCCAATTTAATTCAAATATATTCTCTCTACCATGAACACCTTCTCAAGTCAATGAGCTTTCTTTATATCTAAAAAAGAGCAAGAGTAATTAACTAATTAGAATTTTACTTATCTAATAAGTAACATCTAATAAGTAATTGGTGAAGTCCAGGACAGGGCAAGGGGACTCCCCCAACCTGGTAATTAACTGAAATTTAATTTGCTAGGAAGGTGATGTTACAGCAGGAAGGAAGATGGGGCTTTAATCTTCCAAGTTACATGGAATCTGTGAATCTTCTGAGACTCTAAGCTATGGTTTATGTGCATGTGTTTTTTATGGAAAGAATATCCTTACCTCATGTTTAATTTCTGAAGTAGTCAGGAACTCAGAAAAGAAAATTAATCATAGGAATTAAGATAAAAAATTAGAAGTAAAATTTTCCATAATCTATTCACTGAACTTTCCACACTGAATTGAAGGGATACCAAAAAGTGTTTTATCAAAGATGTTCAACTGGTCTTGTATTCTTTCCTTTGAAAATATACATTCATGTTTTAGTGGAATGCGTCATAATAACTGGATGATACCCTGGTCCTGATGCTGGATCCTCAGGTTCTAATCCCAAACTCACTTATTTCCAGTTACATAAACTGGGAAAAGTTATTTAACATCTCTCTTTCTCAGTCTTCTCATCAATAAAATGAATAATCTAACAATAGCATCTTCCTCCTGCTGTTGAGAAGATTACGTTGTTTACAAAGCCTTTATCAAAGCACCTGGTACTTACGAGATGTTAGCTATTGTGGTTATGATTGTGCACAGTGAAATTATTTCAAAAATAATTTTCCACTATTTGAAAGAATTTTTTTAGAGATTCATGATGGCTTAATTGTCAATCATAATGAACCTGGCTTCCATATATATATTTACTTTATTGTTCTCTTGATTATTTTGTTAGATATCAAGAAATCTACCATTCATAAGCTGCTTTTGTTTTCCAGTGATGACATATTGTCAGGTTTTTGCCAAATTTCCTCAAATATGAATTGTAATGTAATTTTAAGTTAAACTTGAAACTCCTGGCACCCACACACCCTTATACTTGGCAAAATAGGACTTCCTATTCTCAAAAGGCTCAAAAAGTTCTTTTGAGTTTTTACAAAACAACATGTGCGTGCGTAAGGAATTAGGTAAACCAAAAATACATAATTAGATTTCTTTCAGATCTTTTGTTTTTGATTAAAGGAGACACATTTCCTAAACATTGAGTTAGCTCTGAATTTTTAAGGGTGAGATGTGTCAAGAAAAAGAAAGACAATTAAAACATTTACCCAAAATTCGTTCTTTTGAAAGTGAATTATAGTTTGTTTTAGGATTTACCTACAGAGAAAGGAAAGAGAATTATATACATGTAATGGTTTCACTCATTTCTGCAGAACTGCTTCCCTTAAAATTGTCCACAGAGATACAGAAAAGACCATGTGAAGATGGAGGCAGAGAGACTGGAGTTATTCAAAAAATCATTGTGCAATTCTTGGTGAAACTTACTTGTTTTTATTCTGTCTTTATCTAAGCCTCCCAAATGTTTACACTTTCTGTATTTTTCTGTATTTTATGAAAATGCCTTTGTATTTGGAAGTTAAGCTGAGAATAGGTAGATCAGAAAACACAATCATTATAGCACTGAAGGCTTCATTTTTTTTTTCCAAGATGCTGATAACAACCGCAAAATTATCTTTGTCCTATTACAGAAACACAATAAACTGAGAGAGCAATGAATTACCAAAAAGTTGATTTTAGTTCAATTTTTCATAAATAAGAATAGTTTAGCTTTTGATTATTTCTGGAATGAAAGATTCTAGATTCCCCCAAATAAAATGCATAGGTCCACCAAGCTACAAAAATTTACTACAAATAAACTTTTACTCTATCTCCCAGTTCCTAAGATGAAAAGTTTCTTAGCCACCCAAAATTACAAGTACTCTCCCAAAAACATAATTTAGGAGCCTTGGGTAATAACACATTCTAGGAAATAAAATATTCAGATATATTGTATTTCCTTATATCTTGCCAGCTATAAAATACCATCATTTAACTGTCTTTAAAAGCCTTACATGAAAGTCTTTAGAATTTTTTCCAGGCCTTCCAATACAAATGTCAAATTATTTGAGTGGGATTATGTTGTTTACATAGGCACATTTCTGTGCACAAATGATCTATCATTATGAAAATAGTGTTTTCTAACCATGGCAATTAATGACTCTAACAGTTCAGGAGTGATCTGTTGCTCCATTTACAGTTAGACAAGACTGACATTTCTAATTAATAGCGCCAACATCCAGGTTGCATCGATGTCATGCAAACCATTCTTGTTATATTATCAATGGCTGGAGTTTTTCTGGACAGACCTTGTATAAGACTATATGCTACATCTTTATGAATAATATCAATGCACAACAAGGAAAGTAGAGGCTTATGTGAAAATTTGCATGCACTGTCCAAATATGCTTATGACTGTGAATTTTGAAATATGAATGATACAAAAATATGTTCAGAAATGTTTACTATAATCATTATTAGTTCATGTTCAATAAAAAAAAATTTTCAGAGCAGCTTGCAAAAAGATCCATAAAGAAGCCATCAGTTTAATGAGTATACCCAAAGACTGAGGTAAAAATAGAAAAATAAGCTTGTCTATGACCAAAGCACAAAAGATTAAATAAAGTATGTCTATAATTGAGACCAGTTAGAAAAATCCCCTTCAATTGTTTGGACTTTTCAGACTAAAATAAATAAGTAAGTAAATAAATAAATAAATATTGAGAGGAGATGTGATCATTATACAGAGATCCTGGAACCAAGCTCATATGTTTGAAGTCGCCACACCTTCTCCATATAATAATAAGTTTTTTAATTACAAAAAATTTAAATGTAAATATCCCATCTACTAAAATATGTAGATGAGAAATTAAAATTCAAGTAGTTATTCTAATAGTTTAGGAGAAAAAACATCCACACTTTTCAAATGCCCTGGTGTTTAAGTCATCAAACATTTTGACCCTCCCTTCTGTCCTCTGTCAGCTTATGTTCCTTGACCATCACTGGACATCTACGATCACCAGCACTCCCAGATCTATGGCCCCATCCTGACATCCACCTGCACTAATCCAAAAACCTGCTCAGCATTTCTACCTGGATGGCCTATCTGTCCTTTATGCTCAATATATACCAACTTGACTATATTTATGCATGCTCCTTCTCATGTACAGTCTAATGTGGTTTATGGCACCATTATTCCCATTCAAATTGGATGCCAAATTGCACTGATTCTGGAACTGGCAGAGCTAGAATACATATCTGCTCCCTGAACTTCCCTCTCACCATCATAATCCAAGGCCTTCTTGTCTTTGCCTGTCTTTACTACTGTAACCACTCCTTACTTCCTACTTCCTTCTCTTCTGTGTACTGCTAAATCCCTCATCTGACATTTACAGTTGCATGTACCTTTACGGCCCTACGTCTTAGGCTATTGTTTAATGAACACCAGTGTTATAAGTCAATCTCTTTTCACATTCTAGAGTGAGCATACCACTCCTTTTCCCGGTCTTACAACAAATGTTCCTATTGTATTCCGATCCTGCAGTTTGAATGAGAACTATCACGTTCTAATGAACTTTGCCCTTCCCGGGCTCTTAATTCAAGTTTTAGCTGTGTTTTTGCATTTTGCCACCCAAAGTGTCTCTGTTACTAGACTAAACTCCAGTTAGAATAAAACATTCCATTTAAAGCTCAGCTCAATACCATCTTGTCCAGAAGGGTCCCTGAATCTCCCAGCAATATCTAAGTAATCTGCTCAGGTGTAATAGTTTATTTACATCTCTCTTGTGGCATTCTCCAATTCTGTCTAACTTCAATAATAATATTAGTATGTGTGTATAACTTTCCTTCTAAGTTCTTTGGAAGTAAGACCTTTTCAATTATAAACACCCTGTAAATATTTACTGAATAAATAAAAGATTGGCTGGATGAAGAAAACAATTTTTACAGAGAATTCTCTAAGGCTTTTGGTTTTACACCCAGATGTTTGGCATCACAGAAACACTTCTGTAAAGGAAATAAATTCATTGGTAATAAGCAATGTTTTCTCTCAGTTTCCATTCAAGTCATTGTGAATCAATTCACATCACCACAATGTTCTAGCTGTATGTTTGTGCTTTCTCAACTTTCACTGCCAAACACCTGCAGTTAACCAAGCACACATACCAAAGTATTTTTAACATGACTCAAATTGATCTAGGGAGTTAGTAACTTCGCAACATGCAGCTGAATATCAAACTAAATAAAAGTCAGTATTTTCACAGAGACTCCTTTAACAACATGGGAAAGCTTGAGATCTCTCTTCTCTTGTTAAGCAATGTACTGTCCTGAGTAAGCCGGTCCGTATCTCTCCCACTGGATTCACAACATGGACGTCTCTACTGTGTATACACTGAAAGGATCTGGAAGTTTTTGAAGATTTTATTTTCAAATGCTGTACATTAAGGTTTCTGACCTCTTATTGTGCCAGACCACTGGTCTGAAAGAAAATGCAACTGATCCTTAGCTACTATAGTGTCTCTCACAAACCTGTTTTCCATTTCGATCAATGGATTTCGACTGAAAAATGCTACTAGAATTCCTTATCCCATTAGAGTGGCAGTAATAGCAGCCACACCATCACCTGTCACCTTTAAACTGGGCTCCACAGCTTTCAAAATTCAGGTCAAATTGCTCTGTGCTCAAGTCATCAAAAATATTGCCTCAAATAACTTTCCGTTTTAGAACACCATAAGCTAGCTTTATATTCTTCAAGATTACCTCCTTAAAATCAATAATACATGACCAAATTTATATCCTATATAACTAACACTACTTTATAAAGTTTGTAGTTATTTTTTGGTGAGCAGACAGAATATTTTATTTCAAGTTTTGATTCCCTTAAGAAAACGAGAGTACGAAATTTATTATTTTCTTAAATAATAAATTATTTATTATTGCCTAGTAAATCAATGAATACATTTAAAATGTAGTAGGATTATTAATGGCCATATGGTAAAAAGAAAAAATTATTTTGATCCGGAAAACACATACATACATTTCTCTACTGAGCAAAACTCAAAACCATATAATATTGCTTTTAAGAGGTTTGCATATATGCACGTTAACACCAAAATTTCCTTTAGACATATTTCCGAATATACTATGTGAAAACATTCTACATTACTTGATCTAGGTGTTAGACATTGACTTGTATCTAAAACTACACTTATTTAAAGTTGGTACTTTATCTTATCCCCCAATCTATGATCAACCTGATAATGAGATTTAAAATTCCTGCCATTGTTATTATTTCAGGTTAATTTTTTTCACAGGATTGGTAAATTTGACAAACTGAAGGTAAAAGAAAAAAATACCAGAGACTTAGAATTCATCTGGAGGAGATCTTCAAAACACATGAATGGCAAATTCCTCTCTAACCTTCCACTCGTGAAATTGCATTACAGCTTGCTGTTACCCTCTGTTTCTAGGGTTTTCTATAATATGCAATTTTGTATTTTTCTCTAATTTCAATATTGTATTCAAGAAGGAGATCCTCCCAGGGTGTAGGAGAGGGATTCAGACTATTTTGTACCCTTCTAACAGACAACAACGTTAGTTTGCCTAGAAATCTTTTGAACTTCTCCCTGGGATCCCACCCTGCATGGTGCGGGTTGAGCTACCTGGGGTCTGGCTCTTTCCAGGTACTTTTGCTTGCCCTCAAACGCACCACTGTGCTGCTCCAGGTTGACATTAGCCAGGCAGACGAGAGTCGCCATTCCCTTGACTCCTGGACAAAAATGAGATAAAATTGCTAGTCAAGATGTTACTACAATTCTGATTCATGGCAGTTAATTTCATATGCATTTATTGAAAAAATATTGTTAAAGACACTGAACATGACCTCAAGGACTTACACATTAAGATAAGGCAGAATCCTGCAGAAATGTAAATGTCATGTCTTTTCATTTTACCTGTACATGAAAGAAGCTGGGAGATGAATTCTCGGTAACACTTAATTTTGGTTTTGAGAAATGAGAGCCAGATCTTCACAACTTTGAAAAAATATATAAAAGACACAACAAAAAAAATAAAACTTTTTATGTAACAAAGTGCAATAATTTAAGGCTTTCAAGTGTTATTAGCAAATTTGAGCTATTACTATTTATTGTTGCTTTCTACTTCACATTTGAGTTATTACTATTTATTAGCACTATTACTTTCTACTTAATTTATTACTATTACTTTCTAAAAAAATTGTATTTCTTTTCTATCTGTGGGAACGTGAACAATCAGACAACTAACATGTATTGGGTAACTAATCCATGTAAGGCACTATACTATGGATTAAACATACATTTTTTGGTCAGAATAGTGTTAAGACACCTTGTGTGTGTGTTATGTGTCATTGAGTCAGCCCGGTGACTCTGTGGATGAGTGTTGCTCACAATGTCCTGTCCTCAACAGCCCTCTCAGCTTCTGTAGCTCAGGCTTATGTCCGCTTTATGAAATTAATCTATCTCATGTTTGCTGTTCCTTTTTTCCTGCTGTTTTCTGTTTTTTCCCACATTATTGTCTTTTCCAAAGAATCCTGCCCAAAGTAAGATGGCTTCAGTTTTGTCATATTTGCCTCCAATAATGACTCCGGCTTAATTAATTCTAGGGTTCACTTGTTCATCTTTTTAAATATGGATAGCAAAATCAGAACTTGTTTTAATTTCTTTAGATCCCCATAGAGTAACATCTAGTTTTGTCTGAAGCGAATTCCTAGACCATTAAACACACTCATCTTCAAATGTAAAGATACATGCTGATGACTTCTGAATTATCTGCTGCTTGAGACTCACTCTATTATTGGTACCAGGCAGAGCCATGTTGGAGGTAAGGCCAAAAAATAAAAATAAAGAAGTATATATATCCTCCCCACATTGAAATGACTAGACAAAATTAATAAAAGTTCTCTGTCAATCCTCATAAACCACCCAGCTGGGGGTTATAGGATGACCGCCAACAGCTCTTCCGGCAGCAATAATGCAGGGTGGTAAAGCAAAAAAAAAACAAAACAAGGTGTCTTTATTGAAAATTTTATTCAATTCATCATGGACTTGGAAGTTTTTATTTCTTTTTAAAATGTTGCATTAAAATATTCTAATTACTGAGATTTTCAGTATACCTTTAAATTTTTCTCCGAGGCAAATGACACTAATTCCAGCCCCGTCCTTCCATTACTAATATTTATTCAAAGTTTTTTTGCCATCCAGGCTGTTCATTGACCAAGCCTCTGGTATCTTTTTTGAAGAAGCTGTCAGGTGACTAAAAAGTTGAACAATGGATGGAAAAGCACTTTTAAAAATGCACAAGATGATGTCAAACAAAACAAAAAAAATCAATTTACTAATATTTGAGAGTTAACTGTATTTCCCTAATAGCTTTTCACTCATGGCATTTTGAATTGTTCAATCTTATTTTAATAAGCATTTAAGAGTTTGCTGTTTAGTGGTACTATATATAACTTGTTCATATTTTCATAGATACTTTTATTATAACCAATATTTTGTTTAAAGCCCAGTTGTGTATATTAGCTCCATACTTTAGATTTAAAGGGAATAACATTTTTAAAAAGAATGAGATTGAAGCATTAAAAAAAGTAATAGATTTTTGTGATTTTTTTATCACTGTATAAACAGAGGCCAGGGACCCTGGTTAACCTCACTTCTAGATGTTCCAAGTGGAGGATACGACCTCTTGAACCTCTTGAGTGACTAACTGAATGCATTACTAAACTAAATGACCTGGATCAATTGTGCAGTGAGATAGTGAAAACTTGCCTTTCAATGAATGTTTCTTAAAAATAAAACAGATTATTTACGTACATAACAGGCTCACTCAAAGACACACACACACACACACACACACACACACACACACACACACACAATCTTTCTAGTGTATTTGGCCTAAATCTCAGAGTGAAGCAACTACCCATAATAAATCAAATGACTGAATGAATTCCTCTAGTTCTTTAGAGAACAGAGCAGACATTTAAAATTGCAAAAAGCATGACCTGAGTATATCCGCACATTGATCAATGAATTCAGAATACTCTTTTAATGCATTCATTTTCTATAACTGACAAAAATAATGTCCTGGAATCCTAACGTGGATCTGATTTGTTAGACACTGTTTACAGTAAAGAGTTTTAAGACTTTAAAAATCAACAGTCTGCGTCCTCTTCAGTTTCTAATTTTCCCTGTGTAGTCTCAAGTACCATTGCATGTATCTACTACATCTTACTATTCTTCATTTAGAGTCAAATTACTGCTTTTATTTTGTCCTAGGTATATGGTTTGTTGTACACAGTTGACTCTTTTCATTGCAGTAATTAATTTTGATCTACATTTAGCTTTCTCCCATTTTCTCCCTTTTTGCTTTCAAAGATAGTAGATCCTCTTTCCACCTTAACACATTTAGTGAATAGCTTTAAATTTTGGATCTCCAAGAAAACACTTCAGAAGTGTTTTTATAACTCTGTTTCCTGATAAAATAACTCATCACTGGTTTCAGAGTCAGGCTCCATTCAAACCTCAACTTTAACCCAGACAAGTCAAGTAACCCTACTTTAAGCAAATTTTATTATACCCCTAATCACCTTTCTCACCAGCTTCCTGTGAATAGTAGTATCTACCTCAAAGCAGAATTGTAAGGATCAAAACAATAACATATCTAAGGTGCCTACTTCCTATTACCAACAATTTCAAATGATTCAGCCGCACAGATGCTGCCTTCCATTTTTTGTCAGGAGGAAGCTGTCCAGGCAGAATCTTCCAGGGCCATCGACTTGCCTGAGATGAAATGCAATATATCCCATTAAAAGTAAACAGAAAACAAGGCGAACAATAAGCATAGGGTACGAACTTTCTTGGTTATCTAAGATGGTTAATTTTTTTGTGTCTTTTTTGACTTTTGTTAGTTTCGGTAGAAATTCACCTGAAAACTGGCTTTGCCTTATCTTTTAAGAATATTCCTATAAAAATATAAAATCATTGTCTTTCCATTTCTCTGGTCATTTTCCCGTTCTCTAAGGGTTACATTTGCTGACATATGCAGTAACTTTTTTTCCTTTTTCCTCTTATCGAAGCCCAGGATGGAGTCTTAATTTCTTAAACAGTGAGTCTGTTGTTAAATTCCTATCACAAGTTTTCATCACCCATGATAAGAAAGGACTTTCTGAAAAGACCACAGGATCTTAAGCTTGCAAATACTACTGTTTCTGAAAGGCGACTGAGTAAAAACTGCTACCAGCAAGTTTTACCTCAGTTCCTGCATCAAATAACAAAGGAATCTTTAAAACTTTTAATTTTTATTACAACTTTTAGACAGACTTTCTTGTTTTCTTTAACAAAGGCTGACTTCCTTTTCCTTTACTCATTCCCAGTGGGGCAAATCCTCATTCTTTTCCTAAAACCCATCAGCTCCCTGCCTCAGGGCAAAACACCATGTGACATTAATGGGAACTCCAACTTCGGCCCAGAAATGTGGGGACCAGGCACAGAGAGCAGACCATAAACCAGGCCATGGAACTTAATATTCATAACCTCAGATTCATTTCCCATAATGTTCAAGTAGAATAATAAAAATGTATCAGGATTCCAGCAAAACTCTTGTTATTTTTGCTAACTTTATCCTTAATTTATTTGGAAAAACTGGTGTCAGAGATGGGGAGAGGAAGACTGTAGAAACGAGAACTAGAAATAGAGATCTAGACAGTTATTCTCTAAAGGACTTAGTCTAACATTTCCCATGTGTTTTGTCTCCATGAATTTTTCAACCATTTCTAATCAGGCTTAACCACTGTGAATATCACATTTTTGCCCAATACATTTTTGTGACTCTGATTAGCTTTTTGAATCAAAACAACATTGGCACAGACTATTAATGAAACTAGTAAGTGACATCAACTCTTATAAATGCATTTTAATCACAAGTACTCTTAGTTAAGTCCCTGTTTTTCTTATACTTAAAACTCAGAAGTGATCATTATTAATTTTTAATTATCGAAGATTTGTGTCCACATTGGTAATGTTTTATTTAAGCTTTAACTAGGAAAAATGGGGGAATTATCATGATTCCCCTTCAACATCTTGAAATGAAAATTTGTCTGTGGCCATCTAGTGATAATTTCTACCTACCAAATGTTAAAAATACTGCTAGATCCATATGAATCATTTTCCTTTTCTTTCTTTATTTAGACCTCTTTATTCTCTATAATTTCCAAATTTTATATGTGTGTAATCTTTTAGTAATAAATTTAAAATATTTTAATCTAATGCAGTATTAGCTAACTTTCCCCAAGGCAAAGTTCCCCACAGTTTTGTGGAAGAGGTGTGTTCTAAACAAGAGTCTGAGTGGAAATAGTGTTGTCATGTGACAGAAAGGAAAAGAGGAGCAATGTTAGGAGAGCAGTGACAGATAAAGATTAGCCCACAAAAAAAACCATCTGTGTGCTTAGAACTTATGGAAATGCGTATTCACTGTAATTTTCCCAGCAAGGATAATGCAAAAGCAAATTTGTATTTTATAATGGTGATTCCTACAGCAATTTTTGCACAATTTAGATACTTCACTAATATATTGTATTTGATTGATTGATGATTTCTTCTGTTTAGTTCATTGGCTTTCAAACTTTTCTGTTCATAACCCACTGTAAGAAATAGAGTTTACATGATGATTCAGTACACACTTGCACACACGTGTGCATATCCATTCACATCATACACCTAGAGCAACGTTAATACCTAGATCTCTATTAGAACTCACGTCCATAGCTATATAAAAGAAATTTTTTGCACTCTAATCTTTTCTTGCAACTCTTCTATTCAATTTTTTAAAAAATACTGGTCATTACTTACTAAATCAATTCTATGATATATTTGTGAACAGTTGTTCATAGTTTAAAACCACTAGTTTAATACATTCTTAGGTAACAAAGTCCTCATTGCCTAAAAGCAGAAATTCAGCAAATATATTTTGCAGGAATCTTGGCTTAATATGAAATTGCCCAGACTGGTGGAAATACAAAAGACAAATAATGTTCTAGAAACATAATCAGCAAGACACACTTAGAACTTTTTGAAGGAGACAAGAAAGAACCAAAGGTGACTCTAGTGTTATATACCTGAAGGATCTGAGGCCATTCCCTTTGTGGATAATGTTGGGAGCACCAGAAATGGATAGTAGTTTTCAGGCATGATGTGGCCTTTTACTTGTCCTTTGAGACCACAATTTTTCATCCATTTCAAAATGATCAAATTTCTGTTTGTCTTTTGGTCTGCTTTAGTTTATGTGACTTTTATGTCTTTTATTCTCCATCTATTTATAACCATTATAAAGGGAGTTACTGTGATTTCTACTTCCTTCTTTATTTGCCGCAGTACTGAGTATGGTATTTGGCTAGTACATATGTGCCAGACACGTTTTTTAAAAAACTGATTTACTGAAATATGCTTCTTAAAAAGTTTCACATAAGCAATTCTCTCCTCTTTATTCTCTACCTCTCAGTGGCAAAAAGACATATTGTCTACTTGAAAGAGAGGGTTTGACCTAAGACAGGACTTAGTTCAAATCCCAGCTCCTGACACTTGAAACTCTTGTAACCTTGGAGAAAGGTGTAGCTTCTTGGTTAGTCAGAACTTTTCTCAGTAACAAGTAACAAAATTCTGAATCAACCTGGTTTGAGCATAAAAGGAAATTGTTAGCTCACATAACTGAGTCATTATCTTGTAACTCTTGATTCCAGGAATCTATGGCTGCTTCCACCAGTTCTCTTCTCTCTGTTGGCTTTATTCTCAATTTCACAATATTGCTCTTTGTGATAGGAAAAAGAAACTTACATTCTACAGCTTAATTGGGGAAAGAGAATTGCTTCCCAGTCAATCCATGAAAGTGTCCTGAGACTAATACTGGTTGGTTCTAATTTACCTGAGTTGAGTCATATGCCTGTCCCTGTCCAATCTCTGTGGCAAAGGTGCACTGCTAAGCTTGGAATAGGGATCCAGCCCGTAGAGTCAGAGGAGTCCAACCATCTGAACCACGTGGAGAGAATGTAAGAGTTGTCCAAAGGAAAACTAGGATATACTTATAAAAAGAACAAGAAGCAAAAAAAATAACAGATATCTGCTTTATCTCTTAAAGCCTTAGTTCCCCTTTATCTAAAATATGAATGATACCACATAGGGTTAGGGTGAGCTTTAGACACAGCAAAAAGGGAGAGACCATGGCAAAAGAACAGGTACTTGATGAGAGAGCAGATGACAAATGGAAAAACAAATGAGGTGAAATGGTAACAATAAGCGAATCTGAATAAAAGTATACACTAGCGATCCTTTTAATATTTTGATTCTTTCTACTTTTTAAAGTCTGGAATCATTTTAATAAAACAACTTTTTTAAGTAGGTTCTCAGTAACTATTATTAATACCTCTTTCAAACCTGGCCCAACTATTTCATGGTTATGATACCTTTACAATGATGACATTGTTTTTGATCCTTCTAAATGAGGGTCTTACACTATTAACAAAAGCAATTTAATACAGATATTGGGTGCCAGTGTCTGCAATTTTTAAAATTTACTGGATCAAAGTGAAGCTAGAGATACCATTACATTTATAATTTGTTATCAAGTATAAATATTATAAAATACCAATCTGGGAAATTTTTATTCATCACCAGAGATTCCCAGAGCTCCCTTGGAAAATGATATTGCTCTAAATGTCAGGCTCCTGGTATTAGTTATAGAAACCTAATCAGCTACTCAGTAATAGGAGTAAGTGAGAAATAAATACCTAAAGGGTTGTTTTAAGGATAAAGGAGCAGGGCTTCGCGTTTTTGTTTTGGTTTTTTTTTTTTTGAAACATAAAGCTAAGGAATAAAAAATGTCCAGGGACAACCAGAACCTACTTAGGAATTTTAAAAACTCATATATGAATTTGTAAGAAAGAAAAATTTCTGAGTCATAAAAAGGTAAATATAATGCTGCCTGGAATCTTGATCTGCTTATGACATAAAAAGAGTTTATGGTGTATCACTTAATCAGATATGGTTTGTATTTTGTGATGTGAACAGCTCTGGAATGCCTCTTCTCGCGGAGGATTTAATGACTGAATCCTCAGAGCTGAGCAAGGCAGGCTGTCCAAATCTTGAGATCATCAGATCTACCAGCCTGTACAGAGGAGTCCATTTTCTCGTAGGTGAGAGCCAAATCACCATTACATGGCCTGGAAAATATCGATGCATTTACAGTGAAATTCGAGCAAGTTGCATAAAAGTGGGACTCAGGGTACAGTGTTCATATTCTCAAGACTCACTATCTTAAAAAAATCTGTCAGTTCATTTTTCACACTGAGGAGCTCACTAAGGGGGAAAGGGAAGTGTGAAAATGGTCTTGAAGAAACAGGAGGGGAAAAAAAGAGAGCAGTGAAAGAAAAAGAGGGTAAGCACCAGAGTTAAAATTGACCCAACTGACCAAAAATTAAGGTTTCAGAAGGGAAGAAGAGGACCTGTATATCTCAATATCATAAATATGTAGTCCAGAAGAGAACATTTAGCTTAGATGGATTGAGCTCTTGTTTTATAAGTGGGGAAACTGAGGCTTAAAGATGTTAAGTAATGTGGCTACTAATAGTGCCTAAAAGAAGGGGGACTCACTCTGGCTGATGTGGTTCAGAGGACTGAGCACCGGCCTGTGAACCAAGGAATTAGTGGTTTGATTCCCAATCAGGGCACGTGTGTGGGTTGCAGGCCAGGTCCCCATTAGGGGGCGGCCGAGAGGCAACCACACATTGATGTTTCTCCCCCTCTCTTCCTCCCTCCCTTCCTGTCTGAAAATAAATAAATAAAATCTTTAAAAAAAAAAAGAATGGCTATCATCAATAAATCAAGAATTCATTTTTTTAAAAAAGGAGGAGGACTCTAAGGAGAGGAAGTAATTCACTTTTCTAAATTGCATGAAAAAAGAAAAAGTATTTACTTAAAAAAAATCATTATTTGGCCTAGATGCACAGATAAAAAACAAATGAACCCTTAGATGACCGCAGAGCCAAATGTGTGAAATTGCTTAAGAATTCTGTGGCTTACCCATTCTTGGTTTACCTTATTTAGTATGACATCAGCAATGCGTTTGTGGACGTTTATTTCCAGATTCTTCTTGAATGAAGGCCAGGGACAAATAAGGAGAGTTGGGTAGCAGAAGGGAATTAATCTTTCTGGAGAAAATCCAGAGTAAGGATTTCCCTTTTAAGTTCCAAAACTTAGAAATTGGGGGAATGCAGAGTATGCCACTCCCCAAAATACGCCTTTTTGTGACATTGATTATTTTAAGTTGGTTTAAAAAAAAAGACTCAAGAGCCTTTGAATTTCCCCATTTACCTGCCTAAAGGAATTCAAAAAGAAACACCCGCTTAAAGAAAAAAAGCTATTAATATCATAAATGAGCTAAGTGTGGCAGACAAAAGAGAACCTGCAAACTCAGACTTTCCTCTGCATCCCACTGTTTCTGGTGGACCAGCAAGAATTTGTTTACAAATATTTGCTCTTTTTCATCTATTGGTGAATAGCTTAGTTTCTCTTTGAAATGCCAGACCCTGCCTTCCTCTCCATAGTCCAGAACATCATATAAACCTCAATGCCCAATTGGTCTTTGGATTCTATATTTTTAGGGCACCCTGATATCTACATATGTAATAAACTTGGTTATTTTCTCCTGCTCAATTTGATTAGACCAGCCAGAAGACTTAGAAGGGTAGAAATAAAATTAGTCTTCCTCCCCTACAACATAAAATGCTTTTGTGTAGTGTTGCTATGATTAGTGCATTTTTGTTAGGCTTTAGCTCTCTGCATTTGTTCCTCTTGGTTTGGTGAAACATTCTCATCTCTTTGGGTACATTCCACACATTTCATCGATGTATGTGCCAAGATCATCTGTCCAAGTGCCCCTAGGCAAGTGGTAGGCCCATGACTCAAGCTAAGCCAATTAAATTCTCTTGATTCAAGAGAATCAAGATTCAATCTAGAATCTAGATTCAATTAGTCCCTTGAAGGACTTTAAATCTTGAGTCAAAATGCAAAAATGAAACATATTCAATTTTATGGTGGAATAGACTGTCCACAATTTCCTGCTTTTTGGACTCCTAATGCCTTTCCCTGAGTCTACACCCTCCCCATTTGTTTAGTAGAGCTGGCCAATATCATTTTAATTCTTGTATTTTCTATTTCAATTTCAGCCCTTAGGATGCTCAGAACTTAGGATGGGGGATGACATACCATATTGTCCACACTTAGGAGATCTTCAATGAATATTTTTGGAATGACTGCTGTAATCAAGGCAAATGTTGGCTGGCATGCAATCACATAAGTTGACCACCTTACATGGTCTTGAGACACATGTAGGGAAGACTTACTTGAAGAACATGATTGAATAAGCCATCTTTTTACCTCCCACAGAACCTTATACAGAGTAGATGCTCACAAATGTTTGAATCAAAACTATGAAATCCTATAAAAGTGTGTTTCAGTGAAACTGAAATTGATACAGTTTTACTAATATGTTTCTACAATCTTCTAAGATTTATTGTATAGCATAGAATAAGCCAACATAGAGTAAAAAAAAAATATTAGATCTTGCCAAAGTTAAAAATTTTCACCTCCTTTGCACTTTTTGCCATCCAGTAACGTTGCCATCCCTTGAGAGCAACAGAGCTGAGTGCTTCCTCAAACGATCTGAGGAATAACAAACAGCCCTGCCTTTCTTTGAGGGCCAGCACCAGCAACAGGAAAAGCTAAAGAAAATTCTCAAGAGGAAATGCTAATTTGACCCCTCTCCACAAAATGTTAACACTTGACAGCTCTGTGTTTTCAGAATATGACATCAAGTTATTATCAGTGTAAAAGAGGTCTTTTGAGTTACAAACAGGGCTTGACTTTTTTTGAAGAAAGCCTACATGGCCCTGGGAACTGAAAATGTTCACTGGTCCTACGTAAGATTTGGAAAACTCTGATAATGTATTTTTTTTTTTTTTTTTGCCCATAATCTTCAGAGTTTTTGCTTCTAGGCCTAAAATAGCACAGTTTCTCCTTTTATGACCAAAGGTGAAGCATTTGGAAAACTGTGTATTAATGAAAAATATAACAAGAAAAAATTAAGGGTAGAATATTGTCAACAGTGCCACTCCAGGATTGTGCAAATAGATCAGAATAGTATCCTGAATCCAAGCAAGAACTGTCTATCAGAACCATTCCTATTCTCCTTAGATTTCTCGGTTTATGAGCATTGACAGCAAGAGTACCAAGGTGCTCAAAGGAGGTTGGAGATAATCTGAAACATGGTGTAGTGCAAGAATTGTTTAGTCTCAAAGTTTTGGTTCCGGTTTTGGTTTCAGACAATAGTAATTTTTATGGGGTTCCTGTGAAGATTAAATTGAATAATATACATGGTAGCATTTTGTTTTCTGTAAGGTACTATACAGCAGATGACAATGATGGTGATGATGATCATGATGATAACAAAAAGTGGCCCCAAAAATCACTTTACAGCAAAAATGTCTTCACAAATAGGGCAAAAGATTCAACCCACACTAAAGTCTTCAGAGAAATTTGCCATCTTTGCTGAGACTCTTCATTGTGCCTTTTCCTACCCAGGTTGGTGTTTTCTTCTACTCTTCTGTCTTTCTTTATCTTCTTATAACTTCCAGGTAAGAGTTTGAAGCTCAATCTCAGGAAAAGAAAATGGTAGCTGACAGAACTTATTCAGAGTGCTGTGGTTTCACACCAATACTGGGTGGTCCCAGGAAAACCGCCCTCTGAATATGACAGTCTCTGTTCTTGGAAGGAAGGGGAGACACAGAATTAGAGCTCTGGGCTTCTGGTGAATTTATAGCCAGCAATAGTTTTATGGCTTCTTAATTAACTTCTGATTCTGACTCTACCATTTTGGTATTTTTTCAGAACCTTCAGTGCCATTTTGGATTCTCTTTACAGGAAGGTGGTGACAACAATGCTGATGAGCTCATTACTGACAAGTTGTAGAAGTAGGCCAAGTCAGCTCTACCTCTCCTTTCTGGGTCCAACACCAGAAATCTAGCCCCTGTCACTCGTCAAGGAAATTGTCTATGGCCTTGGAAACTGCATGGCTCCCAACTATCCTAGATGTTGCCATCGATCACTCTCAAGGCTTTACAATAACTTCTGATGTCCTCTTCTTCACATTTCTCTCCCTTAGTCCTTCAAGGCATCTCTCATTCCTCTTACATCTGCTGCTATGTCTGTAAAAAACACAATATGTAATGTGCTGATTTTTGTGAGGCCCAAGAGCCTCATAAAAATAAAGAATGAAAAACATTCATATGTATCTTAAAGAACTCCTGTATTTATTTTATTTGCTCTGTTGGATTATTAAAATTTAAAAACCTAAAAATTTTGTCAACCAGTCTGTTGGTTTGTCCGCAATCATAAAACAAATATTCTCAGAAGACAAAACATTTTACTAAGTGAGAAAAATTATTAAAAACAGGTAGTCCCTTCCCTCAAATATTTTAAAAATCACTAAAGGACTTATAATAATTAAAATTCATATTAGATTTCAATTTTCAAAGGGCATTTTATAAAACTACTGGGTTATTTATGTTAATTTTTAAAAATATTTTTCATTGAACGTGTAAATCAATAAGCTTGAAGCAGAAAAGAAGAAGTAGGCTTATATATACATAAATATAGAGGACACCAAGAGTGAACTGCTCAAATAAACTTGATGTATTTCTCTCCTTCTATGTATATTATTTTTCAGAGCTGTGCCTGTGTTATATACCAATCTTCTAATCATTTTTTTACTTGTTATGAACATTTTGCATTTGTTAGAGAGTTTTTGTATATAAAGTTCTAATGAATACCTGTTAAATGATAAATGATGGTAATTTTATTAGTGATGATTATTTTATTAGTAAATAAAATAATAGACATTCATTAAATCTCTACTCATGAAAAATTTCCTAATTATATATAATTGATATATATAATCTTAATATTTTAGTACATTAATATATGCTAACATCCAAGGTAAAGGTACAGCTAGAGAGAGCCCTATGCTCTTTTACATAACTGATGTAATGAGTATTTCTATGCCTGAATCTGTCTAAATCTGCATTTATCTCCTTAAGATACATTTCCCCAATGAAAATATTAGATCAAATTATTAAATTTTTTTGTGTTATAATTATTTTTGGATCTTGATACATGGGACCATAAGAAATTTTAATTCCTAGGCCAATTTTATATCCATCTTCGCTGAGGCCATGAGAGAATGAGAATTATTTTCAGTAATGGATAATGTTATTTAGCATTTTACTTGTGCTCTTCGAAATCCATTACATCCTGCATCCCACTTAAATCCTCCCAACAACCCTAACAGATAGGGACTATTATTAATTCAATTGAACAGAATAGAATAGTGAGGCCAGGAGAGTAGAAATAACTGGACCAAAGTCACATCTATGGATTGTGAGAGTCAGGATCTGAACCTGTGCCACCTGACTCCAGGACTTTCATGCCTGTAGTTAAGATAAAAACTCTTCATCCCTCAAGGCAGAAAAATAACAAACCATCTGCCCATAGAATATTAATTAACTATTATCTGCTTCCATCCATTAAAGATAAACTTATTTGAAAACCAGGTAAAATTAAAGCAATTTCAGAACACACTGGCCAGAGAGGCTGAGCTAGGATGCTGCTGAAAGGAGAGATGTTCATGAGAAGGAAATTTTAAGGGAAAACCAGAGAAGTATGGCAAAGGGAAGTCTAGAGTACTCAGAAATTCATTGCTCTCAATAATGTCTCCAGGTTTAAGTAGGGAATAATTTAACATAAAGATCAACAGAGGGGGAACTTTAGCTTAGATGGAATGTGTGGAACAGGAAATAAAAGTTAGTTGAGCAGGAAAAGCTCATCCACTGACTTGTAAGGGCCCTTGGATAGTTCCTGTATCTTTTCCCACATTTATAACTCAGCATTCAGTATGATGCCTGGCATTAGAAGACTTCAATAAGTGGTTCTTGAACAAAAATGAACTATGCTACTTGCCAGATAGCCTCTTAGGTCAACCCAGCAGTGGAGGACAAGTGGAAACCATCCCACTCAGAAATAAAGAGTATGAGATCAAAGGAATGGGTTTATAGAAAGATAGTGGACCTGCAGGGAGTGAGTCAAAGTTGAAGTCGTGCACAGATGGAAAGAAACAAGGGCCTAAATAAAGGAGACAATTTCCTGTTTTAGAGATGTAAGTAAGACTATGTTGGAATTTGGTTAATTATTACATGAAAAATCAGGAGTTAATAGAATCTTCTACCCTGCCTTTGAATCCAAGGTTTTAACACACAAAAATGGTTTAATCTTGTTTATCAATGTTAATATTTTAATAATTATACAAACATGTAAAAAATTTATATAAGAAATTTCTCTTGAGAAAATTGTTACTAAAATAACGGCAAAGGGACTTGCAACAAGAGGGCAAGAAAAGGGCCAAGGAAAGTGAGATAGAATTTCAAGGATGCGTAAGCCAAGGCAAGCTTGGAGTCCTAAAGGAAGGTAATGTATGTGGATACTTAACCTCTGTGATTCGTCCAACTTCAATATATTACACTGGGTGTAATTTTTACAGACTGAAATTTTTGGCTGTATCACTTGATAACCTTTATTCTTTGCAGTTGGTAGGTATGGCTTCTATGCTGTTCTTGCCCATAGACCTTAATATGGTACAAAGTACACTTAATTTTAATTGATGCAGAGAAGATCACAATAATGATAATGAAGACTTGCATCTGCTTGCGTCCCAATCAATTCAAGGTTAATTTGAAAACATTTGATAATTTTATATGCCTGCTCTTCTTAGAGTTTAAGTAAGTATTCCAAATCTGGCTGTATTTACTGGCTGCAGTGTTAACTAGTGCTTAAGAATGTCTGTCATCTTTAAGACCTGGATCCCAGCCCCAACTCTATCACTTACTGCCTGTGTGACCTTGAGGTAAGTTAACTGAGTTTAAGGGCTCTCATTTAAAAATAAGGATAATAATAGCTATTTAATAAGGTTGTTGTAAGACATGAATGGCATGACATATGTAAAATGCTTAACAGTATCTGGTACTTGGTAGGGAACAAATAAATAGTTGCTGCTGAATCTCATTCAACTCCTCAAAATTTACAAAGTAGACCATAGTTGTTGCAAGGACAGGAATCCTCAGGAGACTTCCATAACTTCCTGGACATGGGAGGCCAGAAATTCTCTGGGAGCTGCTGGAATGTTTGCTTCCAGACCTGATGAATTACAGGGCTTGTGAAACATGCAGAAGTGAAAGCCATTAACTAACATCTGCAAAAGTCATTATATATGGATGGGTAAAATTTGGGGTCAGTTCTCATTGGATCCCAACCACATTCCAGTTCTTTGATTGCAGTTTTTACATTTATTTTGTACTTTTGTTCGGGGCTTAGTTCAGATCCCCTTCTGTTAACATCAGTTAAGTTCTCTTAGTGCCTCATGAACAAACTTGTTCTCATGTGTTGTACATAGAAGTTGAAGACTTGATTATGAAGGCAAAAATGCAACTTCAATTAGAAGAAACTGCGTATTATTTGACTTAACAGATGGAGGGAATGTGTGGCTCCATAGTGAATTCTTCTTTTTCCTATTTGTCTGTTTGTTGACTGTTTGGTTTATTGAAGGCTGAGAAGAATACCCTCTCCAGTTTGCCTCTTGATGCTATGCAATGGCCCTTCTGTTCTAAAACAAACATGATTCTCATCCCAAGAAAAACAATTTTTGTAACTATGTATGATAATGAATGGTAACTAGATTTATTGTGGTGATCACTTCGCAATACATACAAATATCAAATTATTATTTGAAACTAATATAATGTTCTATATTAACTCTATCTCAGTAAAAATAAATTAATTAAACACATAAAAGCAAAATTCAAAATATGTTCCAACCAACCCTCATTATAGCATAATACACCTATATAAAGCCATTGGGCAGAATTCTTAGAAAAATTTCACTACTAGGAATATAAAAAGCAAGGCCTGAATTTACACAATTGTGATCATTTGAAGCCTAGGGCTAAACTGGATGTTTTTTATACGTGAAACTCGCAGTTTGCTATTGAATTCACTTACTAAAAAACTTTTTGTCAATTTAAACTAGGCAGGAGGTGGGGTGTGTTTAAAGGACCAGGAAAACATAGATAAAAGTCATCAGCCTTCCTTCTTGAGGCACAAACTAACTTTCTAGCAACCGCTTTATATCATGGGCCATATTGCCTGCCTATAATTTAATAAGCTAGGAGAGTAATAAAAAAATTTTAAAGGGAGGGTATGCAATACATTAGCTGGTAATTTTTAAAATGAAGTAAGCTGAAAGAAGATAGTGCCAGATAGGGAATCAGAATAAAAATAAATGAGATGGAGCGGCAACTGCGGTTACAAAAGAAAACTGAACGAATCACGTAAATACATATCAAGGAAAAAAATGGATTAAAACAATCGTATGAATTAGCAAGAAAAGCCAAAACGGATTTCGAATGATTAAGCTGGAAGCTAAAAGATTTAAATTAATCATACTATTAAAATATAATCAGTAATTTAATAGAGTATTAGGATAACATAAACCAAATAGGTGCATGCATATGTGTGTGTGTCTGTGTGGTGTTTGTTATGTTAAAGTGATGGTGCAAATGCAAAAGCTTTTTGTACTCCTGTGAAGCCAGTTAGAGTCCTCACAATAAAAAGCTACAAAGCGCAGATTTCTGCCACTTTTTTGCCCTTCCATGACAGGGTGCCTTTGTGGGTCTTGTAGATGAGAGCTGAGGGGCTCACAGAGGAAACCCAGGCTGCTTCTCTGTGGCCCCAGTAGCTGGCTCTGGTCGCTGTTGTCCCGACCACGGAGAGACACCTGCTCACCGAGGATGAAAACGCCCTCCACCGCGAATGTGGAAGCAAGAATTCCGCTGCTTCGGCCCCACCCAGCAGGGACGAGCGCTGCGTGAAGCCAGATCAATTTTACATCATCTTGGCGGCAGCAGAAGTCAGTCATTATATTGAAAAAAAAAATTCATTACTCGGAGTCCATTTCGCCTGATTTAAAAAACCTTTTCTGCCTGACCATAATCAAAGCTATATTTTTCTCCAAATAATGTGGATGCAAAGCCTTTGGAAAATTTAGCTATCATTTATTGATGACAAGTCTTCGAATGTTCAAAGCTGAGTCTATTACGGTTATTTTAACTGCACTTTGGAAGCAGAAAACAGCATCAAATAGTTCAAGAATGTTAACTCATATAAGAATATAAATGTTTTCATTGATTAAAACAGTTCTAACACAATCTTGTATTGCAAGAATTTTTAGTTTTATTGTAAAATCAAGTGTTTTCACACTTTTAACCTTGAAAATATCTCATTATGACTCTAATCCCGAATTATTGTTTTGATTTAATATCTTTTTATTCTTGTATCATTTTAAGAGTTTCTTATTTTTAGCTAAATAAACATAAGATACATTAACTTTTAAAGTTCTAATTACATCTCACCACTCTGATGTGTTTTCTTCACCAGACACCTCAACATTTCTTCCACGTCTGAAACGTCCCACCTTAAACTGCCTATGTAGATAGCTTTCAATCTTCTCCAGTCTTTGGGATATAATCAGTCACTAGGGAGAATGCCACCTTCCCTTTTTATTTTCTTCTAGATATTGCAGTGTTACTAAGCCTCCCTTGAAAAGTATTGCAGAGTTTGGTTTGGAAATGATATCATTTCAAGCTATTACTGGGAAAGTTTGTCATCACCTCTGTAGTAGTTCTCCTGGTTATTTCATATCTTGGCAGTGGTACGCCCTGCAAAAAATGTAAGTAATGGAATTGAACTCTCTCCAGTATTCCTCAGAACTTATTTTCATTCTGAAACTTCTTCCTGTAGATGCTATCCTTCAAACGCCTCTTCTGGCCTATATTCTATGAGAGAATGCACAAACAAATGTTTTTCATAATGCAAATGTATTTAAAGGTACAAATTGGTGTAGAAGAGATATTGAAGGGTCCCATAGAACAACTCATTAGCTAATGCGCCATAATAGTATGACCTTGTAAGAAGTCTCTGGAATCACAGTGTTAGAGAAATTTACAGCCAGTCTAGCAACAGGATTTATTGGACATCTAGCTGTGAAATGCTGACCTGATGGAGAGGTGGGAAAGGGTAGAATCCTGTAATATCACTCACAAGGAATGGCTTGGGTAAAACACGTCTTTGCAAGGAAGTCAGATTTCTATAACGGGATGTTTCATTCCTGAACTTGTATGAAAAAGAAAATATTTGTGATAATTAAAGTTTCTCTAATAACTCATGACATTGCAGAGTTCTAAAATGTATTCAATTAGTCTCACAGAAGTTGCCCTTTCTTAGTAAAACTGTAAATTTTTTACCCAACTGTCAGCACACAGAATGACTATGTGAAATGCAAGTCAGGATACAGGGAAATACTCCACGTATGCTAAGGGAAAACATAAAACTGATTTTAAAGCTACAGAATAATAAATATTTACCTAAGCATTTACTATGTGACAGCCACTGTTCTCAACATGTTCTATATTTTAACGTATCTAATCCTTTCAGGAAGTAATGAGCTGATTTTGCTATAAATATCTTTTTTTTTTTTTTTTTTTTTTTTTAAGATGCAGAAAGCCAAACACAGAAACCAGCTTACAGACCCAGAGAACAATGATTTAAACCAAAGGGCTCAGACTCCAGAGCTGGGCTCTTCAGCTCTCCACTAACATTGTTTCTTAAGTCCTTTCATTATGCTCTTACATGTTCAAGAACACAATATTGATGTTTGACATCTCCAAGCGGGACAAGAGCAAGGCATTTTTTGAATCAATTTTGATTCTCAGGTCTATCAATGAGAGAAGGTAGAATCAATAAGCAGTGCTGGGGTAAAGAAAATCAAAAGGATGCAAGCAAGCATGGCATACTAGCAAAACAAAATACAACTTTAAATGGTCACTCTGACAAACGTTTGAACAGAGCCAGAAAACAGAAAAAATATCCAACAAAATATTTAATTGTACAAAATTCTTGGGGGAAAATATCAGTGGAGAAAAAAATCTGGTTTTAGCTTTCTGGTAAAGTCTTGAAAGTCTGAAACATTCTGCTACATGAATAAAAAATAAATAAATTTACTGAAGATGCCAGCTGATGTACTTTGTTTAAAGATAAATTTCAAATGTTTAGCTTAGGCCTAAGCACATGGACTCACTATCATTCAGCCATTACAGAGAGGTCTGTCCTAGCAGAGTCATAATTTTCTAGTACATAAAATGCATTTAACAATAATATGCTTAAATATATTAGATTAGCAATGACACCGATATAATAATTCTTACGTTTACTCAGTGTAACTCTAAGGCTATGGTGAGATCAATGCTGTCAGTTTTAACTCAAAGCTTGTCAAAATAACTTGCTTTTATTCATATACCATGAAGTATTCCACTAGGAATTGCCCTAGTCTAAATGTTGAATGAATGTATTTTTAAAAAGCAACACTTGAGGAAGGCTATTTCACTCTGTCTTAGCAAATTAATCCTCATGCAATCAATACACAAGGCAGGTGCTTCAGAATCACGAATCCAGCTCCTAGAAAAATGCCTGACACACACAGGAAGTATTTGACCAATATTTCTTGCATGAACAAGTAAGTAAGGGTCTTTGGACACTAAAGCAAAAAAGCTGAGTGTGTTTTCCTCGAACATCATGGAATAGGAATTTGGGTTACTCTCTCAACTTCCTATTGAAAAGTAGCAGAATATGCCACCCCCAACATATTCCCCTTTGGCATATGGATTATTTTGAGCTGAAGGCAATTGAGGTGAAACAGGTATAAGAAAAGCTCTGTGCCCTAAAAGCAGGACATTAATTTGTAAGCATATCTCCACATTCCTCTGTCCCCCAAAAGGCAGAAGTTAGTCACTGGAGACAACTCTAGACCCTTATTAGCCCAGAGACAGCACCTTAACAAACTTTACCAACGACCCCTTATCTTACAAACATTTGCCCATACATTTGCTTTCCCACAATTCGCCACCTTAGACACTCAATGTCCTTTTCCTTTGTTCTGTCACTTCCTTACAAATTTATTTTCTTATGTTAAGAGGCTGTATAAGCCCAATTTCCAGCCACTCCTTTGAGTTAATCATCACTTACTTCCATAGGCATGTGTGATGCACCTGTTCATAAACTTCTGTTTTTTTCTTGTTAATCTGTTTTTGTCAGTCTTATTTGCAGGGCCTTGGGCAATGAATCTAAGATGTGTAGAGGAAAAAGAAATGCTTCCCTCCCTCACACTATTAAAGTGAAGTGTAAAAATGGGGGAAGGGGATCATATCAGCACCAGAAAATATTATAAAATAAAAGCCAATCATTTACAAGAAACCAATTTACACAATTACGTAATTAAGTTGATAAAAACACATGATAAATTGCTATTATTAAAGATTCAACATCTTGAACCAGGATCAAACCCCAAGTCAGGGAAAATGAAAGTGCACTGATTTGGAGGTAAATTGGAAGTGCTGGAAACTCCATTCCTCAATTCGTTTTGCCTCGGAAACCACGGGGTACCCAAATGGTACATTCAATGTACTTGGGCCGCAGACCTTCCTCCCTAAGTGGGTAGGAAAACAAGGATGAGAAGACAGGGTAGAGGCAGCAGAAAAGGCTGCACTGTGGACACTCAGAGTGGGTGACAACTGGCTAGTGCAGGATAATACAGGTCCAGACAAAGGTGATTCCCTAAAGGTTTGTAGTCTTCTCGATTTTTAAAATTTTGAAATTCTAAATGCCAGAAATTTCAATATGCTGGCAGTGGCATAATAAAGCTCAGAACATTCCCGCTTCTCTCCAGATCTGCACCATGCAGTGCTGTCACTATAGGAGAATTTTCTCTCAGGCCTCGAAATGCCTTGGCTTCCGTACATTTTCTAAAGCCGGTATTTTCAAAAAAGGGAGGTACTGTCCCTTGGTGGGGATAAACGGGGATGTGTAGAACTTTGAGGGTTACCCGCGGGATGCTTCTTTTATTTTATATGGAAAATAGGGATGCTAGATGTCCTGTGGTGTGGAACAGTACAACACAATAAAAAATAATCTACCCAAAATAACAGTAGTGTTTCTATTGAGAAACCTAGGCCCAGGAACGTAGTCACAAATTGAAATGTTATGCAGAAACTTGCAATGTCAAATAAAAAGAATGAGGTCCAGTAACTGAAATAAGTAATTTTGGTGGGATGTCCATAAAAATCACAGAGAAAACAAAGGGGCTCACTATCACCAATTATTATTTAATATTGTTCCTGAAACTCTGACTATGGACAAGGATAGGAAACAGAAAAAAGAATTCCTTAAAAATTGTTAGAAATCCTCAACTTCTTGAACTTCCTAGACACAGAATTCAGTTAACAGTAGTCCTATGGGCTAATAAAAGTATCAAAATCAAATAACAATGTAATTCACAATAACAATAAAAATACAAAATGCCTGAGAATAACCTCAATTAGAAAAGTAGGATATATCTGAAGAAAATAACAGGAAGAAAACTTGAATAATAGACGACATCATTGTCCACGTGGCAAAAATAAATAATTGGAAGGTCGTGTGTTCTTCAGCAGGCAATGCATTGCAGTTATTGCTCTGCAATGCTTGCCCTGGCCAGTGTGGCTCAGTTGGTTGGAGCATCGTCCTGTGAACTGAAAGGTCTCAGGTTCAATTCTTGATTAGGGCACATGCCTAAGTTGCAGGTTTGATCCCTGGTTGAGGTACACGGGCGAGGCAACCAATCAATGTTTCTTTTCCTCTCTTTCTCCCTCCCTCCCTCTCTAAAATCAATAAGCATGTCCTTTGGTGAAGTTAAAAAAAAGAAAAGCATGCATGCTTGTTCTTCATAATAGAGAGTTTCTCTAAATTTAAGGTTTCTCACTGATAATGGAACCCACTATATGTGCAGGTGTCATTTGACCCTTTTTATGTTTTCTTGTGGCAATTGTGGCTCAGAGAACTGTTGCAAATAATTTTGATATTCTGGCTATTGATATTGTCGTGAGCAATAAAATCTTTTCTCTCAAACCCAGGACTCTTGTGTCTTGCACTAGCATCCATGAAACTGTGACAAACTAATTTTTTAGTTTTCAAAGTAAGGTAAAATCTCTGACAACTTAGTCTTCTTGCTCCTGTCTTAACACAGGATTTCTGCCAAAGCATTACCACTACCATCTTCCAGCCCGGTCTTCCACCTCAGGAATAAATATAAATATGGTTGCAAGTGCATTTACTCTGGTAATATTTCAGGAAGCTAAAACTAGTTGAGGATATTTCCTCAAGAGTGGCATGTAAAACATTAGGAAAATTTAGTGAGAATTGAGTAAATGTGAAAATGATGGGAAATGTTGGATTCATTTGAATATATAAACTGAAAAGTAAAAGGAATGGGTTTTGCCTCATGCGATGTCCTGGTTTGGAGGGAGCTGTATAACAAATATTAAACAACTTGAGTTAGCTTAATCAAAATATCAAAAAAATATATGAATGAATGAATCATGAATTTGTACATAGATATTTATAAACGGATAGAGAAGTAAAGAGATGATAGATAACTATTAGATAGATGGTATCCCCTAAAACCTAGGGAAAGTAATGTAGCTGGAAAACAGAAAGAATCAGAGATCAGAAAATAAAACACTTAGTTCCAGTAAGGAAACTGGTAAGAGTCCTCTCCATCCTCCTTCTCAAAACTGGCTCTCTGCTTCATTCACATAGCACAGCGTTACCAAAGTACAGTTCCAATCTCACAATGAACTGTTCCTCCTAGAAGCTCGGTTCCCACCTCCCTTAAGAAATGGATGTGTATAGGTTAGGTCAGATGTCCAGTCTTTGATCTAATTAACTCTGCTGGGAATTAGAGGCAGGCAAAACAAATGTAGCTATGAGAGCCTGCTGCAATTGTGAGCGTTAGTTCTGAGAGAAGAAGGGTTAAGCAGTCACTTCAGGAGATGTGTAGTCGAGTGAGTAATTTCACAAATTGAACAGGATGACTAATTGTCCCAAGAGACAGGATGCATGTAAAGTACATATCATACACTTCAAGGCCCTGTGTTTACTAATTTGCATATTTCTCATGTGTTCAGGACTCAAATACAAGCTATCCAGATAGGATTAAAAGGGATATAATTCCTTGTATTCATTTGGTGGGGAGTAAAAATTCAAATAAATATGTTAACTTAAGATTTTCCAAAGCAAGCCCTATAAATAGAATGGTAGTTGTGCTCATTCAGATATTTAGAAAATGTAAAGTTAAATGCCATAAAATAGATTTTCGAAACAAGCTTGCTTTCATGCAAATATCTAATTCTCTTAATACACAAATGCTCACAAAGAATCTCCAAGAAAGGGATTTTGTATGAAAGATACTACTAAACATATTTAACCATTTTTCAGTAGACCAGCTCAAGCTAACTGTATGCCATCTACAGAGGAATCTTCCAGATATAACTGAATATAATTGTACAGCTCCTTGGACAACCTTTAATGAAACCCTGTGCTTTAACAAATATGTGTTGTGTTCTTACCTTGTTCTAATTTTAACACCACTGGAGGTATGCAGAAGGAGGAATGTATGTTTCATATTATATGAGGTCTGGCTGGAAAAAGTCCAGCCATTGTTAACTAATGAGAATGATTTGTGTGACATTGATGTAACCTGGCAAGCAAGTAGAGTAGACTGGAGTGTGCATGCGTAAACAATGATGACTTCACTGTACTACTCAGTGGGGATGGTAGATGCCTTTGAGTGAGCATGTGTACTGTGTAGCCATCACATACAAAATGACTGAGCCAGTAGAGCAACAAATCCATATCAAATTTTGCATTAAGCTTGAACATCCCTCTGAAGAAACTATTCAGACTATTCAGAAGGCCACAGATATGGGCAACTGGTGATTGGCAGCCTCATCATGGCAATGACCCTGGTCATGCATCACATCTCGTGCAGAATTGTCTGGTGAAATATCCAATAACCCAGGTGACTCAGCCTCCCTACAGCCCAGACATGGAGCCCTGCAACTTCTGGCTTTTCCCAAAACTAAAATCACCTTTGAAAGGGAAGAGATTTCAGACTGTTGATAAGATTCAGGAAAATACAATGGGGCAGCTGATGGCAATTGGGAGAACTGTGTGAGGACCCCAGGTGTCTACTTTGAAGGGGACTGAGGCATTGTTGTCCTATGTGCAATGTTTCTTGTATTTTGTATCTTCTTCAATAAACGTCTCTATTTTTCATATTATATGGCTGGATACCTTCTGGACAGACCACATATACACACACACACACAAATACACATATATTATTATATATAATATGTATGGATTTAACTCACATAATTGTGTAGGCTTCGTAAATCCAAATTGCACAAAATAGCCCTTCAGGCTGGAGGCCCAGGGAAGTGTTGCAGTTTGAGCCCAAAGGACATCGGTTAGTGGAATTCCCTCTTGCTCAGTAGGGGTGGAGGGGCCCTTAGTAGTTTCTATTCTAGTAAGGCTTTGAGTGATAGGATGAGTCTTACTCATTTTATGGAGGGTAACCTGCTTTACTAAAAGTCCACCAATTTAAATGTTAATCTCATCCCAAAAACACCTTCACAGAAACATTGAGTAGTGTTTGACCAAATATCTGGCATCGCGACGCAGACAACTTGACACTTAAAGTTGACCACTACAGGTGACTCTTCCTTCTGGCAGGAAGGCTCCCATACTCTGACATTCTGATCAAGTGAGGGCTCCTGGGACAATCCATCGTTTGAAAGTTAATTAAATATAAAAATCTTAATTTTTTTTAGATTTTAATAAGATACATAATGTGTATATAAAGTATAATAATATGTATTTTTAAATTTAGTCCATGGGAGTATACGGAGGATAAATGGTGCTGGGAAGAAATACAGTTAAAATTTTTAATTTAATTTAATTTAAAAAGATGAAGTTCTAATTTTTAGAAAAATCCTGTTGAGATATAATTGACAGGTAACATTGTAATGGCTTTAGATATACAACATAATGCTTTGATATATGTATATATTGTAAAATGATTACCACAATACCTTTAGTTCACATCCATCACCAAACACAGTTACAAAATATTTTTTTCTAGTGATGATAACTTTTAAGATTTCCTCTTTTAGCAACTTTCAAATATAAAACTCAGCATTGTTAACTATAGTTAATAATCATTCTGCACATTACACCCCCAGGGCTTATTTATCTTATCACTGAAATGTGGTTCCTTTTGAGCACTAAATATCTTAAAATACACATACAATTTATAATTTTATCTTCCAGCCAGAATGGATTATCTTTTAATATTCCATGGCATTTTTTTCCTAACTTATGTGGAGATTTTTAAAAAGCAGCAATGATACATATGAATAGGGTATGCCTTACTTTCAACAGTTTGGTAAAAAAAGATCTTTGGTTTTTGATTTACATCATCATTCCAATTTTCTTTTTCTATTCATTTTTTTTTCATTTTTACTTGGTAGCTAATATCTACACTTTGCTTTCAAGTTTCTTAGAACCCAACAGCTCAGTCAAATAATGATCTGGAAAGCCATTTAACTCATGGAAAACTAAATTCTCTATGACATATAACTGCATCATTTTATGATATGTAAAATTTCCTACTAAGTATTTCATCCATTGTATTCTTAACAAAGGTCTTCAGAGAAGTCTAAGATTCATTTATATTTGACCAATATATATTTATATGTTCTGTATTATGGGTAAGGAAGAATCTATTTAAATTCTCTAATGAGAGAATATGCATCTACTTTACACAATTCATTTTTAACAAACTCAGTTTCATATTATTAGGATTTCATTCTGAGAAATAGCTGGCATCATTATTTGCTTTGTCCTCAATGGTGATTCAGTTTCACCTTTGTGCATGTATACAATAGTAGGGAAACTGGACAGTTTTGGTTTACATTTGGCCTCCTAGAATTTCATTGTAATAGTTTTGTTTGGCATCTGAAGTCTATGTAAGTCCCAGTTTATATTTTCCTTTCAACTGAATAATTACTAGTCACCACATTTCCATAGTCCCTGCCAACATTTTTTCCTTTCAGTGGTACTGGAATGTAGTATTTGTCCCGATTATGTTTGTTTGCCAAGGGCATTTGTTACTAAGACTTGATAAAGACTCTGATTGGGCCATAGTTTCTTCAGCTGGTTTCACTCATATTCAAGACCTTGACCAACCCAATAGGTTTGTTTATTTAAATTCAGAGTTGTGGTTTTTTCCCATCCCCATTATGTATTTGTATGATCTGGAAAGTTTTAGGGATTATTTTGATAATCAACTACGGGATCTTTTGAAACCAAAAGTGTAGCCAAAGTAACTGTACTTTTGAGGAGTATAACATACGTTAAAAGCTCAGTCTCTTGGGCCAGACCTTTGGGTTTGAGTCCTGGCCCCACCATTCACTAACTTCTTTGTGCCCTTGCTGCCTAGTATTATAAGTGGGGAAGCTTATAGTTAACTAACTCAAAAGGTTTCCTTTTAAGTTAAATAACTATTAGCAATGACTGTTATTCATTGCATTGAGTAACGCCTTACACAAGGTAAGTCCTGAGTGTTTGTTATGAAGAACTAGGTGTACTCTGTCTTGGGAATAAGTAGTTCTATAAGTCACTTAGATATTTTGTAAACTCTGTGGTAGGCTGGTTGAATTAGTCAAGGAGATGCTGCAGCCCCCCTGCAGACACTCCTTTAAATTCAATAAATTTAATTTAGATGCATTAAATAAGCTTAGTGCTTCTCCTAGGAATAAATATTAATTAATTTATTATCATTAATTTATAAATCACAACCCTGCACATCTCTAAATTATTCAGATAAAATGACAGCTTACTCTCAAAAGTTATTAGTTCAAAATTACCATATTTCATCAATTTAAAGACACTTCTTTTTTTTCTTTTTTTTACATTTTGACGTCTTTGATGTTAAGATGTGTTTCACAGTCTGTGATTGTAAATCACAGTCAGCCTGGTCTTGCCTAAATGTCCTCAAGCTCAGTCCTAGTCCTCATATTTTCACCTCTTTGGTTGAGTTAAATGCCTGGTTCATATGTAAACTCAACATGTGTTAAGTATAGCTGCTTTTTTAACTAACTTCTAAAAGATTACGGTATAACTAAGCATTAAAACAAAAAGGTTAGTGTGTCTACAGGGAAACATGGAAATAGAGTATTTGGGTACATATTTGATGATAAGCACATATTCATCTTTATTTTTTCTTGCAAAACAACAATCAAGTGCTTTATGGGACTTATGAAAAGATGATACAAGTATAAAAAGTTACAACATGATTTGTTTCTAAAATACATGTGCCTATCCACCATTACTTGCTAGTAAGATCAATAGTTTGGAGGAGAAAACCTGAAATTATTTTGCAGAAATCTTTCTGTAAATTGCAATGCCCTTACACTTTTGGAAAAAGTGTTAGGTACTTGATGTTGGGCAATATTGTGTGGAATAATACAAACATCAACAACACTAAATTGAAGAGTGAATAACTGAAGTCAGAAACATCGGACTCTGAACATGATGAAGTTTAAGAAACTCTTCATTAATTTATTACATTAATATTTTCCTCTTTATACCTAAACATGAGTGGTCTATGATTCTTTAAAATTATGTAAAAGTCTACAAGAGTTCTTTCAGTAAATATAACACAAGAAATCTAGTCCTGGTTGGTGTGGTTCAGTGGATTGAGCACTGGCTTGCGAACCAAAGGGTCGCCAGTTCAATTCTCAGTCTAGGACACGTGCTTGGATTGCGGGCCAGGTCCCCAGTGCGGGGCGCATGAGAGGCAACCACACACTGATCTTTCTGTCCTTCTCTTTCTCTTTCCCTTCCCCTCTGTTTAAAAATAAATAAAGAAAATCTTTTTAAAAAAACTCTGATTCTGAAGAAAAAAATAAGAAATCTAAAGTGTTATACAGTCAGTATATATAGTCTTATTGTCGGCATTTTCTTCTTTTGTGTTATATTAAATAATAACAAATTAAATTGAAGGAATCATATTTGATGAAATATAGTAAGTAACAGTACTTCACAAACTATCTGAGTTGTCTTCATTTCTAATCTGTCACAGATATTTCGTAAAGCACAAGAAAATAAAATTAAAAATAAAATTACAAAAATATAAGCTAAAATAGGTACAACAAAAGTAAAATTATTTTATGAAATTGTCCTAAAAGTTTCTCAGTGCACACTCTTACTTTCTAAACTTATCGTGCCCACACTTTGAGCAGTACTGATCTTTGCTACTCTAAAAGTGAATTAATCACTGAACTGTAAAATACGTATTCTCAGTGATGCCAAATAGAGTTCAAAAAGAGATGTACCTTAGATTTTTTTCTTAAACGTATCAATATCTTCTCTTATATTTGATTGGACTTTACAATTTATAAAAGCATTGCACCAAAGAAGTCTTCCAGTCAAGTTGGCTGCATGAATTCAGGCTTTGATGCATATTTTCTACATCCAACACCTGCATAGATAGGTAACAGAGAGATTAAAAAACTTAGTCTATCTCACAGACAAGATCAACATTTTGATTGGTTAGAAATGCAAAACAAAGAGCAGGGACAAAGCCTTTCCCTGACAATAGCAGTCAAGAGTGCAACCAAGACAGAGTGAAAGTACCAAAAAATGCCCCAGGCAATAGGAAACAGAAATACTTGTTCCCGAAAACCAGAGGCCTAGTGAGGCTCTGTATTCATAAAATGTTGACAAATAAGGCTTCTGACTCAAATCCTACAAGAAGCTGGTTGAGGAAGCAAGACACCATGTTATGACCGGGCTCTGGACCATGTCTTCTGCTGGTTCGTGGTGGAACTGCCATATCTTCACCTATCACAGTGCTTTTAAGGATCTCAGTTCAAGTCACCCTCTCAATTGCCTTCAAAAGAAATTGGGTGTGTCTTTTTTTATTCCTATTTTAAAATGAAAACACTGAGGCTCAAAGTCGTTACCTAGTATCATGAAGCATTCAAGCAAATATCAGAATCATGACTACTAGCCTTGCACTATGTCCAATCTACTGTGAATCTGAAAAACTCAGTTGGAGATATATGGTAGTGTATAGTTAGAATTTTTTTAAATTGTTAGTAAAAAACTTGTTCTTTATTTTTAAGTTCAAGTTTTTTTAATGAAAACTGAATAAGAATTATAATTTGTGGTTTTTGTAATAATTTTTCTCTCTTGTAGAAAGGGGGTGTCATTTTTTCGTTCTGGTGTTTTGTCCTCACCCAAGGAGATTTTTTAATTGCTTCTAGAGAGGGAAGAAGGTGGGGGAGAGAGAGAGAAACATCGATGTGAAACATCAGTTGGTTGCCTGCTGTATGAGCTCACACCAGGGCTGGAACCCACAACCTAGGTACACATATGTGCCCTGACCAGAATCGAACCCGCAACCTTTCAGTGCCCAGAACAACACTCTAAACAACCTGAAACCACAACAGTTGGGGTGGGATGTCAGTCCTTTTCAATAATGTTTTTATGGTGAATTTGCCTCTTAAAATTTAGTACATTGGTTCCCAAGAGGTGTTACCAGAATCTAAGAGAAGAGAGAAAATCTTCAAGAAAGAGAAGAGAGGATCTTCACATTTTATTAAGGGGGGAGAATCAGCAACAACCTGATTCTATATTTCATCAAAGGGTCGCCAGTTCAATTCTCAGTCTAGGACACGTGCTTGGATTGCGGGCCAGGTCCCCAGTGCGGGGCGCATGAGAGGCAACCACACATTGATCTTTCTGTCCTTCTCTTTCTCTTTCCCTTCCCCTCTGTTTAAAAATAAATAAAGAAATTCTTTTTAAAGCCTGGACAGGAATTTTCAAAGAGTTGACAAAATAATTGAACAATATATGCCTGCATACATTCTGAAATTCTTTCAAAGGGTCCCAATTTCATGTAACTTTATTTCCTCTAATTAACATTGCACATGAAATTATGAATAAATATGTTTCAATTCCAATGCATTATATCAATCAAGTCATAAAGTAAGAAAGAAACATTTGTCAGATCTTTTAACTTGATATTTTTTAAAATTCAGAAGCCCCAGGCTACATTGAAGAGAGAATCTCTGAAACCAAAGTACCAACCAGGTAGCTGTGGAACAGTCTTGAGAGGATACAGAAACCAGCACAGAAAACCGTCATTATCCCAATATAAGAATCCTGTCAACGGAAGCCACGCTCACCTTGCCCAAGCTCCTAACGAAGCTCCCTTTGAATCAGCCTTACCCCTAGCATCTGCCCATTTGTCTATTGGCAAATAACAAGAGTTTTGGTCTCCTAGTCTCCCTTTCTCTAACCTCACCAATTGCCTCATTGACAAAGTAACACAGTACAGTAAAGGATATGTTAATATTCTAAATTCCCTAAAATTATGTGGAGTTTCTTAGAAGTTATAGAAAGTATTATCATTTTTAATTAAAAAATAAATATACAGGGTCTGGCAGAAGTAAGGCCTGCTTTAGTGTAGTTGGTAGAGTAATAATATGGGTATAATAATCTATAGTTTTAGTTTGAACATTTCACTTAAAATGCCATATAGTGTGCTGGAATATGATATTGCTATGTTACAGAATTACATCTTATGATTTTGTAATAAAAGACTTTGTAATTAAAAAAAGGGGCATTATTTGTGCTGTTTGGGGTTTTTTTGTTTGTTTTTATTTGACGCTTCTTCATTGCTCTTCCGACCAGACATTACAAGCTACATTATAAAATTAAGCTTTAGGTGTGTTTATATGTACACACTTCTTGAATACATGTTCCATTTCACTTGACCTTAATCATCACTTGGTATATAATTGTTTGTTTGCACTTTGAGGATGAGAGAAGTTACATGATCATTTCAGTGCATACACTAGACAGGTTGGAAATGATCACATTTTGATTCCACGCACTGTGGATAAGATACTAGACATGCTTAATCCATCTTCTTCAAAAGCAATCTGGAGCATTGCCCTTAACCCTGAAATCCATTAGGAAAAGGATTCCACACATATTAACTCACTTAAAAAGGGTTTGTGCTAGAGCATAGTCTGTTTCTTTCAAGATTATAAGATGGGGTAAATAACCAAGAGACTATTAAAACATGTCTTAGTTTACATCTTAGCAATTAAGACTATTCCAAAACAAACCGTAAAATGTTAATGATTTACATGTTTAGTCAAGTGCTTATAACCTGAGTTTTTTCTCTTAATCTCTAAAAGGAAATTCACCATCTCATTTAAAAGATAGGAAAGTGTTTATTTGATTGGATTTTGTTGTTCCTCATACCAAGTGGCTTTTCACAGAATCTTTGTGAGTGGAGCCCATTTTCAAGTCCATTTGGCAAGTATCCTTACAGACCAGATTCTGGGGAGAAAAAAAAGGATTAGGCCAGTTATGACACAGGCTTATACTCAAATAATGGTTGATATTAATCAACTATTTAAGTGTCAAAGTGATGTTTAAAATCTCTCTTCACATAAAAGAGAAACTTTCCAGAACTCACGCAGTGCTAGACATATCCTGATTGAAAATGATGTCTACATTCTTGCAGAAATTATCCAGCTCCAAATAAACTATTCATTGCAGTATGCAGTTATTTATTTATATTTTAGTAGTTGGCATATGTGTCTGGATTCAAGACTCCTACTGCTCTGAGAGGCACTTAACAGTGTCAGCTGACATTTATAGGTATATCATTACTATTTCATATATTTGAAAGAGAAACTCAAGAAATCTGTTGTCAGACCTTTTAACCTGATTGTTTTTAAAATTCAGAAGCTCTAAGCTACATCTGAGAAAGAGCCCCTGAATCATGTACAGGAATTCAAGAATTGAGGCATTTTTTTAGTAAGCACTTACTGAATACCTTATGTATCAAATACTGTTTTCGATGCTGATGATATGACTGAAAAGACATGATTCATACTCCCAATTTATATACAATTTAGAAGAAAGAAAGGGCCACAAAAACAGTTGTTGACCCAGAGAAGGAACATGCTTGTTGAGAAGGGCTCCTGGTGGCTAATTAGGCTCAAAATCATAAACAGAGCCTAGCAGCCACTGTTAGACAGGGCCTCTCGCACAAATCCTGCTTCAGGGAGAAGCCTGCACCAAACTGCCTGCCACTTCTGACGCACTGAACTGCCTGCCTGCGTGAGTTCCTGCCACCTGAGCCAGCACTTATAAAAGAGTTCCTTGAATCATGCTTCAACCAATAGGTCTGAGACTTTTCCCATCCAATTGGAGCTGTGCAGCTATAGTCTTATTAACATATTTACTGACCAATCAGGATGGTTCTTTTCTGACCAATCAAAACAGTGCTGTTTGGACCAATCTGCATTAGGATAGACCAATCAGGGACCAAGGGTGGGGTCTTCTTTCTATGTAATTTGGCTCCCCTCTGGCTCCAGGAGCACAGTTTCAGCATCCGTTGAAGGTGGTGTTATCTGACTGCAGCCGCAGTATAGGCCAAGCTGCAACACAGGAGCAGAGCTGTCTCACTGGACTGGAGCTATCACACGGGAACTGTCCATCAGAGCTCGAACACCTGACTTCCTCTCTGGAGCCACCTCACAGCCATGGTGTTCAACAGCAGCACTGTTACACAGCTGTGAATTGAACTGTTTGCACTGGGTAAAGTCTCTTCCCTTACCACATCCGAAACTGAGACTCCTATTAGCATTAAATTGGTGACAGTGACCTTCAGCTGACACAAGTAAATGCAATAAAGCCTTGTAGGTGCTATGGTGGAAGTGTATACAGAGTAAAAAGTTTTGTAAAGGAGGGAGCGACTGGCAATTGGTGGGACAACAGGGAGCCAGGATACTGGTCCATGAGGAAGATGAGGCCTGAGGGAAGCCTGGAGAATATACTGGCATTTGTTGGGAAGTAAAGGTTGTGCAGGCCCTCAAAGGGGAGTCACGTGAGTCAAGGCACAGTGGTGGGAAACAGCATATGGAACGTTAGAAAAATTCAGCGTACTTCATTGTTATGTGAGCATAAGATACAAGAAGAGCTGGCCTCAGTGAGCTATGAAACTAAAGAAGAAAGTGTGAGCCAGAACAGAGAGCGTTGTATATCAAAACGAAGTTAAACAAAATCCTGTGATCTCATGGAAACCAAGTAGAATGGTGGTTGCCATGGTAGGGGAATATGGGGAAATGGGGGGATGTCGGTCAAAGAGTACAAACTTCCAGTTTTAAGATGAATACATTCTGAAGATTGATGTACAGTGTGGTGCCTATAGTTACCAAGCAGACTGTATTGTAAGCTTGAAAGTTTCTAAGTCAGTCTTTTATCACCACAAAAAAAAAAAATTATAGTTAGGTGAGGTGATGGAGTTAACTGGCTTCATTGTGATCATTATTTTGCCATATTACATACATGTACCAAATCATCACACTGTACATCTCACGCTTACCCAATGGTATATGTTAATTATATCTCAGTAAAGTTAGGAAAAATCTAACCAATAAAAGGATAAAATCTAAAAGTATTGGGATACCATCAGATTTGAATTTTACAGCTAAAGCTCTGCAGGCACTGTGAGAACAAACTGGAAAGGAACTAGATAAGAGAGAGAGACTACATAGAGAAGCCTAAGTGAAAGGTGGTGAAAATCTGAATTAAAGCAGTAATGGTTGGAGTGGAGGAGGTGACAGAGAGGAGATATATTAAGGAGGCAGAATACAAAGAACTTAACCACAGATTGAAAGAATCATTGGACAGATGGATGGATGGATAGATGGATGGATCAATCAGTGCTTTGCTGATCCATTCTCTACGTCCTATTATTAACAATATTAATTTATAAAATACCTGGATTTGAAAGTGAATGCCTGCGGGAAAGGGTAATATTTCTGATATTAACAACCACAGATTTAATAGCTCAGGCAATCATTCCGGTTTTTAACACTGACCCAGGGCCAGGAGTGTCCTGGCGGTGCCAGATGTTAAACCCTTTGCTGTTGGATCATGGGTGGGGTCTCGGGGATTCCAGGGCAAGAACTGCAGTGGCAGTAACCGTGGTGGCACAGAGGCTAGAGGCTCGAGACAACAACTCCCGACTAAAACAGGAAGACTTTCGGCATTTTAGCAACTGGCATGGCAGAGTATTAGCTCTGGCTGTAGTGAAGAGAAAAAGAGCAAGCCCCAAGAGATTTACTCGATTCTGAAACAAATCAATAACTACAGAGATTCATAGGAACCCTTGTCTGTGCATCACTAAACACTTTCTACCAGCTCAGGGTGTGGTGAAAAGGAAAAGAAGTGAAGTTGGCATTCTGGCTCTGCCCTTTAATATTGTGTGACCTCAGGCAAATATTTAACATATCTGAACTTCATTGTTTTCCCTTATAAAATGGAACTAATAGCATTTACCCTTCTACATCCCAAGGATGAAGAGTGGATCAAGTAACATAATGTACACAAAAGAGCTTTGTAAAACGTGAAGTTCTCTGTAAAAGTTGGTTATTGTTACAATATTAGCGCTGTAACCTGAGTTCCCCTAGGCATTCTCAGGCTGTGGAAGACTGAATGACATAGGAATGACATTAATTTCAGTTGTTATGGATGGTGCTTGCTCCCGCCTGCCCAGTCAGGACCTCGGCGCCTGAATTATTCTCCTGAGGACTTACCAGAGCCCTTCAGCTAGTCCAGCCTTCATCCTGTGCTGCCCAACCATCTTGGAGGCTCCGGCCGTGGCGTCTCCAGATTCAAACCGACGTCTTCCCAGAGCACTGCAGTCATGTGACTGCCTCCGTCCTCTCCTCTCAGCCACTGTGTCGTCCCAGGCACCACAGCCGCTTTCTGCTGGGAGCTTCCGCGGCAGCCCACGCAAGGACAGAGAAGCTATTCAAGGTGTAGGGTACCAATTTTCATCGCCAGCTGTCCACAAACTTCCCCTGGAAAGATTTTAAAATATTAATGCCTAGTCCCTCCCCAACCCACTAATGGAAACCAAATCCCTGGGTTAGAGCCCAGGATCAGTATTTTTAAAAGCATATGAGTGATTCCTATCGGGGTGAGTATTGAGGGCCATTGCAAGATAGGGGAGCACCCACCTCTTCCCTGCCAAGTTTCACCTGTTAGAAAGGCCACAAAAACTGTGCTGCATGTGGCTGGTTGGCTTAGAGAGGCTCCCCAGAGCTGTAGCAAAAACTGCTAGATTGAATTTCTCTTTTTTTTACAATCTGTGGTGATTGCACCCACTCCTTTAGGTATAAGAAAATGCGATATTTTTATATCACACTTTCACATTACAATCATATTTTATAATGCTGCAAAAGTAAATACGTATATGTTAGTTGTGCATGTTCAAAATACTTTACTTATAGGTGTGTGGAATCAGTATTTTGTACAAGACTGTTATCTTACTGGAATTTATGACATTCCATAATTAGTGTAAAATTTAATTTTTTCTAATTTGAAAATGTCTCTACAACTCATTTATTAAGGGGTCTTATAAGTGTAAGCTGTTAAAACACAAAGGGGTTGAAGTTCCTAAATATTAAAATTACTAATGAAGCACCAAGCTCAAATGGGTTTTGTTGTTGTTTGTTCTTTTGTCAAATTTATCTCCTGATTCCAAGTGGGCGGGGCGGGGGGGCGCACGTGTGTGTGTGTGTGTGTGTGTGTGTGTGTGTAACAGGCATTTAGAAAAGAAAGAAAATTTTTCTTGTGAAATAAAGAAAACTTTAAAACTACAGAAACTTTCTCAGATGTTTTTCAATCTGGTAGTAAAATACAAATCTGTGTTTTAGCTGAGTAGAAGGCCTCAACCACAAACCTTTTTTTCCTTTCAGGATAACTTGGTAAACAGCATGCTCCTTAATTAAGCAACATCAAAATACACATCTAAGTGACTCATCTCTACTGCATTGCTGAAGGATTGAAAAAGGCTATAATTACTAATGGAAGTTTCCTGCAAATAGTTTTACACACACAAGCATGCACACATCCCCTTTCATTCTACATTGTGAATAATTCACCTTATTATACAAAATACGTTATTAAGACAAAGCTGTTGTAAGCCTGAGTGGTCATATTATAAAAACTTTGAATTTTTTTGAAGGATGAGGGGAAAAAAACATTTCCTGTGATTCTCAAAACAAAAGTCCCTTGGGCCCCATCATAGGACCTTTCAAAAGCAGCCCTCAACATTAAGAAGGGAAAACTTTGCCCACATCAGAACCTCAGCTCCACTTTGTTTGGGAAGTGATGACTGAAGTTCAATTCATTGGATCACATGGCCCGGAAATGCTGTGCCAGCTCGAATCTACTTTGAATTTCCTTAATAAAGTTGGTGTGTTTTCGTTCAAAGATGTGGAGACTTATTGGTAACTTTGGAAACGTTTAGCAAACTATGTTAAGGCAAACTTCAGGCACTTCATTTATAACCTGTAAAAATTCCAGCTGTTTTCCTTTAGTTTATTTTTCTAGAAAAGACATTTCTTCTATTAATTTTATGTTACAAGGAAAATAATTTTCTGTAAAACATGCTCATTAATTTTCTTTTATCTAAATATCTACTTGAAGAAATTTAGTTGTCTAAACCCTTCAAGCAGCTCCTCATAACGTCAAGTTCCTTTCTAGATTTAGCTAATGGGTCAGGAATGTAAACTTAATTTTGGTTTCTAAAAATTATTCGTTTTAGATCTTTCCAATCTCATAATATCATTTTAAGTTTTTTCTTCTCATTCTATCTTCCCTGGTCAACTTAGAAGCCTGACTTTTTGTTAAATTCCTTCTGTTTATGCATTATATATGGTAGATTTCTTTTGTTTCACATTATAATAACCATAGCTAACAAAGTCACTCCAAATCTCTTTCATGTATGTACTCCATTTGAAGAGAAAATATAACAAACCAAAAGCATCAAAAATTGTGCTTTCATTAGGCAGGTTAAAATAATCTATTACCAAATGAAGAAGATAACTATAAACTTTTTTAGTTATTTACATACATTCTGTTTCAGTCTGTCCCTATTTTTAAGTAGATGAAATTTTTAAAAGTGTAAATGCAATAAAAAACACTTTTTGGAAAGTCCATGAAAAAATAGGGAGAGTGATCTTTTATTTTTTTATCCTTACTCAAGGACCTTTTTAAATTGCTTTTAGAGAGAAAGGAAGGGAGAGAAAGAGAAAAACACTAATTGGTTGCCTTCTCTTACACACCTTAACCAGGGCTCGAACCTGCAACCTGGGTATGTATTCTGACTAGGAATCAAACTCATGACCTTTCAGTCTATGGGTTAATGCTCCAACAAAATGAGCCATACCATCTGGGGCAGGATAGTGATTTTTTTTTAAGGTTAGTTTAGGAACTGTTAACTTTTCTTCACTGAATCTATTTCCTGAATTTCTTAACATTTAAGCAATATAATAAAGGGAGGGAAGCAGGGGGTAGGTCTGGACTCAATTATTGCAAAGACAAATTGATGTTCAATATTAAGTAATTGCAATCATTAATAACTATGCAAAAATGGCAAGTATAGGCTAAGATAAAAGAAACAAAGATGAAAGAAGAAAGAGCATCTCTCAACAGTTAAGTTTAAATAGTAGAGGGAAAAGCAAAGTGACAAGCTTCACAAATATTCTGTTATTATTGGGCTAGTTGTCTGTAGGAGAAAAGTACTTTAAGCTATAATTTCATGTTCTTACTGATCCTTTCTTTATATCAGGAACATATGCACACATTATATAACAATATATAATTTTGGAAACTCATAGAAGTAGTGTATATTAAATAAAGAAATTCTAAGCAAATCATTTTTAAAGAGAAGAATTACCAAAACACACAGTAGGCTATTGTAAAAGATATATTGAACACCTTTTATTAAATAAATAATCTAAATAATTTCTAACACTGTAGTTCTAAAACTGTCATATTGGTTACTTAAACTAGTAAGATATAAACACAATGAGCATTTGACAAATTTAAATAAAGGAGATCTTTTATCCATTTTTTTCACCAGATAAATAAATAACAAAAGAAAAAAGACACAAAATCAGGGCTGATTTAGACAACAACAACGACAAAAAAAAAACAAAACTGAAGATCCATAGAATCTATAAATATTTGAAGGATAGTGGTGACAAATTACTTTTAACCATTGTTACAAAGAATTCGTTTTCCTGTGATAGATTTAGCTTCAAGCAGAGGAGGAAGCAGGTAATCTTAGTTGAGCATCTACTATGTTCTGCCATCTCAGGTCAATCTCACAATTTTGCAAGCTAAGGCCTGTTATTTCCATTTAACAAATAAAGAAAACAGGGCTGAGATGAGTCAACAGCTTGTCCAAGGTTACATGCTAGGAAGCAGGCAAGAGATCCAAATCCATATCTATCTGGTTCAAATGTCACTTCTGGAGGTTTCTTGTTGTTTGTTTGTTTGTTTGTCTGTTTGAGTGTTCAAGTACAGTTGTCTCCATTTTACTGCCACCATTTTCCCCTGCCCCACCCTCAATCTTGACCCCCTTTGACTTTGTCCATGGGTCCTTTATACATATTCCTTGAGGACCTTTCTGGAGTTTTGACTCATATTAGACAAAACTTGATGGATCTTGCAGGGTGCCAAAAGGCATGAGAGAGGGCTCTAAAGAATGTGGATCTTAGATCGTTGTTTTCTCTTTAAACAGAACAGTTTCATTTATTACTGTTTTGTAACAAGCAACATGAGTGAAATCTCAGACCCAGATTTCACTGCACGTGCAATTTCAGTAGAAATAAACAAACAAACAAAGCTTTCCTGAGAAAGCTTAATAACAATCTAGTACATACTAAACAATGTTGCCTTTTAGCTTAGTTTTTTTAAAGTACTGAACTGAGAAAAATCCTATGAGAAACAAAAAAATTTCCAGTTTAACTCTTTCTTTGGAGATGTAAAGCTAACATTACATTATTGCATTTTGAGACTAGAACACAGTCCCTTTTCTTCCTCGAGGTGCAATAATAGAAGAGACTATTTCTCAGACATTTTCTAGAATAAGAAGGACAAATGAAGAGCACCCAACCCTTGGTGTTCAGCCATGGGGTCAGACCAGTCTCAGAATGTTTCTCAACAGAACGTTCCCAGCAGTTCAACCAGACAATCTCAGATACATACAATATTTGATTTTATTTATACACTATCCTCTTCCATAATGACAAATTAAGGAACCCGGTTATTTGTCAAAGGAATAGACTAAATTTTTTTTAATCCTATAACTGAACTAACAAGCAAAATAGAGACAGACTCATGTATAGAGAGCAGACTGACAGCTCTTTGGGGGAGGTTGTAGGGGATAGAGAGATTGAGCTAAAAAGGAAGAAAGAAGAACTTGCAGACATGGATAACAGTGGGTGATTCTCGGGGGGCAGAAGGGTGGGTGGGGCTGGCAAAGGGGATGGGGAGATAAATGGTGATGAAAAATAAAAGTAAAAAACCTATAAAGGAGAAAATAATACATCATGAATAAATTTAATTTTACCCAGAATCAATATGTTGTTATCTTTCCAAAAAGCTTCAGCCTGAATTTTCAAAATAAAAACATCTCAGTCTTGCCACTAAGGTTAGTCAAAACTATTAAACTGCCTACTTTGTACCATTTTATCCTTCCTCCTTCACTACCTTTGACCCATAATCCTCCTCTTTTTCCCTTCTGTCCCCATGTTTTTAACTGGTCTCTTTTGGGCCACTCAGCTCAAGCTCAATGGAGAGAATAGAAGAAAGAAGCTTTCTTTAGCCCTCCTGTCAACTTGCAGATGTGTAACCCTGCTGGAACCATAAAACCTGTGGGTTATTGCACTCCAAATCCCATAAATGTAATCAGAACTCTGCTAGTGTGCGTGCCAACTACAGGAGCAATGCAAAAAAATCAGAGTGTGATTTATGCTGGAAGTAGAAAACATGAGGGAAACCTATAGTTGTGTTCCCATGAGTCCCCATTTCACTTCCACCTTCTCCAGGATGAGGACATGCCAGACGTAAGATCAAGCCAGCAGCGATAGAGAGAAACAGAAAGACTGAAGGAGAGAAGACTGGGGGTCAGAAAAGATGACAAATATTGTTTTTTCCTCTCCTTTTGCAAAAATAAGGAAATAAATAAATAAAATCAAGTTGGAGTGTAAGAAGTTTTTTCAGGTTAAATGAAATAATTTTTAAAAGTAAGAAATTTGGTGGAGGGTGGAGGTGGACTTTTTTTTTTTTTTTCTTTCTACATTTTAGGAGTGAAGTCTGGGCTGATGGAAATTTATCTAAGACACTTTCAAGCAATTTATGGTCCCGGGCAGGTGGGTAGAAAGGAAGGCAGAAAGGTTGTATGTGCTTTCAAAATATCCATAGAAGGCCAAGATGGAAACGCTAGATAATGACATAAGAGACAATGAAGTCTTCAGGTTTTCTTCTTGTTCATTCAACACAGTTTATCATTAGGATAAAAGACAGAGATTCAGGAGAATTATATTCTGGAAATCATTACTCAGTCAGGAGAAGCCATATTATCCTGCAATAATAACAAAACATTATTGGTTGAAAACCATAGAATTTGGCTTTTTGTTCCATATTCATGTCAACCTACTCTGTTCACACTATTCACTGTGGGAGTACCACTCATTTCACACCTGCCAGAGAGCAAAGAGAATTCTGAAAGTTCTCACATGGGCTAGTAAGTGATCATCCTGTAAGTAACAGACAGTATGTCTGCTCAAGACTCATGAGCCAAAACCAGTCACCTAGTCCCCTAGTCTCACTCAGCCATAGTGGAGATGGGAAGTGTAATTCCATGTGCCCAGAGCAGAGGATAGCAGGAAATATTGGGTGAACAATATTATTAATTACTTCCAGAGGACATCCTCATCTCTCAAAAACCTAAGAAAATCTAATGGAATTCCATTGTAGGGCATTGGAAAAAAGTTCTAAACATTGCTGCTGTTTGCATGTGTGAGTATAAAAACAGAAGTGACACATAATGCAAATAACCTCTAAACTAACCAATTCATACTTCTGGCACCTAGAAAACATACATATGGCAAAGACATAATGAACTCTCATTAAGTTGACTGGTTTGGGTGAAATCCATATTGATTTAATAAAAGGAATATATATATATATATATATATATATATATATATATAATCTGTAAATTAATTCAATATTATTTTAAAATAAACATAAGAACAAGGTAGAGCTATTACATTATCATTGGGAATAGACTTTCAAGGAGCTGAATTACTCGAATTTAACTTTCAGGTACAAAACCATAAAAGATCACACCCGTCCTGTAACTACAGACAGCGAGATGACACTGAGAGACAAGGCGTGTCTTGGGAGAGGTAGGAAATCGAATTTGTAGCAGAAACACTAGATGATGAAGGACCTTGAATGCCAAGAGTTTGAAACTTTACCATGTAGGCAGTGAAACACCGTTAAAGTTTGTTTAAGTGGGACATGAAATGATCAGATTTGTATTTTTATGTTCATTTGTTTAACCACTGGTGGAAATGTGTGGGATACATTAAAGAAATGACCACAGGAAGTAGGAAGCTTGATTAAGCAACTGGCAATAATTAAGGCGAAACAGAGTTGTAGGGGGTTGCCTAGGACGATGGCAGTGGAGCTAAAAAGAAAGGACATGAATTAGCTACTTTTTCTATATAACGAGCCAACCCAAAAGTTAGGAGCTTAAAGCAACAACCATTGTTTGGCTCTTGGTTCTTACCTGGAAGGCAGGTAGTTTTGACCCCTGTCACCACCATCAGAGGACATTTGACAGTGTGTGGAGATAGTTTAGTGGTTGCATCCAGCAGCAGTGCTACTAATATCAGTAAGCAGAGGCCAGGGATGCTGCTCAACATCCAACAGTGGACAGGACAGCTAGTTGAGATTTACCCAGTTAAAAATGTTAATGGCGCTGAGGTTGAGAAACCCTGAATTAGTTTATGTTTCTGGGAGTCATCAGTTTGATCTGAGCTTAGCTGAGATTGGGCTGATCTGGTCCAGGCTCAACCAATCTCAGCTGGCTGGTTCATGCATTTGTGGTCAGATAGTTGGTCAGTTGAGAGCTGGCTAATCTGAGGTGGCTCTACTGTGACAGCTGCTCTGTGATCCCTTTCTTTCTTATCCTCCAGCAGGTTGACCAGAATTGTTCATGTGGTAGAGAGGGCTCTGAGGGCTCTGAGGGCTCTGAGAGGTCAAGAAGAAATGTGCAAAGCTACTGAGCCCGGTCTCCAAATGCACACTGTTATGTCAGCCCTAGTCCATGAGCCAAAGCCAGTGACAGGTCAGCCCAGATCCAGGAAATAGAAACTGTGCCTCTTGATGTGAAAGCAACAAAGAATTGTGGCCATTCTTGCAATCTAACCACTCAGAAAAGTTAGTCGGTAAAATCAAATCAATTGGTGGCTGATGGTGAAAGAGGAAAGATACTGACATTACAATTATATTGACCAGAGGTCCATGAATAATTGAATCTTGTTTTTGGCTACCTACCTCTCTCCATGGTTCTCAGAGGAAAATATATACACAGAAAACAAGGCAAGATAAAAATGACCCCTTTAATTTCCATCTGAGGATTTTGACTCAAAAGTCTAACAGAGAGGTCTTAGAATTGCCTGTTTCTAAGAGGAGTTCTTTTTTACTAAACCGGTTCAACATTAAAATTCTACAATAATAGTAGAATGAAAGACCTCTGTCTAGTCCATCCAGAAATGTAAGGCTTTCTCCTACATGAAGAGAGGTCACACCTGTGGAGAGGGGAGAGAGCAAACGAAGGAGAGGGAAGAGTGGAAGGGGAAGACAGCAGAGGAAATACATGGCTGATACAGTAGAACTCCTTGGGAACCTTCCCTAGGCTGCTCGGGGGAAGAATACACGCTGAAAACTCCTCCCCCACAATCACTCTCCTCACCAGGTCAAAATCAAACGTTATACTCCTACACCTGATCAGTCTCTGGCAGTGTTTCTTCCACAGGGGAGTGCATAATATCACCCTCCACCTTGATCCACCCTTCTATAGAAAACAGCGCGAAGAAAGCTATTCAGCTTTAGCTTCCATCCCCTAATAGGTTGGAATTTATTTGATGTGGGACTGAGAGAAAGGAAAAAGCCAAGATGACTCACAATTCCCAGGCACCTGGGAATGCAAAGTTTTATTTGGATTGAATATAAATATCGGAGAGTTCTTCTGCATAGTTAGTAGAGGATGTTGTATGAATGAAGAAATTACTCACTGGAGAGTGGAAAGTGAGAAGATAAGCAAACCAAGAGCAGAATCTTGGAAAATATCAACATTTAAGCAACAACTGGACAAAGAGAGGCTTACAGAGTAGACTCAATAGACTGGCTAGAGATGTAAGTGGGAAATCAGAAAGTGACAAGGTGGGAGGTAAGAATAATCAGAAAGATTTTAAAAAATGGCTATGGCCAACAGAGTCAAATACAATGGAAAATAAAGTAAGATTAAAGACTGAAATGAACATTGGTTTTGGTAATGAGCACGGCTAATCCAATAGTTTAGAAGTAAATGAAAAGTGAGATTAAGATTGCAAGTAATTATTATTATCTTATTGAATAGAAACAGAGGAATAATGGACCTGTAGGAATACTAGTAATCGAGAGATTTTTTTCTTTTATTTAAGAAAAAAAATTTGGGTATATTTTGCATGCTAAGGGAAAGAAATCACTGGAAATGTTGAAAATATGGGGGGGGGAAAGGAGAGAAACATGATGAACCAACCTCTCAAAAGATACGGAATAAATAAAATGTAGAAAAGCATGTTGAAGAGGAGTCTCTCGGAAAGGAAGAGGGAAGTAGGACCTAGTAAGCGAAAGAGGTGAGGATTTGGGGATTTGGTTTTCAAGATGGCAGCTGATCTTCCTGTCAAGCGGGAAACAGCCACCAGTTCCCTGCTCTGAAGGAGAAGGGAAGGCGAATAGGCTGTGGTGGGCGGTGGCAACGACAATGTTATACTCTGCACATGCAGTTTCCATTTTATAAAGATTTCGAGGAACTCAGTGTAAAAAACAATAGTGCTGACTAAAAATTAACAAAAAATTAAAGGTATTGAAATGGGAGATAAACTACTAGGTTTATCTTCAAATATTGGAGATGAACATACAAAAGTCAGGAAACACACAAAAGCAGCATTGAAATGCACTTAATCTACATTTATTGAATAACTATGCCAGGTCCTCCGAAGACTAAAGGACCTTCCATCGCAGCCACTGAAGAGCTAGATCATGATCTGACCAGGGAGAGAACCAAACAATACCTTGTACGGGAGAGCTGACTAACAGAGATGCCCGTGGCACTCTGGAATTAGAGAAGTGTGGAGTGGAAAAAAAGAATCCAGGTCAGAGGAGAAGTCTGGAAACAAGCAGCATTTGACCTCAGACTTGAAGATAGCAAGCAGTTCATTAAGAGGCTGGCGTAGAGGTCAGATAGGGCAATCTTAGAAACAGAACCAATGTGCAGAGGTGGAAAGAGAGTCTCAGGAAGAATCAAGTCCAGCAGGCCAGTCAGGAGCCTTCATCCCTCTACCAGGTACTTAAACCATCCCTTTTCCCTTTTCAAGCTCCCCACCCCTCACATATGTTCTGGATTAAAAAGAAAGAAATCAGGCAAGACAGCTGGGGCTTGTCCCTCCTCCATTATTTTAATAAATAAAATGCTTGCCAATATTATCCCCTAGCCCTAAACTCTTGGCTACATAATCTGATGAATACAGTTCCACAGAGGAGTCACAGATTAATTGTTGTTCAGCATTCAACCCCTTATGTAGGTGTTTGCATTCTATTTTCGTACTTCTAGACACAAAGTCTTAGAAAACTTGGGGGCCCTGGGGAGAGAGTTAAGGAAAGGGGAATGCAAAAGAGTGTCTCAGCATCTCCCCTCGAATCATATGTCATATCATTTATTCCACTTAACGCTTTGATGCTGGCCCCGAATAACTGAAAAGATGGCATTGTGTCTTGAATTTTAAAGAGTAATATAATATATAAGCCACTTACTGCATTAAATCCAGTGCAACCTTGGACAAATTGCTTTGAACAATATCAGCAGCTAAGCCGGGTTAACTGGAAAATGCTCCGTCCTCTGTGAAGGGAACCTCTGGGGAACTTGGGGCACTTGAATTCTAAAAGTAATTCAAATGTGTAAAGAAAAGATAGAACAAAAGTATGTTTTTTTAAAAAATTGGTTAAAAATGCTGTCTGAGTTCAATTTAAAGTGTTATTATTCTAATCTTTCTATTAAAAGATAAAACATGAAAGAAAATATTGTGTTTGTGACCTTAGCTTATGCATACAAATATAATTTCTTTTTAAAGAACACAAACACTACTAAAATTCTTGAAAATACCAAGCTTTGAAATCCTCTTAGTTAAAAAAAAAAAAAAAAAAAAAAAAAAAAAAGACTTCGAGGTGGTAGGATTGTCTAGGGATGCAAAGAAGCATAGATAAATGCATTTTTAAGTAACTATAAGACTCATTTCATAAAGCCCTCACCTATGTTTTACAGAGCTAGCAACAGGCAACACCAGCTTTGTACTTACAAAGGTGAGGACAGCCTCAAACAGGATTCTAAAGTCCAAAATCACATTTTTCTCTTAATATGAAAAGAAGTTTAAATGTATCAGATAGCTTAAAGTAACGCTAAATGATACATGGAATAATACTAAGTGATAAATGGAATGTAAGCTGATACAATTCTTTTTTTTTTTTTTTTAACTCACAAAGCCCAAGATGAGCTGACACTCTAAAGAAGAGGAATGAATACTAAGGTTCTGGGGCTCACACTCAGGGGCACACTGGACCACTGTGTTGTCTTCAAGTATCAGAACCTCTCTCTCTCTCTCATACACACAAATACACACACACTGCCATTAAAGTACTTCTTATTTTTAAGCCCATGTTGTTTTAAATTTCTTTTTTTAATTGCTAATATTGTTAAATTATTTTAGGTCACAAAGTAAATAACATTTCTACAGAATCCACAGTCCTTATCAAGAGGGGCCAATCAAAATAATTAAATTCACAATTACTTCTTATCCCCATCATCTCCATTAAAAAGAAAAAATGCTCAACACACACACATAAAAATATTCTTTAAAGTCACATAAAAAAGTAAATGAGCTTGATAAGGAAAAAACTTCTAGCATAGGTCTCAATTTCCTTGGCAAGGAATAAGACTATATGAAAATCTCATTAATGCACACTTTACTAAATAAGAATCATTCAGAAATGGACTGAACCAAAGCACATCTAATTGTGTGGATTTATTACAAAGTGATATCTCTAGGCATGTAAATTAGTTTTGGACATTTTCATCTACAGGAATAGATAAAGTCGTAAGAAGCCTTCAGGCAGCAGTGGCCCAACCACGGCCTCTGCTCAGCTCCCTTCCCTACTGGCTCCAATCTCTGCAGGCAAGAGTCTCAGGAGCACCCTAGATGAACAACTGCAGGCTCCCCCCTGTAAAGACCCTTGGCAAGAGCCTCCTCCTCTTTGACAGCTCCCATGACAGGGCCCCACAGTCCCCTGCCTTTTCATTTAGTTATGTCTGCCCATCCTTCCAAGACACTTCATACTGTCTTATCTTTTATCGCTTATTCTTCGCTCGTCGTCATTAGGTGCCTTTACCCTCAGACTCCCTGGGCTTCTTTCTCTTTCTGGAATAGATGGTGTTTCTTCTGGACTTAGGACATATTTGCCACTGTTCCTTTCTTCCTGGAATGCTTTTCCTGCAGGACATCGCAAGGCCTGGCCTTCCTTCTCATTTATGTCTCGTCACGTGGTGAGAAATGCCTTCCTTGACCACTCTGTCCCGTTGCCCTGCTTTAATGTTTTGGGGATTTTTTTTTTTACCAGTTTTTTATAACAATGTGATCTCATTTGTTTGCTTACTTATTGTCAGTCCCTTCTCCCCCAAGCCCTGCCATTGCCATGAAAAACATAAGCTCCTCTCTGCTTAGAACAGTGGCTGGAACACTGTAAGAATTCAAAAAATACTCTTGGGATGAATGAATGAAAAAATGAACGTCTGTCTGTCCACAGACCGCTAGTTTCTTCAGGGCAGGGTCATGCCCCCTTGGTTTTTGTGTCCCTTGTATCTAACATTGTGAGTACAGAATAACAGTGCAGGGGTTTGATAAATCACTGAATAAATGATCCATGAATAAAACAAGCAATAATTATATTTTTATTATACACAGGGGAAAATATTAAGCTTGAACATATCAATACCTCTCAAGAGATGGTTACACAGTTTTAGAAAAGATAACAAAGGCAGGGGAGCTAGAGAAACTCTGAGATTTTGGAAGGGGCCTTGGGTCTTTTAAGTCTTAATAGTCTGTTTCAAATTAAAAAAAAAGGTTAACGGATTTACTCATGGTGTTTAAAAGTAAAAATTTTCTTTAAAAAAACAAAGTCTACATTCTATTCCTTGCAACACTGTAGGCTGAATTTCTTTCTGAGCCCACAGAAATTATGGCTCACACACAGTGTGAGGCTTGGAAAGCTTACCAAGCATCCGACACTAAAGCCTGAGGCCTCAGGGAGAGTGGAGCGGTCAGCATAGGGCCCAGTCCTGGCCTTCTGCCCTCCCCGGGGACAGAGAGACCCTCCGGCAATAGAGAGAGGCCACCTCCAGGGAAGGTGAATTCTCTAGTTATGACAACATTTTCCAAAGCAGAATTTGTGGCATGAAGCCTGAGCAGGAGACCTGAGTACAATAAGGAAAATGCTTGAATCTAAAGGCAGCTCAGAAAATCTAGAGCCAACAATAGCAGTATTAATAGGGGAACAAGTCCTCAGGTTCTTTCATATTTAGGTGAAATGTCTCACAAAACTTCTCATCTCCCTTATAACTCTAATTGATTCCATGTTCATCAAACTTCTTTCAGTTCCTGAGATGTCTTAATGCTAGTCAGAGAATCCTTATTATTTTGGATGCAAGTGTTCTATCATGTAGCAAATGTTATCCTAGAGACGGGTTATAAATTTATCTTTTGTGAGTTGTTTTAATGCTGAATTACAGTCTCATAGGAGAAAAAGCCTTTGATAATTTTAAGGTTCTTCCCAATTCTATGACTCAATTTCCCTGAATATAATGACTCCAGGATTAATCGATATAAACTAGTACATGAGGTCTAGGACAGAGAAATGGACCCTGGAATGTAACATCTGAAGTCTGAAGTCTTTCCTCAAGACTTTGAAGCAGAGACTTCTAACTTCTTAATCCAAAGCTCTGAGCTAGAGAAGCTAGGCATATGGGTACCTGCCCCACTTTGGACCACCAGCTTCTTGCAAGGTCACATCCCATGCCTAGAACACTGTCACCATCACCAGATCGTCAAGGTACCTCCCTCTCTCCTTTGCGCAGCCCTCAGAATCCACCCCCACTATAGTGCCTCTCCTAAGCAATGGGAGAGGAGGGAGCATGCTTGGCCTGGGCTTCGTGTCTTAGGTCAATTGCTTACCCACTCTAAACTTCAGTTTCTGCATCCATGCGGTCTCAAGATCCAAAAATGTTCCATGCCCAGTTTCTATTTGTTGGCCTGTAGTTAAAAATCTATTAAACTAGTTTTAGCAAAATTGGCAGGTGGGAAGAATGGGTCATACTGATGACGTTTCCTAGGTTGCATTAAGGAGCCTGACAATCAGTTTGAAAGCATTCATTGACATTTGACAGCAAAACCGGGAGAAAGTGGATGAAGTCCTCACGTTTCTTTACTTACATTCATCTTTTAATCAGGAAACCCCCAAACTGCCTGTCAGCTCAGTTGTGCTCTAACATTTGTGTAGAATCTGATGCTCCAAGTGTGTGGTCCGTGGGCCAGCAGCATCAGCATCTCCTGCGAGCTTGTCAGAATGCAGAATCCTGAGCCCCTCCTTCCTCCAAATGTACATGTTAAAAAGATCCCTAGGAGCTTCACGTGTGCCGAAATTTGGTACAAGAGTTGTCAAGAGCAAGTGTGCTTTCCAGACCAGGAGCATCTGTGCCACCTGAAAACTTGTTACCAATGCAGGGCCATGGTCTCATTCTAGACTTACCGAGTCCAAAATTTCAGGGTGCAGCCCTGTAACCTGTGTTTTAAGAACCCGTCAGGTGCTTCTCATGTACACTCCAGTTTAAGAATTTCTGCCTCTGGCCTTTTTCAATTTATATTTAAGAGAGCTAGCTTTTGACCAATGCTATTTTAAATCTAAATTTTTTAAGTGACTAAGAGAACCATACATCTGTCTGGACAACTTTAAAAATATGTTCTAAGTCCATGAGTATTTTCCAAGGATATATCCTCATGCTTTTATTTAAAGCGCTAGTCAGAACTGACGAATGCGTATATTGAATACCATTTGCTAATTCATCTGGCATCTGGCAAAACCATATCACATTGATATGATGGATGAGCCTGCTTCTTTGGAATGAGAAAACTTCCACATGGAGGCACAGTAATTATTCCTGAAGGAATGAACATAATGTAAACTGTCATCATGGATACGTTTTGTGGGCAAAGGATGCCTGAGGGAAAAGGCATCATTGTAAGCCTCTATTCTCAGCGATGATGCTCTGCGGCCTTGCTCACACCCAGCGCCATTGTCAGGGCTGCTTAGACATTTCTGCCTTTTGTGGCTTTGGGCCTCATTTATCAAGTGATGGAATATTTCAGACCTCTTCTTCCTAATGCATTTGAAATACTTTCTACTTTGAAACTTTTTTTCCCCTTCCAAGGCAAGTTAGCTGTTAACGTCAAGACACCAGAATGAGCTCAACCGATACACTAGCATTGTCCACAAATGTAACTTTGCCCAGATAAATTTAAAAAGGTCTGAGAGAAGTTAAAATGCACTTAGTTATTTTCCAAATTAACCATTTCTAGAAGTGCCTACTAAAAGATATCTTCAGAGGAACACAGAGATATATGCACAAGAAAATCCACTGCAGCATAGTTAGTTGGAAACAAACAAAACATCCCTTGACAGGGGACAGTTACCTGTAGTAACCAGCCAGAGCAAGATCCCTGAGGGAGGAGCTCTGTTGTGTGACAAGCATTAACTCTTTAGCTTCCGGATAATGAGGAAACCAGTGTATTAGTCTGTTCAGGCTGCCACTAACAATATACCACAGGCTACATGGCTAAAACAGCAGAAGGCTTTTTTTCTCCCCCTCACAGTTCTGGAGGCTGGAAGTTCAAGATCAAGGTGTCAGTACAATTGGTTTCTTCTAAGGCCTCTCTCCTTGGCTTGCAGGTAACAAATCTTCCTCAGAGTCCTCACGTGGCTTTTCCTCTGGAGAGAGAGCAAGCTCTGCTGTCTCTTTCTCTTCTTTTAAGGACTTCAGTCAGGTGGACTTAGGGCCCCACTGCAGCTGCCTTGGTTTAAGGTAATCGCCTCTTTGAAGATGTTGTCTCCACATGCGGGTACATCATGTGTTGTCTCCACATGAGGACTGGGGCTTGGGACTTCAACTATAAATTTCGGGAATGACGCATTCAGCCCATAACAGCCAGCGTGTTTCAGAGAGTAGCTAGACTCCCACAGGGTGATTTACCAAACATACAGAAGTATCTTAATTTTTTTCAAAATGGGTACAGCTATACTAGTGAGTAGTGGCTGATTATTAACCATGGACAAGGATTCTGTGAGGTTTTTAAAAATATGTTTTGAAAAATCCTAAAGGTTTAGAGGACCCCTGTCAGGGACTTTCAGGGTTGAAGACCAGGGCGAAGTAGGTGGGCCTGGGCCCGTTCCTGGAATTTAGTCATTTCATATCTGGCAGACGAAACAGAATATCACTGTTGTGAGCATAGAATTCAGAATCAGGCAGAGTTTGCATTTCTGTTTCTCACCTGTAAATAATATGATGACTGTACCTATCTCTAAGATCATTATAAGCAATAAGGTATGCTGTAAAAGGCTCACAGCGTTGCAGGCTCAAAGTAGGTGCTCAATAAACAAGATATTATTATGCTTCTGTATAAGCTCACTCCTCAAGCAAAACTTACACACACAAAAAAAGTTCTTTGAAAGTACAGTAGTAACTGATCCCTAAACTCACTCTTAGCTCAACAACTCTGTGATTCTGATATGAGCCATGAATGATTCATAATAAGAGGAATGAGACTCTTAAATACCTTTATTACCTTCAATAAAAAATAAACTATATCTGCCTGTGCTATGGAAATTCTATCTATTTTTACCAGCCACATTGCTTGATTTAACCTATGTTCGTTTAAAATAACATAGTCTTGTGTTTACCTGATAAACATTGTAACTTTTGATGTTCGACTACTTTTTCTGTGGTTATCATATTTTAAACCTATCATTTATGTGTTACAAATAAAATAAAATTATAGGTAATTATTAAAATAATGAAATGTATATTTTTGTACCAATATGGAATAAATATAAAGATGCATTATTCAATGACAATAGCAAAATATACAGATACACACAATATGCTACCATATTTTTAAAAAGATACTTTTTTGTATTGTTTACATCTTTGCCATATGCATGTATTACCCTTAAAATAATTTTAAATAAATTTAAAATTGTAAGTAAAATATAACAGGAGAGAACAAATGCCCAAGATTTCATTTTCAAACGCGTATCTCAATCAACAGCACCAGTAGCAGCTGCTGTTTATTTTTATTTGATAAGAGAAAAGCAGCAGATAGAAATGAAAAATAAACTATATGAAACTACACACACACAAATCAAATTCCAGGAGGCTTTTAACTCTATTGCCATCCTGTAAGTTTCAGAACAGTTTCTCAGTGCTAAAGAACACTGTGACTCAATGGAGAGAACAAAGGATTTGGCATCAAAATGACTTGGCTTCCAATTCAAGTCTTCTCACTTTCTAGCCATGCAAACATGGACAAATAACTTTATTTTCTGAACCTCATTTTCATCAGCAGACCAGAATCAAAACACTTGTAACTTCTGCCACTTAGTGTGGTCATGAGACTTAAATGCAATTTTATGTGTACAAGCAAACAGCAACCGACAGAGACAGGTAGTTGTGCTCCCTTCTCACCTCCTTTGCGAACTCCTCTTTAGCAGGCCTGTAAGGATAGAGACGTGCATTTATTCATTTATTCAATGGTGATAAATGGATTCTGCTAAACATTGGAGCTCCAACAGAAAGCAGACCAGACACAGAACCTGCCTTCTTGAAACTTAGATTCTAGCAAGGAGATGGATGATAGATTAAACCCCTATCATGATAAATCACATTAAGAGCTATAGCAGAGAGAGTGTGAGGCACCATGAAAACACTTCTCAGGGGCATCTCGTCACAGGAGATGTCTTGACTCCACCTGGAGGAAGTCATGTTAAAGTCAGGCCACACGTAAGAGGAGCAGCTTGTGAGGCGACTCCTGAGGCAAGTATCCTAGGCTGCCCTCTGACTTGGCTGACCCTGGAAGAGAATACCTGGCAGGTGAACAGTAGAGACCAGAGCTCATAAAGCAGCTCCCTGCTCCACTTAGCTTGTCACGTCCAGTCTTTTCCAATCTTCTGGTGAAAGTAGATATTGTTGGACACAGTGGAAATGTGAAAATGGCAGCTCAGAGGAAAGAGGTCTGTCAGGTCTGCCCAAGGTCACACAGCTACTAAGTGGCAGAGCCAAGATTCAGATTGTCTCTACTGTGTTTGGAAGATCATGGACTTTGTCTCATGTTATTGAAATTCTGCCTCAGATTGGGTAGATCTACACTTTCAGCCACACCACAGTACTTAGAACAGTGTTCGGTGCATAATAGAGGTCTGGTAAAATTATCCCTTAAATGAATGAATGACTAAATCCCAAGTTTGAAGGACCACTTGAAGACATCCTCTGTGTTTTGAATAGTTTAAATTAATCCATGCCACAGTTCTTGGATTAAATTTAAGCATCTTAAAGATCTTACAAAACTTCAGAACCTTCCCAAACAGGGATGTTTTGAAACTGAATTGGATCTTTCCATAAAATACTAAGAGGATACTATGGCATCCAAAACCAATTCCACTCAGAGATCCACGTGGGCTCTGAGATGTAGGAATAAAGACATTGCATGTAATAGTCCAAATGAAAAATTAGGAAAATAAGCCAAAGAATCAAGTAACATTAGGAATTTAACTTAGAACATGGCTCCCTAGTATGAAGTCAATATGAATCATTCATTTGAAGCTGGCAAGAAATTTTAGATGTATTTCAAAAAATCATGTGGTTTTTCTCTTGCAACATAAATTTGATCCTTGCACCAGCAAAACCAAACAATTTAATACATTGAAGACTGTGTCTGAGAAAGAAAAACAGAATTGGCATGACTCATTTCCTTTTCTCTTTACCTGAAACCAAGGTGTGAGTTTCTTGAGACAGCAAGGCTTCAGTGAAACACAAACTCATGTGCTTGCTGAAGGACTTCAGCGTTTTGGAAATGCACGAGTATACTCTCTAGCTTTTACACATGACATCTGCATCTTAATTGCCCTATTTTAACTCTGAGTAATTGGAGCCTGGGAGGCAAATTAGGCCTGTAGAGTGGTCTATTAACTTTCTCCTCCCCCTAAGGGGAAATTTATTAAATTCCCTTTATGTGCTCCAAGAAGGCAAATCTTGGAAACTGCCAGTAAGCTTTTAAGAGCCTAATGATGATCATGGAGTGAGTTTCTACCAGCTTTTATTGTTTAATTTATTCCAAATGTAGACTTAAACCTAGCTGTTTAGCTTGCCCATGAGCACTATCTATCATCTACCTATCATCTATCTATCTATCATCTATCTATCATCTATCTATCTCTCCCTTCATATAAACACATGTGCACACTATCACTTTCCCTTCCCTTAACACATACAAGGATCAAATTTAAGTTGTAAAACTTCTAGTCATTTTTCAAATCGCCCTACCTCTCAGAATCCCTTCCCTGACCCCAAATCTAGGTTCGGGTGTTCCTCCAATGTGCTCTTTACCGCAGTTGCTTATGTGTCCATCTCTACACCAACCTATAGACAAAATGACAACATGAACTATGTTTCTGTAATTGGTTACTTTACCCCTGATCCCTGGCAAAGTATCTGGTATGTGGTGGGCACTCAATACATTTTTGTTAAATGAATGAGTGAGTAAGTGCATTAATCTAGTCCTCGGATGTTTAGAGATATAAGGAAATATACTAATTCAATCAAGTCCTTGACCAGCCTCTATCAAGAAAGAAGTTACAAATTTCCACAAAATTTAAAAATTCATCTATCGGAATATGAAAACTTTCTCTCTGATAACCTCTGGAATGAATAGTTTTCGGCCCCAGACTGAATATATATATATTCAAGCTAACTCTTTCTAAAAACGTGTTTTCCATAAGTATTTAAAAATAATTTATGAGTAATATGATTAGAAATTGTGTTTAAGAGTTAGGTGGAAGAAAACATTATCTTTTTTCAGCAACTATATAATTGCTGCGTATACTCCTTTCACAAACAATAGGAAAAAGTGCAGATTTTTCATTCCCAGTTTACTGGCCCTTTAATTCAGCATGCAGCTAAGAGAAGAGAATTAAAAAGAACCAAACAAAAATTCAGAATTCAAAATTGGCACAAAGTAACTATCTTTGGTATAAATAAACAAATAACAGAAGTTGGCTGCAACAGGTGTGCAACAAGTGTGCACTGAAAAATATAAGGAAAATACCATAAATTATGATTTAACATCTAGTACCAATTTTGAAAATCAAAACATTATTTTACACCTCTGCATTTCACAAGATTACACAGCAAGGAACACGTGAGGCCATCAATTCTTGAAAACTAAGTAGAACTGCGATGCGCCTCCCAAGGCTTTTCCCTGGTTTCTGTTATCATTGGCAACAAAACCAGTGTTGGATTCACACAATCTGAAACTGCTTGTGTCAGGCCTTTCTTCAGGGTGAAAATAATATTCAACAACTTTCAGCATGTGCTCACCACATCTGCACCCATTTTGGGTCAATCAGAAAAAAAAATAAAGAACTGCTGGGAAGAAATAAGCTACCCATTCAAAAGTAAAACAGGGAAAGCCAGCTGCATACAAGTCCTACAGATTGTGCTGATGAGACCCACGGATGGGCAGGAAGAGCTGCTTCAGGAAAAGAAAACCTAACTTCTGAGCCGAAAAGCCTCAGAACATAAAACAAAAGTACTCACTCTCTATCAAAAGCAATTCTTAGGAGTTCAATAAAGGTATTTTCATTCTATCCTAAAAGAATTTTCAAAACAGTATTTCTTTCCCAAGTGTATTGATTGATTGATAGACTCAGTCAGTGACTGCCTTTACCTCATTACATATTTTTTTATCGTATATTTTTATTGAGGAAAATATAGAGAAGCACAGAGGAGCAATGACGAAAAACACTCATAATCCTATCCCTCAGTAATATTACTATTATATTGTACTTCCGCTGATGGTTGGAATGATACCCATACATAACTCCTCATGGCCGTCAATAAATTATAGGGAACGATTTTCTATTAAACTTTCTCAACTTTATGTCAATTGTTTCTACAATCAAACCTCTATCTCAGTGAGAGTTTTTAACCAGCAAAATAAACTCAAGATAGAATCTAGTGGGTTCCATAATTGTTCAACTTGTTTAATGGCTTACATTTGTTTTATCTGCACTAGGTAAGTGACCCGAGGCACAATTACACTGGAATAGCAATAGATCTCAATGTTTAGAGGGGTCTCAGTGCACCCGTTTCTCAAAGACAGGAGGAAAATAAATGAGTCCCAGGACATCCCTCAAGAGTCCGAATGATGAGCCATCCGAAGTCTGCAGCTGATGAACCTTCTTTGCTGTTTGCTCATGAGATCAGAGTTCCAGGCTTGATTTTGGCATGAACCAGGTACTTCTCTATTTCCCAAAGGCTGCGAACAGCACAGTTAGCTGATTATCATTCATTAATGAAGAGATTGAGAGAGACTGAGATTGATAGAGATCAAAAGATTGAGAAAGATAGTCCAGATGCATTGGTACAGAGTAATCCCGATAGGAAATTGACTCTACTGATGTCCAGTATCACAGGCATCTTATATACATCAATTCATGTCACCTTAACAGTAACTGTATAGGATATTGTTACAATTATTCAATGAGAAAATGAGACTCAGTGAGATTAACCAACTGAATATCTCACTGTTAATATGTGATAGAAACAAGATTCAAAACTTCAAGCCCATACTTTTCCCTATATGTCACCCTGCCTATTTGGGGAGAACAAACCTTAAGTGTGCCTTTTTTAACGCTGACAAATAAGAACTTTTTACTTGTAAAAACATATGTGTGTGTGTGCGCGTGTGTGTATACATATACCTCATAGGGACTCCACAATTCTTACGGCACTATGATGCCAAACAGTCAAAATTACTAGGAGACTTTTAGTAAAACACACAAACCTCATATCTTTATGCTTTTTATGTGAAAATATCACCTCTCCTCATATGGTTTTAGTGAAGGTTACAAGAGAAAGTGTGGGATATAACATATAAAGTATAATGCACTGTGAACATATAAAATACTATTGTCTGCAAAGTCCTCAATGCCATAGTTGATTTTTTTTTTAAATGCTAACTCGTAAACTTGAGTGTAGTCTAAAACCATTTATATTTCTTCTAAATTGTCTAGTGAGCATGCCTTTTAAATCCCTGTTCAGTCACTTAATCCACAGCTATTTACTGAATTCTTCTGTATCTTGACCATGAGTCTGTACAGATTTGAATCTTCGCTTCACTCTTGCGAGATTTCCACGGGTCATCTGTCTCTAATCCTACCTAGGAATACAAGAAGAGCATTTCTAGCAGCGCATGCTGTCATCAGTCAGTGCTGTGTGATATGGAAGAGTGCCTACACCAATTCTCCTACCTGGATCCCTGGTATGTAGAAGGAGAACAGATGTAACGGGTCTCATCAGCAGGACTGTATACTTAGCAGCATAAAGTAGCCAAATGAACTGAAAATTGTCCATGAGAGCTGATTTCCAGCAATGACACTAATAAGCTTCCAGAATCATAATTTTAACCTATTTATATAAAATTATACCAACTTATGATATAACTTCATAATTTATAGGAAGATTATACAAATGTATGATTTAACTTTATAATTTATATAAAGATTTATATAAAGCTGAGATTTATAAGGACTAACTGAGAGTTTCTTAAAAATCGTCTACCATGACATGTCCTGACCTTGTGAAACTGCTGGGAAAATCACAAGAAACTAAATTATAAGGTAATTAGGAGCAGGTTTTGGAAAAATTATTATTTAAAAAAAAGAGAAATGAGGAGGTGAAGAAGGAGGTATGGAAAGATGAGGAGAGGATGGACCAAGAGGGGAAATGGGAAAGAGAAGAAGGGATAAAAAGGGATGAACCCCACCGTTGATTTACCACCTATTCTACGCAAGGGCCCTAGTAAGGTACTTGAGTGCTACAAAGAGAAATATAATCTATACATTCAACAACGTCAACAAATATTTATTAAGCTCAGAGAGAAGCAGCTATTTAAATGTCACATCAGCTAGAAATAAATCTAAGGTTGCCTTTATGAGAAATAAATCAGAAGGGTGCTTCTAAAGTATCATGCTTATTTAAACAATTTTTAGAAGATAATATTTTCTTAAAGAAGAGATCTTGATCTTTTCCTGACACAGAATTGGAAACCTATGGCTAACCCAGTTGGTGTCAGATCTACCACACGAGAGATCTATTCCACCAGCGGGCCACAGGGCCAACATTACATAGACAATTTCATGATAGCAATTTTCCAGAAGCTTTCTGACTTTAGCGTGACATAAGGACAAGTGGACTAGAGCTTAGGACACTTTACTTCTAAACTTAGCTATGTCACTAATTATCCTTGAGATAAAGCAGATGATCCAGTACATTTTGTTGTTGTTGTTTATTTATCGTGGTAAGTTTTAACTCAATGTAAATACCTCAAATAAATACAAATATCATTTGGAAAATATTTCCCAAATAATTATATTTGAAAATAATATGAACATTTTTTTCTTAGCTCTTCATACATTGAATATACAAATGTGAACTGCTTAAGAGAACTTCTGAACACTGGGGTAGGTCAAGAACCCATTTCACGAACATGAAAGAGTAACTGGCTGACTAAAACTTCATTAACTTGCTCTTGTATCTTCTTGAACATATCCAGAGGCCTGTCCAATAGGTCTTGAAACCTAAGTAGATCCATTGTTTTAAAAAAGCACATCTGTGAAACCAGTAGAGTAGTATGAAAAGCACAGCTGCTCTAGTGCACCAATTTCCAAATGAAGCATACAGATGTTTTGAAGGAACAAAATTCAAGTATTTATGCCTTTATTCTTGCCAAGATTTATGAAAAATATGTTTTCAGTGCCACTGGGAATGAAAGTATTGAATATATCTGAAAAAGACAATAACTAGTACTACAAATAATAAACAAATGAGTACAAATTGTCAGGAAACACCTCAAATAAATCTGTAAATCAAAAGAACATACAATTGCATTCATGATATGTATATTTTAACTTGCTTCATAAAAAAATTTTTCTCAAAAATTTTGTGGTAGCTTTAATCAAATACTACTTACATTAACTTCAGTTACATGATGTCTATATGGTTTTTCTAAATATTTTAAGGGTTAAAACAAGGCAAAGATTACAAACTACCTATAATCCTCTTCATGCACAAAGAGAGAAGGAAGGTGAATTATTGTGGGAAATATTTCTGTCCATTAAAAAACATTATTCGTGAAATCTATCAAAAATAAACAGAAGAAGCAGTTCTTGGAATAGGCACTTCAATAGCGAGCTACATGACAATTGTAAATACTCTGGAGGAAATGAAACTTAGAGGAATAAGAAACGGGAGTATTTGTTCCTTTGCTCAGGCTTTCCCATAGACTTGCCTCCAGTCTTGTGGAAGAGCTGGGGTCCCTCTGCTACTGGAGAAGACCTCCACCCAACAAACGTCACAAACTGAGGCAGCCCAAGGAACCTCTGCTGCTGCTCCTCATCTAGAAATCTGAGCACATTGTCTCCTAGCCAGTTTTCTCCAGAAGAAAGAGCAAAAATATTGAACACCAACATCGTCACAGCAGCTGCATGACCTATTTCATAATCCGTTCTTATCACTTTGCATAAGACCTTTTTTGGTGGATAATGGTGGTGGTGGTGGTGATGATGATGATGATAAAAGAATGTTTTATATGTATTTTACTATTTTATTCTTGAATGGATTTCTTACAATTTTATTTTAGCTCAGTTTAGTCAAAATATATTTACAAAGTTTCTTCTTCATCCAGGCCTCATGAAAGGACATGGCCACTGACATGTATTTTATTAACTACAGAGCAATGAGTTCAAACCCTGCACTGTCAGTGTGCAGATGGCACTACATGGGGACCATTGGGAAACATCACTACTGTTAGAGAGGAGAGAGAAAACAAGGAGGGTGGCATTAACGCCAGGACTTCAGAAGAGAAAGGGGCAGAGAAGAGAGGAACGTGTGTTGACACACTCATAAATGTAAAGAAATGGAGATTTAAAACATCGTTGTGTCAGATTATGCAATGAAAATCTCTAAATGTCAAACTGAAGGATTCAGACTTTATTTTACCTATTGTCAAGGGGTGTGTGAGGAATTCATGGAACTAACATTCACCATACATTTTCTTTATTGAAACTTAATTTTTAGAGCAGTTTAAGGTTGAAAAGGGTTTTCAGACTCAATTCCAACCTATGCATGGTTGGTATGCTTCCCCATACCAACATGCAAATCTCAGGTGCCAGCAGGGTTTCCAAGAATTCACCTCAATTCTGACAGGTATATAAATGCAACAACGAAACCTGGGAAACACAAAATTCATTGATATAGCGTGTTTGTGAGTAGGAGTTTCTCCAACTCCATAAACTGCCTCTGAAGATCTAAAAGATGTATACCACTTTGCTCAAACTGTCTTTAATAACCAGCTTGGACTGAAAATAATTTGTAGGTTTCCTTTCTGGGTAACCAGAAGACAGCCCGTACTCCCTCTTAGTTTGATAAGACAATCAGGGTGTGAAAAATGAACCTTGGCAGAGTTATTGAGATAAATTCTCAAATGAAATTCAGATAAAATATATGGAAACTTAGTAATGCATATCCTTTTCAGGAAAAATATGAATTTGAAAGGATCCAAAAAATTTTTAGGACCAGCCATTAAGCATAAATTTTTAAAATGGAAATTTAGAAACATTCTCTTGAGATTATGATTTCTGAAAAACACATCACTTAACATAAAATTTTTTGGTTAAGTGGGTAAGTTATTTCATTCTGCCTTGGAGTTTTAAAATAATGTTACACATGTCATGATAAAAGAGCTAAACCTGAAAACATCCCAGGAGAAGATTTCTTAGTGCTAGTTTTACTTATTTTTCTTTGTTTTATGGTCCCAAAACATAACATTTTTACTATAATCCTTAATTATAAATTTTTAAACATTAACCACTAAATATCACAGTCATCCAAACAACATATTAAAAATACTCAGCTTTGCACAGGTAAGGTGCCAAGTGTTGCCACCTTATTTGGAGAACACTTATGTTAAGGTTTATAGTCTCTATTTTTGCATTTGTTTCTGGGAGAATGCATAGTGAATGCCTTGAAGGTAGTATCAGACTTTGAGACGGAAACATCTGATTTCAGTTCTAGTTTCATCACTAAATAGTGTGACATTGGACAAATTTTTGCACATCTTTAAGCTTCATCTGCAAAGTGGAATATTCATAGTGACTCACTTTTGAGCTTTCTATAAGGATTTTATAAACAGAAATATGTAGTCTTTGGCCTAACTTCTGACATACAGCAAACATTCAGTAAATGCCACTATTAAACTGAGATTTAGTACATATAAATGCTCAGCATTAAGGGCAGTTTGAGTTGGCTGAGCAGACTCTATGTTCCCAGCAACATGACCTTTAGTATGCTTATTATACGTCCCAGGTGCATGTCTGTGCTGGCATGTATCTTTTGTCTGAATCACTACATACCAAGAATCAAGCCTTTACTAGCTTTCTCTCTTTGTCTTGACCTCTTTCTTTCACTAGTTTGTACTTTCTTTTTTCTCCTTTTGGGAAAAGTCAATATCTGTTGTTGTTGAAAGAAAATCTAGGAAGAAACAAAGTGTAAAGCAAAGAGCCTACTTTACTAAAGTAAAGTAAAGTGGGTACTAGGCTCTGCTCATTTATGCTTCCAGGAATTTTGTTGCCCTTCACCACCGCCATACCCCGTCATTGCTCCAAAAAAGTAAACCTGTGTCAACTATTACTACCAACCAGTATTAACACCTCGTTCCATGGGCCCTGTATTAATCTGCTAGGGCTGCCAAAACAAAATACCATAGACTAGTGCCTTAAATTTATATTTTCACAGCCTGAGGCCTGAGAAGTCCACGATCCAGGTGCAGTTGATCCAATTCCTGGTGAGAGCTCTCTTTCTGGCTTGGTGGCGACTGCCTACTCATCGTGTCCCTCTATGGCCTTTCCTCTGTGAGCATGTTGGGGAGAGGGTCTCTCCCATAGCTCTTCCTCTTCTTAAAAGGACACCAGTCCTATCAGATTAGGGCCCACCCTTATCACCTCATTTAACTTTAATTGCTTCCTTAAAGGTCCTTTTTCCAAATATCGTCACATTGGGGGTTAGGGCAGCTCTATATGAATTTTGAGGTGGGCGTGAGTCTGGGAAGGGGACACAATTCAGCCCAAAACAGCCCTGATTTTTCCCATCACCAAGAGGACATATACGGCCCTTTCCTCCCTGTATATTTAGACATTGTCTTGGGAAGAGGAAGAGAAACAGGAGAGGAAAAGGCTCATTGGAGGAAGAAAGAAGAGATGGTAGATGTCTGAAGTGGTCCAAGTAATATATTGACTTTTGGCACCTTTTCACATGAAAGATCAGGATACTTTGGGGGAATTTAAAGCATTACACTGATTTCTTATCTGCTCCCGTTCCCTCTAGTGAACTTCTATAGCAGCTTCTTGTATCTCTCATAACACCTATCACCTCTTACCTAGCAATATTTAGTTGTTTACATGCTTCATTTTTTTAGTTAAAAAAGGAAGTGTCCTGCCTTGGCTGGTGTGGATCAATGGATTGAGTGCCAGCCTGCAAACCTAAGGGTCTCCTGTTTGATTGCCAGCCAGTGCACATGCCTGGGTTGCGGGCCAAGCCCCCAGTAGGGGGCGCTCAAGAGGCAGCAACATATTAATGTTTCCCTCTCTCCCTCCCTCCTCCTCCTCTCTCTACAAATAAATAAATAAAATCATTTTTAAAAAATAGAAGTCACCGCAGAGTGAGATCCAGTTATCTTATTTCTCATTGTAATTAACAGAGTATTTTCCAGAAAGTACTCTTTCATTTATTCAATATCTTTTGGTGCAGTGCCTGCCATAAGCTAGGACACACTGCTTGACTGGAATTTCCTAATAAAGTAATTAATTATCTTAAAAATAAAAAGTATAAAATATATTTATAAAAATGTGAAATTAAAAGCTTTTGAAATAGTGACTATTACAACATTCTAACCCAACCTTTTAGATATTTATTAAAAGGTGCTTTTAAATTTTATCATAGTCTCTGCTATACATATGAGCAAACATACGACTCGGAAAGATTTTGTCTGCATTATACAGAAGTTTTACAAGTAAATATTATCAATGATATTTGTCACAATGAAGGAAGAATTAAACTCAAATAGCCCTTCACTGTTCCTTGCACATTTTCATTACATAGCAAATATTAGTACAGGTTATAGTAATTCTACAAACCATTGGATAGCAGATTTCTTGAGGGCAGGAACTGGTTTCTTAATATAATTGGTCCTCATAGCCTCAGAATATGGTTTTGAATTTAGCAATTGTTAAAAAAAATTTATAGAAGAGAATAAAACAGAACTGAATGCAGTGAAAATGTTACTTAATATAAGATGCACTCTGAATAACTATTTTCTTTTTTTAACAGATTGCCTTCTGAAAAGATGCTTAATGTCACTAATCATCGGAGAAATGAAAATTAAAACCACAATAAGGTATTACCTCATACCTGTCAGTGGCTATCATCAATCAATCAACAACAAGTGCTGGCGAGGATGTGGAGAAAAGGGAACCTTCATGCGCTGTTGGTGGGAAAGCAGACTGGTACAGCCACTGTGGAAAACAACATGGAGTTTTCTCAAAAAATTAAAAATGGAATTGCCTTATGATCCAGCAAATCCACATTTGGGAATATATCCAAAAAAACCTGAAACACTAATTCAAAAGAATATATGCACCGCTAGGCTTTTTGAAGCATTATTTACAATGGCCAAAAAGTAGCCCATGTGCCCATCAGTAGATGATTGGATAAAAGAGCTGTGGTACCTTTACACAATAGGATACTACCTAGCCATAAAAAAAGAAGGCACTCTTACCTTTTGCAACAGCACAGCCCTGGAGAGTATTATGCTAAGTGAAATAAGTTAGAGAAAGACAAGTACCATATGATTTCACTTACCTGTGGAATTTAACGAACAAAATAAACTAACAAAATAGAAACAGATGCACAGATACAGAGAACAGACTGACAGCTGTCAGACAGGAGGGAGGGTTGATGGGCGAGGGGGGGAAACTTCATAGACACAGATAATAATATGGTGATTGCCAGAGGTTAAAGGGGATGGGGAGAGGTAGAAGGAGGTAAAAAGGGAATAAATGATGATGGCAGGTGACTTGTCTTTAGGTAGTGAACACATCAAGCAATATACAGATGATGTATTATAGAATTGTACATTTGAAACCTATATAATTTTATTAACCAATGTGACCCTAATAAATTGAATTTTTTTAAAAATTGCCTTCACTATTAGAATAACTCTAATGGTTCCAATATGATAACCACTAGTAATATATGTGTATTTAGTTCTTAAAATATGGACAGTCCAAACTGAGAGGTTCCTTAAGTGTCAAATATTCACTAAATTTCAAAAATGTAGTACACATAAAAGTAAAATATTTTATTAATATTTTAAAATATTGATTACATGTTGAAATAATAGCACTCGTGACATACTGGGTTAATAAAATATTACTAACATTAATTTCACATTTTTTTTTAAGTAAGGCTGCTACACAATTTTAAATCTTTTAAGTTACTAGCATTCTATTTTCAATGGACAATGCTAGTATGACTTCTTCACAGAAAGAGGTTAGGTCATTTTGCCTGGAATTATACTATACTAGCATAGTTACAATTACTGTGACCTGCTAATTTTTTTTTTTTTTTTTTTTAGTTTACTTGAGCCAAACTGACAATATGCCAGGAAGCAAGATCTCAGATTCCTCCCTGATCTGCTGAAATTTATAAACTTTATTTCTTCGTAATCCTTAGCCTCTTAAAAGCTTGCTCAGAGAAAAAAATAAATAAAAGAGACAGAAAGTCTGACCTGGTCCAAACAAGAAATTTCTTTTTTAGCACCTATTTAAAATAAATTGTTGAATAGTTTGGAAATTCACAATGTGACATAGAATAGTCCAATTATTCTCACATGACTTCTTGGCAATTAGTTCCTTAAAATGTTCTCAGTTGTGGGCTAGATAAATTATAAATGTTTGTGCTTTAGTGGCCTTTATACAGCATGAATAAATTAAAAACTAAATACATTATAATAAGCCACTCTGAGGAAAAAAGAAATTTGGGCTTCTGTAACAGCAGTAACTTTGACAAATTTAAAAAGTAATGTCATGAAAAAGAAATTATTATTTAGGAAGTCTTTAATATTATTTCAGTAAGCTGATATTCACATGAGTGGCATTTCAAAGTTGATGCAAGAACTTAGATGAGATGAAATTAAGATTGTGTATATTTGTTTATCAGAGTTGACAACTTTTAAAACTCTCTTTTATCTATTTACTAAATATATTTCCCCATATGTTAGCTTCCTTTTTATTCCTGATTACAATACTCTGAAAACCACTGACATCAGTTAAACCGCAATCATTAGATAAGTCATCACATTTAAGCTGTTCACAGTACATAGTTCTGTTTAATGCAAATGTCATTTTCTTCCACCATCAGTGCTAAAAGGCCACCTATTCCAATTAAATGTAGTAATGAAACCCTGACCGGTGCAGCTCAGTGGGTTGAGTGTTACCCCACAAACCGAATTGTCACCAGTTCAAATCCTGGACAGGGCACATGCATGGATTGGGGGCTAGGTCCCCAGTTCAGGGCATGAGAAAGGTTTCTTTCCCTCTTTTTCTCCCTCCCTTCCCCTCTCTCTAAAAAAACCTGATAAATAAAATCCTTGAAAACAATTTTTAATGTAATAATAAAGATGTATTTCTAAATGGTAGAGTATCTTGTTTCTATAGAAATGCAATGGCATCTCTTCTTTTGCGCCTTCTGAAAAGATTTAGACAGAATGAGAAGATACTCTGTTACCATTAAAAATGGAAGTTGAGTCTGAAAAGAATGCAAGAGCAGAGATACTGGTGAGACAAAACAGCAAGTGCAGGGACCCTTTGAAAGTGGAACGATCTTAGAAGTGTACAAGAAAAGGAAGCACACTTGTCTCTTTAAAAAGGGAAGGAGAAAGTGTCACTTCTCAGAGATGTGCTTTTTTTAAACCCAGGAGAGCTGTGAGCAATTTGTGAACTGCTCTGAAGTGTGGCAGAGGCAACCCCTGGGTCTTCGTTCTGTGGATTGGATACTAGTTTCTGAGACTGAACGCACAAGAGGACACGTCTTCCTCAAAGACGTTCTAGTTGTCATTGCAGTTCTCAGAATAGCAAAATTTCTACCATTCTTAAGAATTAACAGCACTACTCTAATAGGTACCTGACATGCATAAAAAAAATAAATGGGTCCGCAAAAACTACCAAATAAAAATGGTTTTGAATCTTGGTTAGACCATTGACTATCACCTTAGGCAACTTATTTTACTCCTATGAACCTCAGTTTCTCCTTCTATAAAATAAAAGTAATGCACATAGGATTTAGAGAAATCATGCTACTTAAAGTTTCTGAACCATAAGAGGTCCGGGATATATGTTAGTATCTCTCCACAAAAGTAAACCATAGCCGTAAACACACTGATAACTTCACAGTATTTGTAATATGATATTAGAGCAATACAATAATCCAGAAACTGAGCAGGCTCCTGTCTTGCTCCTGTGTCCCTCAGTGCCAATCAGATGAGAACTTGGAGCTGACCGAGCTAACCTTTGGCATCCATGTGACCCCTGAGTTACAGTCTTTCTCATAACCCATCTTAAGGAGTCCTTAGAATTTGTCTTCTGCTTTGGTCCCTGTTCTTAAATTTTCCTGTCCTGGAATCCTGATTTCATCCCCCACTCTCACCCTAAATGACAGGGAGCTACTGTCCCACATTTTCTTTCCCTCTGAGGGCCTGATCATTCCATGCACACATAGAAAGATTGTCTAAAGGACCTGGTAACCAAGTATTGACAAGAGCCTGGAAACTCCACTGGACTTCATGCCCCCAGAGCAGACCGTGGCTTTAATCGCAGATGTTGGCCAAAAAAATTAGAATGCCAGGCTTTACTTTAACCACACGTCTGGTACCAGTTCTGTTTTCCCAGGGCCCACTCTAGCTCCTACGCCCACCTTCTCTATTTAATGAATAACCCGTCTTAAAAACGAAGCTCCAGAATGTGTAACCAGAATACATACTATATTTACTTCCGTTTTTCTTCCAAGTCTAAGTTTAAAGTTGACTGAATCAGATAAAGTTGAGGTGAGAATACATAAATTTTGATAGACTGTGAAGGCAGATGAATGAAGGCAATAGTAGAGTTGTTTAGGATTTTTAGGGAAGACAACTGAAATAGCTCATTTTGAATCAATAAGTGAAATGCAGATCTATTTCTCATCTTCATTTTTTTGCTCCTCAGTTCTGAACTGTGCTCAAACCTCCCTTTGAACAACTTGGGTTACTTGGATTTGTTCCATGTGGCACAAGGTTAAAAAAGAGCATTTTCATCCCTTGAGCATAGCAATGGAAAAAAAAAAGTGCTTTCCTTTATAACTCTCTGTAATATGTCTAATAAATTTTCCAGTGGTGAGGAATGATCTTGTGAGGAAAAAAAGATACAAATCTAATGCAGTCTAGTGACATAGTACAAAGGCATAATTTTTGCTAATTTATGAGTTCAATGTCCTTTCTCTTTTCAGCTGGGAGGAACAGCCTCAACATATTTTGAGTTTCTCATATCCCAATATGATTCTCCTGTATCCCCTTTGAAAAGGAAGAGCAAAGTGTTGCGAGTGCTTTGCTATATGGTATTATATGGAAATTGTGTGTGCTGGTTAATTCAAGAGCTAATAAGCATTTCCTACGTTCATATGTGACAAAATGAGGGGAAAAAACACCTCGAAGTACCTTGTACTTCCTCTGATTCTAACAGCCCTGAAAAATCTCTCAAAACTCTGCAACAGCTATTAAATATCTCCATTATCATTGGAGTTCTCATTGCTAAAGTGCCAGGAACCAACAGCTATACTGTAGTTTTGTTTGTTCTTTTTCAAAAAGGAGCATATTATTATCTCCACAACATATATGGTAATATTCCTAAAGTTACCCGAAAAGAACAAAGCCTGTTGCTGATTAAATACTGTCAACTCATAGTCATTGGAACCACTTCAACACAAATGGGAATCCCTAGTTTGGGGTGTGGTAAAGAAAGAAAGAATTTTGCACTGAAGCTGTTTGCACTGAAAAAAAAAATTATTCAGTGCAAATAGCTCAATAATGCAGCAGCATGGCAGTGGAACAGTATGGCTTTGAGGCCGCGCTGGGATGAGATGGCTCTGCCCTGCTCGAGCCTGCTCGCCTGCTCCACTCCCCACTGCTCTGCCCCACTCTACTCTGGTCTGCAGAGGCATCTTCGGTTTCATCTCCAGCTGGGAAAATTTAGTCTTCAGCATTTTCACAGAAATGGAAAGTGTTCTCCCTAAGACAGAGGGGAGCTGGCTTATAGAGAGAGAAGTCCCTGTCCTTGGTTCCTAATTAGTGTATCCTCCTGCAAATGAGGAATCCAAATCCTCACAATTCGATTGGTCCAAAAAGCATTGTTTTGATTTGTCAGAATGGAGCAATTTCGATTGGCCAGTGAAGATGTCGATGAGGGGGATATAATTGCAGGACTTCGATTGGCTAGGGAAAGTCTCAGTCCTGTTGGTTATAACACAATTCTAGGAACACCTTCCTAAGGGCTAGCTTAGGTGTAGGCAGGCAGTTCAGTGCAGGGCTTTCTCTGAAACACAGTTTGCAAGAGGAGCCCCTGTGTTCAAACGGCAGCTAACCTCTGGTTTTTGTTGTTGTTTTTAAATTTGATCCCAATTAACCACCAGGAGCTCTTCTCAGTAGATACCTTTTTTCCTGCGGTCTGCAGTACCAAAGTACCTATTAATTAATTCTTATGGAAGTGTGGGATAGAAAAAACTTTCCTCTACCCTCAAGCTTCTTTTGGCTGGCCTAATAATCAAAGAGACATGAGGCAGATTAACAAGAAAAAATAACCAAATTTAACAACATATGTATGTATGGGAACCCCACATACATGAGGGAGTCAGACACCACATACATGAGAGGTTCAAAGACAGAAAGGGAAAATTACTATATGTGACATTCTGAGCAAGGGGAAAGTAAGATGCTTTGGGAAGTTCAAAGGGTCGTTGCAAGAAGATAGGAAGAACAGATGCTTAGTAATTAGAAGTTTGCCTTGTCCTATAGTTAGGTTTCTAAAAAAGGGTTATCTCTGATAATTCTTATTATAGGCAAGACCCTTAGTTCAAATTCTTCTAAGTATTTAAGTGGAAGCAGAAGTTTCTTCTGAGCCTTTAGAGGCAAGGTCTTGTTGCCTTTAGATCAAAAGTGTCCACATACCACTGAGGCACATCTTGGGGTGGCTTGTTTTGAACCCCCACAGAGGGTATAGTTAAGCGATATGTGTACCATGTTCTTTGAAAACAAAATAAATAAAAAGTTTTGGGTTTTTTTCTATTTTGAAGTTCATTTGTTTTACTTTGCTTTTTTTTTTTAATTGTATAAGACTCCCCCTTCACAATTTCTTTCAGAGTGACACATGAAAACTTTAGATACAGCTGGTTGGGGGCAGGGGGGTCAAAGAAGGAGGTAAAGCAAGCTACGATGACTTGTTTCATTTTAAACTCATGATGTAAAACCTCAAAATTGCAGTATGGCCCTGCAATTTTCTCTATTACACTAGAATTTTGTCTCCCACATACCAAGGGAAAGCTTTTCAGATCCTTCCCTTCTCTCCAAACTCTCCGCCTCATCCCCCGGACTCCGCGCCGCACCCCGCCCCCCCCCCTCCGCCCCCGCACTGTCACCTGCTGAGAATACCTCATACATAATTCAAAGATGTCTTCTGGGGTAAACCTCCCCACTCTTTCCAGCAACTCACCTTCAAATACCCTGCCTGGACGCAGCTTCTCCTCTTCCTTCTCATCCCTCTTGTGAAAGGCCAACCCTTCCACCTGTGCCTGGATTCCATGCCCTCTTTTTCCAAAGATGCTCTTTCCTTAGTGGTCCACCTCTTTCTTCTCACCACAAGCCTTTCTCTCCCTTTCTGCCAACTTCTTTGTCCCCAGCATAGGAACATGCTCTAACATCTCTCATTAAAGAAAACACACACGCAAACACACACACACGCACAAAACAATATGCTCTCTTTGTTTCAAAGTCTTCCTTCCTGCTCTCCTCTCACTCTCGGGTGCTGATAAGAAATGAGGTGGTAATCACTGTGGTCCCACTCCATTTCTCTGCTCTCTTTCACAGCTGAACTTTTCTCCTCTTTCTCACCTCTTCCAGTCCCTCCTTCCCTCCTTCCTTCAGTCTGCTTACACACTCACTACTTCACCAAACCTGGTTAAAGTCATTATAGATGTCCTTGTTGGCAATACAAATAACGTTCATAATGCACTATTATTTTGATCGTGTTTCCTCTGCTCCTCACCCTGGCTGTCTCAGAGCAAAGGCCTCCCTGTCCTTTGGACATGCCAGGAGTCTCCTGCTTCTTCCCTCTGCCCACGCTGCTCTTCACCGCAGGTAGCAGCAGGTTTCGCTCTTCACCTCCCTGACTATTCAAATGATTTGCCCGCCCCATGCTCTCTTCATCCTCCTAAGTGCTTTGTTTTCTTTTCTTTTTTTTTTCTCTTCTACTTTCCCCCCAGGCCCCTTTCCCTCCGGCAATCACCGCAATGCCGTCTGTGCCTATGAGGTTTGGTGTGGTTTTTTTGCCTCCTAATTCCTTCATCTTTCTCACCCAGCCCACCAATCCTCCTCCTCTCTGACAGCTATCAGCCTATTCTCCATATCTATGCCTCTCTTTCTATTTTGTTTGTTAATTTATTTTATTCATTAGATTCCACACATAAGTGAAGTCATATGGTACTTGTCTTTCTCTGGCTGGCTTATTTCACTTAGCATAATACCCTCCAGGTCCATCCATGCTGTTGCAAAAAGTAAGGTTTCCTTCTTTTTAATGGCTGAGTAGTATTCCATCATGTAAATATACCACAGCTTTTCTATCGGCTAATCTATGGGCTGCTTCTTGACTATTGTAAATAACAATTGGATGAACATAGAGGTGCATATATTCTTTCAAATTAGCATTTCAAGTTTCTTTGGATGCATTCCTAGAAGTGGAATTTCTGAGTCATAAGGCAGATCCATTTTTAATTTTTTTCAGGTGTCTCCACACTGCTTTCTACAGTGGCTGCTCCAGTCTGCATTCCTACCAACAGTGCATTAGGGTTCCCTTTTCTCCACATCCTCTCCAGCCCTTGTTGTTTGTCGATTTACTGATGATAGCCATTCTGACAGGAGTGAGATAGTATCTCTTTGTGGTTTTAATTTACTTTTCTCTGATGATTAGCAACAGTTATCTTTTCATACATCTATTGGACAATGTCCTCTTTGGAAAAGTGTCTATTCAGGTCCTTTGCCCATTTTTAATTGGATTGTTTGGGGGCTTTTTGGTGTTGAGTTTTATAAGTTCCTTATAAATTTTGCATATTAACCCCTTATCAGATACTTCATCGGAAAATATATTCTCCCATTCTGTGGGTTGTCTTTTTATTTTGCTTATGATTTCCTTTGCTATGTGAAAACTATTTTTCACCATAATTCTTATCACCTGCTCATTGTTTACTGTCTGCCTTTTGGACACAAATTTTTGTTCATGATCAAAACCCTGCACCTGGACCTGCACCTACCACGCAGTGGATATGCAATAAATATGTGTTGAATAAAACATGTTATATACACTGCTGAGGGCTTTCTCCATATAAAGTCATTAAGTCTTTTCAAATGCCTGCTGAGGTAAGGACTACACTTATCCACATTTTAAGCGGGGACTCAGAGGTACCTCAGTTTCAAAGGTCTGTCTGTCTTCATCTCACTCATCTCTCAGCAGCATCGGATGCCATCCAAGTGCCCTCGTCCTCGAAATAACCTATTTGCAAGTTCTTTTTCTTCTTACTCTTTGATATCTCTACCCGTTTTTTCTCCCTTGGTGGGTTCGTCATTCCCAGGAATACACTAAGGAATCCTACCCTCTACCTCCTACCACTACTTTGCCTGTGAACTTCATGCTTGATCTCACATTTCACAGAAATCTCAGTCCTAACATGCCCAATGAAACTGACACATCCCTCTTACCTCAATCAATGGTTCTTCCATCCACCTAGATCCTCAAGACAGATCCCCAGGAGCCAAAGTGATGTCCTCCTGCCCATGATCCCTTTGCTATCACATTTAATCATCTTTCCCTTCCCTCAGTACCAGGACACCTTCACCATGGGTCCAAATAAATACACAACTTTCCAATGAGGCTCTGCTTCTACTCTTGCCTCTAAACCACCCTCACTGCTGTAGGGAGCCAGTGAGAGGTTTTCTTAAGATATAAGTTGTGGCCTGTTACTCTTCAGCATGCAGCACAAGCTTTCCAAGAATTATAAAATTCAAATTGGCATTCTTTGCCTTTGCTTTACAGAGCTCATTTAAAATTACAATTATTTACTGTTTATTTTCTTATTATTTGTTTAGTTCTCCATTGAAATATAAACCCATAAGGGAAAGAAAGATGCTTTTTTCACCATTGAGCTCCAAGAAACTTTCATTTTCTCCTATTCATAGTGAGGGGCTCAATAAATTTTTCTAGAATAGTACAAAGCTTTAAAATACTATACTTAGGTAGGAAACACCTCCTACACATTGGAATTTAAAAATTCAGACTCTATGTATTGGTCTGCTTTAATTACTAGCTGCACAGTTACTATTGTTAATGAGAAGATATACAAGTGTGTGTGAACTAACCCAGCCAGAGTAGCCTGCATGGTATGTGACCTAAGACACTCTGTATTACTCAAATTGAACACATATATTTTCAAACAGAAAAATACTGATTATCAGAGTTTGATTATGTGTTTCTTTACCAATATTTTGTATATATGATATCAATAAAAACCCAAAAGACCCATAAGAACCAAGTTAGGCCTAAGTATCTGCAAGGAGAGATAGCAAAATACTGAAAAGTATGCTGCACACATGTACAAATATATGTAGGCATACACATAACATTGAGGAAAATTATATTTGAATTAAATTCCAAATATTGACCAACGGATTCAACTTCAGACAAGATATTGTTTCGGGGTGGGGGGAAGCATAATTGCAAAGAATTACATGATTTACAAAATGGGGATTCACCACTGCTCAGAAATGCTGGTAAGTATAAAAGGAAGTGGGATGTTCATTGGCTATATCATGTACACTCATCTACACAGGTAGTAATGTCATCTTTGAATAAAAAGACTGTATCAGTCACTTTTTATTTGTAGGTAAGTATGGTTGGGTCCCTCACAAAATGCTAAAGTCTTATTTCTAAATTATACCTCAATGTTTTTCAAACTTGATTAGTTTAGATTGTTTTTACATTTTTAAAAACCACATTATAAAGTAGAATGACACCTCAATTTGTTCTTTGCAGTGGTGATTTCTTCCAAGAGTTATACATCACCATTGTCATAAAAACAGACATGTAGATCAATGGAACAGAATAAAGAGCCCAGAAATAAGTCCATGCTTATATGGTCAATTAATCTATGACAAAGGAAGCAAATATATACCATAAAGTAAAAACATTCTCTTCAGTAAATGGTGTGAGAAAAACAGGACAGACACATGTAAAAAAAAAAATGAAACTAGACCACTTTCTTACACCATATATTAGAATAAACTCAAATTGGATTAAAGACTTACTCCATGAAGACCAGAAATCTTAAAACTCCTAGAAGAAAACATAAGCAGTAAGTTCTCTGACATTGCTCTTGGTAATATTTTTGTTGATATATCTCCTTCAGCAAGGGAAACAAAAGAAAAAATAAACAAATGGAACTGTATCAAACTAGAATGTTTTTGTATTTCAAAGGAGACCACAAAAAAACAAAAAAAACTATTGATTGAGAAAACATGTTTGCCAAAACATCCAGTAGGGGGTCAATATCCGAAATTTATGAAGAACTCATATAATTCAACACCAAAAAAGAAATCCATTTTAAAAATGGGCAAAAAAGCTGAACAGTTATTTCATCTGTAGTGATACATACAGAGGGCCAATAGACATCTGAAAAGATGCTCAATGTCACTAATCATCAGAGAAATGCCAATTAAAACCACAATATCACCTCACACTGTCAGAATGGCTATCATCAATAAAGCAACAAACAACAAGTGCTGGCCAGGATGTGGAGTAAAGGGAACCCTCACGCACAGTTGGTGGGAACATAGATTGGTGCAGCCACTGTGGAAAGCAGTAAGGGACTTACTCAAGAAATTAAAAATGAAACTGCCTTATGACACAGCAATTCCACTTCTGGGTATATATTCAAAGAAACTCAAAACACTAATTCAAAAATATCTATGCACCCTATGTTATTTACAATAGCCAAGCTATGGAAGCAACTCAAGTGCCTATCAATAGACAAGTGGATAAAAAAGCAGTGGTACAATACAGTGGAATGTTAGTTGGCCATAAAAAATGAAATCTTCCCATTTACAACAACATGGTTGGACCTAGAGGGTATTATGTTAAATGAAATAAGTCAGACAGAGAAACCTAATACCATATGATTTCTCTTATATGTGGAATCCAAAAAACAAAATAAATGAGCAAACAGAACAAAAACAGACTCATAGATACAGAAAATGAACAAATTGTTGTCAATTGAGAGAGCAGTTGGGGGAGCTAGATGAAAAAGGAGAAGGGATTTAGAAGTAAAGACTAGTAGCTATAAAAGTCACAGAGATGTAAAGTACAGCATAGAAAATATAGTCAATAATATTGTAATAATTATGGGTGGTACCAGGTAGGTACTAGACTTACCCAAAGGATCACTTTTAAATTACATAAATATCTAACCACTATGCTATACACCTGAAACTAAAATAGAATTGAATATCAAGTATAATTGAAAAAATGAAAGATTATAAAAAGTAATACATCACTGGGTCAGCCTAAGTTGATGTATGGTGATCCCAGTCTGAAAATTCTCCGAGAATAGTAGACATTATTTCCATGTTATGGTCCACAGTGGATTCTATTTCTTAATTTTACTTGCTTGCAAATTATTTCTCCTGACAAAGGCTATATTTAGCTGAACTATGTGATTTGATTTGCAGATCCCCACCCACACACATACATTTAAGTAATTGTTTCACACAAAGGTTCACTATCTTCGCTTTGTAAGGAAGGCAGGCAGAGGGTATAAGTAAAGTGGGCCTAGCTGTGTTTGCTTCTGCAACAAGTTTAAAAGTCCCTTACTTTGAATAGTTTAAGCAAATATTCATCGGTTAAAATTAAACCTATCATCTGACTTCTGTGTCACACTATCTTATGGTGTAAATAGACAAAGCCCTTCAGGAAGCCACCCACATTGAGTAAAACTGCTTTGATAAGGTTCACTGCTCCTTTTGTTGTTGTTTCAGTGAAATGATTCCAAATGATGGGCATAAACTAAATACAACTGAGAAGTAATTAGAGCGTGCCCCATGCTAATTGGAATAAAGCCACAGTGCGGCTTAGCCGAGAAGCAGCTCTGAACCTGAAGTCAGGAGTTGAGGAGCTCTGGGCTTTGTCCTGCCATTTAGCCTGCAGAGCGACACTGGGCAACATGCCTAACTTTTCTAAGAAAAGCTTTTTGTGAAATCAGAGGGTTACAGTTAATAATCTTCATTGTTCCATGTAGCTATTTTTTAAATTAGTTATCAAGACATTGTTTGAATTACATTTTCTTCTCACATATTGATATGTTCTTGGGCACTAGGTTTCAACATATGCAGGGTCCAGCAGAAGTAAGGCCTGCTTGAATGTGGTTGGTAGGGTGATAATATGGGTGTAATAATTTATAGTTCTAATTTGAACACGTCACTTAAAATGTCATAGGGTGTGCTTGAGTGTGATATTGTTACGTTACAGAATTACACACTTATGATTGTGTAATAAAAAGAGGGGGTTATTTGTGCCGGACTCTGTATATGCGTTTAGTGAGCAGAAACAGCATGCATCAGTCTAGGGTTTGTTTGGTTTTTTTTACTTTCCATTTTATTTCACTTGTTACCCTCAATATTCCTAAAATCCTCTTAAATGTTCTATTGCTTTTCCTTATTAGATTATATTAGCTTGCGAGTCCTATTGTAAGAAAATACCACAGTCTGGGTGACTTAAACAACAGAAATCTATTTTCTTACAATTCTGGAGGATGGAGGTCCAAAATCAAGATTCCAGCAGGATGAGTTCCTCTTGAGGTCTGCTTGGCTCCCTCCTTCCTGCGGCCCCTCACTCAGCCATCCATCTGTGCACACATCCCCCGAAGCGCTTCTGTGTGTCCAAATGTTATCATTTTATACGGACACCAAGCAGACTGAATTAAGATCCATCCTAACAGCCTCATTTTAACGTAGTCACTCTCTAAAGGCTCTATCTCCAAATACAGTCCCAAGTACTTAGGGTTAGCACTTCCACCTACGAATTCAAGGAGGGACACAATTAAGCCCCTAAGATACATATTCTAAGCCTTCCTTACATCAATATATTGTTTGGTGTTATTTTAAAACATACATTCAATGTAATAGCACACAGCTTCCTTTAAGCAGATTTTAATAGGCATTATAATTTTAATTACATGAATTAGTGCCTATAGGACTTTATGAATTTTGCTAGCAAATACATTCTTTTCTTTTTCTTTTTTTCACAAAATCGTACAGTGCAGTATTTTCAGTTTCTTCCTCCTTCATTCTTATATCTTACAAAGATATGTATTATTAATTCACCACTCATAAACCAGCTCCACAGAAATCCTAGTGTCCCCTGTGGTACTGCGTCATTCTGTTTCCAAAGAGTGCCTAGGAAAGATTTGTTAGATTAATGAATTAGGGTGTTGTGGCTTGTAGGAACCTAAAAGCCAATAAAAACAGAGATAAGGAACTAGTAATCAAACTGCTCTTCACTATATAATACACAGTAGCTGTTGTTTAAAAATGTATGGCAATGGATGCTAAAGATTATGCTCCCTGGGACATGTTCCTGCTGCCCTTGCGCAGTTCACAACCTTGGTCTCCGGAAGCAGCTCTGTCTCCTGCGCATAGACATGTCTCCCATCAAAGCAAAAGGTGGTTCTGAGGATGGGATTGTGAAGGCAGCTTTTAGGATCTCTGCAGAATGTGCTCACAGTTTTAGAGTCTCTCTCAAGGGTTTGCCTGGACTTTCAGAGATCTTGGGAACATCGCCAGAATAAACTGATCCACCTCTTGAGGGACCCAATCAACCTCATTACCAGCAAAAAGTAAAAACCAAGGCAAGCCCACATCTTGCTGTGACAATCAAATTGGGACGTTCTCTGGAGTCCTACATGTAAGAAGCATTAAAGAAACTTAACTTGGACACAAAATCCTTAAGAAGTTCGGAGATTCCAAAAACTATTTCGGTCAGAGGTCTGACTGTGTTTGGCTCAGAGTAAAAGCATTCTTGCACGGAACACTTTTACAAAGCACAGCCTCACACTGCCGCAGCCCCATGTCTTTCCACAGCACAGCTTCCAAAGGCCTCGCTCTTCCATGTCCATTTGGCAGGGGATAAAGCTAAGGGTCAATTATGCATGCTAAATTCAGTCATAAAATTAGTCATTGATGAAGCTGCAGACTGAGTTTAATGACTTTATCTCTTGCAATTTTTCCACTACACCACACCTCCTTACACAGATGTCAAAGTAGAAAATGGATATGTTTTTCTAACTAGATAGGATTACCAACCTTATAATCACCTGTTAAGCAATTGGATTTTATTCTTCTCACTGGAACATTATTATCTAAACTTCTAGAGCAGGTAATCTTGTGCAATATCATTAAGCCACCCTAGTCAGATATCAGGAAATTAGATTGCCCAAAAGATATGGGTGGGTTTTTTTAATTGAATAGATTTAAAGATTTCTAAATTAAAATAAGAACTGAAAAAAGTAAGTGTCCATTCTTCCCTAGAAGTGGGAACACAGAATAAATGAATTAGAGAGTTGCTGAATGTAAAAATTAGTGGAGCATCTCAATGCACAAAGAGACTAATCAAATATATATATAGTCCTGGCCTGTCTGGCTCGGTTGGCTGGGCATCATCCCACAAACCAAAAAGTGGTTGGTTCAATTTCCAGTCAGGGTAGATGCCTGGGTTGTAGACTTAGTTCCTGGTTGTACAAATAAATAAAATATATTGAAATTTGTTAACCATGATCTCCTTAGCACTTAACCCAGGGCCTGGGAAACACAAAGGAGCCAACACTGTATCAGCAGAGATAAAATGAAGAGCCAGGCTTTTCTCAATTAATAGCCTCTTAACTGGCTTTCTGCTTCCACTTTTGCCTTATTGCAGTGTCTTCATACCCAGCAGCCAAGTGATCCTTGAGAAGCATAAACCAGAATGTGTCATCACCATAACTCTCCAGTGACTTCCACTCTCACTCAGCAAAGAGCCAAGGTCCTTGTAATGGTTTATAAGGTCTTTCAAGACTGGTTTTTCTCCATCTCTCCAACTCGGAATTGATCTCATACTTTCAGCTCTGGTCACACCCCTTTCTGCTCTTCCTTCAAAGTGCTAAATGTCTTGTCATCTAAGGGTCTCTGCCCCTGAGCACCTCTCCACCTGGAATGCTGCTCCCTTACATTTCGCCCCTGCTCAAATCCTTCAAAGTACACAGTTTAAAAACCCACTGCCTCCACTCCATATTCACCTCCTTAATTTATTTTTCTCTTGACTAGTTATGAATTATTTACTTACTGTGTTTACCATCTATTTTGTGTCCCCCCCCCCCCTCCGCCAACATGGAACTCCGTTAGGGCAGGAATTTTTGTTTTTTCTCTAGTACTGGGAACATAATAAGCGTTCAGCTAATGCTTACTGAAAAAATTAAAATAATACAGGAAAATGTTTTCAATTCGGTAAAATCAGAGTTTTTGTAGAATGTCAAAGAAAAAGGTAAAGGGTCATTAGCAAAGAAAAAGACAAGAAAAAATGTTTTCAGATTAAGCTGAAAAGTAAGTTTTAGGACTAACGTCAAAATGGAGCTTTATGGACCACAGAGAGAAAGCAAAGAGGAGAAGGGGGTAGAAGGAAAGAAAGAAGAAAGAATGAAGGAAGGAAAGCAGACTTTATGTTGGCTTAATAGGGTGCTGGCTAAGACCCTTGTCTTCACAGAGTGTCTCAAGGTCTCTTCCATGGAGCATTACTGGTCGGGGGGTGCAGGGCGCGGGGGGAGTACCATAAGGACTTCAGCCCCCAACATTCAGATCTGCCCCGGAATTTTATGACTTTAATATTTTGAGTTTCTCGATAAGATTTTTGTTTTGAAAAAAAATGGTTCAGATTAAAAATGATGAAAGAGAGACACTACTGCCACAGAGTGCACTCGACTGAGCTACTTCTGACAGATGTTCGCCGAAGACTGCTGACGGAAAAGGTCAGAATCACAGAAGGTGGACTATAGAGAATCTCTCAACAGCCAGGCTTCAAGTTCTGAAGACTCCCGGGAAAGAGAGCAGTGCTACAGCAAAGAACAAAGAACATACTGGTCTTTGGGGAACCGCCTCAGTGAACTTAGAGGTGAGGTTGTCGGATGACAAGCATGGACGGAGTGCCAAGAAAGTGAAACTCCTCCAGAGGCAGCCCAGCCATTTGTTTATCTGGGGGAATAAGTGTGCTGGGCTGTGAATTTGCAACTTCAGAGGACACTAAGATAAGAATACAAAGACATTCTTGGAAATGACTCAGAAAACAGGAGTTGGGGCTCTGAGGAATGTGGTGGGAATAGAAAGGCTGTGTGATTTTAGTGACGAAAACAATGGTGTGCCTCCTCGTTGAGCATGAAGTGGGGTGTCGATTGTCATTGCTGGAAACTGAGGAGTGAGATTTCTTGTGCAACAAGAATCTGTGCCTGTGGTGGTCAGGGACACACTGATGGATCTGTGACAAGTGTGTATACGAAGATGTATAGTATTAATACATGAAAGTGGGGGGGGGGGATTTATACTGCACAGGCTTTTGGCTGTAGTTCAGTTTTATTTATCTTTTAATTATTATTGACTGTTTAAATTTGCTTGGAGGCTTAGAATCTTACCTTGCTACTGGACTTCCCTGATTCAGGCCTTCTTCATTTAGTGCTTAGACTACTAGAAAGAATTTCTGCCCAGAGGGGATGGGGAAGGAGGACAATGGTGGAAAGAAGGGAAAGGGACTGGACAAAGAACAAGTATGAATGACCCATGGACATGGACAACAGAGTGGGAATTGACTGTGGGAGTGGGGGATGGGGGTGGGAGGGGTGGAGAGGGATAAAGGGGTAAAAATTGAGACAACTCTAATAGAATAAACACGATTTATAAATTTAAAAAAATGAGAATAAAAATGTAAAAAAGAAAAAAAAGAATTTCTGTTCTAACCTCTCAAAGCCTCCTGTCTCTCTCCTCTCTTGTGTTCTACAGTCATCAAGGTGAACTTTCTAAAATACAGGCTTGATCACATGTACGCTCCCCAATGCCTGCAGTTTAAAATCTAAAGCCTTTACGGTCCTTCACGGTTCTGACTTACTTCTCTGGTCCTGCCACTTCTTCCTGTGCTAGTTCAGTCTTGAAGGCCGTTGGCTGATTCCTCCACACCCCAGTTCCAACATATACAGAGGGCCAGACCCTTCTGGACCTTTGCTCATACCAGTTGCATTCCTGAAAGTCCTTTCTCCTTTCTCTACCCTGAACACCTCCATTCAATCTTTAGGGTCCAATGCTAATATTGCTGTTAAAAAGGATCTTTGCCTTAGCTTTCCTTCCACAGAATCGCTTGACACTGGGCCTATATTGCATGTTAACAACATTAAAGGCATAGCTGGCTTAAAGGCAACAGACTAAATTCATAAATGGCTTACTGTGCCAATTAAAGTAGGTGCTTTTTAAATATATCAACTCTCTTTATGCATCTCATGATGAGCTTATGATCAACCACAAGCCCAATTCTCATATGTAATAGGTGTTCAAAAAGGTTTCTTGAGTGAGTGAATGCCTTTCATCTTGGTATATTTTCACTTTTTACCAGCACAATCAAATAAAGGAAGATACAGTTTCTTGTCTTGTTTTCAGTTATCAATAAACTAATCTCTAGCAATCCATGTATGCACAGTGAATGCCACACTGGGGAGATGATTCTGCGTTGCTTTCGGAGGGGCAATGGACTCCGCTAAGGGAAAGGGGTAGTAACAACCAATTCATTTGGTTGCTTGTTATGGGTCAGGCCCTATTCTAAGCTCAAGAGATTCAGTGAAAAGAAAAATAGACAATGCCCCTACTCTCCAAGAGCTTCAATTCTATAAAGAAGAGACAAAATAAATGAATAAACAGGAAAATGAGATAATAGTGTTAGTGATAAGAGCTAAGAGAACCATAAAATTGAGTGATGTGGTGCAGTAACTAATTAGGGATGGGCGTTAAACTAGGTGGCTATCTCCCTGATAAGGAGAGAGGCCTGAAAAAGAGCCAGTCATTTAATATCTGAGGGTAGGGAGGATAGCCAGGGGGAAGTCTAACTATAGGAGTCAGGGGGAAAAAGGTAACAAGTATGGCTGGCAGATCATTAGCAAGGGGACCCTACAATGTACCAGTTACTATACTATCTAGTTTCCATGTTTCTTCTGATTACCTTCTTGGAACAAAAGCCAAGCTTAAGTAAAATGATTTTAGATATGATAGCCCCTTCCTGTCTACTGTGACTGAAAAGAAGCAAATACGGTGAGCTCCCTTAGTATATTGCAAACATTAGAAAGACAATATTATCCACCTTCAAGGGTAAATTGATTATATTAAGCTTTTCCTTATTTGTAAGTTATATATTTTAAAAATTATTTTTATTAATTCAGAACTATGGTAGAAACTATGTTACAACAAGCTTCATTTTAATGGAACTTAATAGGTCAAATTAAAATGCTTATTGATATAAATACCAATAAAATTAAAATGTAGAGTTAGATGAGAATATAGACTATTTAAATATTGTTTAAATGTTTAAAGATAAAATGACTGACACTACAATGTTAAAAGATGACATTCATCTGCTAATAATTGTTTCCTATTGAAGGTAAAACATTCTCTGAAGTCTTCAAGGTTGAAATAGCAGATTAAACAAATAAAAAAATGCAACCATGACCAATTGTGGGCACTTCAAAAAAGCATTCAGTTTGTAGTGAATACAATGAACAAATATTCCTTTATTCCATTTTTAAAAATACTCCATCAGGGGTCAGTAACCACCAAAAGATTAATTAATTAAAATGTTAATGAACTGTTAATCCCATGTAACTTTCTTCCCTTGGGCTAGGATATACTTGAGGTGATATGAAATTTAATAACATTGACAGTGGAGACATTCTTTAAACCAAAGATACCAAAAGATTCAAAATTAGAGCAGTATCTCAATTAATGTAAATAGAAAACTTGGTCAATTGCCTTAAAGAATCAAGCAGATTTTTTTAAATGTACACAAGGAAAAAGACGACCTCAAAACCCTGTCCTAGAAACATATTTTCCTGTCAACTTAGCACTAAGATTCACGTGTTGAGAAACAGGTCTTTGAAAAAGAATTAACACTTTACCTATCTAACAACTACCAGCATATCGTGATCAGAGATCATAAAGAGGAAGATAAAAAGCATCCAGTCCCGTGTATTGCGCAAACATCAAAGAAACTTTTCAGCAATAAATTCCTGAGTCCCAGACACACAGCAGAGTCTGCGTGGGCTGTTTTCTGTGGTATATGTTTCCTTAAAGGTATGCTTTTTCTGTTCTAGTGGCAATCTCCTGGTGAAACCGGGAAAGTCGGCATTCATGCTGCCTGTCACTCCCAGAGCCAATAAGTAGAAACCGGGATTGAAACTTTACGGGCACGTTATTCAGCTGGCGACCTGAGGTAGCAGGTTATGTGCCCTCAAAAACCGTCTTAATATATCATTGCAATCCTACCCTTTTTATAAGGAGAAGAAAGGGTAAGTAAGTCATTTGGAAAAAAAGGTTAATTGGATAAGAGTTGTAGTCCCTCAGGGATTTTCCTAGTATTTCTTTATCTGTTGATAAGCAATTCTTTCTCTGTTTCATGGGATGTTCCCTCCCTGGAATACAATGGCTCAGATACTGTCTCTGCCACTGGCAAAGTACCTCCCTGGGGCACAAAGATTGAATTGCTGGCTGACCTCCTGCAATCAGGCATTTCCCGTTCCTGGAATAACAGCTGTCCACATGCATCAATCGCTTAATGCCTATCAACTATGACTGAAGTGAAAATCTTTAACTCTTAAAAAAAAAAAAGAAAATCTTTAATTCTTGAGTTCCCCTATCCCTGGAAATAATAAATATCTTACTTGACACCCAGAGACCTTATTAAAAATAAGAACTAATGTTATCATTTTGATCTTAGGAGAAAGAGATTGGAAGCAATGTTTCTCTGGCTTCGCTCACTTTAGAAGCAATACAGAGAGCCTTACCTACACTTCTGTAAGGTGTGCCTCTATAAGGTATCTCCCTATTATCAACAAGGAAGCAAACAATTTGCGGGGTAGTCTAATCGTGTCTTCGAGAACTGAGATTGATTAGACATTAGGAGGCTAAGGAGGGATATGAGTCAATTACACTGAGATTTTGGTAAGGTACAGATAAGGAAGGATTGGGAGTTTTATTTTTAAACCAAGCCCCTAGGGTCTTAGTAAAATATGCAGCAGTCATTACTTAAGGTATCTCTGCGTCTTTAGTCCTCCCTAACGAAGCGGGAAGAACTTTAAAGAGCATGTAATTTCCATTTTATCCCATGGGGTTCACATCCTTGCTCAGTTTGGAAATCAAGCCTAAAACAACAACCAAAGAAAGTTTGAATTTACATCCAGGATAACAAACAGGTTTCATATTTCCTGACACATCCAATCAATTAGAGGTTGCTGTCCAAAGTTCTGTGTTGAGCAGAATGACAAAGTACAATGGCTCAGTGGGAAAGAAACAGAATGGATTATTTATGTTTACCATGAACTCAGGCAGGGAATATGACAGCACTCACCATGCGTTTGCTGACTCTAATGAAGACAGTCAAAGAAACAAAGGAGGCAGATAATTGTTTTAAGGAGACATAATGGGGAAAAATAAGACTTCCTCACCGAAAAGGGAGAAAACATAAAATGTGTGTGTGGGTGTACATAATGCTTCTGGAGTAAAACCATTCATTCATTCAGTAAATGTTTATCAAGTCCTTGTTTAATTTTAACAAAAGTATAATTTACATGTTAAATATAATATAAATATATAAACATAAAACTAATATAAATTATGCTACATATAAATAATAAAGTAATAAATACTTGTTGAGTGTACCATTCCAGGGGCCAGAGCTATAATAGGTAACAAAAGAAATTTCCAACTCTCTTATATTCCATGTGAGGAAAAGACCCCCCCCAAGCAATTAACAAATAAATTTTCTGTTTGGGAGTTATAAGGGCTGAGAATAAAAATAAAGCAAAAAAAAAAAAAAAGGGAAGGGAGATTATAGGGCTACTTTTTGTATGGACAGTTGGTTAAGTCTCTGTGGGAAGGTAGCCTGTGAGGAGAGCATAGAAAAAGGGAGCCGCAGAGCAGCACAGACATGCTGGGTGAGCAGCCCTGCGGCTGGGCGGGGGAGGGGGGGGGCGGGGGCAGGGGGCGGAACAGACACCCTGATGTAGCAGTGTCCTTGGTGAGTTTGAGGACCAGCAAGGAGATCAGAGTGGCTGGACTGCAGAGAGTACAGGGGAGAGAGGAGGGGATGAGGCAAGAGAGGTAATATAATAGGGTACAGGTGACGAGGCCAAGCTTAGCAGGCCAGTGTAAGAAAGTCATCTCTTATTCTCAATGACACGGTTTATCAGGGGAGATTTTTTAGCAGACAAGTCCCACAAATGACTTGGTTTCTTGCTGAGAAAACCTTTGACAGTGAAGGGAAGGGGGCAAAAATGGGAGAAGACAGACCACCCAAGAGGCTGCTGCAATGATCCAGGCAAAATCATGGGAGCTTGAAACAGTTTAGTTGTGGTGGAGGTGGCAAGAAGTGATCTTATTTAGAATGTTTTCTTTACCCTTAAAAACTTATTCAGTTCACTTAAACTAAAAAAAAAAAATTATCCATTTCTCTCACCTCCCACCCCCATCTCTCCCAAGTACCAATCTGTTCTCAGTTAGGTTTCTTTGTTTGTTTGTTTGTTTGTTTGTTTTCAAACTTCATATATAGGAGATTATATTGTATTCGTCTTTCTCCATCAGACTTATTCACTTAGCATAATATTCTCGAGTCTCATCCATGTTGTTGCAAATGGCAAGATTTAATTCTTTTTTAGGTCTGAATAACATTCCATTATATGTGTGTGTGTATATATATATATATATTTCATTATATATATGCATGTATATTTCATTATACATTATGTATATGCATGTGTTCTTTATCCATCCACCCATCGACGTTTTTCCATGTCTTAACTATTGTAAACATAAATGCGGCAATGAACTTGGGAGTGTAGGTTATCTTTTCTAACTAGTGTTTTTGTTTCTTTTGGATAAATACCCAGAAGTAGAATTGCTAGATCATATATTAGTTCTATTTTAATTTTTTGAGGAACCCCTATACTGTTTTCCACAGTGGTTCTACCAACTCACATCCCACCACAGGATGTATTTTGAAGGTAAAGCTGATGGAATTTGCTAATGGGTTGGAGGTGCAATGCGAGTGGAGGAGAAGAGTCAAGAAAGACTCCAATATTTATGGCCTGGGCAACTGGAGAAATGCATTTGCCATGTATTGAGACGGGCAGGATTGTGGGAGCAGCAGGTTTTCAGAAAAAATCAATAACTAATGTTTGAACTTATATATTTTTTTTAATTTTTCAACTCAACTTCATTAAGGCATAATTCACAAAAAATAACATGTAGCAATTTAAAGTGTTCAGTTTGATGAGTTTTGACAAATGTATAGATGCTATTACTGTCAATATATAAAATGCTTCTATCGCCCCCATACTCCCCTTGCACTCTGTCCTGGTCAGTTCCCCAACCACTGTCCCTATAGCTCAGGTTTGTCCCTTTTCGAGCTTTATATACACATGATGATACAGTATATAATTTTGGGACTGACTTTGTTCACTCAGAGTAATATTTGTTGTGATTTCATACATGTTGTGTGTATCAGTAGTTCTTTTCTTTTTATTGCTAAATATTGTTTGCCTTTGATTAATGAATTGTGAGTTCTCACTATATTCTGGATATTACTCCTTGTCAGATATATGCATAGAAAATATTTTCTCCCAATCTTTGGCTTGTCTTCTCTTCTGAGGAATAATGCACACTGAAGAGAAAACTTTTAATTTTGTTGAAGTCTATTTTATCAAATTTTTCTATGGTTTGTACGTTTTATGTACAAAAAATTTTGCCTACCTCAATATTGCAAAAACTTTCTCCTATGTTTTCTTCAAGTTCTATAGTTTTAGCTTTCAAGTTCAGCTCTGTGATTTATTTCAAGTTAGTTTTTATATATGATGTGCACTTTCTTTTTTCCAAGTGGATATTCAATTTTTCCAGCACCATTTGTTGAAAATAATTTACTTTCTCCATTGAATTATGTTGGCATCTTTTTCAAAATTCAATCGACCATAGCTGTGAGAGACTATTTTTAGACTCCTTATTCCATTGAATTGATTTATGTGTATATTCTCATGGCAGTTCCACACTGTCTTGAGTATTATAGTTTTATACTAAATCTTGCTTTGTCCCTCCAGGTAGTGGTAACAGCTTATTGGTGTTACTAATACTTGGATTTCTTCATCATCCTTTGGTTGGCTTCTCTGCTCTTCTAATTGCTTGTGTTACTATTCAAACTCGTCCAGCCCCTTTGTTGTAAATACTTAAAGTGGTGTATGATCTCAAGTTAAACTTGACCAACATAAATTCTCACAAAATTGGCAGATAGGTACTATAATTATTTCCACTTTACAGATGAGGAAATTGATGTGCAGAGAAGTCAAATCATTTGCCCATGTTTAAAGAGCTAGTAAGTGGTGAAGACAAGTTTCAAAGCCAGGTAGTCAAGCTCCAGATCTTGTGCCTTTAGCATTCTGTTCTGCAGCTGGAAGACATCATTGTAGATGATAGTCAAACCTTGAACCTACATAAAATCATACAGAATGGGGTAGGAAGAAAAGAGGTCAGAAGACTGAATCAGGCAGTTCTCCTGAGCTATGTTCATAGCTCAGAAAGATGAGAAAGAACCAACAAAAGAAACTATGTGAAAACTGAAAAGAAACGAGTGAGAGAAGATAACCATGGGAAAGGAGTAAGCCTAGTGAAGAAAGTATTTCAAGAAGGAAGGCATGCATCAAATGCTGCTGGTAGTTAGGTAAGCTGGATATTGGGAAATGACCATTGAATTTAGCAACATAGACCATTGATATTCTTGGTTAAGAACCATTGTGGTGGAATTGTAAGACAGAACTAACCCAGTCTGAATGGGTTTAAGGGAAAAAGTGGGAGGGGAAATGGAGACAGTGAGTATACACAGCTCTTTAGCTGTGTTTGTAGTGGGAGGAATGGGTTGTAGCTGGGATGATGGTTGGGGGGGAGAGATGAAGTCAAGTTTGTATGATTAAGTGGATAATCTAATGAAGAGGAAAATACTGATGAAGCAAAAGTAGGGATAGAAAACCAGAGAATCCAAATACTGGAGAAAGGACATGAGAATGGGGCCCAATCTCTGTCAAGAGGAAGGATCATCTGTGGGTAGAAGGAAAAATAACCCCTTCGGAGTAGCAGAAGATGTGAGTCAAATGTGGTTTGACAGACCTTGTAGGGAGAACGTGTGGAAATTCTCTGATGAGAGTTTCTATTTTCTCAGTGAAATAAGAAGTTAGAAGTAATGATTTTTTAAAAAATGGAAAAAGTATCAATTGGGAGAATGGAAAGTAAATAGATTGGAGAAATATAGTAGAATTGCCAGGTGGGGTAGCACCAGGGACCTGCTTCAGGTTAATGATCACAAATTTAAAAGGAGATTCAGTCAGTTGATGCTGAATAAGTATTTCTCACTTTTTTCAGTGACTACTTTGATTCTAACAACCTAGTTGGGAAAGATAATAAGATGGTTCTTTAAATTTTTAGAAGAAATTGGCCAAAGGAATCTCCATAAAACTTGCCAATTAAATTATTTTATTGAAGGTAATTTTCTGACTTTGATCACTTTACTGTGGTTATGTGAAGAACTTGTTTTTACAGAATACTCAATGAAGTATCTGAGGGGAAGGAGACATGTTTGCAACTCTTAAATGTTTCAGAAAAAAGAATAATGTGTAAGTGTAAAATTAAATATACAAATAGATATATTCACACACACATATATACATGATATATATGTATTTTATGTATATATGTATATGTGTATATAATTATGTGTGTATGCATATATGGAGAGAAACAGACAGACAAGGAAAACAAGAACAAGAGAGAGAGGGTGAGAAAGGATAGAGCAAATGTAGCAAATGTTGATATTTGGGGAAATCTGGGAAAAAGTATTCAGGATTTGTTTAGATTATTCTTGAAACTTTTCTGTAAGTTCAAAATGGTGTCAGGAAAGAAAAGAGAAATAAAAGACTGGCCAAGGATTTTCAGACCTATCTTTGAAATAAAATGCATTTGAAAAATTACTACAATCTAGTGTCCTATCTTGATTCTTCCACATAGACTTATAATGGCATAATCCAGAAATTTTAAGTAACTATTTATTCAGATAAATGTTTGAGGAAATGCCAAGGCAAGACTAATGCTTGTTTATTTTCAATCTTTTCTTCAGATCATTCGGGGGAATCTGCCACTGAGGTGTAAACTTCTATTGTTAAGAAGGAACGTGGTTGCACTGGTTGTTATGTGACCCCATTTGTGCTTGCATTCTCTCCAGGGCTGCACAATGTAATGAAGAACATCATACTTAGCACAAAATTCCAAGAACTTTTGTTGATTCCTCTCACTCCCTTTCTACATCTAGTACCTCAGAAAATGCTATTGATTTGATCTCTCAAATCCGTTCTAAGTCCATCACTTCATTCTATCTCTGTGACCATCACTCTTGGCCAATTCACCACCATCATTCCCCTGCAGACCTGCTGCCGCCATTGCCCCTCCCCTCAATACATTTTCTACAGAGCAATCAAGGTCCTCTATTTAAAGTCAGTCATGTTTAAACGCTTTATATGTTCCAATACCCTGAGAATTTTACAGGCCCTCCATAGGTCCCCAAGCAGCTCTCTTTCTCCTCTCCCTATCATTCCACATGCTCCAGGCACACCGAATTCTCTACGGTTCCTAGGAAAAGCCCAGTCTGTTCCCATATCAGTCTTGGTCGGAGTGCCTTTCTCCCTGACCTCCCACATCTCAACATTTATTCAGCAAAATTTATGAAGCATCGCCTATGTTCTGGCACTATTCAAAGCTTTGGGGTTACAACAGCGGAAGTGACAGGTACAGCCTTTTCGCAAGGCTTATCTTCTAGCCCGTGACGTACTCAGGGCTTGTGCATCTCTAAGTTAACACAATTTGGCAGGCCTTTTTAAATAATAAAAAAAAAAAATACAATTATGAATGCAAAATCAGACACAAAAGTGAACTGTTATTTAGAATAAGAGAAAAAAAATTTCTGCCACTTCCTGGGCCTTGGAGATTCAAGCACCTTTCTTCTGAGCTATCCTCTGGCAAATTACTAGACATGCCTCCATGTTAAAGCTTCCTGATTGCAGCCTGGTCTCCCTACTTTACCCTAAACACGTCCCAGCATCCAGAAACTCCCAGCATTCAGAGGGGCCCCGGGCAAGGGAGGGGCTCTGAAGCTTAAATTTCCTGGGCTTCATGGGAAATTTGTCTCTAATTCTGTGACCAAGACTGATAATATACAACAATGCTAAAAAAATATTTTCAGAGTGCTAAGTACTACAAAAATATAAAAGTAAGCAATGTGATAGAGAGTGCATGGGCAGCCAGTGTTAAGCACAGTAGAAGTGAAGATCTTAAACTTGATTCCAGAGTAAAGATCTTACAAAAGCCACAAGGCCTTAACAGTCACAGGTTATTTCTATTGCAATAAATTTTAAAGAGGGATTATGTGGAAGGATAGCAGAAGGCAACATTGTATTTATTAAAATACAAAGCTATTTTATATCTTAAAAATCTATAAATTTAGTTTTTAAAGAAAAGAAGGATTTTGCCATAAGATAAAGCTAAAAAGAAAAAGCAATCCAGATAAGCAATTGTCACTTTTAGCTTTGAAATGGGAGTTCAAAACATCATACAGTGTATTTTAGTCATGTTAACCTACCCAAATCCCTTTTGGAAATTGTCTTCAAATTCTAGGGTCTCTGTTTAAATAGAAATGCACAGTGCAGTATCTTAGAGAAATGAACTTACTGAATGAAGAGAGAGTTCGATTTTAATAGAAGACAAAGATCTAGAAATGAAGAAAAAGGAAAACAAAATGAAAAACTTTAAATTCACAGGTACCATACCTTAAATGCCAAAGTCCCGAAGCCTGTGTACCAATTGAAGTTACTGAAAGTATAGTCATTTCGAGTCAGAGAGAAAAGGAGATTGTCAGTAGCATTACTGTCTCAAATCTGGGATGAAGAAAGAAATGAAAACTCTAAATATTTCTGTATCCTTATTGAACCACTTTTTTTCATTTTCTTGAAACTGGACTTTGTAATTTTACAAGAACTCTGATTAGCTCTGAAAGTTTGTTTTCACCAAAGAGTATTTCAATTCAGGGGTTTGGAGAAATTAGTCAAATGGAGCTGGCTGTCTCACTGACCGTGCCGGCTGCCATCGTCGCTGAGACGAAACGACAGGGAACTCGCCCCAACGCCTCCCTTGACTTCTCCTGTAATAGAGGTCCTACCAGCCTGGTCTTTTTTAGTTCCCCCAGCTAATTAACCTTTTATTTTTAAGCGATACAGACCTATCACTTAAAATAATTTTTCAACGTTTTTTTAAAAAATTAATAGACGGAAACATATATAAGTAGTGAAAAGAAACTCTCCTCCCATTTTATTCCAGGCCTCGCACACAGCTAACCAATGTAAACTTTCTTATGGACCCTTCAGGGAGTAGGAGAAAGACACACATACACACACACGTGTTACACAAATTGTATTACACACTAAAGCATCTTGAATCTTCACATTTTTCAATTTAAATGACTTGCCAAATTACCTTTCGAAGAAGTTGTATATTTCCCTATCGGTAGTGTACAAGTCTCTATTTCTTCATGCCCTCCCCAATGTTGAATGCTATCAAATCTTTTTAATTTGTTAACCAGAAAGGTGAACAAGATCACCATTTTTGCTTTTGTTGACTATTTAATTATGATTGAAAATTAGTATCTTTTGATGGTTTGTTTGTTTTGTGGGTTTTTTGTTTTTTTTTTTTTGCCACTTAAACATTTCTTTTTCTATTAAGCATTTTTACTTTTGCATATTTTCCTCCTATATTTTCTTTTACATGGCCATTTGTGTAAATCATTTGTAAATTTAGGAAAATCATTATCTGTAGGTTATATCTGTTACAAATACTTTTTTTGTCTCTTAGTAGTTCCGATGCCTAGATAACTGTGGTGATGACAATTGTTTATTGTCTTTTTAATTTAGAATTAGACACATATGCTTGGTTCTATGTATGTAGAGTAATTTCTGTTGTACCCTGGATATTGTGAAAATTGTACGATGTAGACTGTTGGTCCTATTGCAATCCTCTGGAGAAACCAATATGATTTAAAAGGTAAGGTTTGTCTTGTTTCTGGGAGTGGTAATTCGAATCTCAGTTCAGTTTTCTAAGCCTTTCCAAATACCTTTTAGGTCTGGCCCATGGGTTTATAGTTCATGGGTGGGTATGAGAAATTTTTAAGTGGCCCATTTCAGTTCAATTCTTTTTAAGTCTTTTTTGGGTCTTTCTTGCATAAGCGTTATCCCTGGGCATGGGGGGGACATTATTTCTGGGTTAAAGTTGAGACTTGTGCATATGGTTCAAAAAAGCTCACTTGCATTTTGAAGACCTTACCAAATGTTGGTTAAGGTCAGAACTGTGCTGCATAGGTCAGGAGTTAGGCTGAAACCTGTTCAGAATCATACAGAGGATTAGAAATCCTCTTCCCTGGCTTTCTCCTTTCCAGGATTACTCCTTTACATAGTCTTCAGCTGGTGAAGGCCCCGTCTCCTGATTTCTGTAGGGCCTTCTCTTAGAGCAGATTCACAATGGAAAATAAACTCACAAGTAGATGGTAAATTTACCTCATGCAAATATTTTGCTCAGTTTTTGCTCTCCTACCTATGATCAAATCTATCTGTTTTTGTTACCTTTCAGAGTCCTTGAGTAGTTCAGAACACTTTTGTTTTTTGGTAGGTTGTTTAGAGTTTTTTCATTGTAATCAGTAGGAGAGATGGGCTATAATGAGATTATTCCCTGAGATTTTTTAATTTATTTTAAGATACCCTCTTAACAATGAACTTAGAGGGTATTATGCCAAGCAAAAAGTCATTCAGTGCCAGAAAAACACCATATGATTTCACTTCTTTGTGGAATCTAAAGAATAACATAAGCAAAAAAAAACAAAACAGAAATGGACTTATAGATACAGAGAACAGATTGATGGTTGCTAAAGGCCTGGGAGAAAGAGGTGAAGAGATTGAGAAGTACAGATTGGTAGTTACAAAATAGTCATGAGGATGTAAAATACAGCATAGGGAATATAGTCAATAATATTTTAATAACTACCAATGGTGCCAAGTGGGCACTGAAAATACCAGGGGAAATACTTTGTAAAGTATATGCTTGTATAACCACTATGCTGTATACCTGCAACTAATGCAAAATAATATTGAATGTAAACTATAACTGAAAGAAAAATTTTAATTTAAAAAGACAATTTAAAAAATAATTAAATGAACAGTCCAAATACAAAGTGGTCAAAAACCTGGACAGACACTTCACCAAAGAAGACATAGAAATGACAAATTATGAAAAGATGTTTGGAATTATATGTCAATAGGAATTGAAAATTAAAACAACAATGAAATACCACTACACACCTATTAGAATGGCCAAAATCCAAAGCTCCAACAACACCTGTGAGGATATGTACCAACAGGAACTTTCATTCAGTGCTAGTAGGGGTACAAAGTAGTAGAGCCATTTTGGAAAACAGTTAGGTAGTTTCTTAGAAAACTAAACATACCCTTATCAGACAATCCAGCAATCATGCTCTTTGGTAATTTTCTAAAGGAGCTGAAAATATATGTCTACATGAAAACGTGCACATGGATGTTTATAACAACTTTATTTATAATTCCTAAAACATGGGAAACCAAGATTTTTATTCAGTACATGAATGAATAAATAAACTCTGGAACATCCAGACAATGTAATATTTTAAGCAATAAAAACAAATGGTCTATCAACCCATGAAAATACATTAAATTTATATTACTATGTGAAGGATGTCAATCTGAAAAGGCCACATAATGTATGATTTCAACCATATGACATTCTGTAAAAGGTAAAAAATGGAATCATTAGAAAGATCAGAGGTTAGAGGGGGAAGAGGACTGAATAGGTGGAGAGCATGGAGATCTTTAAGGCAATAAACTATTAATCATAGTTTAAAATTTTTAAAATAAAGATACCCTCTTACACGACAGCAAAGCTTGCATAAAATGTTTTATTAACTCTTCCTTCAGAGCTCAATAAAGAGCGCATCTCCGTAAAGTCAGGGGAAATCTGAAGTTTGCAGAACATAGCCTTTTTTGTACCTCCATCCTTGCAGAAATTTTGTCCTTGAAATTCAGTAAATTCTTCAGAATATCTCCTGATAACAAACACCCTGTATCATTTTTTCCTAGAACATGATGAACCTTTTAATCTGCAGTTTCAGTTATTTCTTCTTATAAAAAATATTCATTATTCTATTTTTGAATACTTTTTTATTTCTATTCCAATGTTTCATTTGTCTTATTCATACATACTGACGATCTCTGTGTGGAATTGCTTTTTGTTCTCTGTATCTATTACATGCCCTCTAAATGCTTTAATCTCTTTGTCCCTTTCATATCAAACCACTGTGATCATCCCAAACCATTTTTCCATTTCAGAAACTCTGTTTTTAACAAATCTATTCTATCCCCACTAATTCTAATGTATTCATTTGTTCTGTATTAAACACTCTGAGTTTTTGTTCTTAGACCTCAAATCTTCCACTTCACCTCTTTCTGCTACTTTATTTTATCTTTGTTAAATCAATTCATGTTCTTAATTTTTCTATGGTCAAATAATTCATGGTGTATGTAATGGGTTGAAATGTTGGGAAACGCCCTGACTGGTTTCCGGAACTGTGGCCTCATCAACAAGCTAGAAGGCCCCAAGGCTGGAAATAATCAAGGAGGCCTTGGGAAAAACAGGCCACCAAGGAGATAGAATCTGACCTCACATCACCCTGCTTGGCCCCGTGATGGTCAGTTGTTGATGACAGGTAAGTTCTCTCATGAGGAGGAATTGAGCTAAGACAGACATCAGCTGATATTGACAGCAGGCAAGGATTTGGGGGGACATGGGGAAAGGGCAAAAGGTCCGCAACCCTGGGCTCGGCATGGACGTGGCCGGAGTCCTCATTCTATCTGAAAGAAGTCTCCTTATCTTTTGGTGGCTCTGCACCGCCTGCCTGGCTCAGGCTTGGAAAAATACTAAAGGCAGGTACAGCCCTAAACTGTACTGGGCGGTTCCTGGGGGAAATCAGGGCTAGAAGTAAGTTCCTCTAAGCATGCTTTGTTCTTCCCTCAAAAGCTATAACTGGATTGTACTGGGAAGGAGTTTTACATCGTTCACAGACCCTGATCTGAGGTAGATCTCTTGTGCTCCTTCATTTGTTATCTATGATCTCTATTTGTTTTCTGTAATAGCCTTTTGACATTGATTGATGAGTTTTGTATGTATACCCCTGTGCATATGTTCTCAATAAAAGCTTTTGGACACGGGGTCTCAGGGCCTTCCCCACTAGAGGGAAAAGCCATGTCCCCTCTTCTGGCAAACAGAGAAGGGTTTGCGACAACTCATCTTTATTCCCCCGTCCGTGACACCCCCGGGACGGGCTCTGTGGGATTCAGAGCCTCACTTCCTCCTCAGCTGGCTCCGGACAGTAACCGTCAGGTCCAGGAGCGCCCTGTATGATGCTCCAATGGGGTTTCCCCATGACATTGAAGAGTGTCCCCTAAAAATCTATTTCCACCTAGGACCTCAGAATTAACCTTATTTGGAAATAGGGTTTTTGCTGATGTAAGTTAGCTAAGAATCGAGATAAATTAAGGCTGGATTAAAGTATGCCTTAATTCCCAAGAGATTGCCCTCGTAAGAGACAGAAAAGGACAAACAGAGAGACACAGAGAAAAGGGACAAGTAAAGATGGATGCAGAGGTTGGAGTAATGTTTTTATAAGCCAAGGACTTCTGGCAACCACCAGAAGCCAGGAGACAGGCATGGGAGAGTTTCTCCTTCGCGTTCCAGAAGGAACCAGCCCTGCTGATGCTTGATTTTGGGTTCCTGGCTTTCTGATCTATGAGAGAATAAGCTTATTTTTTCAAAACTACTCAGCTTGTAATATTTTGTTATGGCAGCATTAGGAAACTAATACAGATTTTGTACTGGAAAGTGGGGCACTACTGTAACAAACATCCAAAAATGTAGAAGTGGCTTTGGAATTGGGAAACGAATAGAGGCTGGAAGAATTTGGGGGCACTTCATAAGAAAAAACCTAGATTTTCTTGCAGAGATGGTTGGTAGAAATATAAATGTAACAAGCATTTCTGGTGGGGGCTCAGAAGGAAGCGAGGAGCATGGTAGAGAAACTATCATCTTGGAGAATACATACATCCCCATGAACAGAATGTTGGTAGAAATATGAAGATCAAAGGTGCTTCTAGTGAAGTATGGGGAAAATATTTGTTTGATTGTTTTTATTTGCCTCTGGAAGAGAAAAGAACAGAGTGGTCAATGCTGCTCTATTTATATTTCTACTTGAGCACAAACATTGGTTATGTGTGTGAGTTTTCTTGTGCTGGTTTTAAAAGAAATGGGAAGAAAAAGAAAATATTTCTCCTCCCCTCTTCTGGCTCTCACCAACCCCTTTTCCATCCTTCTGACAACCCTCTGCCCACCATTTTTTGTTCTTGTTGTTTATTTGTTTGTTTGTTTGTTTTGCTAAAAGTCCACATTCCTGTTCATAATCAGTGGTTTGCCCTTTTTCTTTTTCAGTAAAATCTCATTACACACACGCACAGGTGGAACTTATTTATAAATGGTGAACTTGGGTATTTAGCACAGGCTACTTCCAAGCAAAGTGGTGAAGGTCCATTCTGGTTACTCCTAGCTAACTACAACAAAATGTGAGTGGGAAAACATAATAAATTGAAGAAGGAAGTATTGAACAAAAAGGAACCAGAACCTGATGATTTGGAAAATTCTCAGCCTTCTCTAGAGACAAGACCAAGGATTCTGGACCACTTTATGCTGAAGGGATTAAGTGTGTAACTCAAGGGTCAAATCAACCATCAAGAGAGAAGCCAGGGACAGAGATGGCATTATCAAGGATGGCATTCCTTGGCATAGATCAAGGAATGATCTATGGCAGACTTTCTTCTCTGATGGGATAACATGCTATAAACTACATGGGAGACCAACAAGGCTTTTGAGAATGTTATGCCCTATTGCAGGTCTGGACTGAAAGAGACAGAGATGGGACAAAATGAAGAAAAGCTGTCAGAACTTTGGGGTTCTAAAAGCAAAAAAAAAGGGCTAAAAAAATCTGCTTGGCTACAAATACGTGCTAACCTTTAAGAAAAAAGAAGAATCACTCCAAGGGCTGAGCCACAGTTGCAAAGGTGGAGGCCAGAGAAAGCACACCCACTGTCACAGGCTAAGAAGTAAGGCCGCTGTCACGGGCCCAGAGGGCAAAGCACCAAGCCTCAAATGATTACTCATAGGCCTTGAGCCTAATGGAATATGTTTTGGACTTGCTTGGACTCCTTTATGTCTTCTCATGGTTTTCCCCCCATGGGAATGAAAATATGTATGCTATATCTGTCTCACCATTTTATTTTAAAGGCAGGTAACTTGTTTTCTACTTTAACATGTCCACATAGAGGGAAGATTGCCAAAGATTTCCAGAAATTACCAAAAGCTTTCCCCTAGAACTGTAAGAGGATAAATTTCTGTTGTTTTAAGTCACCCAGTGTGTGGTAATTTGTCATGGCAGCCCTAGGACACTAATACAGCATGGAATTTACTTTTGTTCTTTTATATAATAGATTTCATCTGTTGGAGTTTTTTAATACTATGTACATTTCTTCAGTGATTTCATTGTAGTGTTTTTTTAAGTAGCTTTTATGCCACTTCCTTTTGTCTTAATTATTATTCATTTGAACTGTTCTATCAAAACCTTTTTTTGGATCCTAAATAATTTTGATACATTCTTCTTGTGTTCCTTCCATGTTTCCTAGTTTTTTATTCCTCAGAGTTTTGGTAGAAATACCTTCCTTTCCCTAATTACGCATGAATGAGAAGAGCTAAGTCCAGCTAGAGACTACCACAGGTAGAAGACCTTCTTTATGTGCTTTATCATATCATTTTGTTAGAAATTCTCTATATAAGAAAATGGGCTAATGACTTTAATGAGTGCCTCACAAAAGAAAATATCAAAATGGTCCATAAACATACAGCTAAAATAAAAAAGACCGGGTTGGCAAGGATCTGAAATAATCAATCAAAAATCTCACAGATTGCTGGTATACTTTAGTTCAACCATCTTGCAAAATTGTTTGGCACCATATATCTACTAGACCTGACCACATGTATACTCCATGACTCAGCTATTCACTTCTACATAGAAATGTATCCATGTGTTTACCAAGAGACATATAAAATATGTTCATAGCATTTCCAAACTGGAAACTGCTCAAATAACTCAACAATAAAATGGGGAATATATATGTGATATGCTCACACAATGGAATACTATACAGTAGTAAGAATTAACATACTAAAACTACACACAATATAAGGATGATTCTCACAAACATAAGGGTAGCCAAAAAGAGAATCTGTTCTAGACTGAATATTTATGTCCACCCAAAGTTCACATATTGAAACTACATTTGAAAATAATTAAGGTTCCATGAGCTCATAAGAGTGGGGCCCAATCCAATATGATAAGTGGCTTCCTAAGAAGAGAAACGAGAGAGGTAATTCATTCTCTCTCTCCCTCAACCCTCTCTCTATCTCTACCATGTGAAGGCACAGAAAGAAGATGGTCACCTGCAAACCAAGATAACAGCTCTCACCAGATGTGAAATTAGCTGGAATCTTGATCTTGGATTTCTAGTCTCCAGTATTGTGAGAAACTGAATTTTTGTTGTTAAAGTCACCTCCTCTTTGGGATTGTTTTTTATGGCAGCCCATGCAGCCCAATACTAATCAATTGCATAATTCCTCCATTGACATATAGTTCAAAACAGGAAAAACTAATCTGTGGAATTAGAAGTTATAACAGAAGTGGATAATGACTAGGAGAGAGCCCAGGAAGTCCTCTGACATACTAGAAAGTGTTCTGTTTCTTGATGTAGTTGCATGGATGTCTTAACTTTGTGAAAATTATTTGTTATTTATGCAATTTTCTAAATTTACATTATATAAAAAAATTTTTTTTTAAAGTTTAGTGTCTTAGCTCACCCCTCTTAGCCAAGCCATAATTGGAGGGCAGTGGGTTATTTTTGTTCTTATTTTTTAACATGAGGCTACTCTTAGGATGTAGCTCATTCTCCCTAATTCAGTGATTTCAAGTAAAGAGTCCCAGATCTTCAATTCCATTACTATCTCTCACCAGCTGCCATTTACAACCCCTTCATACTCAGATTTTTTTGTCTGCTTGTTTTTAACTATAAAACAATGGTTGATAGAAAAAAAAATTGGATTGAATTTCACCTGTAGTTCTCCAAGTGTCTCTTCCTTCAAATGATTTTATCTTATTTTCTTATTTGACATCCTTTATACTAGACCCCTCTCCACAAAAGACATTTAACTGCTGCTGTTTTTCTTCTTGAAAACAGCAACACTGTCCTATTTACTCTTTGCTGCCCCACCCCCATCACCAGCACCCTGGACAATGTCTGGTTCTAAGTAAATATTTGTGAATGAATATATAAATTAATGAATGGGAATGTAATCATAACAAATAAATATGGCATGCTAACATTAGAAAAAGAGAAAGAAGAATCATCTCTTAGCCATTTCTTTACACTTTTAAAGCAGTTTGCCAGCATTGCACCAAACCCCAAACTAAGCAGTTAACTTTCTAAGGTAGAAAAATTAAAACCCCAAAAAAGAAAGTAATTTTTAATATGACACTGAAATTGAATGAAAAATAAATAAGTTGATAAACAAAACTGTAACCTGACTCTGAAAATGCTACAACATGAACAAATATTTTTAAAGACTCATCAGAAAAAGAGATTAAAAACGACTTCATATTGACGCCTTTGAAAAATCTTAATATTTGCAAATAGTAAGTGTAATTTTCTAGTAAAACATCTATTTCCAAAGCTACTTCAAGAAGAGGAAGAAAATGTGAACATGTCAATGCACTATCTCCCACCCCCACCAAAGAAAACAGGTTCCAGATGGTTTCATAACTCGGCTCTTTGAAATCCTCAAGGAGTAAATCATTCTTTTTTTTAAATGTTCGAGATAATAGAAAAAGAAACATCACTTCTGAGTGTATTTTATGAAGCTGGCATATTGATGTCAAAACCTGGTCAGAATGACATTAAAATAGGTAATACTTGTAAAGAACTTGTTGTATAACAAACACTATTGTAAGTGTGCTAGGAATATAAATCCACTTATTTCTCACAAAGTGCCTATGAGATATATATTATCGCTATCACCCTTTACAGATAAGTAAACTTAGACTCAGCGAGGTTAAGTAACTTCTCTAAGATCCCACAATTAGTAAATAGTGGAACTGAGATAGAACCCAAATAACATGGTTCTAGAAAACAAACAATTAACTATCGCTGCCTGCCTCACACAGAAAACAGAAACTATAGGCCCAACTCACTTATGCAATTTTTTAAAAATGTTTTATCCTCATCCAAAGGAAGATTTTTATGGCTTTTAGAGAGAGAGGAAGGGAGGGAGAGAGAGAGAGAGAGACATTGAGGTGAGAAAGAAACATTGATCGGTTGCCTTCTCGTTTGTACCCCACTGGGGATTGAATCCGCAACCTTGGTATAAGCCCAAACCAAGAATCAAACCTGGAGTATTTCAGTCTACAGGACAATGCGCCAGCTGAGGGCCTAACTCATTTATGAATGAAGATGCCAGCATATCAGGTAAATTCCCAGGAGGTTTAACTCAAAAGTATGTGAAATAATAAGAGGAAAAATAAATGTGTATCATGACCAAAATAGGGTTTATTTATATAATTTTAAATTCTTAGTAAATTAAAATTTGTATGTAGTCATTTCAATTAGAAAAAAAGAACAAAATAAATCATATATAGGTACATCTATATATGAAAGAGGCAAAAATTATCGTCACTCACAGACAGTACAGTAAGTACAACAAATAAATGTTACTAAAATGAGAGTTCAGTAAAGAAATTGCTGAATAGATTTGGGCTAGGGCAGGGGGCAATTGGACCCAGAGTGGCAAAGCAGAAGTTGTTAGTTGATCCGTTGACCGCTCTCTTGTATAAAATGAGGATAGAAGGTGGCCACAAATATATGCCACCTAATATTACTTTGGCTACTAGGTCACAGTGTTACTGGACAGGGGCCTCGCCCTGAGTGGGTCTGCCTAGTACCAGCCGGTAGTGTGTGGGTTCTTGACTTAGGATAGGAAAGATTTCACAGTGCTAGTCCATATAACTCTCAGGATACATTTATGAAAGCTGGGGACAGTAAATTGAGGAAGCGCTTAACATAGAAGAAGCAACAGGACAGCCTAGGCTGGGCTGCTTAGCTCCCTGGGAAGTCAGAGAAAAGGGGGCTTTGGGGACAGGTTCAGGAAATTAGCCTTGGATAAGCTGCCACTGCCCATTGCCTTAAGAGTTTAGGAGACACGTGCCTGTGGAGAAAGGAGCCGGGGAAGAAAGGGAAGAGGGAATGGCGAGGACTGTTCCACTTAGGGAGAGTGTGCTGGGTCCTCTGTTCTGAGGGTTTTATCTTTCTCTTGCAGGCGGGAATCTTAAAGGAGGCGGCAGGGGAGGGTTCAGTAGAATATTCATCAGTTCTCTAGGTGTGCCTTTTCAGGGTAGGGGGTCATTAGTCACTGCATTTAACTCTGGCCTCACCCACCTGGTTTTGCTGCTTTTCTGGGCCTGGAGCGGAAATACAACTGAGGCCTAGATTTTATCTTTGGGAAAGTGAACTTCTGCTTCTAGCTGTAAATTGCTTCGCTGGTTTGTTCCGCTTTTTGTCTCAGGTTCCCTATTCCATTTGCCAAGGAGTTTGCCTAGCTTCTTACTATCTCGCCTCAATAGGTTACAGACTCCAAAAGCAGACTTTCATACCTGCCCTTTGGGGATAGGAATGATGTTCTGAGAGGTTGCAGCAAAATTATATAATTTCTTATATGTAAGACTGTCTCTTTCATCTGAAAATGTCTCTTTGGGCTGGCGGAGAGCTAAAAATCTCATTGTTGAAGATACCGCTCTTTAGCTGACAGCTTCCTTAGTGTGTTAAGTAAAATATTTATGGTCATATCGTTTACTTTCAACAGGCATCTCTAGTGTAGGTAAATTAGGGCAAGTATGTTGGCCTCTCAGGTCCTTTGTTTACTCATTTGTAAAATCAGGGGGTGTGAACAAGATAACTGAAGATTTTTCCCCCAGCTCTAACATTCCTTGTTTCTAGGGTCCTCAGATCCTTCCCAGAGAACAGCAGGTACAAAAGCTGTAGTGGAGGGGAATTCCAGAGTCCTGATGACCTTGCGAAGGAGCAAAATGGGGGTGGGGTGGGAGGGGACTTGGTGCAAGGGGGCGGGGGCTAAAGGCAAACTCCAAATCTTTTAGACCTGTGTCTAGGATATACCTTATAAATGATATTTTTGCATGTAAATATGTAAAACAGATGTGTCAAGTTAAAAACAGCTGTACAAATGAAAAGTTTCTGGCATTCTTCATTCAGCTTTGTTCTGGGATATGAAGTCATAAAGGGGACTCTGTTACTGTAACAACCATTTATTGCTAAGATTCTGACACTATTTCTGATGTGTGGGTTTTCCCCTCACTCCCAACAACTCTATACTTCAACTCAATTCTGACATCCTGCCTGGAGATTCCACACATTAAGGGCTCAGGCCCATAAGTGTGCCCTCTATTTCAGATGTCAATAGCAAGTCCAGGTTGCTATGCATGCTTATAACCAACTAGCTAAAAATCTAAGGATTGGGATAAAGAAAAGATGACTTTTTTTGCAAGGCTAATCATTAAAATGTTAGTATACTAATCGAGGAAGAATAGGAAAACGGGGTTCATTCTGGCTCATGTTGGCTTTGGGAATGTAGGGGAAAGATTCAAGAGATCCTATGGAGATAAAACCTCTAGGACTTGGAAACTTGCTGCTGTATGGGGAGTGAGGAAGAAGTCATTAAAGACCACTTGGAACCCTGGCTGGATAACTCAGTCGGTTGGAGCAGCATCCCCAACACACCAAAGCTGTTGGTTCAGTCCTGTCAGGGCACACACGAGAATCACCAATGAATGCATTAATGAGTGGGGCAGCAGGTCAATGTTTCTTTCTCTTTCCCTCTCTGTAAAATCAATAAATACAAACTTAAAAATAAATAAATAAAAGCCACTTGGATGTGTCTATCCTAGACGAACTAGGACAATGCTGATTTCATAAAGTTTATGGGTTTACAGGAGTACGAGTATGTGAAGTATCCTGCAAATGGGAGGAAAAGTAGGTCTACCAATCAGGAAATACATTGGACTCACTGATACAGATCTGGTAGCTGTCTGTCATGATAACATAACTGAAATAATGAGACTGGATAAAAACAATCAAGGAAGAAATGGTAGAGAGATGAAAAGAGAAGATACTTTATATTGACATAAGAATGTCCAAACCTGTAGAGTACCTTTACAAAAATTTATTTGAGTCAAACAGAGAGTATGTCTGGAAGCAAGATCTCTACAAACTGAGAAAAATGCTTTGGAGAGTAACAGTTTGCAGTTTCTTTTATGCATTTGAGATTAGAGGGGAAAAGTAATGATTACATGAAAGTAGGAGGAAGCAAGGCAGGAATGGGATTACAAAATAGTTAAGATTATGTACTCCTTGGAGGGTGGTCGAACTTGAGAAAAAGGGGTCTGAGAGAGGCATTTCTAAGGTAGTTAACCCAGATGCACAGAAACAATAGCCAAGGTTTGCTTAAGACAAAGATAAGCCTTTTGTTTTTGTTTTTTTTTTAAAAAGCATATGCCTGGGGCATGACTGGGCACCATGAGCTGCCCAATAAGATACTTTTATCAAATCACCCTGTGAGGTTACTTTTCATGGAACCCCTTTTTTGACTACACTTAGTAGGCACATGATGGAAAGAGAGGGCAGCAGGGGCCAGTGTTAGCACATGATAACAGTGTTGTGGAAGTTGAGAACTTAAAGTCCAAGAAATATATATATATTAAAATTTTTAGAAGGTCACAGTGCTAGAAATGAAACTGGAGAGGTTGGTTGGTGTTCACGCTGTCTGTAACTACCAGAACCAATAAGGAGAGACAAGGATTGAATCTTTGTGGGAGCTTCATACAGATGCTGGCAAACTGAGAAGACAGCAGATTACGTATCACCCAAAATCATCTTAATATCTCATCTCAAACCAGCCTTTTTATGAGAAGGAGGGAGAATAGTTAATGGGTCAGGTAAAAAGCTGAATCAGCTAAGAGATGCAATCTGGGGGCAATTTTTCTAGTACTTCTTTATCTGTTGATCAACAACACAGATATCATCTTCCACGGCTTACAGACCCCTTGGGGCATTAAAGTTGAATTGCTTGTCAACTTCCTGGAGTCATGTAGGTCATGCATTCCAGTTCTTGAAATAACAGCTTTCCACATGCATTTATCACTTGAGACTCTCAACTAGGGCTAAAATTTTTAATTCTTGATTTTCCCAATCAGAAATAATAGAAAAAGTTAAAAGAGGTTTTCAGTAAGAAGGGTGAGAGGATCAGACAGAGGGGACAGCTCAGAGTTAAGAGAGGTTTGTCGGGGTTCAAGGTAATATGAGCCCCAAAGTGGCTGATATGGAGGGAAGATGAGCATCCCTGTAACTGGAGTACTAACCTGACCTTTTTTTTGAGACAACTTTGAATGATATTAATCATTCTCTTCCTTAGTGATTTATTGAGGATATTGGAGAAGAAAAATTATACTTTGTGAAAAAATCTTTATTATGCCTGTTTCAAAGACTTACTGAAGATTAATCTGACTCTAAATTTCTTAGCAGAAACTCCTTGAGTTTTAAATGAGTAAAAAACAACACTTAGTTTAACAGACTGCGAATAAGCTCCACTACCTTTAACCATTTTAAGAGTCTGACACTGGCTCACCTTAGCACGAATGTGACTGAACCTATCCCTTGTCTTTTTGATGTCAGGCATTCCCTGAAGAAGCACATTATTGGGATCTGCCTCTCAGCCCAGCTCCAGAAGCAGCAGGAAATGGACATAACCAAAGGGAATAGAAAGAGATTATTTTCCCTTGGGACTGTAGCTTCTACCTCTACCAAAAGCCATCAGATATCACTGATGGATTAGAACAGACAGCAACTTTTCTACAATAGTACAATTAATTTGAAAAGAGCCAAAAGAAGACAGATAATATTGTTTAATGTTTTTGGACCTGTCTTTAAATACGTATAATGTTGACGCACTCAAATGGATCTTGTGAATACTTTCATTTCTTTAATTTTTCCTGTCTATTTTTAAAAGTCACAATGTATTAATGTATATTAAACAAACTATTGTGGAATAGCATTCCCAAATCACTATACTCGAAAAGATATTTTTACATTAAAACACTTTTTGTAAAAATGAGCACTTAGTTTTCTTTAGGATTTGGCCATCAGATATTGTCAACATTGTAACAAAAATACACATTAAATGCCACAATGTATATACATCTCTGTGTATGGATCAGGTTAAATTTTTAAGTTTTTTGCCCCACCCCCCTTGGTCTTAAGGAATCTAGGTGAATGCAATAATCTGCATTGGTAAGCATGACTATCTAATGACTAGGGTTAAGAATGATGGGGTTGGAAGATTAAATATGGCAGCAAAATAGGTGGCATTTACACTCACCTCCTCCCAGAACCATATCAAAATTACAACTTAACTATGGAACAATCAACCTGTATGGCCCTCTGAAGACAAGCTGACCAGAAGTCTCATAACTACATCTAAACTGATAGGAAGGGTAAAGATGTGAAAAGGGCTGGCCCTGCACCTATGTGTGGCAGCTAAGAATCCGGAGCAGTATCTCAGCTGAAGAGGTCTTCCCCAGAGGACTTGTTACTGAATAATGGACAGATTGGAGGTGGGGGGGCCCAGATGCTATTACTGAAACAATGCCCCCTCCTTCCCCAGGGTTCCTTAGTCCTTTGCCTGCCACCCTTAAAAATTATGGCTCTCAATGGCAGAGTTTAGTGAAAAGGAAAGGAACTATTTATTCAAAAGTTACACAGGTTTTGAATAATGACTAAATGTGGCTGTTAAAATCTCAAAATCCCTTTAAAACACCCATCAACACACACACAGTCCTGCCTTCCTCCCCTTTCACCCAGTCAGGCCAGTCAGGGGTACCGTCCTTCAGAAGAAAAAGAACAGAAAGTCCAGGGCTTGACTAGGCAGGCCTCTCGCGGTTTCCACACCATCATCAGCTGTATCTCCCCGATCTCCAGTTCTTCATCCAAAACCATGTGGCACCTTCTCAGGGCCCACTAGCAAGAGTTCTTTCTCCCCTCTCCTTCCTGCATGGTCTTTGCATTGTTCCCCAGAGTTTGGGTCCCGTTGTCTCTCACCTAAGCGGTTGTAACTCCTAATTCCTCCCCAGTTCAGTTACATCCTAAGTTAAAGTTTATGCAAACTTCTTGGTTAGCCTTGTTGAGATGCAAAATAACTGTCTTTGCATGTGAGGTCTGAAGTTATCCTGTTGTATTGACATGCAAGATGACTCTCAATGGCCCTGCTCCCTGTCAGTATGAAGCTGGCCTGTTATTCTTGCACAAAGTAACTCTCAATGGCCCTGTTCCAGGTCTCCCATCCTCCATGATGACCTGTCTTGGGGTAGGGGGAATAATATCCTATATTTCTCTTGGACACCCCAAATTCTGGACCCTGCTGCAAATCCCCACTTTGGGAAGCCCTGGCTGTGCCCTGTTACAGAATGAGGGGCCTCAACCCCATGTCACACTTCCTGGCCCAGAGCCAGAGCTGGGAAGAGGTACCCACATAATATCTGACTGTGAAAATTAGGGAGGACTCTGTCAGTCTTGGTGAAAAGGGAAACTACTAGAAATTCAGACACTATTTTAAAAGACCAATGCACACAGTCTTAATCATGGGCTCTCATTTTTAGTTCTAGTGGAGAGACAGCCGCTTGCAGGGGACTGGAGTCATACAGGGAAAGATTGGATTGAGAGACTTCAGGGAAAGGAATGGAAGGACAACTACCAGTGTTCCTGTGTTGAGTCCCTTTCCCACGCCATCCACAGATGTCATCTTTCCAGGGTTGAGCACTTCCCTCCATATAACAATAACCAGGAGAGAGACACTCACTTCTCCCCAAGCCTACCTAAAGCCCTGCACGGAAGAGATCACTCGTGGAGGTGAAGTATGTTGCAGTATTTCTTTAAAAAACTCTTGAGGAAGTTAGGATAAACTCAGGGAGTGCCATACACACAAGTAGAGACTGAATTGAGTGGCTTTGGGGCAAGTGCCATCTCTCCCATGAGTGGTGGCAGATCTCAGGGGGCACTGGGCCTTTTGCTGACCTGCCCTGTAAAGGTGGCAACCAGCCTCAGTACACAGCTTGACCCCTCCCACGAGAATTCAGGCCCATCAGAGGAAGATACCACCTGTGGATTGCCTTGATCTCCTAACAGGTAGCCTAGGGTCAGCCAAAGGCAACATCTGACATTGAGCTGCATTAGAGTCCCTCCCAAGAGGCCTCAGAAACACTGTATTGTGCCATGTATAATGCTCACATTTTTGCCCAAACTTTTGAGGGGAAAATAAGGATGCGTATTATACACATGGGTAGTACTAATTCGATATCTATAGAAATGTTTTTAATTCTTTTATTTATGCCTATGCATTAAAAGTGTAACTCTAGAAAGCAATAATGGTATCTGTATTGCCATTTACAATAATGGTATCTGTATTGCCATTTATTGGCAAATTATTATTTGCCAATGCAAAATAATACCCTGTAATATGATAGTCGGTTTTGTTTCTAAATATAAATAAATGAATTAAAAATTTAAAACGAAAGATTTTTTTCCTGAAAGTTTGGGCCCAAAGCATGGGTATGCATTATACCCAGAAGCAAACTATACACAGCAAAATACAGTACGCGCCCAGAGGCTGGCTTCAGACCACCTCAGAATATGCCTCAATTAGCTTCACAAGTGGTACACAGAAAGGAGGGTCTGGGCAGGCACCACCCTGTTGAGGAGATTTCCTTCTTTGGGGTTGGTCACTACGGCAGCTCCGTACACTGTGGTCAGAGTCATGCCTAACAGTCATCCAGCCTGAGGGTCAACCTCCCCCACAGTTGAACCAAGTGCAAGCAACACCGAACTACAACTGGAGGGTTCACACAACCCCTACAAGAGACATGCCTCGAGCACCCAGCTTAGGTAATCAGAAAGACTGTTATCACTGAGCTCACAAAACAGCTACTACATAAAGCCACCTTAACAAGACTAGGGGAAATATCATATCTACCAAACATATAGAAACAGTCCTGGCTGGTGTGGCTCAGTGGATTGAGCGCCGGCTTGCGGACCAAATGGTCCCTGGTTCAATTCCCAGTAAGGACACATGTCTTGGCTGTGGGCCAGGTCTCCAGCGGGGGGCACACGAGAGGCAACCACACATTGATTTCTCTTCTCTTTCTTGTTCCTTTCCCCTCTCTCTAAAAATAAATAAATAAAATCTTAAAAAATAAAAACACAGCAGCCAAAGTAGAGATAAAAAATGACCAAAAGAAAAATAAAAAGAAGTCTTCAGAAAAAGAAGTAAATGTGATGGAGGCAGACCATCTGGCAGATATAGAGTTGAAAACAATGGTTATAAGGTAGTCAAAGAACTTAGAAGAAAGGAAGAACCCATTGAGAACTTTAACAAAAAGATAGTAAACATAAAAGAGGACATTAAAAAAACTAAGAAATAACCAGTCAGATATAAAGGATACAATATCTGAAATGAAGAATACATTAGAAGGAATCAGCAGCAGATAGGCTGGCCCTGCACTTGTGTGTGACAGTTACGAATCTGGAGCAATATCTCAGCTGAAGAGGTTTTCCCCGGAGGGATGAGGGGCCTCAACCCCATGCCAAGCTTCCTAGCCCAGAGCACCAAGTTTTTCACTAACTTGTTAGGAAAAAGATTTTCACTAACAATATCTCTGCTAAGGGGTTAATATTCAAAACTAATGAAGAACTCATACAAATAACACCAATAAACCCCAAACAATCCAATTAAAAAATAGCCAAGTTCTGGTGGTCTGGACTAAGGATTAGCTCTTTGAAAGACAAGGTAGCAGACACACCAAATCAAAGCAGCACCCCCCCAAAAAAAAGTTTTAAAAATGAGAAAATTTAAGAGACCTCCAGGAAAACATCAACTGTAATAACATCCACACCACAAGAGTATCATAAGGAAAAGAAAGAGAGCAAGAGATTGAGAACAAACATATTTGAAGAAATAATGGCTAAAAACTTCTCTAAACTGTTGAAACAAAAAGGCACACAAATCCTGGAAGCATAGAGTACCGAACAAGATGAGTGCAAAGAAACCCACACCGAGACCCATCATAATTAAAATGTCAAAGTTTAAATACAAAGAGAAAATCTTAAAAGCATCAAAAAAATGACAGTTATCTAAAAGAGAGTCCCCATAAAACTGTCAACAGAAAGTTTTCAGACCAAAAGATATTGGCATGAAATATCCAAAGTGATGAAAAACAAGGGTCTGCTACCAAGACTACTATAAGCAGCAAGGCTACTATTTAAAATTGAAGGAAAAATAAAGAGCTACCCAGACAAGAAAAAGCTAACGGAGCTCATTACCAACAAACCACTATTATAAGAAATGTTATAGGGATTTCTATAAAAAGAAGAGAGAAATAAAAAAAGAGGAATATAATTATAAAGAAAAATGGCAAGAACTGATACATAAATTCAGTACAGTAGTAAAATTCAAAATTAATACTCAGAAACTGGTTGTATTTTTAAACACAAATAAGAACTATCAGAAAGAGAAACTAAGAAAAGAATCACATGTATAATTGCATTAAAAAATAAATAAATACCAGGGAATAAATCTAACCAAAGATGTAAAAGACCTGTACTTGAAAAATAGTAAGATACCAAAGAAAGAAATACAAAAAGATTAAAATAAATGGAAGCATACACCATGTCATGGGCAGGAAGAATTAACATTATTAAAATGTTCATACTACACAAAGCAATCTGCAGATTCAATGCAATTCCTATAAAATATCAATGAAGTTTCTCACAAAACTAGAACAAATAATCCTAAAATTTGTACGAAATCACAAAAGACCCTGAATGGCCACAGCAACCTTGAAAAAAACAAGCAAAGGTAAAGGTGTTATGTTAACTGATATCAGACAATACTACAAGGCTAGTTATCAAAACAGCATGATACTGGCATAAAAACAGACACATAGATTAATGAAACAGATTAGAGAGCCCAGAAAGAAGGCCATGCCTATACAGTTAATTAATATATGACAAAAGGATCAAGAATACACAATGGGGTAGAGACAGTATATTCAATAAATAGTGTTGGAAAATTGGGTAGATACATGCAAAAAATAAAACTAGACCACCTTCTTAGACCGTATACAATATATACTGTATTTAGGTCAAAATGTATTAAAAAGCTAAAAATAAGACTTTACTATAAAACTCCTAGAGAAAAACATAGGCAGTAAATCCTCTGGCATTTCCCTTAACAATATTTTTTTCTAATATATCTTCTTGGGCAAGGGAGGCAAAAGAAAAAATAAACATATGGGACTACATCAAACTAAAACATTTATGCACAGCAAAGAAAACTATCAATAAAACAAAGAGAAAACCTACTGAATGGAAAAAGATTTTCACTAATAATATCTCTGCTAAGAGGTAAATATTCAAAACTTATGAAGAACTCATACAAACCAACACCAAAAAACCCCAAACAATCCAATTAAAAAAATAGGCAGGGAGCCTGAATAGACATTTCTCCAAAGAGGACATAGAGGTGACCAAGGGGCATATGAAAAAAATGTACAACAGAGAAATGCAAATTAAAACCATAATGAGGTATCACCTCACACCCATCAGAATGGCTATCGTCAATAAATCAACAAAGAACAAGTGTTGGAGAAGGAGGAAACCCTTGCACGCTGTCAGTGGAAATGCAGAGTGGTGCAGCCACCATGGAAAACAGTGTGGAAGTTCCTCAAAAAATTAAAAATGGAACTACCTTATAACCCAGCAATTCCACTTCTGGGTATATAGTCAAAGAAAATTAAGACACTACTTCAAAAAAACATATGCACCCCTATGTTTATTGTCGCATTATTTACTATAGCCAAGAAAGGGAAACAACCCAAGTTCCCATCAATAAACAAGTAGATAAAAAATTGGTGGTACATATATACAATGAAATATTACTCAGTTATAGAGAGAGTAAAATCTTACCATTTGCAACAGAATGGATGGGCCTAGAGGGAATTATGCTAAGAGAAATAAGTTACACAGAGAAGGACAAATATCATATGATTTCACTTATATGTGGAATCTAAAGAACAAAATAAATGAAGAAACAAAACAGAAACAGATTTGTAGACACAAAGAACAAACTGAGAGATGCCAGAGGAGAGGGAGGTTGGAAAGCTGGGTGAAAAGGGTGAAAGCATTAAGAAGTACTAACCAGTAGCTACAAAATACGCATGGGATTGTAAAGTAAAGCAGAGGAATTAGAGTTAACAATATTGCAATAGTTAGGTATGTAGCCAGGTAGGTATTTGAAATATCAGGGGGGACACTATGTAAAATATATGACTGTCTAACTGTTATGCCAATACAAAATATCTGAAACTAATACAAAATAATATTGAATGTGCACTGTAATTGAAAAAATGAAATTAAAAGAAGAATGAGAGGTTAACGATAAGCTTTATTTTGCAAGTGAATTAGTATGGTATAAAACAAAAATAGAAAAAAAGTCTCAAGTCCAGATACTTCTATTTACTTGGCACTTTTCCTGGACACATTATGGATCCAAGAGGAGCTGGAAATCAAGTACACTTAGATTATGATTATGGCAAAGTAAGATGCAAACTTTCTTCCTCAGAGTCTGCTTAGAAGCCACATTTCTTTATCTTGCTTATCCTAGTTATGATCATCTGTACGGAGCACCCCGGCCCAAGGTCAGAAGCAGAAAAAAAAACAGATTGAAAGACAAATTGTGCCAAGGCTGAACAGCTGTCCGCGGGCTGGGGTTTCCTGTGGCTGCTGCCGTGTAGTGCTCAAAGCCCTCCTCTTACCCCGGAGCCAGGGTCACAGACGTACACAGGAAATGCACCAGGGCCAGCTCACGAAATGAATCAGAGGCACATGACCCTTGGTGTGCAGTGATGGGCATCCTCAAAGTACCTGCCGCAGACGGCTCTCCCTCCGGGCCAGAGCTGGCTCCGGGCTTGTGAATGGCCACGCGCCCTAAACTCAGAAGTGGTGCCCGAAAACCACTTCTCCTTCCCCTTTCTCAATGCATTGTCCGTAAAGGAGTTTGAGTGCTGCCGGGATGAAACACGCGATCTTCTTGGGGCCGTGAAGGGATGAGCACATCTCTGGGACTGACTCATGTCTTCGTGGGGGGGAAAAGGCAGCGAGTCTCCCAGGGACTTTCCTGCCCTGCGACATCAGCGCACATGGCATAGTTTAGGCAGAGGATAGGCTCACCTCCATGCGCTGAAATTTAATTTTCAGTCAGTTATAATCCATTAAAAAACTCCTGGTGAATGAAACATGAACTCACAATGTTTCTGAGTCTTATTTGTCCCATCATCACAGTTAATTACTGCACTTGGCACATGACAAATATTTAGATGCTTTGCCAGGTCATCAGAAGCAACAAACATCTCATTGTTGTGTTTTATTATAGACAGGAGTGTTACAATTTCAACACGAGGTCCAGCATCCTCCTCACAACTCACGGCCGCCGCTGCCGCCCCCACAGTGAAGCATTTCCTACCTCAGGGGAGCGGCACGCACCCCGTTGCCCTGAGCTGTAGGGGTCATTCTCAAGTCCTTCTTTTCCTTTACTTTCAAAATTAAAAAAAAAAAGAAAAAATCATTAAGTCCTAAAGATTGTACCTCAAATAAATGTTACTTTAATGGCCTTACAGGATTTATTTATTTTTAAAACATCTCTTATTGTAATAGTTTTTTAAAGTTTTATAATTACAAAAAAATAGAAAAAAAAATAAGTTGGCCAAAGTTTAATTTGGTTTTTAAGTAAAAATAAAAGGCACATTTTTCATAGTTTGCTCATGTGCTAAACATATATGGTAGGCAAATGGTCCTCTTTTGATTAACTACTTAATTTGTTATAAAATTAAATGATTTAATCTGAATATAAATTATTGCTTACAACTGTTAAAAGGAAAAGAGAAATTCAGTGGGTAATTTATTTTCAAATTGTTCTGATTATTGGAAAATTCTTCCTCTTGGCCATAAAAAGTAATCACAATAGAGAAAAGTGCTGGGTACCACATCCCAGTCTAAAATATCCTTTTCGTATTTTTAGGATCATCTACCTTTCCACATTGGACTGGTTGGCAGTTTATCACTGGCCCCAGCTCCCATTGACTGTAGCCACCAAGAGCACCGCGTTGAGAGGATTCTGAAACCACCTTAAGACTCAAACGATAGCTTTTAAACAGATCTCTCCGTCTACATTTTTGCCTTCTCTGTGCATGCTTCCCGTTACCATCAAGGCAGCACGGGGATCCCCAAGTCAAACTCTAACCTTATTGCACCTACGCAAATTCCATCAGGACTTTCTTTTGCATGTAACAAAATGTAAACAGTTTGCAGTACATACAAATTTCTTTACCACCTGGTCCCTACCTCTTCACTCTCAAGAAACAACCCCTCATTGCTCTTCTGTTCCCATGCTATTTTACTTCAGCAATTCCAAACGACTTGAAGCCATCAAAATATTGCAAGGTATCTCACACGATATTTAATGTTCTCTATGTTTTTGCATTCCTGAATACTTCTAGCCTCTCTTTTATTTTGCAAATTCTTGAAATCAAATAAAAAATGAATTAGAAATGAAGTTATCAGATACACCCAATTATAAAATTTTGCCCGGTAATGTAGGTAATACGATATTATGGCAACAACTCTAAAGACTTCACCTAAAAACTACTAGAACTGAAAATTAAATTCAGTAAAGTGACAGGAAAGAAAATTAATATTCAATAACTGGTAATATTTTTATATATCAATAATGAACTAACAGAAAAAGAAACTAAGAAAACAATTCCATTTAAAATTGTATTAAAAAATTCTGAGATACAAGTATAACAAAGGAGGTAAAAGACCTGTACTTGGAAAATTATAAGACATTGAAGAAAGAAATTGAAGAAGATAAAAATAAATGGAAACATATATGTATTCATGGATAGGAAGAATTAAGATATTTTAAATGTCCATACTACCCAAAGCAGTCTATAGATTCAAGGCAGTCCTCCCTCCAATCAAAATGCCAATGGCATTTCTCACAGAACAAGAACAAATAATACTAAAATTTATATAGAACCACACAAGACATTGAACAGCCACCAAAATCTTAAGAAGAACAAATTCAGAGGTATCGTGCTATTTGATATCAAACTATACTACAGCCCTATAGTAAAAAGAGCAGCATGGTACTGGCTTAAAAACAGACACATAGATCAATGAAACCAAATAGAGAGCCCAGAAATAAACACACACTCATATGGTCAATTAATCTATGAAAAAAAAAAGACAAGAATATATGCAATGAGGTAAGGACAGTTTCTTCAATAAATGGTGTTAGTAAAACAGGACAGAAACACCCAAAAAATAAAACTAGACCACCTTCCTATGCTATATACAAGAATAAATTCAAAATGGACTAAAGACTTAAATGTAAGACTTTAAACCATAAAACTCCTAAGAAAAAGAAACATAGGCAGTAAGCTCTCTGACATTATTTTCAGTAATATTTTTTGACATATCTTCTTGGGCAAGAGAAACAAAAGAAAAATAAACAAATAGGACTACATCAAACTAAAGTGTTTCTGCACACCAAAGGAAACCATCAACAAAACAAAGAAAACCTATAGATTGGGAAGAAATATTCACAATGATACATCCAGTAAGTGGTTAATATCCAAAATTTATAAAGAACTCATGCAACTAAACACACACATAGACACACACACACACACAAAATCCAGTTAAAAAATAAGCAGAGAACCTGAATAGACATTTCTTCAAAGAGGATATACAGATGGCCAAGAGACATATGAAAAAATGTACAACATCACTGATCATCAAAGGAAAGCAAATTAAAACCATAATGAAGTATCACTGCACATTTGCCAGAGTGGCTATCATCAGTAAATCAACAAACAAGTGTTGCTGAGGATGTGGAGAAAATGGAACACTCATGCATTGTTGGTGGGAATGCAGACATAGTGTTGGTGCAACCACTATGAAAAACAATGCGGAGGTTCCTCAAAAAATTAAAAATGAAAACACCTTATGACCCATATAGCCACATATGGCGATAACCCAAGTGCCCATCAATAGATGAATGGATAAAAAAGTGGTGGTACATATATAAAATGCAATATTACTCAGCCACAAAAAAGAATGAAATCTTACCACTTGTTACAACATGTATGGACCTAGAGGTTATTATGCTAAGTGAAATAAGTTAGGCAGAGGAAGATAAATGCCTTATGATTCCACTTATTTTGTGTAATCTAAAGAATAAAATGAATGAACAAACAAATGGAAACTCATTCATAGATACAGAAACCAAACTGATGTGGTAGGATCTGAATAAAAAAGGGGAAAGTAGTAAGTACACTTGGTAGTTACAGAATAGTCACGAAGATGTAAAGTACAACACAGGGGAATATAGTCAATAATTGTGGTAACTATATATGGTGTCAGGTGGATACTAGACTTCCAGGGCGGGGGGGATCACTTTGTAAATTATATAAATGTCTAAGCACTATACTGTATACCTGAAACTAACATAAACTACTATTAAATGACCCTGACTGGTGTGGCTCATTTGGTTGGGCATCATCCCATAAACCAAAAGGTCACAGGTTTGATTCTGATCAGGGCATGTGCCTAGGTTGTGAATTTGGTCCCTAGTTGAGGCACATATGAGAGGCAACTGATGGATGCTTCTCCCTCACATTGATGTTTCTCTCCTTTTTCTCCCTCCTTTCCCCTCTCTCTAAAGTCAATGAGTATGTCCTCAGGTGAAGATAAAAATAATAATAATTTAAAAAATACAATAATATTAAATGTCAACTGTAATTAAAAAAGAAGAGTTGCTCTGTCTCATATTTCAAATGAAATTTATATACAACTCAACTATGAAAATTTCCACATTCTATGTAAACATTTGTCTTTCGATTACCCACTAACCTAAATCTTCCCTGAATCCATAATCATCCTATCTTTTTTTTCTTTGTATCTATTCAATTCTGCACAGGATTTGCTTGCTTTTCCATTCAATATTATTTTTGAATGACCCACACTGATTTGTTTAGCTGCATTTGGTTATTTTACATTATGTGTAGTATTCTAGTATTCCATTTTATGAATGTATTACAATATTTTACCCATTGTTTTATCAATGAATTTTTTGTGTTGTTTATAGCTTTTTAATTATTATTAGGGACAATGCTGTTATAATTCTAGCACGTATCTCCTGGTACAAATGTATAAGCATTTTTCCAGAGTACTTATCTGAAGGTAGAATTGCTGGATTGGATTTTATGTGCTTCTTCAACTTTTCTAGATAATGCAATGTTTTCCAAAACCATTGGCTCAAGGGTAGTTAGCCTGTCAAAACTTGTATTGGCCTAGAACAATAAAATGTAATGTCTGGGTTATCTTTTCAATAGTATTACTGCCAGCAAAATTTCTACCTTTTCAGTGTGTAAAACAGCATGGTCAATAGAAAGTCAACACAAGATGTACACCTTAGCATACTACTGCCAGCTGGCCGAAGCCAATGGTGGTCTGTGGTCTGTTTTTTCAGAGCCTTCAAGCTAGAATTTTATTTTTTTTACATTATTTTTGGTGGTAGTAAAAAAGAAAAAAATTCAACAGGAACATGTGGACAAAGCCTTAAACATTAAGTACCTGGCCCTTTACAGAGCAAGTTTTTCTACCTTTGTGATAACAAACCCTAAATTTCATTGAACAGATAGCCAATAATCTCTTTTGCCCCTTAAAAGGACATATTTTTCCTCCTGGCAGGTTGTACAAATCAATATTCTTACCAATGATATATAAGAAGTTGGGTGAGTAAAACTAGATTGAACCTTGGAGTTTTAATTGGCACTTATCTATTAATTAATGAGACTATGAATCTTCTGATATGCTATGGTCATTCCTATTCAGTTTTTTTTGTAATGTCTGTTTATGTGTTTTCCATTTGGGAGTATTATTTGGCTTTTATCTGCAGTTTTTTATATAGTGAAATAATTTTCCACTTTTATGTGTTGGCGATATCTTTCCCTAGTGCATTGATTGTCTTCTTCTTTTCTTCCCTTTCCTTTTTTTTTTTTTTTTTTTTTTTGACAAATAGAAATACAGTGGAATTTGTAATTAAATTTATCAGTCTCTTGGTGCAGCCACTATGGAAAGCAGTGTGGAATTTCCTCAGAAAGCTGAAAATGGAACTGCCTTTTGATCCAGCGATTCCCCTGCTGGGACTATACCCTGAGAACACCAAAACGCCAATACAAAAGAACCTATGCACCCCCATGTTCATAGCAGCACAATTTACAATAGCCAAGTGTTGGAAGCAACCTAAATGCCCATCAGTAGATGATTGGATCAAAAGATTATGGTACATATACACAATGGAATACTATGCAGCAGAAAGAAAAAAAGAAGTACTAAACTTCGCAACAGCATGGATGGAACTGGAGAGCATCATGCTAAGCGAAATAAGCCAGGGGGCGAAACACAAATACCATATGATCTCACCTATAAGCGGAACCTAACCAACAATGCAAAGAAGCAAGGCAAATATGACCAGCAACACTGAAAGGAAAAGAGATCAACAGAGACAAGAGGGAAGGGGGGGGGGCAGGGAAAGGGAAGGGAGGGGGAAAGTCAAGGAACATATAGCAAGGACTCATGGACAAAACCAAAGGGGAAGAGCTGAGGGAGGGAAGGTGGGAGGGGGCAAGGGAAAGAGGGGGGGGAAGGCAGAGACAAATGTATTTAAAAAGTAAATAAATTAATTAAAAAAATAAAAAAAATAAAAATAATTTATCAGTCTCTTTATGTTTTGAACTTTTGGGGCTTTGAAATCATTCCTCATCCCAAGGTCATAAAGATACTCACTTCTATATACTTCAAATATTTTTAACAAAAATGTTCTGCTTATTACTTTTAAATCCTTAATTCATGTAGAACTAAATTTCTTGGTATGACATAGGTATGCATTTTTTTTCATCTGAAGTTCTCATTACTTTATCTAAAATTTTAACTTCTTTCCTTATCTACCTGTAATGTCAATTCGGCATATATAAAGTTTTCTCTTATGCATGAGTCTACTTTTAGCATCCTTATTATAGTCCATTGATCTATTTTCTTTGAATCAATAAAAAATTACTAATTAGTAAATTACTATTAAAATTACTTTATGTCTTCTTATCTAGTAGGTTAAATCCATTGTACCTTGTTTTTGGGGGTTTTTTTTCAGGATTATTCTGCCTGTAATTGTCCCTTTGCTCTTTCATAAACATTTTATAATCAGCTTTTCATATTTCTAAAAAAATCTATTGGGCATTGGATTGACATTTAATTTAATCTATAGATTAAAAAGAACTGATATTTTTATTATGTTGAATATTCAGCTCCAGGTTCCTGATTTAATCCTCAGTTTACCTGGTCTTCTTTAGTAACCTTCAATGAAGATTTACAACTTACACATTTCTTACAGGATTTCTTTCTAAGAAACATCTTTCTGTATCTATATTTGTATTTATACCATTATCAATACACATATATATTTATAACTGTATACAGGTCTTATTAAGATTATATTTTCTAACTTTTTGTTTCTGCTCTGTAAATAATGCAATTAACTTTTTAAACTGATCTTATAGTCAATGAATAGCACTCTCTTATAAATACTAGTAATTTCTTAATAGATTGCTTGGGTTTTCCAGGATTAGTGGTCACAATATTTTTAAACAATGATAGTTTCTCTATTATTTGCTTAGTTCTTTCCTTCATTTTTTCCCTTTTCCCTTACTTTCTTCCTTTTCTCCCTCCCTCCTTTCTCTTTCTTTCTTTATTTCTTTTCTAACTGCATCATCTAGGCCCTCAAAATATAGTGCTTGACGTTTAACCAAATTGGTATTCCAAGTTTTTTAGCAATTTTTTTTATATATTACTTGTATTCAGTTAGCAAACATATCGTTTTTGCATTTTTATTTCAAAACTCATGAGTGAGTTTGATCTTCATTTTCAGATACCATTCTGTTATTAGTGTCAAGGTTATAGTATCTTCATGAAATGATTTAGGAAATATTCCTCCTTATTCTATTCTTTAGAAAAGTTGTATGAGAATAAAATTGTCCATTTTTTTATGTAAAGTAGAATTTGCCTAAAAAAATATATCTAGCCCTGTTTCTTTTTTTTCCCTTTATGAGAAGATTTATGTTGTTAGCTAGATTTATTTAATGATTATAAGATTATTTAGGCTCTCTATTTCTTCTTGAGCCAGTTTTTGTGATTTGTATTTTCCTCGGACTCCATTTCATCTCATTTTTTAAATATATTGGATCTAGGAGCCCAAAACATTCTTATCGAATTTCTGCTTTATCTGTGGTTTCTTCTTTTACAAATTCCTCTTTGCATGTGATTGCAATCTCCTACTTGCCCACCTTAATTAGTCTTGCCAATTTTATTCATCTTTTCAAAAATCCAACTTTGGATTAATTGATCTTCCTTATTATGTACTTTTTCATGAAGTTAGTATTTTAAGGTAATTCTTTCTTTCCTTTTACTTAGGATTTATTGTATTTTTCTTTTCTATTTTAACTTCTTAGCTTAAATCTTCACCTCATTAATTTTCAACTTTTTCTTCTTTTTAAATTATATTTTATTGATTATGCTATTACAGTTTTCTTGATATTTCCCCTTTTGCCCCCCTCTACCCAGCACCCCCCACTCCCTCAGGCAATCCCCCCACCATTGCTCATACCCATGGGTCATGTACATAAGTTCTTTGGCTGCTCCATTTCCTATACTGTACTTTACATCCCCATGGCAATTCTGTAACTACCTATTTGTACTTCTTAATCCCCTCACCTCTTCATCCATTCCTCTACACTGCCCCCTCTATCTGGCAACCATCAAAACACTCTGTGTATCCATAATTCTGTATCTGTTCTTGTTTGCTTAGTTTGTTTTTTAGATTCAATTGTTGATAGATATGTATTTTTTTACATTTTATTGTTCATAGTTTTGATACTCTTCTTTTTCTTAATTCCATTTAACATTTCATATAATAATGGTTTGGTGATGATGAACTTCTTTAGCTCGAGGGTCTGGCAGCAGTTAAGTCATAGATACTCACTGTTTGAGAGAATTTAGGAAGTTGTGAAGCATGAACCAAGACCAGACATTCATATGGAGAACAGTGTGGGTGGGCTTGTAAGTTAAGTGGGACAGAGTCTCTTGGGATCTCAAAGGCAGGTCAAACAGTGTTAACAAGGTTGATGGAATATTAGACAAGGCACCAGCTTGCAGGCTCAGTCTGGATGGGTGTGGTTCTTTTAATTCTGTAGATGCAGACCTCCATTCAGTTTGATTTCTGATGGTTCCGAGTGGTGGTGCTTCTATATTTTAGTCGTAATTTTGATGTGGTTGTGCGAAGAGGTGAACCGTGTTTACCTACACTACCATCTTGACTGGAAGTCCTCTCAACTTTTTCCTCTATAGCAAAGCATGTAAGCTTGTAAATTTCCTTCTAGATACTTCAATTGATATTGACGCGCAATATTTTTATTGTCATTCAGTTATTAAGTTTTTTTAACTTTTATTATGGTTTCATCTTTGATTCATGTGTTATTTGTTAAAAAACAAAATTCAACTAGTAAATTTAAAGATGTTATCTAAAGTTTTGCTTTTCATGGCTTAAGTTGCTCACAGTCAACTGTGGTCTGACAAAATTAAATGGGCAATTTTGTAAATAATCAATTCATTTTAAATTTAAATCATCCTGCTGAATGGATTACTCTTTTCACAGGTAAAATTTAAGTCAATTTTGTCCAAATACAATATTGCTGCACCAGCTCTCCATTGGTTAATAGCTACCTGATATATCTTTTTCTCTCATTTTGCTTTTAACTAGTTTACAGTCTTATGTTTTAGGTATGTTTCTTAAACAGAAGATAATAGCTGAATTTTGCTTATTTATTGTATTACAATCTTTATTCTCTGGAGAATTAGGTTCAATTATATTTATTGTAATTAATATATTTGTATTTATTTCTACCATCTTATTTTGTACTTTCTGTATATCATTTTCCAATGTTTCATATTTTTCTCTTTCCTTGTCTTTCATTAGATTTCCTTTTATTTAATTCTAATTTTTTCTGTATGCACTATTTAGTCTTATGCACTCTACTTCTTTTAGTGAGTACACTAGTCATTTTTGAATGTGTAAGTAATAAAGCCTAAAATTGATCAATATCTTTATCTTCCTTTCCAATGTCGGGGACAAAGAAACTTGCTTCTATCCTTCTATGTTCTTCCAACTGGTTTAATAATCATATCAACATGAAACATTCTAACAAAAAAAATTTATTTATATACATATGTATCGGAACCCCACATATATGAGAAATTCAGAAACAGAAAGGAGAAGTGAGGTATTGTTAAGGAAACATACATAAGAGTTGCATCTCTGAGCTGTAGGCACTAGAGAATTATAAGAAACAGGGCAAGGTGGTTTGTGGTTCTGAAGCGTGACCTGTCCCCGATAAGTAAAAATGCCTTACATGCTTGCCTGGGACAGCACTACTGCCTGTTCCTAGAACCGGAGTGTCAGGAGCTATAGGTGAGGGGTTGATCAGATAATCTTAAGGGGATTTATGGGAAGCAATCTCCGGTCTGGCTCCAATTTAACTTGAGGGTCTGGCAGCAGTTACGTCATAGAACAGGCTCTCCTACACAGGTATACATGACATTCTGAGTTAAGGATGAAGCAAGACACCTTGGGGTTTCAGAGGGAAGGAAGGTCATTGGTAGGACAAAAGGAAAAGCAGATGTTCAGTAATTAGAAGTTTGCCCTGCCCTGTAAATAGGTCATAAAAAGTTATCTCTGGTAATAACTCTTACTATGAGCGAGGCCCCAAAGTTAAATTCTCTGATGGAGAGGGAAAATTTTCCCATGAGCCTGCAGGGTTTTAATTGCCTTCAGCTCAAACTAATTCACATGCCAAAGTGACACATCTTGGGGAAGCCTGTTCTGAATCCCTTTATCAACAATAGAAGTAAGCACTTCGGAGTGTCTTAACTCTAAATAATACTATCGTAAGTTACACACTACCATTATCCAGTATTTTTTTCTTCATACATTTTTTTTACTCAATGTTTATTTAGATTTACCCATGCTGTTACCATATTCTTGGCTTATCATTTCTTCTTTTATATCAGATCTTCTATCTACTATCATTTTGTTTCATAAATTCATTCTCAAGAAGTTCCTTTAGTGAGAATTAGGTAATAACAACTCTCTCAGTTTTGGGGGGTTTTTTTTTTGTTTGGCGTAGCCTAGCTGGGACCGCATAACTATAAATTTTTAAATTGGGGTTTTTCAGGCCTCACAATTAGTATAAATTCTAGCCTTACATCCTACAACAAAATATCTGATTTCTGGCTTGACCATGATTTTATACCTTTTTGAGGTAAATTTAACTGCCTAAATCAGTAGAAAAGCAAATATGTTTTTGTTTGGGGCAGTAGGTAGGAGTGGGAATGTAGTTTCAGTTTTATCCTTTTTTCTAGTTCACCTTTTCACTGCAGATGTTTCTTTTCAGTGTTCTCAGCTTTATGTAGAAATCTCTGATCTGACTTTTCTTCTTGCCCTGTACTAGGCTTTGAATGAAGTCCTTGGCATTTTACAAAGCCTGTGAAAGCTGAAGTTCTAGGTTTGGTGAGACATCCTCAGACAGATGGATGCCCAACAGCAACACGATATTCAGCATTCAGTACCTTTTTTGGATTCCCGGCTGCCCATATTTTTGGCTTCTGAAGTTTTCCTTCGCTTTCTTGTTTGCTCAATGGTGCATTTAAAGAACCTTTAAAAAACACTTTATCAAGTGTTTGTACCTGTTGCAGACAAAGACAGCTTTTAAGAACCTACTCTACATCTTGCCAGAACCAATGCATTCCACGCTTAATAACTTATGCACGACAGCCAAGAGGACTATTTTGTCCTCTGTTCCTGTAACTCAAAAAACTGCACGGCCTTGACAACTCTGTAAACCTCAGTTTTCTGAGTTCCCTTACTGGAGATTCTTTACTTGATCCCTTTAAAAAAAACTTTCAAACTTCCATTAGCATTCTTCATAAAAACCTGAAATTCCTGGTGAACTTCAGTGAGATTAAGACTTCAGCTGAAAGTCAGAGTCTAAAAATAACTGCATTTTTTTCTCTAAAATACCGCTACCAAGAGTGAACCTTTAAACTGACTTCCTGCAGGGTTTTTCTTTCCTGCAACAAATTAAAACTGTAAACTAAAATTAATTTTAGGCTGCAGTAAGGAATAAAAGCATTTATTTGAACAACAACAACAAAAAAGCTGAGGCCTAGGAGACACAGATTCAGGTAGTAACCTAAGTTGTGCTCCCAAGAGACAAAGGCAAAGTAACCTTTTAGAGGGAATTTTCCTGCTTACAGTTCCCATTTTAGTCACTTTCAGGTAAATGAGGTTTCCAATTGTACCATTCTGATTGGTCTCAATTGCGCAGTTCTGATTGGTCAGTTGGTAGGTCTAGATGCAAATGAGGCTGCAATTTATGTAATTCTGCTTGGCCAGAGCAGGTATCAGTCCACTGGTCCAAAGACAAACCAGGCCTTCCTTGCAGTGGTTGATATAGGGTAACTAAGCAAGGCATAGTGGGGGGAAGTTCAGTCCCAGGATCTTGGTATACAGAGTACATGAGGAGCCCCTGCCAGCAAATAGCCACTAGGTTCTTACTTTTCATAAAATTTGGGCCCTCATTTGACCATGAGGAGTCCATCTCAGCAGATAAATTCTTTCTCAGAGTACATCAAATGAATTTTTCTTCTCTGCAATCCACAGAACTCATAACTACATAGTCTGAAAGTTTTCATTAGCAAATCTTTAGTTAAAAAAAATTGAACTATCTTCATTTTCAACTGCCAGCTCTAAGTTTAGAGGTACTATAAACAAATCAAACCGTCTCATTTTCTACCGGTAATAAGGTGTTCCTGGACTGCAAGGATGTATGATTATGTTCCAAAGGAACTTTTGTGTAAAACTTTTGTTCAAATTAGAAAACAGAAACTAGCTTGAAAACTTTAAAATGAAATGTTAAGACTAGGCATATGAGTTTATGGAATTTCCTGTTCATATGCAAATTTAGGGATTAGTCCCAAAGCGTTTCCCTCCCCACCAACATTCATTATTATGTTAATTAGAAGAAATACATTAAATTTTTAATGCACATGGCTCCTTATGAAGGAACTAAGGGCTCAATACATGGAAAAAAAAGACTTTTGTAACTCATTATAATTCCTTGTTGATTATGTAAGGCTGAAATAACATTTTGATAATTTAGCTGAAGGGTAATAAAAATTAAACACTGGAGTGTTAGAAGATCTAGCTTTCTCATAAAGTGTATTTTAGTAAATCACCTTTCTATGCTTCAAACATTTCTGTAAAATGAGGCTAGCAGTAACTCAACATTTGAGTCAAAATGAACTGGGTTCAAATTCCTGTGTAGACACTTCCCAGTGGTTTGAATTTAGCCAAGCTCTTTATAATCATTTGTGGGGTAACTACACCCATATTTTCAGATTGCTGTGAGGATTAAGTATTGTCCAAAACATGCACCAAGAAAGAGTAAAGCATAGAAAATACTTTTGAAGTCTATACATTAGATCTATCTCAATCTAATTTAATGATTGTTATGACTTCTTTTAATGCCTGTCCAGTGTATTCCATTTACTGTTTCATTAGCAAGTATCCCTTTTTATTCTTGCTTTTCAGCTTTCTCTACAATGAAAAGTATGTAAAATTTATGAGTGCAGAGTCTCTCAAGCAGTGAGTTATTTTGATGTTAAAAACAGATATTGCCGCTGCTTTGGGGTGAGATGCTCTGAAAATCTCAATTAAAAAAAAACAGACTTGGCCAAGTTTGGTAAAATCCACCTGTATTTCAGTACAAATTTCCCAAGAGGGGTGTGGGTGACTGCATGTGTTTGCAATTATATGTGATTCAAAGGAGGAAAAGGATCAATGTTAAAGCTGCTTCTATACATGGAATTGAATAATTGAACTAAAAATTAAGGAAGCAAAAAATAAAAAAAAAATTAAGAGGATGCTCAGTTTTTCTGAGCTCCTTTACATTTATAGCAGCTTTTATAAAGAAATAGCTCTCGTGCAAAAAGTAATTTTCCCCCTAGAGAAGGAACCACAGGTCTCAAATGATGTGCTGTTTGGCTGCATTTAAATGACTAGGGTCCCAGACACATTACACTTAATTTTAGTGCATAGTACAGACGCACTTTAGCTTATTTTTCTCTGACTCTTTCACTCTCCATCCCCAAGCCCGGAGGTACACTCATTACAAGATTCCCTAGAGTCAGGAAGCAGGAGCGGAGTTTCGGTACAGAATGTAGCTCTTGACATCATATTGGTCTGACCAAGAAAAAGAAAGGGGAGGGGGGAGAAAGAAGAGAAGAAAAGCAAAGAGAAACGGGGGGGGGGGGAAGAAAGGAGAGAAGGAAAGGGAGAGAATGAGGCAAAGAAGAGAAAGAAACAAAAGGGGAGGAGGGAGAGAAATAAAGGAAAATGAGAAAGGAAGTAAGCTTGGATGAAGGGAGGAAAAAGATCGATAAGAATGTGAGAAAGGATCAAATGAGAATGTGAGAAAAAGAGAGGAGATCCAGTAGGGAGGAAGACAGAACCTTCACCAGCACTTAACAGAATCTCAAAGCGGCAATGTATTGTTTTCTTGAAAGCCCCACGCTAAGCAATTCCAAGAATGTTTGACATAGCCCTTTTGGGAAGGGTGAGGTGGGGTATGGGGTGGGGGAGTGTTTCTCAACACACACACAAACACACACAGGCACACCCGGCCCCCACGCGTGATGTGACAGGATTGGGGAGACCTAGCGGAAACCTTCAGGTCACCCAGGGAACTGCTCCTCTCGCTGGTCCTGCAGCGGCGAGGAGGGGGGAGGTGGTGAAAGCGCCGAGACGCGCGGGGCGCAGAGATGAGCAAGTGGCGAAGCTTGACCGAGCGCAGGCAGGAGCAGCCGCCCAACTCCCGGCGCGGGATCTGCTGAGAGGCCACGGTGAGTCCTTCCGGGTGCGGGTCCGAGGGATGCCCATGGTCCCCGTCGCCTCGGGCCCGGGCCGAGGCGGGCCCGTAACCTCCCTGGAGTCCGGCCTCGGCCCGGCGCCGTCGCCAGCCGCCCGGAGCCCCGCGCAGCTCGTGGCGCGCCGGGGCAGACTTCTGGTCCGACCGGCGCTCCGCGGGGCGCCTGGCCCCGTGCGCTCATTGGTCGGGATGTGTGTGCTCAGCAGCCTTCAACTTCTCCCGAATCCCACTGGTGAGTCCCGGGAGAGCGAGCTGGCACCTGGGAACTGGAGGAGAAGCGCGAGAGCCCGGGGTGGTGGGAGCCGGTGGGATGGGCGCGGGGAGGTCACTGCGGGTCGGAGGGAGCGGCTGCCCTCGAGGCGCGCGGAGCAGGGTCCGCAGGTCAGGTCCGGCGCGATCCCAGCGCCCCGGGACCCAGCGGCCGTGGACGAGGGAGGCGTGTCCGGGGAAGGAACCGCACTGGGACCTGAAGAGTGAGGGAATGGGGCCGAGGTGACCTGGAGGAGGGCTCTCAAGTGCAGTCAGGTCGGCTGTTCAGGTTCATTTCCATCGCTCCCTACAGCCGCCGACCCGGGAAGTTCAGTGCGGTTCCGAGATCAACGCTGCCTAATTGCGGCGGGGCTGGTTTGGGGGCTGGGAATTTGCCGTTCCGCGGTACAGGCACTGATACATACATATATATTTAAAGCGAGGTTTGTTTTCATTTTGTTTTTTGTCGGATTTTCTCCTCATTTGCAACTCACTTTTCTATTTTTACTTTTCCTAACCTGAAGATCTTTTCATTATCTCACCTCTTCATCTTGCTTAGAATCTTAGTTTCCTATTATGTAATTTATGCAGTATAGCGTACTTAAATCACACAAAGGTTGGTTGGCAGGAGTGGGGGGCAGTTCTTTCATAGGTGAAAGTTTCCTTGCTTAATCGGTCTCTGTCTATTTGTATTTTGAAAACAAGTATAATTGCAACCTAACATTCATCTTGAGTCACTTGGCCAAATCTATTCCTCTCCCATATATGATGCAAATGGTAATTTAAGCTGGAAAGTGGTACCTGGTTTACTACACTCCTCATTGGCAAATCAGTTATGAAGGCGTGTAACTTCTCTCTGCTGCATTATTGCTGGGTTCCAGGACTCTAAAACAATTGTCCAACAGTTTCTTGGGCTCGATGCAGTGACTTTCGTTGTACAGCTTATGGGGGTAATGAGGTTGGCACTTTATGTCCAGAACTCCATATTCCCGACCCGGCAAACATCCACAAATTAACGTCCGGGGGAAACAAGATGATTTCTCTTGAGTACCTGCCTCTTCTGCTTCTAAAGCTACAGTAAACTCTGGAACTTGTTTCTCTGGCTTCTTGTGCCTCAGTTTCCATAATAAAAACTTTAATTGCATGGTGTACCCTCAGGCACTTGCTGAAATGTTAATGTAATAATGTACTGTGAAGATGAAAATTGCTTAGGTTTATCGACTTCTTTTTAACAAACCAATTATGCTGTGAGTTCTTTGATTTGACTATGAGACTTTTCTCAACTGGTATAAGCATTTCTGCTTTATATTGCTTTGAAATTCAGCTTCCACTTAAGCAAAATAATCATTTATTCTTTGGATGATGTTGTCAAGCTGATAGGATTCTTTTGAATTAGATCTCTTAATTCTCTATTCTCTCCTGTGGAAGTGTCTACTTTTCTGTTTCAGCTTTCTAACATATCTCCTGTTAAGGTGAAATATGTTCTGGCATATCTTGTTTTATTTTGGGACTGCAAGTATCAAATCTCTCTCTCTCTGTCTCTCACTCTCTCTCTTTCTTTCTCTCTCTATTTTGTTTAATTGCTCTCCTTTCCAAACCCTCTCTCAAACGGTATTGGATGTGATAGAGTTGGATATTCAAGTATATGGGACTTGGTGATATGTTTCTTCGTGAGGTTCAAGATGCTAACCCTTATTTCTTTAAAAGAAGATACCGAATCCACCAGAACTACCTGGGAATGAATAACAAAGTTAATTAAGAGGTTAAACTTGGATCATTTCTGCTTTTGCTCAGTGTTATTATCGAACAGTAGTACTTAGGAACAAAAGATTGAAATTTGCAGAGGGGTTACAAAAAGGGCAGATGGAGAGCTTGCAGGTGATTAAAAGCTGATGTTCATCGACATAGGTAAAAGGACTACACAGCTTCAGCCCCTGCCTTCGGTTCCCTATAACAATTTCTGTTGCCTTAGGTGCAGAAAGAACCACTAAGAGCCCAGAAGTTTTCCTGCAGAAGCCTGGTGGCGCTAAAGATCACCTTTCATTTAACCCCGTAGCTGCCCTGATTCTTGGCCTAAGTTTTACTGTAGAAACTGTTTGTTGTTTCAGAGAAAAAACTAAAAAGAGAAGTGGGTCGTATTACGTTTCTTTAGATTGTCTTTTGAGATATTATTAGAGCAGGGAGAGAAATACTCAAGAAAAGGAAGTACTTCTGCAAGTATGATTCTCATTCATATGTTCTTTAGGTCAGTCTTGACTTATTCCGGGGGAACCGGCAAAGTTTTTATTATCTCTCTGTATGGTGTAAGTGTCAAATTTGTTTTCATCTTTTCTTTCCCCAACCATCCCTATTAAAACTACAAGGACTACGATCAATGTAATTTCATATCATAACCTCAGGGGCTGAGACTAAGACAACATGAGTTACATAACCATTAAGAAAGACATTTTAACATTCAGGTACATTACATTCTACTTTTATTGAGCAGACACGGTTTTCATGGCCTAATAAAATATTTTTATTTGAAAGTCTGTCCTTGGTTATAGCCTCATGTAATCAAGGGGAGAGCATGCTTAAGACTCTGTATCCAGAACTTTAAACTTTAGTTGTTGTGGTTAGCTTATTAATAATTTACCAGGGAGATTAAATTTCTAGGTATCTGCTGGATCTGGCGACCACACTTCAAATGTAGACTCTGTTTCTACTTTATCCTGTGCCTCAGTTTCCACAAAACACACCCTCAAGGGATTGTGTGTGTTCAACAAAGATCTTTAACTAAAAGAGCAATTCTGAGCAGTTGCTTCATCTAGGAACTAAATTATACGCTTAATTTGTATCAAGCTATAAAAAGCTAATCTGTTAGTTTACAATGCTCTTTTCTACATTACAGCCCTGCAGAAAAATTGAAGTTATCTGGGCTTTGGTAGATGGCCCATAGAGAATCAATAGGCCTCTAAAAGAAACACAATGAAATCAGATATTTAGGCTTAATATCCTTTAAATTTCCCCCCAAAACTTGGGCAGTATGATCTAAAGTAGCTTTTATTGTATGGTGATACAATTTTATTTCAAACAGTGACCAAATGTGTTCTTTATGAAGAACATTTACTAATCACATAGCCTTGGGCAAAGTACCTGACATTTCTGTGCCTCAGTTTCCTAATGTACAGGGTTAGAATATTAATATCCACCTTACAAAGATTAAATGCATTAGTACATGTAAAGAAGTGAAGAACTATGACTAACACATAGGAAGTTCTCAATAACTATCTGCTATTATTAAAGGTACTAGTACTCAAATAGGTGCAAATTAAATAACATCTTAACTATTGTTACCCTTACCTACAAGGTAGAATTTTGTAAATCATATTTTTTTTCTTCAGTTGCTCTAAGAGATTATGGTTAACATCTTTCATCCCTGGAGGTAAACCACTGACTTTCAGTCCAGCAAGTGACCATTTTCAGAATGTTGTCTAACCAGTTAATAGCTACCCTTATCAGCAGTAGTCAAAATTTTGAGCTGTAAAATCAAAAGTTTTTAAGACTAAAAAGAAACTATCACATTTTTTTAAAAATCTGCACTCCTATTTCAAATTATTGCTTAGTCAAAATCTCAAAGTGTTAGTTATTGATTTCCAAGCTTATAAAGGAAGCCACTGGAGCAAGATATAAAATTCACCTTTGACATTGTCCAAAGTTCAGAAGGGTGGTTTAAAACTTTCCTTAATGATAGTACAGTGATTAATTGCCAAGGAACTGCTGGAGGAATCCTATGTGAGTATTTAATTGAATCTCTTTGTTTAATTTTGCTTGGCTTTTCCATGAATGTATATAAAATAAAAAAACAAAAACAAAAGTTGTGATAGGGACCTGTCAAATTCGTCTGGCTCTATATTCTCTGTCAGAATAAAAATTTTGACTTTCAACTCAAAATTTTTATGTCTTATTAAAATAAGTTAACTATTACTTTATTCATCCACATTAAGCATTTGGAATATTGTGTGTGTATATATATACATGTATAAATATGTATGTGTATATATGTATATTTATGCATATATATACACACACTTCCTCTTTTATCTTATTAATTTATTATTGGTACTTAAAATTTTTTAACAATTTTTGCAGATTTTAGGTGATGGGCAAATCAGAAAGTCAGATGGATATAACTGATAACAACACTCCAAAGCCAAAGAAGAAACAGCGATGGACCCCACTGGAGATCAGCCTCTCAGTCCTCGTCCTGCTCCTCGGCATCATCGCGGTGACGATGATAGCACTCTATGCAAACTATGACGGTGAGTTACTCCCACGCCTCTGCACACATAAATGCAGGAGAGAGTGAAATCTTCCTCTGATGCTTTTCCCATCTGCTAATGTGTTAAGGAGAAAGACAATTAAATTAAAGGTAGTGCTATAAAGATGCATTTATAAAATGTATCATCAATATGTCAAGGCAATTACCTTTGACTAAGGTACACTGTCTTTTATGTTTGAGCTAAATTATTCCTTGCCAAGTATATTTAATGCACTCATGCTTATTTTATGAGGATTCTAATGTATAATTTTATTTGATTAAAGTATACACAATTTTGTGGCCAACTTCAATTAGTCAATTTTGTTGTGTCATTGAAATTCTAAAGGGCTGCACAGGAATTTGAGAGGTCTAATTTGAGTCTTAGAAGTGTTCACAATACAGATTAGAAAAGATTGGTTCCTTAATGAAAACAAAACAAAACAAAACATGATTACTAGACTTACAACTGATTATTTCAATTTAAAAGACCTAAAGCTTAGTGGGTAGAGATAATGTAATAAATACATTGTCTTCATAATGAAAATTTTAAATTTAGGATTTTCCCACTGTATCCCTCCATTTTTTCAAACTATTAACAATGATATATAATATTCAGGTTTAGTTCTTGCTTTACAGAATTTATTATTTAATTGGCAGTTTTTAGAAGAACAAAAGATAAGGAGATATTAGAAAACATGTATTGCAAATAATTATGTGTATACCCTCCTTTTTCTAGATGGTATTTGCAAGTCAGCAGAATGCATAAAATCAGGTAAGAAGATGACTTTTAAATGTAGTAGCTCTATAATAAATGTATAACATTTAAAAATCAAATGCTAATAGATATATCTCTAAATTTGCTTTGTTTATGATTTTATTCATTATGGATCAATTATAGCCAAGAAAAATAAAAATGTATTTCAATAGTAGATTTATTAACTTGTTTATTCTAAAAAAATAAGTTAAGAAGGGAGTGAGAGTTAGTCATTTAAATTACATGGAGAAGTTGAGATTTGGGAGGGGCCCAAGCAAGGCTAGGATTTGGAAGTGGAGATACAAAGGAGGGAATTCCCAACAAGCAGAAAACAGGCAGGAATAAATCACATCGTTGAGAAGCAGTGAAAATGTAGACACAATGGATAGGGGTGTATTATTGAGAGCTTTGAAAATCTATGTTTAGCCTTGATGTTGTAATAACAGAGAAATGGATATTTTCCTGAACAGGTCACTTGATAAGGCAAAAGTTGAAAGATGATTCTGGGAATGCTAGTCTAGATGGATTAAGTGAGAAGTGATAAGCCAGGAAGGGTGGGCAGATAGGGGTTGTTGATGTGTCTCAGGTCTGAGTTGGAGAGGTCGGCCTGTGGCGGGATGAGACAGCTGTAGGACAATGTGAAGGGAGAGCTGGATGGCTCCAGGGAACTGACTTGCTAAATGAAGGATTTGAATAATTTGGAAATGATGCCAAGTTTTAAAACCTAAGGGACTCAGGAGAATGGGATGAGTGCACACAGAAGGAGAGAAGTTAGGAGATAAGTCTGCTTTTTGGGGGGGTGGTGATTAATAAGGATTTGTGCCTGCTGAGTCTAAGCCAGGCGTAACATCCGAGTGGGGACAGACAACAGGTTGGTAGAGATGGAAGGTTAGAGAATCTCTCATGGGGGAGATTTAGGATCTGTCAGCCCAGGGGTGACAGCTGAGCCTTGAGGGTATTTGAGTTCCCAAAAGGACAAGAGAAGAGGTATAAGGCAGAAGTGGAAAGGACATCAAGAATTCGAATAGAAGGAAAAGTCAGAGAGGTATAAGGAGCTGCAGGCGTCACAGCCATCAGAGTGTGGTGAAGAAAAGAACATTTTGACAAGGAGGAAAAAGGTGTAGCTGGGCACAGCACCCAGCATATAAACACAATATGCCCTTTGACAAGAGATTCTAAACTTCCTTCTAAGAAATAACCTGCCCCAAATGATATTTAACCATTTGCTGTTGCATGTTCTTATCTGGGTTTTGTTATTCACTGACCTTTGTAAAATAATGCGAGGAAAATATCTTAGGATTAAAGGTTATAGTCTAATATTTTGAATATGTGCTCCTTTGCATTTCTGTGTTGCTTTTTGATTTATTATCATTATTATTAATTTTGCTATGGATCTTCACTGCACTACCCATACATACCCCTGATGTAGGTAGCTTGAGGGAGACCTGATTGGGATAACAGGCGTTTGCTGCTCAACCTAACAGGTGCTGTCCCATCCGTGGGCTTTCCCAGAAACCAAAGAAATTCCTTTTATCCCCAGGGAAATTTGTACAGGTGTCTTGGCTGGGAGATATCCAGGGTCCCTGTGCCATAGTTGATAATGTGCCCAAGTTGTCAAAGTTACCATTTGCTCTCTCCCCAGTCCTCCCCCTCCTTTCCCTCTACCAGCTGCCCTGTTATATGCTCATGCCATCTTGCTTTGGGAAACTTCCACTTATGTATTGACCTCTAATTATCTCTAAATTTCTTAGTCCTTCATACACTTTATGTGTCTCTTATGTCTCCTTCACACGGTCTTGTTTTTCCCTCACACTCTTCTTTTTTCCTCTTTCTTTTTTCTTGCATTTTTTTTTTGTGAAGAAACTGGATCCTTCGACAAGTAGATAGGCACAGAGATCTCTGCAGTTTCCTCTCTTGGTACCCACCCCAGTAAGCAATGTGATACTTGAAATTGTGAATTTTAGATGTGAATTAATGTTTAGAGGTATGGCTTTGGCTTTTTAAATAGTGTTTGGCAAGTCTCGACTCATTAAAATGTATTTAACCTCTATCCTTTTTATTGTAGCTTAGAAGTCATACCAAATGTAAAACACCTCGTAGAACTGTATCTTGGCAGAGAAATGTATACAGTAGAAATAGCTTCAGTGGTAAACAAGGTTGCTGAATAGCATTGTGTTTTTCTTCATTCTGCTCTGTTGGTTCGCAATCTGTTAGAATACTTTCATATCCATAGTTATTATTCTTCCTGGGTGAAAAAAATGAAATTCAAATTAACCCTTATGGATACAATTTTCACTCCCATGCACACAGTCCTCTGCTAGTTAAGAAATCTTTTCTGCCGTAGATAATATAACTATTCCTTTTAGAAGTTGCTGCAAATTAAGAAAACTGTAGGGGAAATCTTGAACAGGAAAAAAAGTAATAAAGAAAGGGAGAGGATGAGAAGAGTGGAGTGGATGGAAAGGAAAATGAAGATGGAAAAAAATGTTGAAAAACATGTAAAGTCTCCTACTAGCAATTCTGTAAGTTACTTTTTTAAAAGCCTGGGAAAATTCAAGCCAGAATACAGAAATTCTTGAGAATTGAAAAATTAAATATTGATACCCAAGGTGCTTACTTTAAGTGAAAGTTGATTCTAACTTAAATCTTTCTCCAGATGGAAGGGAATGTCATGGTACGTGTACTTTCTCTTTGATCCTGTGAGGTCAAGAGGCCATCCCAAAGCAAAACAAAAATATTGTAGAAGGCTGTGGGTCACCTTGAAATCTGTTTGGTGTTAGATACTTAAATCTGAGCATCTATGACTTTAAATATTCACAATATGCATAAAATGATGTTTATGATAAACACTTTAAATTAACTTGTCTATGTATGAAATACAGCAGTGTGAAAGATTACACCAGACCTAAAATAAAACAAACTACTTAACAAATAACAAGTTAAGGCTTAAGACCCTGCTATTAAAGTATGAGTAATAGTCTTCATCTCTTATTTATCATGTAGGATTGTCAAAAACCTGGAGTTATAGAGCTTGTATGTGATTTCTCAAACTTCTCTATATAAATCTAAACCCTGTAACTGGTTCCCACTGCTAACTTGGAAGATTTCAAGGAGTCATATGCTTTCAATCAGGGGTTCTTAGCTTTATCACTGATGACATTTGGGGCCTGACGATTCTTTGTTGGGGGGAGGAGGCTGTCCTGTACATTATGGGATATTTAGTGTCCCTGGATTCTCCCCGCAAAATGCCCAGTAACACCCCACTTCCCTGTTGTGACAACCAGAAATATCTCCAGACATTGCCAAATGTCCCCGTGGGGCGGCATAATCATCTCTGGTTGGAGACCACTGGCTTAAGTGATCTCAAGAAGTCACCTGGTGCTTTTCCCTTGGTGGCAGGCAGAATGATGCCTCTCCAAAGGTGTCTGCATCCTATCCCTGTATCCTGTGAATATGTTACCTTATGTGGCAAAAGGAACTTTGCAGGTATGATTGAGTTAAGAATCTTGAAATGGAGAGATTATCCAGAATTATTTGGATGGCATTATGTAGTCACAGGGTTCTTATTAACGATGAGGGAGCCAGAGGGTCAGAATCAGAGAAAGAGATGTGGCAACAGAAGCAGAGGCTGCAGTGATGTGGCCACAAGCCAAGAAACATATGCAGCATCTAGAAGCTGGAAAGGGGAAGGAATGGTTCTTCCCTAGAGCCTCCCGGAAGAGTGCGGCCCTGCCAGCCCTTTCTTGAATTCTGACCTTCAGAGTTATCAGGTAATAAACTTGTGCTGTCTTAAGCCACCAAGTTTATGCTAATTTTTTATAGCAGCAATAGAGAACTAATACTACACTTTCCGTAGCTCCTTTATTTTAAAACTATCTTTGAAGAATTAAAACACACACACGTGTGTGATTTTTTTTTTAATCCAACTTCTGTTTTATTTCTAAATTGAGTAACATAATATACAGGTATAAGGAAGGAATGTTAAATAGATTAATAGAGGAGTATAATAAAAGGATGCAGGCGAATAATAACAAAATAGAATACAATAAAATAAAAATAGAAGATAATGAAAGAGAATAAGAATAGCTAACACTTACTGAAGGCTTATGTGTCTGGCACTATTGTAAGAAGTTCACAGGTAGTAACACACTTGATCCTCACAATGACCCTGTGAGGCAGGTACTGTTATCTTTCCTTTTTGCAGATGAAAAACCTTGCATGAGCATTCTAACCCAGGAAGCAGCCTGGCTCCAGAGCCTGTATTTACGACCACTTTTCCACATCACCTCAATGGAGACTAGAAGTCTGTCAAACTTTTAATACCCTGTGCCTGTGCATACAGTGTAAGAGAGTAGATTGCTTCCCCTCCTGCTGAAAGACATAAGGTGACACTAGAGACTCGCCCACTACTTTACTGAAAACAATGAGCAGCTTCATCAGTGGTTTTAGCACATCAAATACAACATGGAGTTGAGGGGTCTAAAGAAGCAAATATTAGCTGTGTAGTCCTAAAATCCCCAGGGGGTAGAGAAGCCACAAGGCATAGGCAATAGGTTCACAAGGGAGGTTGGACACTGAGCAATCGTGGCAGCCCTGAGAAACAGCTCTTGGAGCATCAAGACCCGGATAAAACCTCTCAGAACCATGCGTTTCCTTTCCTTCTCTACTAACCAACTTGTCATGAGTGCCCAGTTAGTAATACAAGAAGAGGAGGCACTGTGTTCACCTGAAAGATCCATTCAGCATGATGAACATATTCACATTCTGATTCATTATCACTTTTGTGTGGCTTGAGCTATCATCTTTAAATTAAATGAAACTTTCAAATATCTAGTCATTTCTGCAAGGGCCAGATCCTGGTAATCCCCTAGCAAAGTATCTTGGCACCAACTGGCCTTTTCTTGATATTAACAGGGAGTCTCTCCCTCTCTGTGGGCCATGGCCTCCCCTTTCTTGCCTATTAACACCCAAAAAAACCTTTGTAAAGAAAAATGACACTAGATAAGTATTGCAGACCAGCTCCTGAGGCCTGCCAGCCAAGTTACAACCTTTCACAGTAGGAGATGAGGTTGTTTTATTACACAATTCTCAATTAAGTTTGAAAAAAAATCCTTCAGGCAATAGGAACTCAGCAGGTATCTTAGTGGAAAGACTGCTGAACCACACCTTTGTTTAATTTAAATGTGGCATGTGGCAGTTTGCTTTGGGTGGCTTCTCTGAACCATTCTTCTGAAAATTGTGTAGTAATATTGGCTTTAAAAATTCTCCAGTCAAAATTAACATTTGTCAATCAAATTCCTTCCAAGAAAGAGAGCCAATGATATGATAAATACACACATATATAACATATTTTTTTTTACCTTCTGGGTAGTTTTTAAGTAGTAGTACGCTATCATTTTTTTAAATTCATGGTCAAGGTGTGAAAAACACTGATAAGTTGAATTAAGCGCTTAAAGGGAAAGAAAATTAGCAATGCCTTTTGCGCTTATTTCGAATCCAAAGGTTTGTTTTACAACTGCAAAAAATTATCTGTATTTAAAAGGGAGTGGATATAAAATGGAGCGTTGGCTGGGATGACGACCCAGTTTTACTCAACATTTTAGTGTAAGAGATATGGGAAGGCCCCTCTGTAGTTGAAAGGTCTTGCTTCGTTCTGCTTATCACCAAATCCAATGTGCTTTTCAATAAGCCTTTGATATAACATGAAGCTCAAGTTGATAGCATTTTTTACATTCTTTAAGGGAAATTGAAAGTCAGAGAATTAAAAATATCATAAGGAGAAAAATAAATGGCCTTAAAATCCTAAAATATTGTGTTCTCTGAGGCTATTTAGAAAAGGAGACACAGGGAGCAGGGGGTGAGTGGAGTGGGAGGAATTTTGATCCTATTTCTGACTGACTGGAAATCAAAATAAGTTCTTCCTCTTCAAAACCCCTAAACCCATGCTCACTAAAAGGACTACCCAAAAAAGATAGATAACAATAAGTGTTAGTGAGGATGTGAAGAACCTGAAACCACTGCACATTGTTAGTGGAACATAATATATTTCACTATACCCGAGCTCAAAGTGGAGAAACCGCTTTGGACAGTTTGACAATGTTTATGAAAATTAAACATACGCTTTTCAAACAACCCAGCTATTCCACTCCTAAATATGTACCTAATAGAAATGAAGACACATGTTCTTACAAGGACATTGATGTCACTGTCCATTACAGCACTGTTCATAACAGCCAAAACATAGAAACAACCTTGCTATCTATCAACAGTGCATAAACAAAGTATGGTACAACTGTAAAGAGGAATACTACACAACAATAAAAAGGAACAAACTATGATCCATGCAGTAATGTAGATGAACCTCAAGAGCACTATGCTAAGTAAAATGAGCTAAACACAAAAGATTGCATATGTGAAATTTCCAGAAAGGCAAAATTGCAGAGACAGAAAACAGAACACTATTGCTTTGGGTTGGGGGTAGAGAAGGGATTGTTGTAAATGTGCACCAGGGAACTTTCTGGGATGATGGAAGTATTCTAAAATTGGGTCATGGTGATGGTAGCACAACTGTATACATTTATTTAAAATGGGTTAATTTATGGTAGGCAAATTATAACTCACTAACATGGTTAAAAAGCCACGCTCATCTTTTTTCCACCTCTCATGTCCATTTACAAGTAATTATCTTATATTTTGTTCTTACGCTTGCTATTAAATGTCAGGTGCATTGATTTCTATTTTTACAATTCAAAATGAGTATGTGCAGTTTTTGATGGGTACCAAAACTTTGCTAAATAACTTAGCTCAAGCTTTGCAATTTGAGTACTCATTCATTGGTTATATTAGGGTTATATTGATGAAAAACCTATGGAAAATAGTAAATCAACTAACAAGTTAAATTACTGTTTAATTCAACACTGGAAGCATTGTCTGTCTGCCCCGGGGTCTGCCCTTTAGAAGAAGTCAGAGTTACGGGTAGGATAGTGGGGCCAGGAGGACCAGCCCCCTTTGAATCAAAGTCAGACTACTGGGTCTAGCAGAGAGCTGTTACCAGGGATAATGCTGCTTCTGGAAAATGTGTTAGTTTTTCCTATGGGTTCTGTGAAATGTTTCCCTTTTCACCTTGACTGCTAGTAAGTGAAGAGTCAGATTTGTTCTTAACTCATAACTACGGGACCTCTTGGCACACATTTGATTCACTCACATTACTGCTCTCCTTCTTTCTTGTTCAATGTATATGAATTAATTTATTTTATGTATTCATGTAAGGCCACTTTGAATTCTTTTCCAAGTAATATAGGTTAATAATCAGATGACTTGAAAACATCAATAAATTCCAGCAATAGATATATTCAGGAGAAAGGCTGTTAAGTAGTAAACTTTATTTCAAGGAGATGCAAGTGCTATGAATAATTACAGCACAATCTTTTGAAAGATTACTGCTTCTTTTTCCACAAAGCCCCCTTAGCCTGGGAAAGCTAAGATGTCAGTTCTGGCCATATCCTGTGTTTGCTAGTATGTGATCTTAATTAGGTCAGTTTAGCTTTCTGCATTTCATTTTCCTAATCTGCAAAATTGGAATTAAAAGTGTCTCATTTTACAGAGAAACAGCAAAGACTAATGACAGCCCATTTCGTGTTACAAATCCTTCAGGGAGATGCACCATAAGTATAATGCACAGACATATTCCATTTAATGTGTTCTTTCACAAATGTTACAAATTTTCCATTTAAAACTATTGAGAATGAAAAAACAGTCCAGATATTTTTAAAGAGAACAGTGTAGCTAAAAAAGAGAGAGGAGGGAAGAGAGAGAGTAGTACCCTTTAGCTACTCTCAGGTAACATTTTCTTTGACCATTGTGCTCTGTCTTAGCAAAGCGGGTGACCGTTTAGCCAGTGGTTCCGTCAAAATGAGCACAGTCAGAAATGGGCACTGGAATCCATGTTTCCTGTAAAGAAAAGCCTACAAACAGGCACACCTGGATCTGAACATATAGCTATTCTGTGTGTCCTCGCAGACCCTCTCTGTTAGCCCTTCCCTCGCCATGGATTAACTCCTAAAATTTTTTAAAAAACTTTAAAAGCCAAAGGCCAGCAGCAAGGGGAGAATAACTAGATCTTTGCTATTCAAAGTGTGGTCCGTGACCGGCAACATTGCATCAGCAAATACAAATTTTCACGTAAGCCATACTGAGTCTGCAGCTGTCCTTTTTAAAGTCCTCAGGAGAGCAGTGTGCACAATAAAGTTCGGGAAGCGCTGAAGAATAGTGATTCTCAACTATGGCCGCTTATTAGGGTAATTTGGGAAGCTTTTAAAATATACCCATGCCAGACCTTCTCTCCTCCCTACTGTATAAAGTTCCTATTCATTCAGTGGGTTGGGCTTTGTTAAGTGTTAGCACAAAAAGCAATTTAGGTAACGAAATTGGCATTAAGGTATGTAGTGATTACCTGGACATTTGCATTTTCAAAGGAATATATATGTTAACCAACTAATTTCTTCAATAGATATAATTTCAGACTGTGCTACTCAGGGAAAACTAACTCTGAATGAGATACTGAGTCTGTTTTTCTGCTAATAATGAAAGAGCTGAACCTGGAATGTCCTCCTGAGATGTTTCCCGGTATAATATGAGCATGGATGTTTTCATAGGGACTTCAGAACAATGTCTCTCCTCATCCATTCATTAATGGATTTATTCACCTATTCATTTATTCATTTTTTTTTACCAATAATATTAATTGGGCCCCTTCTAAATGATGAAGACTTTTCTAGACACTGGGAATAAGATACTCTTTCCCCTCAAGAAAACGATAGTCTGGTCAACATAACAGACCAATAAAAAAATTACTCTATGGTTTTGATAAGTGCGGTGACGTATACTGAGAGTGGGCTACAGGCACTCTGAGAAATGAACACCTGAACTAGATCAGTCATGGGGGTGGGCATGGGGCCAGGGAAGTAGTCTCAAGAAGAAATGTTGCCCACTAAGTTCTGAAGGATAGTCCCAGATTGCCAGGCCAGTGGAGCAGAAGTCAGCCTGTGCATATAGGTTGGCTGCAAGATGCGGGCAAAGGCGCGGTGAGGTTAGGACCTGCAGGCAGTTCATGATGGCTGGAAAGTACTGTGGAGTGTCCCAGGCTAGCAAGACATGGTGCTGGGAAAGTAAACGGAGGCTAGGTCATATGCTACATGGGTTGTAATTCCTCCTAAAGTCTATAGAAAATGGGTAAATATGTTACAGGAATCATCTAAAGGATTTTAAGCAGAAGTGTAGCATTCTCAAGCTTACCTACTATGTAGCTCAGACCTGGTGAATTGGAGGCAAAGATTTGCCCGTACAAAATATAACATTTCTGCATCCTAGGTACTAGGAGAGTGTGGCAAGATTGAGGAACTGGAAGGATAGCTATAGGGTAAGTCGTAGAGGGTCTGTATGAGGAGGTGAGAGTGGGGACGAGAAGGGGAAGTATTGAGCATTTGCACAAGTTTAAGCAAGAGCTGGATCTTGTGGTCCATGTTAAAGTGTATGGACCTTCTACTAGTAGAACTGGAAGTTACAGAAGGAAAGGATTTAATTTTTTAGATAATTTATTTATTTTTAGAGAGAGGGGACAGGTGGGAGAAAGAGAGAAGCATTGATTGGTTGCCCCTGTGAACACACCACAACCAGGGACAGAACCGGCAACCCAGGGATGTGACGTGACCGGGAATCCAACCAGCAACGTTTCATCTTGCAGGACGACACCCAACCAGCTGAGCCCCACCAGTCAGGACCAGCAGGAAGGGTTTTGTTTTTTTTTTAAATAAGTTTTTTTATTTTTATTTTTTAAGTCAGATTTATTCTACTACAGCTGTCTCAATTTTTCCCCCTTTGCCCTCCTCCACCCATCCCACCCTCCCCCCACTCCCACAGGCAATTCCCACTCAGTTGTCCATGACCATGGGTCATTCATACATGTTCTTTGTCTAGTCCCTTCCCCTTCTTTCCACCATTGTCCTCTTTCCCCATCCCCTCTGGTCACTTTCAGTCTGCTCCGTGTTTCCTTGTCTGTGGTTTATTTTGTTCCTTAGTTTATTTTGTTGAATAGATTCCACTTATAGTGAGATCATATGGTATCTGTCTTTCACCAACTGGCTTATTTCACTTAGCATAATATTCTCCTGTTCCATCCATGTTGTTGCAAAAGGTAGGAGTTCCATCCATCTTTCTTTCTTTCTTTCTTTCTTTCTTTCTTTCTTTCTTTCTTTCTTTCTTTCTTTTGTTTTCTTTCTTTCTTTCTTCTTTTTTTCTTTCTTTCTTAAATGCAAATTGATTTTATTTATTTTTTAAATATCAAAGTCAATTATAAAACATTAAAAAAATTAAAACCATTGTAAATTCTCAGCAATTAAACCAACATGACACCAGCAGAAAAATAATCAAGCAGATCAATGGAATAAAATGAACATTGTAGAAACAAACATATATATCTAACAACATAATTATGATTAAGTTGATATTTCAAATCAATGGGGGAAATAAGGCTTATTCAACAAATAAGGTGCATGGACCACTATTACTTGAAATAAAACAAATACAGAACCCTATTTCACACATTATACAAGAAATATTCAGGTGAGTTAAAAAATCAATATCAAGAATCTAAGGAATTTTAGGAGAAAATACAAACTAATATTTTTCTTACCCTGAAGTAAAATATTCAAACCCAGAAGCTATAAAGTAAAATATTGACAATATGACTATATGAAACATTTAAGACTGTACAGTAATATACATATTAAAAATGTTAAAGGACAAGTAATAGAATGGGAGAGTATTTGCCACACATCTAAAAAAGCGTTAATAGTTTTGGGGGGGGTTTCTTAGGGAAAAAATCCTATAAGCTTTTTTTTAATACTAAAACAGGTTTAGTTTCAACAAATAGTAAAGGAACAATTAAAATAACATTGTCACAATCAGATTAATGAATATTAAAAATATTGGTAATATCAAGTATTGGCAACTCTGAAAGGAACTGGTATTCATAGAAACTTTGTCTTCATCTTAAAGCAGTCCCCTTAGCATATATTGCAGTGCTGGTTTGGTGGAGGTGTATCCTTTCAGCCTTCTTTTGTCTGGGGAACTCCTTATTTCGCCTTCCATTTTCATTGAGAGCCTTGCTGGGTAGAGCAGTGTTGGATGCAGGCCTTTGCTTTTCATGACTTGGAATATTCCTTGCCATTTCCTTCTGGCTTGCAGTGTTTCTGTTGAGAAGTCCCCTGCTAGCTGTATCGGGGCTCCCTTATATGTTGTTACCTCTTTCTCCCTTGCTTCATTTAGGATTCTCTGTTTGTCTTTGATATTGCCATTTTAATGATGATGTGTCTTGGAGTGGGCCTCATTGGGTTCCTCTTGAATGGGACTCGCTGTGCTTCTTGGACTTGTGTGACTTCTTCTGTCCTCCAATTAGGGAAGTTTTCCATCATTACTTTTTCAAACAGGTTCTCTATCCCTTCCTCATCCTCTTCTTCTTCTGGTATCCCTATTATACGGATATTATTACGTTTCAGGTTGTCATGCATTTCCCTAAATGCCTCTTCATTTTTTTTATTCTTTTCTCATTTTCTTGCTCTTTCTGGGAGCTTTTTGCTACCTTGTCTTCCAGCTTGCTGATTTGGTCCTCAGCTTCATCTAGCCTGCTTTTGATTCCTTCTACTGTGTTCTTCAATTCAGAAATTGTATTCTTCATTTCCTCTTGTCTCTTATTGATAGTTTCTATGTCCTTTTTCATGCTGATATAGTTTGCAGTAAGTTCCTCATAGTTTCCCTGTAGTTTTTTGTAATTCTCTCTGAGCTCACTGAGCTCACTGAGCTTCCTTAGAACCGTTGTTTAGAACTCAATATCTGAGAGTTTACTTGCCTCTATTTCATTTAGTTCTCTTTGTGGGAATTCCTCCTTTCCCTTCGAGGTGGGGGGCAGTATTTCTTTGTGTTCCCATTATTTGTGAGACTTCTCTTTTGCTTCTGCTTCTTAAGTTGATCTGTCTTGATTTCCTGACTGTGTGGTGTGAACTTCTACAGTGGGAGACCGCTGTTTTTACTTTCTGGATCTGCCTCTAATGATGTCAGATGTCATCCCTGTCTGACCTTAGGCAGTCTGTTTGAGACTTCCAGGAATCTACTATCTGTGGCTGTCTCCAGAGGAAGGGTTTTAAATGAGGCATGATTTGATCATAATTATTGAGAAGGATCAGTGACTATAACCAAAAAATGGCTGCAGGCAGGAAATTATACTGCCACCCAGGACAGCTCATGGTTGCCTCTATTTGAATCATAACAGAGTGAAGGTAATGGACAGGTTCTAGAATATTGAGGTATAATCCATAAGACGTGGCGTTTATATAAATATGTGAGATAGTGAGAAGGGAATAAAGTACAACTTAAGGTTCTGGCTTGAGAACCTGGGTGATGTGTGGCCTTTCACTGAGCCAGGGAACAGAGAAGAAGAGCTGTTTGGGTAACAGGCTGGGGCCAGTGCAGGAAAAGTTCCCTTTGAGACAGTGTAGATCTGAGATACTGGCAGATCTTCCACGTATTGAAGATCAGAGAAGCCAGGGCTGGAAATAAGGACTCAGGAGTCATCAGCAAATGGATGATGTGGTTGAGATTTCCCAGGAAGGAAATGGAGACTTCCAGAAGAGGCTGAGAGGAGGGGTCAGGGAGGTAGAAGGAAAAGTCAGTCAAGTGCAGTAAAATGTAGCTGAGAGATTAAGAAGTGAAAACAGAGGGAGGGAGAGAAGTGGAAGATTCAGGTGGAAGGTCAGACAATGTGTAGACCTTGTTCCTGGGGGATGTAGGACAGGATGTGTCCAGAGAAAAGACGACAGGACTGGGGGAAAAGGTAATGATGGTTTGGAGGATGGGAAGGATAGGAAGCCATGTGACCCATCATTCAGTTACTTGAGTTTTTTCTGTAAGGTAAAGGCAAATTCTGCCCCTGGGAGAGAGCTGGCAGAGAAAGTGGTACAGTTTTGAAGCCTGACGAGGGGCAGTGTGAGGAGTGGAAGGGAAGGGTAACCAGGGCCATGTGGAAAGGCTGTGCACAGAACTGATGACTCTGCTGAAGTTGGAGGCCGTAATCCAAAATGGCATTAAACCACGCAGTTAGGGGATTTTCCCAGTATCACAAATAATATCTTCAACAGATATTTATTGAGCGCTGTTCTAGTTGCTGTAAATGCAGAAATGAACAACACAGTGTCCCTACTCACATGAAGCTTACAATTAAAAATGAGAAAGACAATAAACAAGCTAATAACTAAATATTTAAAATACATGATTAAATATCTTAGCCTAGAGATGGAAAGGAAAAGGAAGCCAGCTGAATAGATTTGGGGTCATTTGCAGGGGGCAAGGGAATGAAAGACTTAGGCAAGATGATGATTTAAATGATGACACCACACGACGTAGGTTAGGAGGTAGAAGAAAGGCAAAGGAAAAGTAGAGTGGATACAGGGTGCGAATTCTCAGTGAAGTGGAAGAGCAGGTGTACAGAGACTAAAGAAAAAGCTTCTAAGGATTGTGTATGGTTGGAGTATAGGTTACTCAAGTGGAAGATTTCAAGGGTAAAACTGCTCTGCTTGATAACATCAGGAATTACCATGAAAATGCACGTGAAGATGTGAAGTAGAGGCAAAGGGCATGAGAGTTTAGAAAGTAAGTTCTTAAGCTAGAGGGTAGCAGAGGTGTTTTTTGTGTGTGTCCTTATAGTCCCTGATGTTCACTGGGAAGATGGTAGAATTTTCATGAAAGGGAAGACCGTGAAGGAGGTATCAGCCTTTAATTAAGAGGTAAATGTCTAGGAAGTGAGCAGATGAGAGATAAAATAGTTGAGGCTGAGATGGCCAGCTGGTGGAAACCTAAATCAACATAGTGGAGAGTAATGATGTTGATGCTGCAGAAGGATAATAGGAGGCCAGTTTTGTCTTTCTGGGTTGCAGAATGCTAGAAGTAGAGAGAGCTTCAGGGGAAGGAGTTTCAGTTAAACCAGAGAGCTGGAAGGAGCATCCTGTGAGTAGGCTTAGAGCTAACTGCAGTCCTCTCTTCTTGCCCAAGGGAATTCCAGAAATACTCTTCTGATTCTGTTTCCTATCATAACCCAAACCCTTTTCTTTCCTTCTCTAGAGAGAGAAGTTTGCAGGACATACTCTTCTGAATTACTTATTGGTAAATGCTGATATTTAATAATAAGATCCTGGAATCATGCGATGTGCCACCTGACTAGAATTTAGTTCAGACAAGTCAGGATTTTGGGCTCATGTGCTGTCACATGTAATTATATCATTCAAGTGGGTAAAAGCAATCAGCGAGAGGAGATTTTGGCCTCATAAGTTATATAAATGTCTAACCACTATGTTGTACACCGGAAACTAATATAATACTGAATATCAACTAAAATTGAAAAAATTAAAAATTTTTTTTTTAGGAAAAAAGAAATGTTAGAAGGCCACCTGTCTGGCATATTATTGTGGACCTCCATTGATAGAATTAGAATTACTAATGAATTCATTTTTTATCTTTTCACTAGCCTAGATAAAAACTCAAAAGTGAATCAGTGAGCTCTTTCCTTGAGGCAAACTGTTTGTTAGACATTTCTTAGAAGCAAGATCTTCCTTAAAAATTAAAAAAAAAAAAAAAAGGAAAACCCCAACCAGGATTGTTACATTTCGGATATCAAATGTCTTCATAAAGAACTCTTCAATCCAGAGGAATCTGACAGTAGCAGTGAAGCTAATAAAAGCAGAGGGCTGGTTCACAGCATGAACCAGGTGACTGGGGAGTCAAACTGAAGTCAGTTAGGAGGAAGCCAATAGCAAGCAGTGGGTCTTGATTGTTTAAGGCAAAAAACAAGCAAGCCAACTATAACATGGTGGATATGGCTCAGGCCATAACTTTTACGTAGTTTCTTTTGTTAATCAAGGCTTTCCTGAACTTCAAAGGAATTCTTATTTAAAGAACTCCCAAATCCTTAAAGACCTGTGCTTTAAGATATGCTTCAGGATCCTGCACGGACTTAGAAAAACTTTGAGAAAGAAAGCTTTTGTTTAATCCTTTGGCTTAATTTCCTGGTGTAATTAAATTAGCTGAATAAAATTAGGATGTTTTTGACACTTCTGCCAGGCTCAAACCAAAATGAGTTCATTGTCCTGAAATACATGTATATGGCAAGCAATGATATCACTAACTTAGAAGCTAAGGAGCGAAATATTAATAATTGTATTTGTTCAGGGAAGTAAGTTAATTATATGTGAGTGGATTAAATAAAGGAAACATTATAAAAAGGTCATTAACTGAAAAGAAAATGTCTCAACGTGCTGTATATAATGTTCTTAGCAAGGATATGACAATATGTTGAGAAGAAATGACACAAGTGAAACTGAAAGCCGCCTTAAACACAGAGTCATGCAAATGTGAATCTTTTAAAAGAGAACATCAGATAGCAGCAATAAGTGTTATGAAACTTTACATGTTATATTTCAACTACGGTAATACAATTAAAACAAAGAAAAGAAGCGGGGTGATTTGAGGCGTTGACAGGCTGGTTGAGGTCCACGCAAGACCCCTCCTGCAGGATCAGCTCATCGCAGGCCCTGCCACCCACTAAGGCCAAGGTCAGCAGCTCTGGCTCCAGGTCCAGTCAGTGCCCACGCCTTATAAGCTGCCTCTGACCTCAGCTCTAGTAAGTGGGTTCCTCCCTTGTATCTTGGGATCTCACTTCTGACTCATTCCCCTCTTCTAGAAACTGAGCTTCTGCTCTCGCATATTCTGGGACTAGAATTCAACTTAGCTCTTAACCTCATCACGTTTTGCCAGGCCCTGAAGAACTTTCTTGCATCACCACACATTGTCTGCTGGTTACAGCTTCTTCAGCACAGCCACCTGCTGGTCCTCATCCTATGTAGCTTCTTTCCATGGCTCTCAGATGGAAGTCCCCTCTGTTTCTGATCCCTTGAGGCTATCTCATTAAGATTCGGTCTATTTGGACTGGCTCAGACTGCTTCTACCTGAGCCCAGTTTATAATGACAAACATTTTGTATGCAAGAAAAATGTTTCTTTATTTATGAAGGAATGAACAGTTCACTAATTTTGCATGCCAACAAAGAAAGCCAAGGATCCTGCTTTTTCCTCAACCATCAGTCATCACACATATTAATTTTAAAAACTTAGGAGGCAGGAATCAATTATCTTGTTTTGTTTAATAAAATAAAATCTAATCATGTGAGAAAGTTCAAAACTTTTCAGATATTTCCTATCTAACTTTAAGGAAGCAATAAAAGTCATTTTAAAATTCAAGTGTAGCAACAGGAAAAAGAAACCAGTATCAACATATTTTAAGATTCTGATATAGACCATGTGTGGTTTTTAAAGCTTTTAAGTAACAGATGGTGATCATTTACTATAAGAATATTTTACTTAACTGAGAATAAAGGATTCTTTTGGAACGTCCATTATGGACCCGTCATTGTGCAAAGTGTTAGAATTAGAATCCTTGCTTTGGGTGGAGGGTTACAATTATCATTGCTTTTATAGTCGATGGGTTACCTGGAAATATTTGAGTTATTTCTCAGAAATTGCACATCTAATACTGATAATTCATTGCATTTTGATGGACTGAGGCCCCCTCTCTCACCTAACCATGTGGTCATACAAATGATGCCGTGATGTATGAACCTTACAGAAGAGGCTGGCAGCAGCTAAACATGTGCAATCCACAAGAACTCTGTCTGGGTTCTTGGGAAGAACTAGCCTGAGCTTTTTTCCCAGAAAGCTTAAGGTGACTTGACAGGCTGTGTGTTCAAGAGGTAACTTAGAACTTTGCGACCAGCCATAAAGATAGATTAACAATAAAGAAGAGCTGTTCTCATGAAACAGCCATGATGAGGACTTCTAGGACATGCGGGCTGTTTCCTTCACCCTCAGCAAGAGTGAGTCCTCTTTCCCATGATCAGAACCCTCCACTTCACTAGTTGAGGTGACAAAGGCCAAACCCCTGCTTACTGGTTCCCACATGTCTGCTTCCGCCAATCAAAGACAGGCAGGCCTTCTCCTGGGGCACTGAGTTCTTGAGAACATAGCCCTTCATCCTTCACCCACCCTACATGCTTTCTTCAGAGCATGGCCTACGTCTGCACACCCAGCCACTCTACACTCCAGTCTTCTTTCGGTTGCCTCTGTTGTCAAGGCCATCACCCACCTTCTCAGCCTAGAACGCAGCTTAGTATCTGACTCAAGTATTTGTTGAATAAATGCACAAACAGAAGGAAGGGAGAGAGGGAGGGAGGGAGGGAGGGAGGGAAGGAAGGCAGGCTCTTTGTCTTTTCCACCTTTGCCTAACTAATTCCTCCTTTTATTTCCAGTACACTCTGACCGCTGCACACAGAACTCACATCTCACCTGTTAGTTTCCGATGTCTAGGTTTGCACACCATGAATATGTATTGACTGTCTCTGTCTTATTCACCATCCTGTTTCCAGCAAATAGCAAGGTGCATGGCACATAGCAAGGTGTCAGTAAATATTGAATAAATGAATATTTTACTCATTTTTTATATTTATTCTCAGGTTCCTTATCTTGAAGTTGCAAAACCATCGTTATCAAAGCGAAGTGATTTGTTAGGGCACCTGGCACACAAATACAGCAGCAAAGAAGCATTTTCAGTCTGGCTTTGTTCCGTTTATGTAAGGCAGATTTCTCAGTTCTGTACTTCTCCGTCAGGCTCCTAAGTTTAGCCCTTTTCTCTCTGATCTATCGCCTTTGCTAGAAGTCAATTGTTCCCTCCTCAGTTTAATTTACCTTGTGAATTCTACCTACTTAAGCTAGAAGTAGGTCAGCAAAGAAACCGGGTTTTATATGTTTTTCTTTCCCACTATTTTCCTGCTTTGGGGATTATTTTCAACAGATCTCCTACTTAGGTGAGCATTTCCAGCTCTCTAGCACTAAAATATCTACCAGTCTGGCTCTTCTTTTCCATCCCCAGTTCTTTCAGCGCTTCTCCCTTCTCAGTGACTCATTTCTGCTCCTCTTGACTGAAGCCCCCAGGCTCTCCTCTTGGATTCAAGAGGGAGAAGCAACACTCTTTAACAAAGTGTTCCCTCTCTTCCACCATCCTCGTCTAAAGCTCTGCCATCGCTGGTTGCTTCATGCGTAGCATGCTCGTTTACATTCCTGGTCATCTCGCACATACCAGCATAAGCTCATTTATAGAAGCCCACTGCAAATGACTCCTTCCCTCCAGGTGACATATAAAATAGGAGCTTTACATGTCGGCGGAATACTGGGTACCTTTGGGAGTTGAAAATGTGAACGGAGTATAACAACCTTTCACATTGATACAGTTGCATTGGAGGAGTTCCTGTGCACTGTGAGAGAAACAGTCTTTTTTCTAGAGGAAAACCTGCAAGCTCTGAGGACAGGGATTTTACATCTGTTTGCTCACCATGATGTATTCAGTTCTGAATAGCATTGGACAGAGAGGGGTACTCAAAAATATTTGTCGCAAAGAAATGAAGTTTCGGTCTTTTTGTGCCCAAAAGGAAAAACTCTTTTTGGAGGAGGCAAATGATTTTGCATAATCCTCTGGGCTTTCTATAATAGAAAAGAACTATTTATTCATTGAAAAACATAAACATGTGGAACCAGGTACTACCTTGTGTCAACTAAGTGCTTAGTTTATCATTAGGTACTAAATGCAATAGTGCTCACTAGGCAAGAGCCTGTTTTACGATGTTGACTTCATTTTAGGCAGCATTCTAAAAGCACCCCTGGCCTGCTTATGCTCCTGCTGGAATCTTTTGGCCCCACTCCGCAGCCACAACTGATGCAAAGGCAGAAGGAAGAGTTGAGTTACTCTAAATAATTACATCTTCCTGAGGTCAACGTGATTAGCCTTGTTCAATAACATCATCCAAAATAACAAGATGTTTAACGGGAGAGACATAGACATGTCGTCTCATTGCACCCTCTGCAGACGCATCCGCCAGTGTCCAGGGAGCTGGGGATCTACCTGAGAGAGTTACTCAAGAAGCAGTGTAGCCTTTTCCTAACCTATATATTTTCTTTAAAAACCTTGATTATTCATTAACATTATAATCAACACACAGCCCTTATAACTAATTTTAAGTGATACATTGCATTTAAATTGCAGTTTAACTTCTAATAGCTTTTTGCTAGCAAAGATTCTTTTAGGATTCAAAATGCAAATTGAACCTGAAAAAGAGAAATTATTTTTAGACTTATGGCACTTCAACTTAACTGTAACGCAGTTTCGGGGCTTTCATTTATTAGCGGAATATGTTTTTGGTTGGGGAAGTTGGAGGAATCCCTACTGGAAAAATGTTAACTGTTATCTCTTGTCTGTGAGGCATTCATTTAAACAGGCTATGAGACAAGGCTGAAGAATTTCACTAGTTTGGGGAAAACCAACTAAGGATCATTATTGTGGGTCCATTAGACTTGGGATTTCTGTGATTATCTCAAGAAGTTCTGAGACTGCAGGGTCAAATGAGGTAAAAAAAAGAAATTCATGTAGCTATATTCATGTTATGGAGCAATTAAAATTTTAATTGGGCATCAAAAAATACAGTGGTGTTCTGTATAATTTAATTTGGATTCTCACCTTCTTGTTGTTATTTGGAGTTATGGCAGAATGACATGGTAGAAAAAACATCAGCTTAAGATTAGACCTGGACACAATCTAAATTCATATTGGTGACCTTGGGCATGTCAATATTCTGTACCTACATTTGCTTTAAGTAGAGGGAATATGTCCTACTTTATAGAGCAGTTACAAGAAGGAAAAAGAATTAAAACCAGCATCATAGCTAAGAGCACAGATTCTGGTCACCAGGCTGTCCAGATTTGTTACTTTATAACCATGTGAGCACAGGTTCAGATTCCTTGTCCTCAATTTCTACATCTCTAAAATGGTCACAAAAATATAGTCCCCATATAGAGTTAAATGTTAAAGAATTTAGAAAATTGCCACTCATGATAACATATGTCATCTACTGACTTCATCATTATTATCATTATTACATAAGTTTCTTTGGCTGAACCCAAATGGAAAATCATCTAGTTAACATTATACATGTAAATCTGATCATTTATCTGCAAATCTGATAGTGAATGGATTCTTTGTTAACTATTTGTTGGCTTGTGCCTGTGCGAGTGTGCCTACACATTTAAGGTAAATTGGACGCATGTATGTAAGAAATTTAATTATAAACAATTTCTCAAGCTGGAACACACAAAAAATAGTTCTCCTTTGTTGAGATTTGAAGCTCTATGGAATAAATTCATTGTGTGCTTAAAAACGTCCCTCAGATTTACTTGTGTAAATCCACAGACAGTTTGTGAACACTTGTATGGTGATGGCTTTTCTTGGTGATGACAAATTAGACAGGTCTAAGACTGACCTTGCCTTAGCAGAAAGTTAACCAGAGGTTGACAGAGAATGAATCAAATCAGCTCACAGTCCAGATTACGTTCAGCGTCAGGTATTGCCCCACCCCACCTCCAACCCTTCCTTCAGCTGAGATTTCACAGAAACATCGGGGCAGGAGGATGTCATTTGAAAGTGAGGAGTGGATTGTGGAAGAATCCAGAACGCTTGTAAAGAAAACCATTTGGTTTTTATTAGCACTGGTCTGTGTGCTTGCTAATTTTCAGTCATTTTCTCTTTAGGAATGGTCCCCCAGATTCTAGTTTCCCCACATTGCTGCCTTTTGAATGGATTCCTTTGTGACCCATCGTGATTACATTGCATTTTCTTTGTGTTCTTTCAGAATGTTCTGACTTTACCTTAATTCTGGTTGGGGGACGGTGGGAGGAGGGTGCAGCAGGGATATGAGGTCAGCAATACTTTCAGAATGTTGTCCAAGGAGGTTTTTAAATTATCAAAAATTGCCTAGTAAGAAATATCAGGTTTAGTGCCTACTAATAAAGCAAACATTTAGGAGAGAAGATTGGGTTGGAAATGGTGTCCTAAGGTCTTCGCAAGAAGATTTGCTCTGGTGCCTCAACATTTATCTGACCTCTCCTAGACACTTCCAGAACAGCCATAAGCCAGACTGATTATAGTGATTTTAAGAGAGTGGAATGAAAATGTTGTGTGGTTGGGGTCAAAAAGCCAAGGGCTTGAAGAGAACAAGCTGAAAACAGTTTTGCTCATATACCATTCCCTAAAGCTTACTTCGATGCAGAGCAAGAATAGTCAGTGAAGAAATTCTGCCCTGGACCCAGATATATGGTACATGTGCAAACCGATTTAATGTGTTTGACACTAAAATATATTGTGGCCAGGAGTTTCTAAAATCAGTAGACATTCACAAAGAAATTATTTGCATCCCATTTCCACTTAACTTTGTTGCCTGTTTTGTACATTTCCTTGGATATTTCAAAAAGCCTCAAACCAAAAAAAGGATAAAAGTATAAATGATCTTAATTAGTTGTGAATTTGCTATTTTCTACTTTGCCTCCTGGCTAAAATTACATGGGATCCCAGATTCAGTATTTGCAGCGTAGACATGATCAGATTCATGAAAGATCTGAGTTGCCATGCACACATGTGTACCCGACCACGGTCCAGCATGAGGACTGCGAACATGGGTCCTTCCCCGGGCCAATTTTGTGTCACATTTTTATGCTTTTTGTCATTTCCCTGCTTAAAATGGCCCCAAGCATAGTGCCGAAGTGATGTCTGATGTCCCTAAGCGCAGGATGGCTGTGTTGTGCCTTACAGAGAAAAGACAGTGTTAGGTAAGCTTTGTTTAGGTATCACTTGTAGTGCTATATGTTGTAAGTTCAATGTTAATTAATTAATGATATATATTAAATAAGGTGTCTTTAAATTAAACGGAAACACACATAAAACATCATTATGTATTGAGCAACTGATGAAAGTGTGTGATCAAAAGCTCACCTTGTGGGGATCTAACCTTGTGCTTCCCCAGTGATTTAGTATTTGCTAATTTGTGTTAGTAGTGACTTCAGAACAAAATTCCAGTGAATAATGAGAATTGTTCATATTTGTTTTGTAATTCCCATGAATTACATTACATTCTCACTGGAAGGCATCAGTGACCTATCAAGGAGGGGCCAACATTAAATAACATTAGACCCACCAAAAAAAAGGGCTACAGCACAAAGCTTTATGCTTTCAAGGTTATTTGTTGCTGTATCAATCATATTTATTTCAGGTTTCCTTTATTTTACTAACAATTTCCCCAGGAGCTCTTCACACATGCAGAACTTTCTAAACACACATACACATGCATGCGCAGGAAAAGAGAACCCTCCCCCAGGGAATTTACACATACAAGCATTGAAATATTTGTTGTATACCTGTATGTACACACAGAGCTGGGGAGAACCTCTGAGACTGGAAATCTACTTTTGTAAGAAGATTTTACCCATTTAGGGCAGGAAAAGACCTAAGAAGGAGGCTGACAACTCCGACATTACATCTGGAGTGTAGGTAGGGAACCTGTGTATGAAGTGCATCTTGGGATGGCAAGACGAAGTGGCTCTCCTCTGTGCCACATGGCCGGCACTAAAGAATTATATAGAATGGCAGGATGGGTGGGGTACCAGTACATGACCTGGGCCAGATAAGGAGAAACTGCCTCACATGCTTGCCTGGTGCCGGGCAAGGGCCTGACCCAGGAACCAGCACCCTGTGAGACCCAGGGGAAGGGTTGATCAGACTGTCTCTGAGGCCATTTATGGAAAACGGTCTTTGTTTTGGCCCAAATCTAGCTTTGGGGTCCAGCAGTGGTCATGCCATGGAACAGTGTCTCCTTCACAGTATGGTACCCAAAATCCCATCTTCAGTTAACATACTATTGATGTGATTGGAAAGCCATATACAGAGAGATAGGAAGGAGGAGAACCTTGTAGCATGAGAGGCATTGATTTGCAGACTAAGGATTGTCTCCCCTTGCGGTAGGCATGCAGCGGGTTCCAGAGTAGCTGGAATTCCACTCTGTCTAAAAATGTCCTGGCAGCTGGTAGAGGCATCGTGCCTCAAGTCTATTGCCCATGAGGCCGAGGAGCCTCTTGAGATAGACAGAGCTCATCTTCAAGGAACAAAAAGTCAAACTCAACAGAAATGGTCCTTGAATAAAGTCTTGATAATCAGAGAAGAGAAGAGATTCTGAATATAGTGCAGTGTTTGCTATAGTAATCTGCCCCCAAACCAGAGATATATGTTTTTCATAGATATATGAAAGTTTTACCTAAAGGAAGAACTTTAGGGCTTCTCTTTGGCTTATCTGAATTGCCAGCATCTCTATTCTTGCTTCGGAGCCATCGTTCAGTTAAATTTGGGTGACTTGAACACAAGCACTGCAACGCCCGGACAGTGAATCTGGTAACCGAGGCGGCCCCTCCGTGGCTGACGGGCGCGGAGCGTGTGCAGCACAGACGTGTTGGACTAAGGGATGACCTGGGAGCAATGGAGCAGGGTGGTGCCAGATTTCATCCTGCTCCTCAGAACAGTGTGCAAGTTAAAACTTATGACCTGTTTATTCCTGGAATTTTCCATCTCATATTTAAGGACGATGGTTGGTTGACTGCAGATAACTGAAACCATGGAAAGCAAAACCGTAGGCGAGGGAGACTCCTGTGCAGCTAAAACGTGGTGATCCTCAGGGGTTCAGAACAGGTCTGCCCGATTCCAGCAACCCAAGCATTCCCCAGCCCCCGCGGCACCCCTCATGCAGCCCACATGGTAGACCCTTGGTAATGAATACAGTAATTAATAACTTCCCAGATACAGGCTGAGCTTGTTTTTAAATCCCCATAGTCAAGTAAGTTGGGAGAATGTTACAAGAAGATTAGTTTGGAAAATAATGGTGTGTCACTTGTTATCAGCCTAGAACATTCAGAATTGTCAATCATAAGAAATAAGCTCATTATTAATAGAGGATTACTTTTCTTGTCTTTCTGTGACTATTTTCTTAAGTTAAAAATAAACTTTTCTTATTGTGAAAGCAGTACATGTTCATCTAATACAAATTAGAAAATAAAGATAAGCAAATAATACAAAATTAAACACACTCATCATCCTTCCACTCAGATATAACTGTTATAAATGCCCTGTAGGCTTTCTGGGCTTTTATACATATTTTAAAAAATCATGATATACTCTCTCTTTCACCCTACAAACATCTGGTCAACAGCACTCTACATCAATACGTTTACTACACCCATTTTTATATCTACTTATTAAGGGGAATAATTTTGTTTTTAAACCACATTTATTTACTCAGAAGCCACAGACTCACAGATAAGGAAACATCTGAAGAGCCCAGGTGTGGCTACGTAGAGAGGTTGAGCAATTCAAAACAAAGTGCAAAATATAAAAACAATTACAACCAGTTTGACAGTTGTGCGTCTGTTTCCTATGGCCCTTCTACTCTCAAGTCTACCGCTGACTTCAAAGAAAAGTCAGCACAGAGGAGGTCCGGAGGATAAGGTGCAAAACCAGAATCAGACCCACGATAAGAGATTAAAGGAAGGTTGATCAAAGACCCAGCATAAAAGTGCTAGCCCAGGACTCGCCTTGGCCCATGGCCTCAAAATATTCATCAGAACAGAGAGCTCCCTTTGAAGTGATTGGAAGCACCCCTGGCCAGATGAGCTCTCTGGTCGAAGGGAAATTTAAAAAGGGGGCACAGGAAGGAGTTTGCAAAGTTGCCTCTTCCTATCTGTTGTCTGCATATCCCTCACAAATTGTTTGAGTGCTGCTGCTTTGATTTGTTGTCCAGATGCAAGTAGTTTAACTGTGCTGGGTGTAGAGTGAGGAATTCAGCCACGGAAGAGAAGGATCTTTTTTTCCTTGCGGAAGATGCAACAACAACAGATCCGCAGTGGCTGCTCCTCCTTTTTGTTGAGGGTGTTTAAAAGGGCATGGGATATTTCCAAGACGGACTTGTTCATCCTACTCATTCATTGCTTGTTCCCTGCTCTCCCAACTGGGAGTTTATTGCTGTTTGAGGTGTTGGGACACAAACTATTCATTCCCCCAGAGAAGGAAAGAAAATTAGAAGTGCTTCCAAAGTGGCAGGAGCCTTTATGACATTCAGGTTAAATTTGTAAAAATGTTTTGAAAGACAAGAGTTACATAAAATTGGTTAAAATGTATGTTTAGAATACATCTTTAGTTAGCACTTCTTTGAGTCTCCAATTTCCTGGTTTTTTCACTTTACATGATCATCTTCTATATATTTAGGATCTTTATTTTTCACTTCCCCATCATCATATCTTCATTTTCTTCCAAGTTCAAGGGAGTTACTTTTTCTCTCCACCTTTTGTAGACCAATTTCCTAATCTTTTCCTGAGGTTTCAAGTTAAAATTTCTACTGACAGGGCTGGATGGAGCAGGCTGTTTTTCTCAGTGAGCGAACCAGGATGTGCACTTCCTCCTTTACCGGCACCACGGCCCAGGGTGGGAGACCTTGGCTCTCCAGCAGCAAATAGTCAACCTGACACGAGCTTTGTAAGGACTGTCCGTCAGGAAGAAGGAGGACTTGACCTGGGCCTTGAAAATGCCTGAGATTTCTAAATGTGAAAAAAATAAAGAAAGGCTATTGCAGTAGAAGTTGAGATAACATGGTCAAAGGTGCAGAGGCAGAAACCAGTAAGGTGTTTCCCAGCAGAGACGCAGTACATTCATTTAATTGGGGCAGCGGGCCCATGTGAGAAAGGAGCGACAAAGGAGCCTCACTGGATCCGTTAGGGCTAGTGGACACTGTGGAGTCTGGATTTGATTACGAATGGAAAAGGATTATGTTGAAATCCTGGGAGTGGAAAATGGCTTGCTGACTTGTTCTGAGTTCATCTCATGGGGACACAGGATGGGTGGAGTGGAGAGAGGCCGGGGGCCTCTCTGAATTGGAAGGAGGGGAAGGGCTCTGAAGAGCCTGAAATGAGAAGGGGTCTGATGTGCAGGAGCCAGGGAGGGAAAGGTGGACAAGGAAGGAGTTACAGGACTCAGAGGGTGACTCAGGAATGCTATCACATAAACACACATGCACGCCTTCCACTGAGGTGCTGGATGGTGGGAATATGAGGTTAGGATGCGTTCATAGTCAGAACGGTTATGAAGACAGACAGACAAGGTATTCACAATGAGAAACCCAAAGTAGCTTCATCTGAGGATTAAGGACTGAGTGAGGCCATGAGCTCTAAGAGAAAGAAAAATTCCCTGAAGTTTGAGGTAATGGAAGCTTCAAGGAAGACGTGAGACAGCTGAACCTTGGATAGTGGGTAGAATTTGGGGAGAATGGGTGGAGGAGTTAAGAGGGGAAGGCAGGTGGGGGCGAAGCAAAGGCACAGGGGAGGGAAACACAGGTGTCCGTGACACATGGAGCCAGGCCACCTGGTTGGAGCAGGAGTTTGTATAAAACTCAGAGAGGGAAAAGGGGAAGGTGGAGACTTTTGATTGGTCTAGTGAAGAGTTAAGAGACCAAGGTAAGGAGTTGCAGTTTAACTTAGACAATGGCAAGCCACTGACACATTTTGGCAAGGGAGTGGCTGGTGCAAAAGGGTATTTTGGGAAGTTCAGCCTGCAAAAGATGTGTGGAATGTATAAATATAGGGAGACTGGACGAGCATGGCGACCGGTTGGGTGACTCTAGACAAAAGAGAATGAAGATGTAAACTAGGTTAACATTGATCATGGAAAGATTATAGAAGAGAGACAAAGGTGTTACCAATAGACCCAAGGGCAAGGGAGTAATAGAGTTTTACCCAAGGTTTCAAACCTGGGAGGCCATGAAAACAATTGTCCTGTATATTAACATATGAAAGTCCAGGGAGAACTGGTCTGGAGACAGCCCACGGAGATGGAGCCTGAGGCAGCCAAGCAAAGGGGCCCAGGAGGTAGTTAGAAGCGGGGGCTTGAGGCTCAGCTGGAAAACAGATTAGCAACTCCAAGGTGAAAAATTCCACACAGCCATTGTGTGAGGTTTTAATTAAATAATTTATTTAGTCAGTGAAGGATTTTCAAAATCTCACTTGAGAACCTACACCCTCTTGATACAGATGAATTCTCAATCGCACTTTTGTTTTTCTTGTGAAACAGTTCACCTTGTCTGAGAATGAACGTGGGGAGAGCAGGGGACAGGGTTTTCTCACTATTCCAGGTGTAGGAATTGTGGGCATTGGGCATCCTGTACATAATATTCTTCCCTTTGGTGGTAATAATTCATATTTTATGCATCTTTCTATCAACTGCAGCACCTAGCACAGCCAGCGTTTTGTACATTGCAAGCACTCAGTGTTGGTTGATTTGCATTTTCATTGCAGTTCTCAAAGATAAAAGAGTGGACATAAGAAAAACTAACAAGAGTACAGCCAATTTTATAATGACAGAGTCTATATAAACATGCAAATATGATGTCAAATTTGAATTGCAAAAATTTTGTAAGCAAGGTTCAAGAAGTAATAAATGGAGCTTCAGATCTGTACTAAAATGACAAAAACCCATTAACAATCCCTCATCCCTTGGAGCTTGAGAGACATTCAAAAGTCACAACACCTTGAAGAGCAGAGTTGGCAGCTCAACTTGTCAGAATGAAGAGTGACCTTGTGTTAACCCCAACCCAGGACGTCCAAACAGATTTTATATATATCTGAGGTAGGAACTACCAAGAACATAAGTGACAAGTTACTTGGGGAGAGGGTGAGGTGGAGAATGGAAGGCCCCAGACCTTTCAGGAATAAAACCAACCTACTCTAGTAAAGGAGGACTATGCATAGTTAATATCCATCATTCCACCCTGAATTGACAGTTACAGGTAAGAAAAAGAAGCGTCAGGCCAGTTGACTTGCTCTTAAAGCAGAAGCAGCATGCTTCCCTCCCCCACCCCCCACCTTCCAAACTACTTAAGAAATACGCCCGTTGTTTTCTCTCGTCCTTGGTCTGGTTTTTCAGCTGCTCGACTCATCCAAAACATGGACACCACTGCTGAGCCGTGTTCAGACTTTTTCAAATACGCCTGTGGAGGCTGGTTGAAGCGCAACATCATCCCTGAGACCAGCTCCCGTTACAGTAACTTTGACATTTTAAGAGATGAACTAGAAGTCGTTTTGAAAGGTTAGTGAAGTTTGTGTCTATGCATCAAAGGTCTCTTAATGTATCTGTTTTTTGAGATACAACTCTTGGCTATTGTGGGTAACATTGCACAGGATGAGAGTCAGTAACCCCGCCAAATTTTGTGGACCACCGTCTAGTTGTATTGAGGCTGGTAGACACTGAATTAGAGATATTGGCATCTCTTTGCATTCCTGCTTTCATTTGTAGGTATAGAAACAGTAAGTCCTATTATCCCTGAAGATAGCAGTTTTATGCTGTTATATAAAAAAAATATTGAATGATTTCCACTAAACACTACCTCCCTGATCTTCCCACCCCGGGCCTATGTTAAAGTCGCTCTAAGATATTACTAAGACTTGTCTTCCCAGAGTGGTGTATTTTTTCTAACCCAGCTAAAACACTCTCCCTGGGAATTTGAGAAAGCCGTGTCTAGTCCCCTACTATCCTCCATCTTTTGTTCTCCTCATCTAGAAGTTACTTTGTAGAAAACAAGTTTTGCTATTTTCTAACATCCAAACAAGTAGAACAGTTCATTCAGTTTGGAGCATGAACAGTACCATCACACAAAGAATTATTTTTCAGCCATCAAGAGGAGTATCATATTAAATTCCAAATTCCTCTGTATTGTTATTTGTTTCCTTTTTAATCTCAATTCGAAACCACAGTAACTTATCTGTGGCAGAGCAGTACACATCACTGTTCAAAAAAAAAAAAAGATGATCTAGTCAAAAACACTTTCATGTAACTTGGCTGATGAAACTAACTCCCAGTTCTGCACTAAGAAAGATGATTAGGTAAGGGGTTTGATTTTTCCTGTAAGGTTTTGGCATGGGAAGGGAGGGAACGTACATACAAAGAAGCAAGTTTGTTACTGAACCTGTGTTGAAAATATTAATTACAGCTGCAAATGAGCTATTATATTAACGCATTTTCTTAAATGCACCATTTCAGATGTCCTCCAGGAACCCAAACCTGAAGATATAGTAGCAGTGCAGAAAGCAAAAACATTGTACAGGTCTTGTATAAATGAATGTAAGTGTCCCTCATTATATTTCACTCAGAGTGCGCTAAAACATGCGTAGACTTCTTAATACATTTATATTCATTGCTTTCAAAAGCTGCTATTGATAGCAGAGGTGGAGCGCCTCTACTCCAAGTGTTACCAGATATATACGACTGGCCAGTAGCCTCAGAAAACTGGGAGCAAACACATGGTAAGGCAGTTTTCCATCTTTAAAAAAAAAAATTTCCAATAAAATCTATGTCATTATATGGTATCATATTATGCACTAAAGCTTCTAAAGATGTACTTCACGTTTCATTGCTTTAGGTACTTCTTGGACAGCTGAGAAAGCTATTGCACAACTGAATTCTAAATATGGGAAAAAAGTCATTATTAATTTTTTTGTTGGCACTGATGATAAGAACTCTGTGAGCCATATAATTCACGTAAGTTTGTGTGGCCATCAGCCAAAGTTACCTTTAAATTGTAATACAACTTCCACACACATTGTTTTTACTGATATTTAGAAATAATGCACAGTCTCATTTGAATTGAATGGGCAAGGTGGCAATAAATTAATGCTATGTCCCTGGTATCTAGATTCTCAATTTTGAAAATATTTACTTAATGCTGTATTTTAGACATTCATCTCTCTTTTATGCTTCCTTTATTTTAGATACCTCTCCTCTCATAAAATAAATAAAAAATGAAAGACATCAGACCCTTCCTATTTAGAAAAAGCACTTCATTTCTTTGTATGTTCCTGAAAGGAGAACTGTCTGGTTTACATAGTAAGGCAGCCTGGAAACCAGAAATTCATAATTGTTTCCAAAGAGAACATAGAAAAGGGATATTACAACACAGTTTTGGTTCTTGCTAAAGAATGTCAGTACTTGTTTCTCAATTAAGGTAAATAAGATGCCATTCTTATCAAATGGCTTTGTTAGATTTTTTTCTTTAATGTAAGCCATTCATTTAGGTTTATCTAAGCTGTCGCCTAAAACGAGATTTATACTTAGGGAGTATGTTTGGCACAGACTGAAAAATTTAGAAAGCTCTTATTCACTCCCCTGTAAAAGAAACTAAACCAAAAGTTGCAGGTCACAGAATCACATTTACGTCACTATTGCATAAATCTTCATGGTCATTTATTTAAATTAAGAAAGACATTTAACCCAGCTCTCTTCTACAGTGGACCCCCTTCCTCCCTTGCTAATTTCTCTCCCCAGGCTCTCAAGTGCTAGCATCCTGCATGGTCATCATGAGGGGATGGTTTTTTAAGGAAGGTCAGGAGGTTGGAAAAGGAGCAGAGCACTTCTTGTGGTGATGCCTTCTCTCTTTTCCATGCCAGTCCTCTGCGTGATGTTTCCTTTGTGCTGACCTGGTACTTCCTGCTAGGATTCTCACTTTCATAAATGAGAATAAATGCTCTCGTTGGGCCCTGTACTCATCTTTTTTTTCTTCAATGGCTCAAAATATTTCATTATTAAATAATAAACCAAGAAATATTTATCCATGATTGACTATATCAAACTGCTTGGTTAAACATCAAAGACATTTTACTTAAGTTTCCCCAGTAGTCCTGACCGGTGTGGCCCAGGAGGTTGGGTGTCACCCAGCAAAGCAAAAGGTCGCCTGTTCGACTCCCAGTCAGGGCACATGCCAGGGTTGTGGGTTCATCCCCTGGTCAGGGCATGAACAAGCAGCAAATGATTGATGTTTCTCTTTCACACTGATGTTTCTCTCCCTCCCTTCCCCTCTTTCTAAAAATAAATAAATAAAACCTTTAAAAAAAAGAAGTTTCCCCTGTACCCACCTTCTTACTAGGCAGTGACTAGGAAGCAATCTCACAGAGCTGTGAGCGTGTCCAGGTAGCCCTCACTGGGTATGGAGGTGAACTAGACACTGCAGAGCAGACCTGAGGTTCGCCTGGCACACCCTCAGCTAGCAGCAAGGTCTGCTGAAGTCCAGAGCAGGGCAGCTTTGGAGAGAACCATGGAGGTGACTCCTCCATCCCTCTAGGTTAGAGGACCTCAAAAAATCTCTAGCAAGATTGCACTATCTAAAAATTCTATAGTTACCATAGAGGTTTTCCACCTTTTATTTTCATTCCATCCCAGTTATGGGTGTGAGTAGAAGAGAATGTCCCCCATGGGTGCATATTATAGAATCTCAGGAGCGGACTGTCTTATAAATGTGTAATTTAGAACCTCCTCAGTCCTAGATTCTCACACGTTTTTGTTCACCTGCACCTTCTGTTCTGCATTAAAATCCTTCCCAGTATATGTCCTGCTCAAGTTTTCTTTGGTTTTTCTCAAATATCTGCGGCACAGTCTCCCAGATCATGTAACTACCCATTGGTTTAATACTTTGAAGTATTGTGAAAACCATTTCCTAATTATGTATCCACTCAGTGTGTGATTGTTACCCTTATAAACAGCGAGAATACTGGGACTTTGGCTCACATGTAGACAGGCATGCTGGTATTTTGTAAACTGTTCTATATCAACTGATTTATTTTCTTTTGTATATTTTTCATAGATTGACCAGCCTCGACTTGGCCTCCCCTCCAGAGACTATTATGTATGCACTGGAATATATAAAGAGGTAAAAAAAACAACAAAAAAAAACCCTAACAAAATAAAACTACAGAATCATCTGGTGTAAAGTTAAATTAATTAAAAAGAGTTATGACCAAATATATGTTCTTTATGTTCATTACTCTGGACAGATACTTAAAATCACATGCAATAATGAGCTCCCTTTGATAAAATGAATATTCTCAGCAAAATGAACAAAGATATTTCTAAGAAACAAGAAAACTTGAAATTCTTTATTTGCATCTTGAGTTTTCATGTCTATGACCCATTTTGAAAAGTCCATTTTAAATGCTTTATTCCCCTATAAATTGGATCATTTGAAAAATGAACAGATTAGCCATGGTCCAGGGCAATAGCGGTGAGGACTGACAAGTGATCCAGTGTGAGACGCCTCGCACTCTGCAGCGCCCAGCCAGGCCCTTTGGATTTGGCTTTCAGAGGACTACCTAGAGCATGAGGTTCAGACAGACCTTCCTAGCCACCTTCTGACTTTCCCATTGGCCAGCTGGCCCGGGGCGTCCTGCCCCGCAGAACTGCTGGATGGTCTGGAGCGCTTCCTGCTATCCCCCAGGCCTCCCTACCTTCCTCAGGCCGATGTTTGCATGCTCTTACTTATTGACGTGAAGGAACAACAGAAAACAACTTGGCAACGTGATATATTATTAGATATTTTGGGAAGGTGTTGGTTCTAAAAATGTTGCCTTCATACGTAAGGTAAGTTTACCTTTGATGATCATAATGGATCACAGTATAGTGGTATGGCTGAAATCAGCCCCTAGTTAAAATTATTAGCTAAATATGTTTATGCTGAGCACGTATTCTGTATAATTAAGTTTAAATAACATGGAATAAATTCACTGCAAAATAATTTTTTTGACTGGCTCCACAATAGTGAAGTGAAGATAAGGATATGTTATGAAAGGTCACAATAGCACAATCAAGTGGATGTGGGATTTGAGTTCTTTGCAATCTAGTTACTGTGTGGGTTGTGACTATTGGCTTTATAAGCTGTCCAGCTGCTTCCTATTGCAGAGTTGAGGGTGATTGAGGGATTTTGGCTCCTAATACTAGACTTTTAACATCATCTATTGGAATGTTTTTCATATTTAGAATTATGCCCTAAAAACAAATCAGGTTTTTTTCAATCCTAGAAATATACATTTTTTTTTTTTATTTTAACATTTCTGCTATCTGACAGTTGGTGTATACATTTGTTGATGTGAAAAACAAATTTTTCAAATTTTTTGAAAAGTTTTTCAAAAAAGCTGTTGTTAAGATGATGGTATATTTGTACATTTTACATTCAATGCTAGCTCATAATTGAGAACAGGTTACAAATTGGCAATCATAGGCTTGAGTCTGATGTAAAGGCAGTTTTGTTTAACCTGCAGTTTTTTGTTTGTTTTTAAATTTGGGATAGTTTCCAATATTATAAAATGTTGGAAGATTTCACTTAAGAACCCAGATTTCTTGCTAAATTAGTCGAATGGGGACTCCTAGGCCTGCATTGCCATGTGGCAGCCGCAGGCCAAGCTGCGTTGTATTGCCCCCTTTAGGTTGTTCCCTAGGTTTGAGCAGTTCTCATCAATGTGATTCATTGATTTATGTTCACTTCCTGGTCCCTGAGGCATTTGAGTTTGTAAATTAGTTGGGTCCTGGCTAAGCTTCAGTAACAAAGAGACCTGCAAATACTAGAGCTCAAACAAGAGACAAGTTTATTTCTATTTCCTGCTATAGTCCAAAGGTAGGCAGGAAGTCCAGACGAGGTAGGAAGCTCTATTCCATGAGAATGACCAATACCACAGCTTTCTTTGATGTTTGACCTTAAAAGTGTTTTATCTGAGTCTAATTGGTCAAAGTTAGTTCACCAGTCCCGTATTCACATCTCAGGCCACAGGAAAAAGAAAGAGGGAAATTGGTAGACAAACCATTTCTTTTTATGTAAGTGATGAAGAAGTTGTATACATTTCATTGGTTAGAACATTGCCATGTGGCCACAACTAAATTTCAAGGAGACTGGGAAATATAGTCTTAAGCTGGATGGTCATGTATAGGCTTTGTTAAAATTCAGCTTCGGGGAGGAAGGTTCCATTAGCAAAAGAAGAAGGGGAGCTTGAATGCCAACAACACTTAGCAATCTCTGCCACAGTTTGCATCCACTGGTCAGGGAAATACTGTATTTGCAGTCAAATAACAGAGTAGGGATCAGCAATATATTGTGTTTATAGAGTTTATTGTCCCTGAACACTCAGCAAAACAGTAAGAGAACCTGAGGTGGAACTTTTGTCCTTGTTCCTTCCACTACACCTTTCCAACTTCATTAAGAGTAGTCCTTCATACTAGTAGAATTTTTTAGATGAGAAAGTAATTTTGAGAACTCAGAACCACTTACAACTTTGGAAGTTATTATCAGTCAAATTATGTGGCATCCGATGATAGACTAGCAAACACACAGTACTTGCTGCCATGACTCCCTTCCATAACTATGGCTATTTGGTCACCACACTGTTTCCTGCTGACCTCAGACCACACAATACAATACTTCTCAACCCAGTGCTCCAAGTTCCAAGCAACCTCCTTCCAGCTGAAGACAGTTGGCATATGAGAAAAAATCTAATTGTCATCCTGCAAATTAGTACTTGCTAGAATATTTCTGTACCCTTTCCCTCTTTTAAAACCCCTTCTTTTGTGGAGCATTGGCGGAAGGAGGAGTGAATTTGTTTAGGCATGGGGAAAAAATCCAATTTTGTCCTTATTTCCCTCATGATATTTGCTACTCTCGCACAGTCATTACCACCTGAGATTCCTCACGTAGTTTTCTCTGCATCCCCAACCAGCTTTCAAATTAAAGCTAATCCTAGTTTGTCAGCTACCTTCTTACTACCTTAAGTATATTCTTCTGTTTTATTGCTTCACAGGAAAAAAAATGGTGAAAAGTTTAGAGTGACAAAATAATATCTAGTGGAGAAGTTATGTGATAGAGAAGTTAAAAAGCTGGAAGAAATCTTAATATCATTGTATCAGTGTATTTTTGGTCTCCATTGATTTTCTCACTAGTTTTTATGTGTATTGTCACCTTTGCCTGGAACATTTCACACGCACACACATGCCACCTGTCCTGCTCTCTTCCTCTTCTCCTTACGCTTTAAATCTAAGTTTAAATTTTGCTTCCTCCTGGAACCTTTTTTGCAGCCTCCTGGAACCTTTTTTGCAGCCTTTCTTGGAACGTTTGACTAGATACCTGTATGTTCCTATAGTACATGCATTTCTGTATACTTTTTTAGTTAATGTCATTTTTCTTCCTAGAAAACTATAAACTTAGCGGGAACAGTGTCACATCTCACTCATCCTTTGCTTTATTCCCTGTGCCCAGCTCAGTTTCTGGCTCTTAGTAATTATCAAATAAATATTGTGGAATCGGTGGATGAATGGTTGAGGGGGAAGATGGCAGGGAAAAGAGAAGAACCCAGTTTTAACAATGTTAGGGGTCCCTACTTGTTCTCACCTTGATTCTTGAGCAGCGTGAGCTCTAGTGAATCCATAGCTAAGAGAATACACTTCCTGAGCATCTGATAAACAATGTATCCTTTTTCTTCTTTTCAATCTCTGCAACAATCAGTTTGCCTGAAATATTTACATTCAGTGAGTCTCATACTTTTGCAGTCCACATTATCTTATTGAAAATAACCAGGAGGCGATTTGAAAACTGACATGAAGTCACCATCATTTTTCTTTTCTTTTTCTTTTTCTTTTTTTTTTTTCTTTTTTTTACCAAGAAAGGTGCTCTCTTTGACTAGAGAAGCCTGGTCCTTTGCCTTCTGGGCAATGATTTTAATACTGTAGTGTCAAGTGTGGTTCTGCACATGTGCCTCAGGAACTGGAGGTGAGAGAGGGACACACCCTCTCTTTGATCAAAAGCACCTTAATCTGTCCCGACTGGTGTGGCTCATTTGGTTGGGTGTCATCCCACAAAGCAAAAGGTTGCCAGTTCAATTCCTGGTCAGGGCACAGGCCAGGGTTGCCTACTCAGGGCATGTGCGAGAGGCAACTGATTGAAGTTTCTCTCTCACATCGATGTTTCTCTCCGTCTCTTTCTCCTTTCCTCCTCCCTCTCTAAAAATGAATAAATAAAATCTTTTTTTTAAAGCACCCAAACCACAGGTCTCTGATAAAATCATTCCCTAGGCTCGTTTCCCCAGATTCTTTCTGACCCCTCCTTCTGGGGTATACAACTCCTCCAGGGGATCACCTTCTGCAGCGTCACTGTAGGGCTCCAGGTGAGGGGGGGACCCCGTCCTACAGAGTCCCCCTGGGTTGCTGCAGATGAAAAAATAAACAGTTGTTCCAGACACTCTCGGTCTGCCAAGAAAAGGCGGTGGCGATTCCCTCTAGTGGAGAATGCCCCTATCCCTTCTCTTGAAGTGGCTTTTATTGAGAACGATATGCAAGGGGTATACAGCGTGCATGCAAAGCTCATCAATCAAATGTCAAAAGGCTATGTTTACAGAAAACAGATAGAGATCATAGGAAACAATTGAAGGAACACAGAGATTTGCCTCGCGTCAGGGTCTGGTAGACAGGGCGGTACCCATTCGGCCCTGAATCCTGGGACACTGATCATATTTTATGCTCAGACCCCAAACATCAGCACTCGTTAACTTGAGAGCATTTTTAGCAAAGTAAGTTTCTTAGGATTTAATGCATTCCTTTTCCAGGCCTAATTGCTGATCCAGTTTAGGGCTGAACCTGCCTTTAATATTGTTTCACTGACCCCGCTCAGACAGGTGGAGCAGAGCAGACAAGAAATAAGGAGACTTCTTTCAGATAGAATAAGGACTCCAGCCATGACAAAGCCGAAAAGTGAGGGTCTTTTGCCCTGTCTCCGTGTCCCCCAAGTCCTTCCCTGATGGCCCCCATGTGACTGTGCCCGTTGTAGGTTGCCTCTGTCATCAAAGGGTCTTACCTGTCATTGACTAACCAGCCATCCTCTGGGGCCAAGCAGGGTGATGCGAGGGAGGCAGGGACACAGCCCCTGCCAGAGAGACAGGTTTTAACTCCTCAGTGGCCTATTTTCCCAAGGCCTCCTTGCTCAGCTCCAGCCTTGGGACCCTCTCGCCTGTCGGCAAGGCTACAGACCCAGAAACCAGGCTGGACAGTTCCCAACAATCTTCCATAATTCTGAAACTTCATGTGAACAAGAAAGCCCATTCCACTTTACAGGAGCATTTTTTCACTTCTGGTATCTTAGGAATGAAATTTTTGTGTTGTGATGTAGCATTAAAATACCTTGTTTTGTGACACCACTAAAAAATGAAAATAGATAATGCATTTTTTTTCAAGAACTGTATTGCACCTTCTTCCTTTAAGACAAAACCTACTTTATTCTTGTTAAAAGGCCTTTCAAACTTATTATGTGCTTTTATTCTGGTAATTCTAAATGTTATATTTTGAGAAATGCATGTTGTATTCCTCTGGTTATTGTTCTAAACTTAAATACCTCAGTTCCTTTTTGTTGTCAGTACTTACCTCTCACTTAAAGAGAGGGAACATGCCCTAAGGCAATAGAAACCTAAAGATTTATAGTCTTATATTTTTTATATGACAGAATTGAATGTTTTCTTTAATAATTAAGTTTACTTGGGCACAGACTTTAAGAGCTAAATGTGACATTAGAGGATTTAGTCTAGCCTCTCATTTTACAAATGAAGGAACAAAGGCCCAAAGAAGTAAAAGGACTTGCTCAAAAGTCATAAATTAGAAGACCCTGTGCAAGCTAGAAACATTAATTGTAAGTAGTAGAAGCCTACTCTAATTAGCTTAAATTTTGTAAAAAATGCCCTTGTTTGTCTCACTTAACTGTAAGTTCTAGGGATGGATCAGGCATGGGTGGTTCGAGGGATTCAGCTGAGTCATCTCACCTTTTTTCATTCTCAAGGTTCTGTTTTCTTTTGTGTTGGCTTCCTTCTCTATCTTCATGTGGCATCAAAGATAAACATTGGTAGTTTCACAATCCAGAAAAAAGAAACTCCATCTCTCCTAATGTTTGTCAGTTTCTAAGAAAAGGACCCTCATTGGCCTGTTTGAGACATCTGCTCTTCCTTCAAACAACCACTGTGTCCAAGAAACTGGGTTCTCTGGTTAACTAGTTGGTAGTGCCAATGCCTCTTTATGACCCAGGAAGGAAGACCTTTTGATTGGCAGTTCTACTAACAGGAAACAAAATAGAGAGATGTTATAAGATAGAGGAGAAATAACTACTACAGCCCAATTTGCTATTTTCTTGTCTCTTGGTTTTCAATCTAGCTTTCCTTACAGATGGTGCTATTTCTATAAAACACCTGAGAACAAATCTCATTTAAAAGTCTTTATTAAGCCAGCTCATGTGCATGACACAAGTTCCCAAACAAGACTATAAGAACACTGTCTTATTCCAGGGATTTATAATCTAATATTATTAACTCGGTGTTGTGTAGGCCAAGTACATGTATTAGGCAGAAGACGATGTGGACATCTGTGTGAATACTGTACGAATGCATACACTAAAAAATTGGCATGTCTTACCGGTTTGGATTTATCTGTGTGGCTCTTGTAGTCCGAAGCTTCCTTTCCCAGGAAATAACTAAAACTTCCTAAATGTCATGGCAGAGGACCTAGTCTCAAAATAGGTTCATCAGCAAGCCCCTCATGCTGGATCACTCTTGTTAAAGAGATAAAACCTGATTTCTGAGGTACCCTGATTATCTAAAGATGACTTGATGACACACTGCTACCTTAAAGGATATACCTTAAAGGATGTAAGTAGTGAGATATGAAACAGTTCTATCCCTTACAAAGGTATAAATTTCTATGCTAGAGAAATAACATGAAACATACGCATTGCCCATAAAAAATAAGCAGACATTCATGAAATTTTAAAGTGAAACCAGTCGACTACCTCACGTGAAACAGTACTTGTATATTGATTCACTGAAAGGAATGATGACAATAATTTTCTTGAAAAATCACCCACCTTCTGAATAATCTCTGAACTCCGTGTTGGGGGTGAATTGGAATTGGACTCAAAGCTTCCCTTTTTTTAACCTCTTTGGCTCATTAAGCCTGTTATCTTGTCTTCCTTCACAGGGAAATCTGTAGGCTAGGAATCCAAAATGTTGAGTGTAAGTGAGTTATAGATATATTGTACTATTGTACGTATGCTCCATGTTTGTTGGAGAAGGTAGAATAAGACAAGATAGTGGTTTCCCCGCCTAAAGACCACCTTGCGTGGGCCAACGATGGGCTCTGTGTGGCCATACCTAATTTATGCATCCACACTCCAAGAAAGCCCATCGAGATTTATTTCACTTGTGTACACATAGCAAAATATCTATGTGAGCAGATCATTTCTGGGCTAAAAGAAACACTGGGTCCAGCAGATGAGAGCCCAAGGAGGTGAGGCCGGGGTAAGAGAGTAAAAGCTGTGGGATATAATGCCGTGGAGCCTGGCAGGGGAAAGGCGTGCAGAGCCGGGAAGATATTTAGAGCTCTTTGGAAAACTGGGGGCTCACAAAAAGTGAAAATATTTTCGAGTGAAGCTAATAGATGTGCACCCTGGCCCGGATGATCAGAGGCCAGAACGGGATGACCAGGCGTATTCTTCAAGCTGGACCTACTCAGGAAGGAGCACAAGCTGAGGTCTGCGGTCCTGTAGGTGAGCAGGTACACGCCAGAACTGAGTTAAACCCAGGGGGGATTTTGTTTGCTCACTTACCCAAAATGCAGGCTGAAAGACACTGCTCTGGGCTTGGGTTGAAAATAATAGTCTAATGCCATAAGAAATGAGTAAGACTTAATATACCTAAAAATTAACTTCATTTTTAAAAATTTAACACGTATCCACTGAGCTTCTATTACGTGGCAGTTACTTTTCCATGCATTAGGAATGTCAGAGAAATAAGGCAGAAAAGGTCCTTGTGCATATAGGACTCATGTTCTAATGGGAAATGATAGACTAAAAAAACAGGTAAGTTATTTAAGGAAATAAGATAAATGGAGATAGTTTTATGAAGGAAATGAAACAAGGTATATACTACAAGATGAATGACTAAGGTAGGAGTATGTGGATAATTTAGATATAATCTTATTTGATTTAAAAAAATCACTCTGACTGCTTGGTTGACTTGAGAAAACAGATCCCCCAGGGGAAACTGCTGACCTCACTTTGCCCTTTCTGAGCACCAGGTGACTAATAGTCAGGAAGTTTCACGCAGTCCAAGTATGTGTGTTAACAAAACATAAAGGAGCTTTTTAGTTTGGGACTTAGTGACTATGACAAGAGACTATTTTGAGATTGACTGAACCACGTTTGTAAAAAAGAACTACATACAACTTCAAAAACACAGGCAACAAGGCTTAGAAATTGCACAGTAATTTCTCATATGAATCTGCAGGTTCTCCAAACAGTCCCCATGACGGTCCACAGTGAATCCTTTGCACTCCTGTGTTTCTCCATCTCTGTGTCCTCTGTGAGTTCCTCCAGTAAACTTCCTGTGTAACACTCTTAAATATCCCCCAGCATCAGCCTCTAGGAATAGCAGAGTTCGGGACATTTCAGTCACGTCGTGCTTCGTGTTATGTTGGTTTTCTTCCTGAAAGGTAGAAGGCAGAAAATTGGTAAAAGTTGGGTGCCCTGGAGTAGAATCTTTGCAAGTAAATCACATGTTCCACAGGTCATTGGCACACTAGGGTACACAAGTATCAGCCAATCTGACAGGAGGGCTACCTGTTCTTCCCTGGGTCTTGCTGTTACTTGTTAACAAAGATTCTGAAGCCTAAAGGACAGTAGTCAAATGGCATTGCTTTCTTTCTCTTTGGCAATTCCAACAAATGTCAGCTATTGGATACAAGCAGAAGGAGCCCAACTTCTCAACAGAACTAATGTATAAATATCATGGCTTGGTCCTACAAAATGAAGATAGTTCTAATTAGAGTAATAATTCATGGTGTTAGGTGTTGCTAAATACCATTTCATTGATAGTGTGTAATTTAAAAACTCACAAAACTGCTGTTACGGATCTTACCCAACTGTTGCCATCTCTGAACCTGCTATTATAAGCACTGGGGTTTACAATGTTTTATTTTTAAAGAAAAGGCCATATAGACATTTAGGGAGGTTTCTTTTTTACAGGATTCTCTATATTAAGACTTGAACTAAGTTGTCTTATGACTCCAAGAAGATGGCTGACTGGTTCTTGTCCTAATAACTAATTGCTGTCTTACTCACACATACACACACAAAACTGAATTTCAATTTGAAAAATATTCTGGCCAATGTAGTATTTAAATGTTAAAATATGTGTTGATTAGTATGTCCCCAAATCATGACAATTACAGTCATTTGGCATTTTGTATATTTAAAAGTATCTCAAGGATGGAAATTAAAACCTTAAAGACGAATCATATCTTGTAGAAAGGATTTAAAAGCAGCAGTAAGCCTGTGCTCTGACAGCTGCTCTATAAATTTGGAAGCTGGAGAAGATAATCAAGATATTAAGACATGTTTTAATCAGTCACATTGGAATAGTTGCCAGGTAATGAAGCTCATTAAAGGAAGTAATGTATTCCAAGTAGCTTTATTAAATATCTAAGCATCCCAGAAGCTAGTGCTTCCAGCTTTCTGGGAAACTTGACCAGTGCAGCAGAAGCATCATCCATCATCCATGTTTACCTTATTCTAAGTTTTATAGTCTTTAGATACATCTATAAGGATGAAGATACTGGAGTTGAATCAGTTTGCAGAATCAGCAAAGTGCAAAAGAGCATTCTTGTTTAAGAAAACAATATGATTCACAAAAAGCATCCCTTACAGACTAAAAAAAATAATAATCTCAGTAGGTTGATAATGAAGAATTCAAATTACCATTTTCTTCATAGTCACAACCCCCTGATGAATGTAGATGAATTTATATGATTCAAAATACAGTTAATTCAAAAACACTGCAAGCTTATATTTTGGAATAGTTGGCCCCATGAGGTATGAACTCAGACATATTTGTTTACCTCAAAGTGAAACAAGAATTCTGATTACCTCTGAGTAGGAAAAGGTTAATTCAAAAACACTGCATGCTTATATTTTGGAATAGTTGGTCCTATGAGGTATAAACTCAGACATAATTGTTTACTTCAAACTGAACAAGGATTCTGATTGCCTTTGAGTAGTGAAAGAATAGAATTTACAAGAATACATGTAAAAACAGTCTATTATCTTGTACCTTAGTGATTAGGTTTTTAATATAGACTCATGGCTGAAAAATATTCTGTTTTATTGAGCATCAAATCCATAGATAGAGACGCTAGCTAGACGGCCCCTGCGTCTCAGAGTAGCCATGGAGGGGGCCCTCTCCCCAGGGAACTGTTTACTTAGTATTTAGTAAAGGTTGTGGAATGCCAGTGTCTGTAAAGGTGGCCTCTGGACTTTCAAGTTGAGAATAACCCTGTACATTTTGCTTAGGTTCTTGCTTGATAAAACATTTTCATTCCCTTATGCATTTTATGTTTGTTTAATCCCCTTAATGAGTCACTATGAATTCAGATGAGCTTTTGTACTCACAGTGAATGTAACATACCCTTATCACTGACAATCCAGTGGAAGGGCTATAAAACTCTCTTGAAACAGAAAGTGTTGAGCACTGGATGGCCTTCCTTTGCGTTTACCCTGTAACCAGGTCCTAGGAGCACCGATGTGCCCATCGATCCCACACTTGTGTGGCCTAGCTTTTCCAATCATGTTGCTTGTCATCAAGCTGGTACTGGGAACTTGAGTTTTGAGTAAATTTTAATGAGGTGGAATCATAATTTATCCTACTTGTTGATAGATAATAATGGCTAAATGGCAGTGAGTCGGGATTTATGAAATGGCATTCGATTTCCTGGAGTTGAGGCCACTCTGAACTTAAGGCATGTATATACTCTGTAAAAGACTGGTAGTGTAACTTGTTTATGGCTCACCTTCACGAAGTTAAAATGTATGTGAAGGTAAAGTGGAAAGAATTCAGGGTCTTAGAAGAAAGCTGATATCCAAATCTATGGTACCTTAGAAGGTTTATAGTCATGGGAGCCAACTATGGAATTAACTAGAGGCCGCAGGTTTGTGTTGGAGAAGCTCGTAAGAACAGTCTCATTTACAAAAAGAATGCTGGTTGGCCAGTGGAGACAAATATTAAGAGGTCCTGAAAATACTAATGTGAGTTTGTGGCCATCTCTTCACGAATACACACATATATGCAGAGAAAACCTGAGAAAAGGAAATTTGATTAGGAATATATTAGTATTTTTTTAAAAAATACTAGGGTATTAAGTGTTTTATAACTGAAATCGTATTAAGGCAATTTAAAATAACTTGACTGAAAATTGAAAATTATAAAATATTCATAACCAAACGGTTATGAATTACTTAATACTTTCAAAGTGATACCTTATTATTGTTTTGCTCTCCTTCAGACACATTAACTTTTAAGAATCCGTGAAGGTCATTTCTTTTAGGATTTAGGAAAGGATATCTATTTTATTGTGTTTTACCTTTTAGCAGAAATTAATATTGAATTGAAAATAAAATTTTAAGTTAAAACACTGTGATGAATATTTAGAAGGCTTGCCAGTAAATTTACTGTTGCTTATTTCTTGCAGGCTTGTACAGCATATGTGGATTTCATGATTTCTGTGGCCAAACTGATTCGTCAAGAAAGAGGATTGCCCATAAATGAAAGCCAGCTTTCCTTGGAAATGAATAAAGTTATGGAATTGGAAAAAGAAATTGCCAATGTAAAACACATTATCTTTGATACACTGAATAATGTCAACCACTTCTTTTTTCTTTTTTCTCTCTATCATATGTCAAGGGTAAAAGGTGCAACTCCTTAACCAAATGACAAAAATGCCTAGCTTAGTAAAGGATCGTTAACTTTGAGAGGACCTTTGGAACTGTAGAATTTTATAATAAATTGGGCTGTTGACATCTGAGAGACATGTGAAGCTTAACAAATATTAAGCTAGATACACTTGATTCATAGGTAGTAATTACCTATTATAAGCAAATTATATCGTAATTCTGACTACTGTCATTGAGATGTCCGTGAAACTCAGGACATACTTGATTTCTAAACTGTTCAGCACAGCTCTTTTAGCCTTGATAGGTACAAATTTACTCTTTTAAAAAGAAGTTTGTAGTGATTACAGAGCTTATCTCCATCCCTTTGCCAAGTAATATTAGCTGCTGAACATGGCCATGTGACTGTATGATGCCACAGAGTTCAGTCCGCTGCCCAGCTCAGGGGAGGTCATAGAAGAAGAGTTCATCAGCAGAGCCCAAAGGGGATGTTCATGAATTTCCTCTGGCTCCATGGGAACTCTTGGAGTCTGAGTCGGCATTCACTTGTCTGAATGAGTCTGCAGCCTCAGGTGGGAAACTCTGTTGCAGCAGCATCCAGGTTATCGATGAACGCATGGTCACTTTCAGTCTCGGCCCCACCAGCTCTCTGGGACAATGCAGACAACCACCTGTACTCCCAAATTCCATCTGCTTGCCACTGCCATCAGAATCTTGAAGACTGAACAATTTTAAAGACAATATTTAGCTTTCCTAGCACTACATGCAACCAAAAATCTCCATTGAGGACCAGGCTTTGCTTGCAGTTGCAGTGGGGTTGAATGGAAGTTTGACGGGTTGCATGTTGCTCTGTGTTGAAAACAGAATTATTAGAGGAGAACGGTTTCTTGTCCTGGGGTTTTAGCACTTGCACCTTCCCAGACCGTGTTCCCCTTTGATCATCCTGAGGTTTCCAGTAGTTGTATCTCAGAATTATTTGTGTCCCTTTGTTCTCTCTATCCTAGACTCAGAGGTTGGGCTGCTACCTTAGTCATCTTTGAATCACCTATGTATCTCTAACAGTGTCCAGCTTATTGTTGCATGCAGGAGATGTTCAATAAATAATGTTTGAAATAAAGGCATAAATAAGTGACCTAAAGGGGAAATTGGAGCAATTGTCTCTGAAAAACAATTGCCATTTTAAACTTTTACCTTTTGTCCCTTCTCATTTAAAATTGCTTTTACTCATTTGGTCCACTAGTTGGGAAGTTGTTACTGGAATTTTTTTTCTTTTGATTCAATGAAAAAAGTAAAACTGGATGTGCTTGAGCATAGGGCACCCAACTGGCGAGGCAGGATGGAAGGACAGTCACAAAAGGACATGGTGCTAGCACTCTCAGATAACTTGCAACCTAGGAGTTTCCTCTGTTTTATTTGCTTTAAATTCTTGCAGAAACCATTGTGTGTGGGGGGGGGGGGGGGGGATTCTGTCTGAATTTTAACTGGGACACTGACAGGGATTGGTGGTGGGAGACAGAATTTGAACAATATTTTGGAGGTGACTATATTCAAAATTATTATAATTGAAACAAACACAACTGACCTGGCTATTATCCATAGAAGGCAGCAGGCCTAAAAATATTGCTTTTGTGGTTTGGCTGTTCTCAAAAATATAAAAATATTTTGAGAAATATTATACTCAACACTGCAGCCAAAACTTGGTAATTGTTACCGAATATTCTTAAAATCTCTTAAATTTTGCTTTTCTTTTTGATAAGACAAAATAAATTACAAAACAAGCACAGAGTAGAACTTAAAGTATTTTTACCTTCTATATTTCTTTTTTCCTCAAATATAGTTATATTTTTTCTAAATAATCCTTAGTTCTAAACTAATGATCAAAAATTAAATCCGTAGGCTACAGATCAACCTGAAAATCGAAATGATCCAATGCTTCTTTATAACAAAATGACCTTAGCCCAGATCCAAAATAACTTTTCACTAGAGATCAGTGGGAAGGTAAGTAGCAAGTTTTATGTACTCTCTCATTGTGCCATTTCTAAAACATAGCATTGAAATATTAAAATTCAGTGATTTCTTATTTATTGCAAAAATTGAGTATCAAATGAATTTAGATGACACCAACCATTTGACTTCACAACAGGACCTAAAAAAATGATTTGAAACTATTATATTTAGTTAGAGGGAATTCTAAAGGTAAAGGTCCTATAAAGCCAGGTTGGCAAGAATGGTGGGAAGGATGATAGAAAAGGGTTTGGAAAATATTGAAACTGAAAATCCTTTTGAAAGACCATTACATAGCCATCAGAGTTGGACAGTCAGACAACAGAAGTGCTTGATTTCCTTTTAACTCCTAAAAGTAGTAACTTATTCATAGAACTTTCTATGTTCTCATCGAGACATCTATGGAGGTGTTGCAAGCAATAATGGAGAAATAAAAACAAGAAATAAGAAAACCGTCTTGTAGATTCCATTTGTTAACAGCAGCGGACATCTTTTTGCTTAGTTGTAGTTCATTAGCTAGTATGTAATTATCTCTTTTGGGGACTATTCATATGTACTTGTGTATTAGTTGAGGCACACAATTGGGAAATAAAGCAACAACCATGAGAAAAATCTACAAACTCCATTTTAAAAAGACAAGATCCAACTTTTGGCAACTCCAGACCTAGTTTCTGAAGTGTAAAAATCGCAGGCCTATTATAGACCTATGTTGACAGTGTTTTGTTTGGCTTCATTGGACCCTCTCTGATGGATCTATTGAATATAATTTCACCATGCCTCTGCTATGGCTATAATATGCTTTCAGTTACAGCAAGATAGCCACTGAGATATATTACTGTGTTTGAGTGGTTGTTTATTATTATCCATTTCTAAAAGGTAAACACTTTATACCCATTTAAATTTTTGCATAAACCAAGGAAGTTTTATCTTGTAAGCTAAATTTTTCTTTATTTTATATTGATTAGACCAAGAAGATGACATTGAACCTAATTCCTAGCTTAGAGGCTTTGCTTTTGTTCTTAAATGGTTGGTTTAATTCTGCTATGAAAATAATCATGTTGCAGAACTAATTTTTATTCAAAACCAACTGAAACAATTGAGGGAAAATCCCAAACAAGTATCCGACTGATGATTATGATAATTATATTGTGATGCAGCTGACACCCTAACCATACGTCTGACCCCAAACCATAATTGAGTGTTGGAATCAAGGAGAGAAATTCGTAATTACTGAATGTTTTGTGCCTGTTTTTTTCCAGCCATTCAGCTGGTCAAATTTCACAAATGAAATTATGTCAACTGTGAATATTAATATTGCAAATGAGGAAGAAGTGGTTGTTTATGCTCCAGAATATTTAACCAAACTTAAGCTCATTCTTACCAAATATTCTGCGAGGTAGGTATATCAGAGTGCCTGTGTCCTCAGAGTTTACATTTAATATCACTCTTTAGAAGCTTTGCAGCCTCATCTTTTCTGTTGCTGGGTGGTGGGTTTTTTTATACAGAGATCTTCAAAATTTAATGTCCTGGCGGTTCATAATGGATCTTGTAAGCAGCCTCAGCAGAACCTACAAGGAGTCCAGAAATGCTTTCCGCAAGGTGAAGAAACAATCTCTCTTTTCTTAAGACTTAAAACATAAAGAGGCACATGGTTTTGAAGGTGCCATGTATACTGCTAGAATGTGGAGACTGTGCCAAAAGACAAAACGCCAAATGTTGGTTGTTTTGCTCATATTTAGGCTATGATGTCTAGAAAAAGCCATCATAGAAAAGCCAGTTTTTATGGGCTTTGCCATCCTATGTTTGTCTCCTGTGGCACCATGATTGAAATGCCCTGGAAGGCTATGCATTTGGTTATGTGAGCATTTCATGAAACATACGGGCTTGGTTTATTTCATGTGTTAAAAAATAATTACCAGGATATCTCAGGTAACTCAATTTTGTAGGTGTTCCTAGCACACTAGACAGACACACAGATGGACTGCATTGACGTGGACAGTCCCCTGAGAATGCACCTGCCCGGAGACGATCTTAGCGCCTTTTATTAGGCTGCACCCACATTTGAACAGCCATCACCTCAGTCCTGCTGTGCGGGGCGAGCTCAGGAGGGATTGAGAAAGGAGCAATTCTAGCAAACAGTTGGTGTCTAGTACTGGATGGTGTCATGGAAAGGAAATAACTCTGATTGATTGAAATTCTCTTGTTTTTACCCTTTAAAAATATATAGACACATTTTTAAAATTCAAGAATATAAAAATGGTGTTTTGCTAAATCTCCCTTACCTAAGTTAGTCCCCTTATTGGTACTTAAATTTATACATATTAAGTTCTTCTAAGTACTGGAAGTTCAGCTAAAACATTAAAAAAACAAGAATGGGGGTTTTTTTTTTGGTATGGCAGATTTCTCCCCTGATGTGTTTATTGAATATCATTTCACATTTATGTTTATACAGTGGTAAGAGCGTTGGTTTTTGTTTTTTTCGGAGGGGGTTGTTTTTTTGTTGTTGCTTTTTTCTAACTCTGTCTGGAAGGATATTACTGTGTAGTAGCAAAAAGTTCTATGGGGACAGGTACTGCAAATACACCTTACCTTCAGATCACATATAAGTAAACAATGTAGTTGGATTGCACTTTATCATAAGCAAGAACCTGCCTTGTGAGGAGAAGCAATGAATATTACAAGAACTTAGGAGACATAAAAGAATAGAGGTCTGAGAAATCTGTGCTCTTACCGTGCTCCAGCCGTCTTACTCCTGATCAAACACCATTTCCTTTTTCTCTCCCACAGGCCCTTTATGGCACAACATCAGAAACAGCGACTTGGAGACGTTGTGCAAACTATGTCAATGGGAACATGGAAAATGCTGTGGGAAGGCTTTATGTAAATGCAGCATTTGCTGGAGAGAGTAAACATGTGGTAATATTTTCAGCACAGTACATTATCAGTTATTTGTTTGCATTGATGGGCAGTTACATTAGTCCAGATTTTGGCTAAAATTTTATTAATTGTCAGGGAACTTCTGAATCATAATTTACCATTATTTCACAGTAAATCTCATTCTTTGTCTCCCAAGGGTCTGGTTATGTGTCTGACCCTAATGTTGTTTAGTCGAAAACCAACTCTCCTTTCCCCAGAAGTAATAGACTGTGGAAACAGCCACATGTTCTAGTAATATAGTCATTTATAAACTCCTCTGTTAACAAAATTGACCAAGAATTAGTGTTTTCTTTTTGTTGTTGTTGTTGTTCAGTTACAGTTGTCCCCATTTTTGCCCCTGTTGAATTAGTGTTTTCTTAAAAACCTAAAAGTAAACCTACATTTCCTGGAAGTGTGAAATGTACTCCATTTTTCATTGTTATTGAAATGAAAGCAATGGAACTTGAAGGTATGGTGAAAGAATCTATTGAAATGCTACGTCATGTTTTACTAAACTACAAATGGTAATGTCAGCTAATATTTTATGTTCTTCTTTTATGATAATGTAAACCAATACATTCTAAACATGATTTTTAATTAATGTACATATTAAGACCTGTTTAATCATAAGTATTGATAATAGCAATGTTTTAAAAATAAAATTATCCACATATATCCATTTGCTTAGGTCATAGTTTGCCTATACATTTACATTTGTTAATATATTATTGAGTGACATAAAGGCAGATTAGAGCTCTACTTTTTAAAATTTGTGTTAAAAAAATTAACGAGTGGCCTAAATTTGCCTTCTATTCTTTTGGTTTAAGGTTGAGGATTTGATCACGCAGATCCGGGAAGTTTTTATTCAGACCTTAGATGACCTCACTTGGATGGATGCTGAAACCAAAAAAAAAGCTGAAGAAAAGGTGAAAAGCAAGACAGGGCTAACTATCAAAGAAAAAAAATTGTCTTTATCAAGAAATGTCAACTTTTAAGAAAATTCAGGAAAAATATAATCAAGGATTGCATAAAATTTTTAGTAAAAACCTGATCATAGGCAGTGATAAACAAAAGAAGTGCATAAAATAAAAACAAGTTCCTTCAAGATATAATGTTTCCAAGAACAGTTTTCATGGATAAAGGTTTTTTCCATGATTTTTATTTTTTATTATTTCTTTGCAACCAGCTCCAACTCTCCATGTTCATTTCAAAACTTCGAAAGATCTAACTTTCCTTTTTTTCCTTTTTTAAGAAAGTCTTCAGAAAACAAGAGGAAAATCTAATGTGAACAAGTAAAGAATGAAATGATACTATGAGCAGTTCATAATTGTCCTCCTTTTATGAAAAATAACTAGAAAGCCTCTAACAATGTCAAAAATATGTGCCTGATTTTTAATGCAGATTTGTAGCTAAATTTTTAAAAACATGACCCATCTAGTTTTTTATATATCATAGGGATAAAAAAATACTTTATTTTTGTTCAAGCAAAAGTAAGGCAGTGCAATATTTGAGTTTTATAAGGTGATCTGTAGTCCCTTTTGTTGGGACTTGTAATATCTTGTATAAGAAGACAGGTAAGAGTCTAAGAAAATTTTAGGATTAAATTTACTATAATCATTTGTCTTGATAACAATATAAAACTAGAAGGAACAACATGTCCAGTGAGAACGGTCTGTGCTTTATGAGCGGCATTCACATGCAACCTGATTATTTCTTGTAGTTAAGGTGACAGGAAGAACAGACCAAGTTTTGAATCGATAACAGGAGTTCAAAAACCTATTATAATAAGAGAATCAAAGCTGTAGTCTAGTTCTCTTTCAGATATAAATCATGTGGAAGGACTATCGTTTTTGGCTTCAGAGAGCCCTGGGTGCATTAGGTCTAGAATTTAATCCCCCCTCTGTTTTCACCACTCTAACAAAGCCCTCAGGAATTGGGTCTATATTCGCTTTATTCATGGTCTAGCTATCCTTGGCATGGTTCTGTCTGATGTAGCCAGCTGCATTGTTCTACATCATCATGTCCCAAGGCGGTGTCATAAAACACGGGACCTGACAAGTTGTTCCACAAAAGAGAGTCCCGTCGTCAAAGAATTTATTGTTATCATTTGTCTTGATAACAATATAAAACTAGAAGGAACAACATGTCCAGTGAGAACGGTCTGTGCAGGAAGACTTCCTTGATCCCATCCTAGTCTAACTTACGTGCTTCTAGGGTGTGAACGGTCTGTGCAGGAAGACTTCCTTGATCCCATCCTAGTCTAACTTACGTGCTTCTAGGGTGTGATTTTATGACACCATACATCACACTTGAGAGTTCTCATTTTATTGCCTATCATTGATCTCTGCAGTGAGCTCTTTGGGGACAGAGACTTTTGCCTGGCATTGAGGTCTCAGCTCCTTACAAAGTAACTGGCTCATCATAGACCCTGGAACATGTATTGAATGAATATATGGACAAATTAATTCCTCCTCTTGGACACTTAGAATTACCTCATTTTGACTCTAAGAAGCCTGGCATAATGTTAATATCACAGTATTACTGTGCAAATAGCCAAAGTATCTGACAGTAGATCCTTTTTATGTAGCAACTTTTATTTCAGTCGAGTTTATGTCTCTCAGAACACTCTTTGGGGAAATGCCTTCTAGAAAATGAAGCGCTAATGAAAAGGGGCTGATTTATAATGAGCTGATGGTGTGGAAACCTTCAAGAAGATGGGTGCAGCCTAACTGACTTAGCGACACATACCCTGTCCCAGCCACTGAGGGAGTCCTGGGCTAATGAAATGGATGCGCAACAAAATGACATCCATTTGATAGCAAACCAAATAACTCGGAGACACAAGCCTAATTACCCATGAAAAATTTTAAATTAATTAAATTATTTAAGAAAGAGCAATGTGAAATGATAGAATCAAAAGTCACGTATCTTTGAGAAAATAAAAAAATAGAAATAGCAGGTAGTAAATAAGTAGTAATCATCAAATAAAAATAAGTAAACAATTTTAAAATAATAAACATAAAAATCAGAAATGGCATTAAGCGAATGGTAAATATGAACTGGTATAAAAAAGAAATCTCCTGGCTTTTCACTTGTTTAATTAATGTCATTCACTTAACTTTGAGAAGACAGGTACACAACTTTGGAGACTGGAGGAGAACATAAAAACTCCAAGAATCAATATTCAGAAAGAATAACACTAAACATATAAGCCCATAGCCATTTTCTGAGCCAAATCAGTAAAGTGGAAAGATAATTAATTATAAGCTGCTAGAATGTGAACCCTCTAAATATTAACCCTCCTATAAATTGAAGAAAAACTTTTCAGAGAAAAAGTTCATGAAAATACAATACACATGGCACATTGAATTGTCAAATTTCCTTTTGGTTTTCTTGGGAAAGCTGCAACCTATGAGGATTAGCATTAGAAGCTAAATTTCAGACCAATCTTTTGTTTATTTTGAGCCCCAGGAAGAAGCCACTTCAAAGGTCCCTTAGTAAGTGTTATCAGATAACTCCTTTTGTGAACAGTGTGGGATCAAGTTATTCAGTTGATACTCATGGGCAAATTACAATGTTTGCGTTTGAAAGTTAAATAAGCCTCCTCACATTCAATATTATAATTTTCTAGGCCTTAGCCATTAAAGAAAGAATCGGCTACCCTGACGACATTATCTCCGATGATAACAAACTGAATAAAGAATACCAGGAGGTAAGTCTCTATAAAGACTCTGGGCTACTGACACCTGGGCCTGGCGGCAATGTCATTTCTAGCTTTGGAGTGGCAGAAACTGTATGAAGTAGCCAAAAACCATAGGTTTTAAATATTATATAAAGCCTTTGACACTGAAGACAGATGTACGTTTGTTTTAGTTCTGGCTTTTTTTTCATTGGCCTGGCCTGTATCTGTTATTTCGGTTTCCATATATTCCATTTTAAGAAGATAAATCTGGTGTCCTTTAAAGAGTATCAAGGGCAGACATCAAAGTGCTGAACCCCAGGCAGAACTCAGACTCCCTATGTCATCTTCCACAGGCCTGAAAAGTCAAATCTTCAGGTTTCTGTCCACTTCCTAATTTTTCCACCACTGGATAAGCTAGGTCATGCATTCTCTATTTAAAAAGAAAACAAAAAATAATAATACTTGAGAACCAGGGACTATTGCATTCTGCTTCAGTAATATAATAATAGCAAGAGAAAAAGAGTTGAATATAGTCACTGCAGTACTGATTTCAGACTTAGTTGGGGATTTCATTACGAACCTTGTGGTCACCACAACTCCTTGAAACCCTGGTGACGACAGGGTAATTCTTGAGCAAATCAGAGAGAACAACGATTCCTAATCTATTGATTACTTGCCTAATGTGAGGGTTTGCAAGACACAGTGCCCACTTCTCCTTTTCTGTTTGCAGAAAGCCTTGACTGTTTCTTTGAAATGAGCTGGCTGCAACTTGTGAGTCCTGGCGGGCCCTCATAGCAGGAGCCTAGTGGTTAAGACCATAGACTCAAAGCTGAACTGTGCAAGTTCAAGTCCTTGCTCCACCACTCAGTAACTTACAAAGAGCATAGAATCAAAGTTGAACTCAATGGTTCAAATACCAGCTCCTACATTCAGTAACTTGGGCAAGTGTACTTGTCTGTGCCTCTGTCTCCTCAATTTTTAAGTGGTGGATAACAGCCCATTTTTATGAGATTATTAAGAGGATTAAAAGAGTGTTACCTATATTTAAAGTTCTTAGAATATTGCCTGGCACATAGTAGGTACTAATAAGAATATGCTATTATCACATCTGGTATGTAAAGATCAATATAGTAAGTCTTGCCTAACACTTGGTTTTATTTGATTAATTACAAAAGAATAGATTGAAGTGGTTATTCAGCGAGAGCAGCAATGACCTATAATAATGAACTAGTCTGATTAGAACTAAATCCTTCTTTGTTAGTTTTAATGCTCTCTGTTAACTTTATTAACAGAATTTGGAAAAAAAAATCCTCTATTTTTTTTTTAGCAAAAGCTTTGAAGATACTGGTATTAATATTTTTCCCCAAATTTTTTATATAATATAGTTGAACTACAAAGAAGATGCATACTTTGAGAACATAATTCAAAATTTGAAGTTAATCCAAAATAAACAACTAAAGAAGCTCCGAGAAAAGGTGGACAAGGATGAGTATGTATATTCCAGTTTTAATATGTTTATTCAGAAGAGGGTCCTTTCCCCTCCTTTTGGTTGGATTAAGGGAAAGAATCTGACTTAGAATACTGTTAAAAAGTATAATTGTCTTCCTTCTGTGCAGTATGAATACTTTTAAGATAACCTAAGAATATTATACTAAAGATGAGTGAGAGATTTAACCAAATTTAAATTTTTTATTAAGGTGTGTCCCCAGGCAACCCAATTTCTTTGGTTTCTTTTCATTTTATTGCCTCTCTTTCTGTGTTTTTTGTGGACCTGGTTCTCAAGAACACCTAATCTAAGTAACCCATAACTTCTTCAAGCCTTCTTTGAGGACTTACTTCTATACTCAGAATTTTCTTCTAGCCACAGCCCCACCTTTTGATTCATTGGCCTAGTCTATATCTGTTATTTCGGTTTCCATATATTCCATTTTAAGAAGTAAGAAAAATCTGGTGTCCTTTAAAGAGTATCAAGGGCAGACATCGAAGTGCTGAACCCCAGGCAAGAACTCAAACTCTTTGTCTCATCTTTTGCTGGCCTGAAAAGCCAAATCTTCAGGTTTCTGTCCACTTTCTAATTTTTCTACCACTGGATAAGCTAGGTCATGCATTCTCTATTTAAACGCCCCGCCCAAAAAAAAAACAAAAAAATCTAATATTTGAGAACCAGAGACTATTTTATTCTCTGTTGGTTATATAATAATGGTAAGAAAAGAGAGTTGATTAAAGTCACTGCAGTACTAATTTCAGGCTTAGCTGGGGGTCTTGCTGCTAACCTTTTTGATCAGTGAGTCATTGTCAATATACAAATCCACTTCTTCCTGGATTGTTCCATGTAAACACTTCTCTCACCCTAGCGGTAGCCAAATATGAGATACAAGAATCACTCTCATTCATAACCTTCAAATGCTCTTTATCTCTGTTTATTAGTGGCATTAGTAGTTCATATTAACTATTGGTTTAGTGTTTATCAACTAAATGGATGTTTCTGACGTATTTATCAACCTATGTGTTTGTGCACTTAAATCCCTAGAATTGCTTTTGTTAACATTTCGCTATATTCTTAGCTGCTAGGAATAGGGGCTGTTCCTTTTGACCATTCAGCACAGCGCTGAATACATAGAAGATTTTCAGTTAGAACAATTAATTATTGAATGATGAGCAAGTGAAAAATAAATATATTAACGTGATTTGGGTGGCAACTGACACAATAACAAACCAGTGAGGCGCATGGTTCATTTATGCATTCATTTATTCTTTCATGTATTTATTTATTAAACTAATATTTTGGAACACTAAGTCTAGATGTTACTGGGTTCCGGGAGAATCAAAGGTGAACTTTGATTATATTGCATTACAGTATAAAAGCACAAAGTGGTGCTGAGGAGGGAAAGTTTTCCCCCCTTTACCCCTCTTGAGTTCTTATGGCTGCTGGACTAATAATAAAAGTGACCTAAGGCCAGATTACTAGAAGAAAAAGCAATGTAATACCTGCACACAGGAAATCAGAAATGATACTCTGAGAAATGTTGAACCAGCCAGCTTTTTATACCTTTTAGACAAAGAAACCATACATTGGTAAAGAATTGACAAGACAAAGACACTTTAGTTTGTGTACTCATTAGTTGAAAATCTTGACAAAGTTTGGGCTCAGACAGTAAATTAGTAAAGAAATAACAAGTTCTGTTTATACAGCTTTTTGGCCCCGAATTCCTTAATTCTCGGGACATGGGTGTCTCCCTTGCCTTCCTGGAGTGATGAGGGTGCCTGTCACTGGAGAGATTTATTTCCTGCATTCAGGAGGGTCAATGTGCCCTTCTTGCATTGGCTGCTTATCAGATAACTTTAATTCAAAGTAATAGATATGCCTTTTTTGGATATTTTTAGGGTGGCCTGCTCTGGGCCCCAACAGTAGGAAAGACATGATATAGTAAACTGTTCCACCTGGAAGGAAATGTTGTGTGAAGAAAGGTACAGAGTGCGGCAGGGCTGTTTGATGACAGGGGTCTTCTCGCCATAGCAAACCAACACATTTCGGTCCTCACATGACGTTTTGGACCGTTCAGTTATCCTGAGAGGGAGGCTGATTGCTTTTGCTGACCTCTGGGTTTCCACGAGAGCAAATGTTGTGTTGCCAGGGGGGCTAAAAACAGGGCTGCAGAGATCAGAGAAGCTTCATGTCGCAGCTGAAAGAGAAGGAAGGAAAACGGTTACGTGTGGTTGGTGTTGCAATAGATTAACAAACATTTTTTCTAGAAACCCACACAAAGTCATCAAAAAGAATACTCTGTGGGTTAAATTTGTAATCTGAGAAGTCTCTTACAAGTCTGAATATTTTATTTCTTTAAAATGCATATACTTACATTTAATAATTGTTAACACTGTATAAATTATCTACAGACAAATATTGTCAAATATTCTTTATGCAAAGAGCTAATATCACCTGCATCCATATGACACAAGATGTATGTATGTATGTATGTATGTATGTATGTTTTAGAGGGAAAGATTGCTTTATTTTTTTTTCCTTTTTATTGAATTTATTAGGGTGACACTGGTTCACAAAATTATACAGGTTTCAGATGCACAATTCCACAGCACATCACCTGTGCACTGTATTGTGTGTTCACCACCCCAGGTCAAGTCTCCTTCCATCACCACTGATCCCTCCTGTACCCTCCTTCACCACCCACTACTCCTCTCCCCCTGGGGGTCACCGCACTGGTACCCATGTCCATGAGTTTTCCCTCTTTTTTCTATTTTCTTTTTGCTCAGTCCCGCCAGCCGCCCTGTTCCCCAGACAGCTGTCAGCCTGCTGTCTATGATTCCGTCTCTATATTGCTTGATAGTTCATTTTGTTCATTAGATTCCACATATGAGTGAAATCATGTGGTACTTGTCTTTCTATAATTTTAAAAACAGTTGTTGAAATATTGCTTGATGTTTTCTTCTGAAGTTCATATAGCCCCAGTTCCAAAATCACTTTGTAATATAGTTTGCTCTTTTTATGCCCTTTCATCATATGCATTGATTTTCTCAGAGTCCTTTTCTCTTTACAATAGATAATCAAAAACCCAACTTGTATGTAATATTTTAATGAATGTTTGCTCAGTAGCATGCATAGCTCAGTAGTACTTTTGGATATTTTCCATGAGCTTCTGATAATCACAAGTGAAATATGGCTTCTAAGGTCTTCTCTCTCATGCCAGGCTAGTTCTTCCTTCTCCTTCCTATCTAATGCCTGTAGACTGATTGCAAGGTTTCAAGACTCTGGCTGCACATTAGAGTTATCTGGGGAGCATTAGAAATGGTACTGATTACCCAACCCCACCACCCTAGATTCTGATGTACTTGCCTGTGGGTGGAGACTCTGGTACAGCACGTTCCAAAATGATGTGATCGTATTCAACATTATTTCATTATAACTTTGATGAGATGCTTAAATAGGAACTTTTAACTCTTGTTTCTATCAGTTAGCCTATGGTGACATTTGTTTCATTACACATTTCACCACAGTTCCAACAACTAATGGATGTCAGTAAATGAGGACTTACTGCAGGAGTATTCTTGTTAAGTACAGCATGTTACTGTATAAAACAACACAAGATGAAATCAACCACAAAAGGAAATGATGCAATCAAGAGACATAATAAACATGAAATGTAGGAGGTTGTTGCTGGTGTGGTAGAGCATACTATTATAGCAAACTTTGTTTTACAAAATAGAATATTCTCTAAAATAACAATAAAAAGTATAGCATAGTAGAGACATAAATCAGTAACATAATCCCTCATCATTATGAAGTATTATGTACTGTACATAACTGTACATGCTACATTTTTATAGTACTGGCAGCATAGTAGGTTTTTGGTTTTGTTTTCTTTTTTACCAGCATCGCCACAGACACATGAGTAATACATTCTGGTGTGACACTGCCAGGCTAAGATGCCACTAGGCAATAGGAATTTTTCAGTTCTATGATAATCTTATGGGACCATCATATATATGGTGGCATTGACCGAAATGTTATGCAGAGTGTGACTATATATAAAATGATTTACTTCCTGTAACACCATTATTTTCTTACAGTCCATAAAGAAAACATAAACCTCTAAAAAGAAAAAGATGTACGAGAACAAAACAAAATGAATTTTTCTCTTGTTTTTAAAGTTGATGCTGTTTTGTTAGTTTCTGGGAACAAAACTTTTCTATAATATAATTGGGACAGGGAGTACCAGTGTTTATAAGTCATGACTGTTGAGCCGTGGAGTTACTTTTTATAAACTAAAGAGACTTATTTCATTGCTGAATCTTTCCCACATTTTGTCCATCAAAATAAAAACATTGAGTAGCTACAGTGTGTGCAAAGCACTGCGCTAATAAGCCCTGTAGAGGGGAAAGACATCCATAAGATGTGGCCCTTCACTGGGCAGCTCACAATCCAGTGAAAAAAGGCAGGTGAGTAGCAACTAAATCAGATGAAAGGCAGCTTGGGTGGTGCTGTTACAAGGAAATAAAGTGCTAGGGCAGCACTCTTTTTAAAACCACAATTAAATCTTTACTTATTAATAAAACATTCCCTGGAAGCATGTCAGCATTTCAATAACTGTTGGAGTGAACAGAGGATTCACTGAAAACAAAACACAACAAAATGCTTGGTTCCTTTCTGTCTTCCCCTTCATAGCATCAAGCCTGCTGTTTTTTCTGATTGGATGGTGGGAAGCCCCTGAAACAGGTGGGACCCCTGAGGCAGACAGCCCGCCATCAGTGGCTCTGGGTGGTTCTTCCTGAAAGGCCAACACCACCAAAATGGCAGAGAGGTTGGTACCATGGGAAGTAATATAGTTTTGCCACAGCTTTGAGTCAGTAGCACCCTTTTGTGTCTGCCTGTAACTACTTGTGGCCTTTTAAAAGCCATGCAGTGTCCTTATTTTACAAAATGAACAGGTTGATTTAGATTGTATGGCATCTCTAAGGTCCTTTCTAGCATTAATGGCCCTGACTGTGAAGCTTTGATAGGAGCTGGGATGTTTTCCTCCTTGGCTTCTCCACATTAAATGAGCCAAGAAGAAAAGAACATATTCTTTAGAGGTAGGGAAGTACCTCGCCTCTTTCTAAAATATCCCTTCGGATTTTTTGCTTCACAGATGTGTCTAGAATCACTTTTCTTTCTAAGTAAGTCCTGTGCCAGTGAATTTGATTTCACTGAGAGAGAGAGAGAGAGAGAGAGAGAGAGAAAGAGAGAGAGAGAGAGTTCGTTGTGTGGGACTTGTATGGTAAATGAGATGGCACAGAGGTGGGGCATTAATAGGACCTGTCCCAGGTGGATGTGCCGAGTGCTGGAGGCCTGGGGTACAAGTGAATCTCTGTGAGTGTAGATTTATGGGGAAGATTTATGGGGAAGGCTTATCAAGTACTACTCAGCAAGAAAGGCAGAATAACAAATAGACTGAAGTTGGACAAATCACTGACTCCCATGGAAGCATCTGCCGAGTGCTGCTCATGTTCAGCATATGCGTAATAGATAAAAATTGTAATCTTTTATACTCTCTTTAAACCAACCAACTTAGCAATTTTCTAATGTGTTTTAGAGTTATAAAGAAAACACATTTCATCAGCAAAAATACTTATGTTTTTTAATTAGCACCTAAAGAGGGTTTTGGTTTTTTTTTTTTAATTTTCAGTTAGGGAGGGAGAAATAGGGAGAGAAGATAAATAATTTATTGGTTGAAGTTTTAAACGGAGAGAACTTTGCAAAAGAATTCTGGGACTTTTATGGCAGCGTGCCCTCCTGAGAAGGGGATATCCAGAGGACACACTGCTTCCCTCCAGCTGCCACAGCTCCCCGCGGCCCGCAGAAAGCACTGCCTGGCCGCTGAGGCCTGTGCCCTCCGCCCTCCGCCCTCCGCCCTCCGCCCTCCGCCCTCCGCCCTCCGCGGGTCCCAGCGTGAGAAGGGTCAGCACTCGGAGCCTGGAGGGCCCATCCATGTGCGCAGGCCCACATCTGTATGGGATGCCTATCATGTTTCCAAACTGTTCTAAACCCTAGAAATACAATGAAGAACAAAACATAAAATAAACAAATAGGACTACTCCAAACTAAAAAGTTTCTGCACACTAAAGCAAATAATCAACAAAGAGGCAACTCTTGGAATGGGAGAAACTACTTCCAGATCATATGTATGATAAGCAGTTCATCTCCAAAATATACAAGGAGTTTCTACAACTCAATAAATACAAAAAAACAAAATAAATATCAAAAAAACAAAAACAAAAACTAGTAATTCAATTTAATAATGGGTCAAGGGCTTGAACAGACATTTCTCCAAAGAAGATATACAACTGGATACCAGGTATATGAAAAAGTGCTCAACATCACTAATCATCAGGGAAACGCAATCAGAACCACAAGGAAATATCACATCACTCCTGTCAGGATGGCTATTATTTAAAAAAGAAAAGAAAAAAAAGAGATAGTGTTGGCGAAGACATGGAGAAACCCTTATTCTGTTCATGGGAATGCAAATTGGAGCAGTTGCTATGGAAAACAGTATGAAGGCTCCTCAAAAAAATTAGAAATAGAAATACCATATAACCCAAAAATCCCACTTCTAGGAATATATTCAAAAGAGTTGAAATCAGGATCACAAAGGGATATTGGTACTCCAGCTTTCATTGCAGCACCGTTCACAACAGCTAGATGTGGAAACAACCTGTTTCAAACCATTGACAGTTAATGGATAAAGAAAATAAAGTATATGCAAACTAGTTGGTCTTTTAAAAGAAGGAAATTGTGCAATATGTAACAACACGGATAAACCTGGGGACATCATGCTAAATGGAATAAGCCAGACAGAGAAAGCATACTGCATAATTCTACTTATATGAGGTATCTAAGATATCAAATTCATAAAATCAGAGAAAGGAATCATAGTTCATGTTACCAGTGAGAATCAGGCTCTTCCAGGAGATCACGAGGAAAGTGTTCCAAGGACCCACGCCCAGGGCATGGTGATGTGGCAGGGTTTATTCATGTGGAAATGATTTTCACTGGCAAAATTACCACAGGTTGGGGTTGGGAAGTTATTAATAAACAGGCATAACATTTCAGTTAAGCAAGATGAGTAAGATCTAGAGATCTACTTGTACAGCATTGTACCTATACTCAACGGTAATGTATTTACACTTAAATGTGTTAAGAAGATACATCTTATGTAGGTGTTCTTAACAGTTTTTAAAGAGAACAAAACCTGGGACATTCCTGCCTTCGTGGAGTTAAAATCTAATGAGCTAGACAGACAATAGACTTAAAATGTTATGTCGTTGCTAAGTGTTATAGGAGATGGAAGAGGTTTCAGTTCTTTTCTGAAAGATCCCAAATTATTCTAAATCAGGAGGAAAAGTCAACAAAAGGAAATTCTGACAGAAATGATCCACCCACCAAGAACTGCCAGATTGGGAATTTCTCTGTATTTGGCACTTGGGGGTGCACCCATTTGTGCATGTACACACATACAAAGTTACTGAAAACTAAAAAGAGTGCTTGTTGCCGAGCCTAAAACCACATACAACCAACTGATGACTTTTAGGAAGAAAATCGAGTAGTGACTTCCACTGCCTTTTGTTGAAAGAGAATCGGATTCTCTCAATTTAACGTCAAAATAGGAGCTCTTGCCCTCACCTCTCAGATGGTGTGAGGATTCGCGCAGAGTATTTCAGTTATGTCAACAACTCCTACATGACAACAATGACCAGTTTAATGAGGCTCTTTGGACCTACCGTGCTTTTGCCGATGGAGAAAAAATTGCACCTTCTAGAACAGTGGAAGGAGTTCCTGTGTGGAGTCCAGGCGCTATGGCAGTGGGGATGGTGAGGTTCAGGTGGAGGGAGCAGGCAGCCCTGAGTTAAGGTTTCTGCTCTGAAACTTATTAGCTGTGTGAACTTAGACAACCTAAAAGATACCCCTGCGCCTCAATGATTCCTTTATACACTAAGATAATAACATCTACCTTTGCCTTGTGGGGTTGTTGTGTTGTATGTTGTGCGATGTGGCCGCCGCATAACATAGGTGCTCATTAAGTCATAGCTGCTTTTGTTATTGTCTGCTCAGGGCTGGACTTCAGGGTGGTGTAGAGGCCAACATTCTCAACCTTATTAGGATAAGAGGGAGCCCCTGTGGAGTGAAGGGGCTCAGAACAAGCCTCCCCAGAATGAAATATCACAGCACTCCTGTCAGGATGTGCCACTTAGATGCAGATTATTTTGAACTGAAGACAAGGCCCAAAAGACTCAGAGACAGCTTTTTACCTCTCTCATACATGCGCTAAAAAATAAAATACAATAAAATAGTAATAAAAAACAACTTTGAAGAAGACTAATACTAGAGATAATTAGAGTGTGAGCTAGCTGCAGGGAACTCAGCAGGGCTGTTTCAATTTCTGTGTCCTGTTGTCTTGCAAGGCGGGGCGGGGCAAGGCAGACTTTGTTTACCACGCATTTGCTCTCCCCACCTTCCTGTGAATTGACTTCCTTCCCTTTGCAGCCCTCCTGCTTAGCTTGAAATGCCATGTAAGTCTCAACTGCCTGGCTGTCTTTGGGCTTCTCAAGCCTATAAGGCTCCACTACATAAATTTGTAGTTAAATTCGGTTTTGTTTTCCTGTTAATCTGCTTTATGTTAATTATTAGATCAGCCAAAAGTACCTAGAAAGGTTGAGGGGGAAAAATTTCCCCTCCACAGAAGCAATTTAAAAATGAGCATTTCCATTTTCAAAGAGGTTGGCAAGAAAATGGCATTCATCATTGTAATGAAATTTTGTGTCTGATTTAGAGAAGGGGATTTGACTGGAGGGTGATAGGATCCTATTTCTCCTTAGTTTACATGTTTTTTTTTTCCAATTGTATCACTTAGTTTATATATATCAGAAAAGAGTTTGATAACCATTCTGTGCCTTAGTTTCTATGCCTGAAAATTGGGTGTTTCATTTATATTACATGGATGGTTTGGGAGACAAATGAAGGTATATAGAAAGCTTGGAAGTCTCGATGAGTTAATAGTAATAAATGTAAAGAATTACAGTGGTTACTGTGATTACAAAATGAGAAGTCTCTTTTTCAGGAGCCCTTGAGGAGGACAGAGAAAATCACTGTATTGCTCTCATGATTTCAAAGGAGTTACTTTAAGACCACGAGATGCTGAGAAATTGAACACTCTGTTCAATTTACAGTGCTGTCGTTTTAAGTTTTAAAGTTACACATGAGTGGATGAAAGAGAAGTTTTATTCCAGGTGTTTTTACAACCCAGTGGGGTTTATTATGTCCAAAAAGCTATAGAGTCAGGCTGTCGGCTTCTGCTTTCCTTCCCTGCTATAAAAATGATGTTTGTGTGCCTTCGGTTTATCACCACTTAGGTTCTTCAGGGTAATGAGAGCTAGAAGAGAAACACCTGGTCCCCCTCTCGAGCGTGTTGCAGTTATATTTCCCATCCACGCTGTTGGCCCGGCTTGGAGGGCCATGCTGCATATAGCTGCCCTTCTTTGTTCCACTATCGATAGCCCCAAAGAACAAGTTTACCTGCAAAATTGTGTCTCAGAAATTAAAAACAAAGTTTTCTTACTTCTCCTGTGTCAGGTTTGGTACGTGCTCAGGAGGCTGCCAGTGTCTGACCTTCACACCCTAACGACATCTTTAGGTAGCTGGCACCACCCATTATTTTAGGGGAAGAACCACCACCATTTGGCTTTCTCTTCTGCTGTGCCCTTTTCTCTTTTCTGTACTGCTCTTCATGGTTGAATTTGTCTGTTTTATAAATTGGAAGCTTCTTCTGAAGCTGAGGCTACGTCCAAATCAAAAGAACTTATCATTTTGTTTCATCACCATTTAATTTGAAAAATATTTTCTTTGCACAGTTTTTTTCCACTTTTTTAATTTTTATTTTTTTAATTACAGTTTACATTCAATGTTATTTTGTATTACTTTCAGGTGTATAACCTAGTGGTTAGACAATCATACACTTTATAGAGTGTCACCCTGATACTTCCAGTACCCATGTGGCACCATATGCATGCATAGTTATTACAATACTATTGACTATATTCCCTATGTTATACATCCATCCCCATGATTATTTTGTAACTACTAATTTGTACTTCGTAACCCCTCAACTGTTCATTTAGCTTCTTGATCATAAATTTTTGACATTGAACTTCTAGGTGTTATCTTCACTTTATTTACAATGTAATGATCGAATCACAGTTCTTCAAGTTCTGATCATTCCCAGGGACAGTATGTCTTGGGCAAATGAATCTGTGTAAATCACCCAGAGATGATCTGAGGACACATAGTGAGATATCTCAAGGAAGGAAAGGCAAACACTAAACACTAGTACTCTGTGAACCTAACCACCATAGTTCTAATTTTATTTAAATATTCTGTGGTCATATATAGCTACCTATTGAAGGTACAATTCACAGTGGAGATTTTACTATGTGAAAATCTCCCTGCTGCAAAGTTATAAACATTAATCAAAATGCAGCCTTAAGCCCTTCAAAGTAATGTAACAGAAGAACACCAAGGCACCAAAACAAAAGGTATGACATTTATTTTTACAAAAGCAATAAACATGAGATGGGTAATATTCATTCATCTATGTCCTACTTTTGAGATCTGTTGCTGTCTAAAATGTTAGTTTCATATGTCTAGTTCCTTTCCTCTGTGCATATTTTTTTAAAAATGTGTGGGCTGGCACCTTTCATAACAGTAACAATGCGTTATTAGCACTGTGCCTGAATTCCCAACCAACTATTTGGATATTATTTGTGATTACCCATCAAAACCCATGCACAGTATAGTATCACTATGTCAGAAGTCCATAATTGAGAAACTGAAACTTACAACAGCTGAGACCTGGAAATATGTTAAATGAATTTTTATAACAATTAAAATAATTAAGCTATTTATGCATAAAATCTACTGCCATATTGCTATCAAAATGCTGAGGATACATCAGAGATATCTTTCTACAGTCACCACAAGAAACAGTCCCCTCAGCAACATGATGAGCACACTTTCCATTTTGCCCTTCCTGCTGGACAACTTAGAACCATACTTGAACCTCAGTAATAATAACTGTGTGAATGCATGTAAAGCTAGACCTAATACATCATTTCTCCAGATCATGACTTTCACTTATATAAATCTTTTGTTTCATAATATTTTTTGGTCACACAAACAAAATTTACTTGGGTTGTACAGTTTCTGATCTCTCAATTTTAGCCTAACACTCCTGGGTTTACAAATACATGTTGTTGTTATAAGTCACCACAAGTCATGTGGGAAGCAAGTGGAGTTTAATTAAAATAAATAAAATTATGTGCTTGTAATCATCAACCTTCAAGAAATTAAAATATTGATGACTCCGCTGTAATTAAACTAGGGAGGACCGATGTATCACCACATCATCCTGTTTGAAAATGTTTTTCTCTGTTTAAAACAACATCAGACTAACTAAGAAACACATTGATCAACCATCCCCTCTCCCACACTTTCTATCTCCAAACTTCTTTTTTTTCCTAAAGAAATATTCACAGAAATGTTATCTGGATTTCTCTTAAAATCCCAAATCCTTTATATGAATGTCTTAGTCATGTTATTGGAGATCTAAAACTCATACTTAATTAGCATTTATCAGACACGTTATATATGGCTCTTTCTCAGTTATTTTTAAGAGAGAAAAATGGGACTCACGTCTGACCTCTTGGAACAGTTACTGAAACTGTAGCTCAGTGGTGATTTGGGCAGCTGACTTTGCGCTGCTGACCTCACAAGCAGGACCTGGAAACTGTTCTGATTTAATCTCTCTGTACTAATTACTGTAAGCTCCCCTTGGAGCAGGGTAGTAATTGCCACACTAATTGTTGCTCTGAAAATGGACTAACTACAATGAAGTTGTCTTTTTAAGTGTATGCATATGCTGGCATTTAAGAGATTAATCTGAAGGTAAAGTGTCCATTTTTCAATTAGTATATAAGGATGCATATTAATCTATTAGACTAATACATTAAACTAATATATATTAGTATGTTAAGATGGGAATAACACTTCTGGTACACAAGAGTGCTTGTTTATGATTATTGATATGCAGTCTTTATAACATCTGAGATGAAAAACAAGGGAACATTGGCATCTATCCTTTTGCTTAGCACTACTCTTGAGTTACTGTCTTGGAGCTTATTTTTTCCGTTTTCTCATTCAGTCTTATAGTTATTCTCATCTCCTGAACAAAACTAGAGTCTTCTGAATTCAGAAGTTGTATTTTGTAAAACTGTAAATTCTATCCGTAGCCTAAGTCATGCTATGCACATACAGACAAATCTATATAAGAACCACCTGGTTTTCATTTTACTATCATCAAACAAAAGTAAACCTTTGCTCAATTAGCTGGAGTGTCTCTTTTTAAAAAATAATTTTAAACAGCAATAAGCAGAGGCATATTACCTCTTTTATACACTGTCAACTGCTCCAGAATTGTTGGCTGTACATAGTTACCTAGTATCAGGAACACAGAGTTAAACACATTTCAATATAATGTTAATCCATTGTGATTTCCAAAGAGATAAATTTCAATGGTTTTGTACTATCAGATGCCTCCATAAAAATTCATGCAAATCAAATAACAGATTGCAGATCTGGATATGTTCTGATTTTTCAATAAGTAGAAATACTTTTAAACGCGACTCCTCACCTAGTGAGCTAATTTTAACTTGTTAAGCATATTTCAAACAGAAAGTTAATATTCATCTAGGAATAGTAACAGTACTTTTATTGTTGAGCAAATTGAATCAGATAATGCTGCATCATTAATAATGAGATTTTGTGTTTTCTATAGGTGGATAAGCGGAGCAGCTGTGGTCAACGCATTTTATTCTTCTGGCAGAAATCAGATAGGTAAGGCCTGTTCGTAAATAAGTCTGTATTATTCCTTTCTTGCTTTCAGTGTGTAGTGAATTGCATGACCAACTTGTAATACTCCCCATAAAAGCATAGCTAAGGCTGAGTAACTGATTTATTGAATGTACTCTTTGAAAGTAAATTTATTTATGTATCACTTTTCACTATAATTGCAAATTTCAAATCAGTACAGATCACATTAAGTGGTTTTTTTAAACAATGTTCTCATTTTTAGCTAAATGATTTGTTTCTAAGTACTTTTTAAATTTATAAATATTTTTTAGAGTCCCTTATATTGCTATAAAGTTATATTGACTTTAAGACTTCTTAAGTATCAACATCTTAAAGTGGTTAAAGATTCCAAGAACCCACTTTTCAGAGATTTAATTTTCCTGACAAATTCTGGCTTTAGTGAAAATGGTCCTGTTCTGTATTATCTTTTTTTTCTAGAAGACCGTGTGGGGCTCAGAAAGTTAAAAAGTCAATTATATTAGGTTGAACCATATGAAATTACATTTACTTAACCACTTTTGCCCAAAAGAGGGAAAAGCTCATATGTTCACTAATAGTAATGTGTAAACGATATACATAATAATTAAATGTCTTAATATAACATACATATTTTTTCTCTTCCTTGGGAAGACCTAGACATCTTTAACTTTGTCTTAAGTATCACTTAAATATGAGTTCTTGTGGTGTCATGAGGAAAAGAATTTCCTGAGGCCCACACAGGAGGACAGGGCTCTGTGGTGTGGCTTATTGATGATGTGAAGTTAAGGGGATTCCCCACCTGCCTTCCCAGGATTCCATCCCCGTCCATCTCCCATGGAAGAAGCCCAGTCTGGGCTTCAGTAAGGCCAGTATAAAGGCCACTGCCTAGAGTTTCTGCTCCATATTGAAGCTCAGTTCAGTCCAGCACCCAGCTAGCTCAGTGCATGTTTCCAGCTGAGTCCATGGCTGCGCCGAAGCATTCAGGCTCCTTCCTGGAGCCCGTGTGTGGAGCCCACACACCGATGGGCCATGTGACCACTAAGGCCACATGATTATGGAGAGAACAGAAAAGTGCACCCTGCAAGTGTGGGTCATGGTGGGGTGGGGGGGCGCTTTTTATTCCCCTGGGATTATGTTACTTTGGGCTTGAGACAGACCAGGTGTCTTTTCAAAACAACCCATCAATTTTCCAAGCTTACACAGGTTTTGGATGGATTTACACCCTCTAGTTAGACTGACAGGCCTCTTTGATCCAGCACCTCGCCCTCGCCCCCAGCAGTCCAGTGTTGGCGGGGAAGGGAGGAGTGTTAATCCCCTCAGCAAGCAATGCTGGGATCCCTGGGGCCTAGCTTCCTGGCTCACCAAGCAGGCTTATTCTCCCCACTTTATTAAGCTCAGTGTCTAAATCCCTCTCTTCCCCTCTCTTAATAATTAATAACTAGTTAAATACCAATGGTAGCAGCTCCATTCCGTAAGGGTTTTTAGCATGTAGAAAGGCACCTAATTGATTCAATACTAGCAGAGGTATTCTAAACAGTACAGCCCTTTATTTCTAAGTTTGGTCAAGAATCAAGAGGGGGGATAATTTCAGCATTATTCTACACTATTCTTTTTGTATCTCAGTCTGCCCTAAACATCATTTCTCTTAAATTTTCTTACTAATTAGATTAAAAATGATGAAAAATCCTGCAAGATTTTTACTATTGGTTAAAAAAAGAACTTTAAAAGAAATTAAAAATCTTATTTATTTTAAAATTAGATTATACCTTCCTCACTGCTTTTAAATATAGGAAGAGTTAAATTAAGAAGTTATCTATGCACTAGCTGGTGTGGCTCAGTAAACTGAGCACCAGCCTGCAAACCAAATGTCACTGGTTTGATTAGCTGCCAGGGCACATGCCTGGGTTGAGAGCCAGGTCATATGAAAGGCAATTAATTGATGTTTCTCTCGTGCGTTGATGTTTCTCTTCCTCTCTTTGTCCCTCTCTTCCCCTCTCTCTAAAAGTAAAAAATAAAATCTTCATTAAAAAGTTATTTTAAAAAAGAAGCTATCTACATTTTCTTTCATGGTTTTATGGTTTTTATTTTTTGAGTAAATCTTTAATCCAGCTGGAACTTATTTTGCTATGTGACATGAAAGTGAATTATAATCAGAAAAGTTTGTCTTCATATAACATGTAGATAATAAGTAGGGCAGGTTCCCCAGGTTAAAACCAATTAGCTCAAAGTATCTTCTAGGCTACAACATTTCCCAGCTAGTGAAATGGTTACCTAAACTTAGAACAGAGTCTGTTTCATGATCAGCTCAGCACCTATGCAGTCTATCCCTTGAAATGGAATCCTAGAAACCGTTCAAACCTTTTCTTAGAAGTGCCTTTATCACTTGAAGGAGTCTGTACTTTGAAGACTTCTTTTTGATATTCGGTAATTCTGTCAGTGTAACATCCCGTTCATTCTAGACTTGGACTTAAGTGAGACAATTAACTTTTAGTGGAATCCCAAAGCAAAGAAAGCAAGGCAGCCTGGATTTGAGTTCTTCATGAGGGCAGACTAAGGGATAGAGCATCATTTTAATACCTCTCAGGAAGGGCCCTGGATCCTGTCCGACCTGGTGCTGAGTTGTCCCAACAAGAAGAGCCAGACAGAGGCTCTCTAAGACCACTCTGGCATGTTTAACCCTTCTGCTGTTCTCCAGAGCAGGTCCCCATAGTTCAGGTCAAGACAGAACCTTGTTTGGCTCTGAAATACCCTCTATTCCTGGAGCTACCTCAAAATTGGTCCACATCAGAGATTTCCTTATCAGAGGAGGCCTGGGAATGTTCCCATTTTGTATTTAATACCTCAAACCAAACAAGCACACAGCAAAAAGAAAAAGAATGTTCAAGTGGCCTAACAGTAGACCATTATCCCCAAAATAATCAAGAATTGGTTGTAACAAGCATTCATAATATATGACAGACCTGTTAAAGGTTCTTAAGATAAATTCAGCTGAAGGAAATATGAAATTTAAAAAGTTGTTAACCTCTCTTCATATGCTTGTCTGCTAATAATAGCAGTTCAGAGAAAGGGAAAGTGTCATGGGAGAGGAAAAATCTTTGACATGTGACGTTTTTTCTTTGACAATTCATTTAAATCTTCAAAGTGGGGATTGTCCTAACTAAAAAATTGACGATTCTGATCTCATCTTACTTCTTGATAAAAATGTGTGTGTATCTGTGTGTAGATGTACATACATAGACATATAACTTTTGCAACATTGTCTTAATATTGTCTTACTGGAATGGGTATCGTGTGCATTACAGAATTAGAATTGGTATAAAATATCATGTGTCGCATAAATGACCCTCCCACCCTCAGACAAACACGCTAAATAAAACTGCATAAAATTTCTGATAGGATTGGTTTTTGTTGTGGTATGTTAAAAAAAACAAAAAAAAGCACACTTGTTTTATTATCATATAGAGGATTATACTAATAATTTCTACTTTTTACTTCAGTTGCCACCCTTTGTCATAACTCATATATGTAGGCTACATTCCAATTTTTATGCCCTCCACCACTTCATGTAGATTAAAATATAGTCAACTTCCATGCCCTGGCTGGTGTAGCTCAGTGGATTGAGTGCCAACCTGCAAACCAAAGGCTTATTGATTCGATTCCCAGTCAGGGCACATGCCCAGGTTGCAAGCCAGGTCCCCAGTGGGGGGCGTGCAAGAGGCAACCACACATTGATGTTTCTCTCCCTTTCTCTCTCCTTTTCTCTCTCCCTTCCCCTCTCTCTAAAAATAAATAAAATATTTTTTAAAATAAAATAAAATATAGTCAACTTCCAGAACAGCAAAGTACCCTGAAAGTGTGCAATTCACTCACTGGTTCCTATTCCTTGCTGTGGAGCTCTAGAAACCTTTTGTGCCATTAGCAAAGCTGCACGCAAATGTTTCGTGGAATGTTTCTCTGTAAGTTCCAGGCACAGTTCAATAATCTTATTAAACCTTAAAATCTTATCCAAGGAATCAAGTTAAAAGGGAAGACTTACTACGGCTGTATTCCCCTTTTTCATTAACAATCAAAAACTTTTTCAATTTTAGGAAAACGATGGGTTATTTATATTTAGCTTATCCAGCTTGGGTGGTCTGTGACTATCCTGAGATAGTAAAATATTCTAAATTGTCTTATTCATTCCTAGGAGTCTTCTTTTCAGAGTTGAAAATTAAGAGTAAATATTTCTAAACATTTACTATAAAAAGAATTTTAATTTTTTCTACCAAAAATTGATTTTATGCAATTGCAATCTTGAGCTTTATATCAAAGCCTCTAAAATTATATTTCTTATAAACGAGAGAATGAGGGGGAGGGAGCAGAGAGAAACACAGTCTTTTGTTTCATGGACTAATGACTTATTTAATTAACTAACTTGTTGACATCCATGAAATAAAAAATGCACAACTAAGCAGTTGGTTATTATGAACAGTTGTGAAGTCTACTAGTAACAGCAATAAAGCTAATGGGAAAAATCCTAATCATAAAGATTTAGCTGACAGAGTAAAAGGAGAAATCATAATTTGCAAAGTTGAACTTGAACACTAGTATTTAATATGAGCCATAAAAATCTTATCACTTGCCTGAAGAATGGCATATCAGGGTATAATTAAAGCAGCAGGATCTTTACAGTTAATGTTTAGTCTTGCTAGCACGTTTTACAAGAACATTTATATAATGGGTGGATTTTAATCAGAGTACATAGTGTGGGAGATAATGTTCACTTTAAGTTAATAAAGTACTGCACGTAATTTTTATAGTTTAAGCTAAAAATTATTTCTTGTCACTGTTGATAGCTCAGGCAGCCACATGTAAAGTATAACTTTCATCAAAATTCACCAAGGACAAATGTATTTATTGTTTTATTATTCTGTCATTTTGAATATTATAGCAATGTTGCAGGGGTTTTTTTAAAGATCTGAAAGCACTTAAATTGCCCAGTGTATTTTTAAAGTTTCCTCTGTAAATAACTAACATTTATTCCTGAAACACATGCAGGACTTTGTCATATTTGCCCTGCCTAAAAGACAAAGAAACAATATTTGCTACTTTGTCTTAACTAGATATTAAAATTTTTAAGGTCAGGATCCTTCTCGTATTCCTGGTATTCCACATAGCAGTGGCCCGGGGCGTGGCAAGTAATAGATGTTATACCAGTGATATTTTTTTGTCACAGAACATAATGTGTCAGTATTCAGTCTTCAGTGGGTACTGGAGTTTTAAAACATGAAAGATGAAATTATTAAATTATGAGCATTATGGACAAAAGGGGAGGGCATGAGGAAAGTGTACAAGTAGGCGAGAACCGCGGAACCAGCCCAGGCAGAAGATTCTGTGTTTAGCAGAGAACAAGTTCTTAGCAGGGAAGTGGTAATGAGTTGCAGAATACATGGCTGCAGGATCGATTAGATTTAGGATGCAATATAGTGACTACGATAGGTGGGTGAGACAGGAAGTGGGAAGACTAATTAGGAAATTAATTTTGAGGCAAGGAGTAAGAGTATGAACGAGGATAATGTCAGTCAGACCGATAGGAGGAGAGAAGAGAGGATCCTGGAAGGGAAGTCCATGATCTAGACTTTTTGTAAGCAGACTGTGTAAGACTTTGTTAAAGAAAGGAGGCATCTAAGGTAAGTACAATCTGTTCACTTTGGGTGAATTGAGACCCTTTAAAATGCCTTTAACAGAAATAATAAAGTCAAGGGAGTGATGGCTTAGAGGGAAAGATGAGAAGTTTGATGTTCAACACCTGAAATTTAAAGAGTCTGTAAGACATCTAAGTGTTGAAAGTTAGCAAGTTAATGTAGATGTCAGGGTAGACATGTAAAAATTGTTATTTACTAAAGTCTTTAGAACACCATAGTAAATTTACTTATTCATTCATTTATCATCGGTTACTTATTTGTTCAACCCACTTTCTAAGTGCCTACAATGTTCCAGGGACTATTCTAGTTTTAGATGCTGGAGATAAACTGAAAAAAATAAACAAATTTAAAAAAAAACAAACAAACATAGGTACAGACACATGAATCTCTGCCCTCTGTGCACAAATAGAGGTGCAAAGGATGGGACAGTCAAGAAAAAGAACAATTATACAAAAGGAAATAAACAGTCATAGGTTTCTCAATGAAAATAAGATTATGCAATTGGGAACATCTTTGATTGAGTGGCTCTATCTAATAAACTATGATAGATGGACAAAATGTTAGCAATACCATTAAAAAGCAATACTTACATTATTAAGTAACTATTTCTCCCAAATATATGCAATGAAGACATTCTAAGTGTGAATAATAATTTCTCTTTTCTTAAACTCCTTCGAGCAGAAAGCAATCATACTAGAGATTGTCAACTGAATTGTGGTTATAAATTACCGATTAATGGTGTTGCTCCAGGATAAACCCTTTGTTGTTATCAATAATAAAAGGCCTGCATGTGTTACTATCACAAAAGATTTTTGTATATAATTAAGTGAAATGAATATATCAGAAAACAGTTTAGCAGGCAAGAAGCCAACCCCAAGCCTGCTGTCCCAAAATAACACCACAAATAGTCTCTAAGCGTCTTCTTTCCTCGTAGTCTTCCCCGCCGGCATCCTTCAGCCCCCCTTCTTCAGCGCCAAGCAGTCTAAATCGCTCAACTACGGGGGCATCGGCATGGTCATAGGGCACGAAATCACCCATGGCTTCGATGACAATGGTAAAGTGCACTTGACATTCCTTTGACTAAGATATAACCTAATAAACCTGATGAAGAGTTATTATTGTTTATAAATCAAAAAATACATTTATTCATCAATGTATCATTGGCCTAATAATCACCACCTATTTAGTGTTCCTTTTAAATTGTTGCTTAAAGAGATCGGAAGTTTCTCGTAGTGAGGTAAACAGTGTGTACCTCACTCTCTGATGAAATAAAGCAAATATTCACATTGAGAAAACACCAATGCTAATATTTGGTCTTCTTTCATGATTTTTTATATCTTAGCTCTCCGGCCTTTTAGAGGGCAGGGTCCATGTCTTAAAATCAGATATAAAAAATGAAACAGCAAGATGCCCATAAGCCGTAAGAGTCTTAAACTGCCTGTAGCATGTGACCTCTTCCTTTTCTTCCCCTAGTTTAAGGCCTTGCAAAGAGTGAGCACTTAAAGTTTGTATACTGAAAAATAGATTTTTGATTGGCAAAATAGAGTTGAAGTTTCAGTGAAATTGAGAGGAAAAGAAATAAAGGCAGGAGATGCATAAAGAGGTAAAAGTTGAAGTTGTAACAAAGATCGGTTTGCAAGGGGAAAGAAAATAGGAAGAGAACAATGGAGAGGAAATTATTAAGCCTTAGCTAGACCTTTAGAGATCCAGAGAAAGAAAAGCAGGCAGGAAGGGTATAACTCTGAAAAGACACTAAGTGTCTGTGAACCCAATTAGCTATACAGCAGACTTCACAGGTAGGTCCTAATACTATTTCCATTTTTTTAATGAAAAAAAAAAATAGAGACACATGAAAGACTCAAGTTACAAAGCTCAGAATTGGTGGAACCAGAATGTGAGTTCAGGTAGTGTGTATTCATAGCCCTTTTCATACTCACTACATGATAGATAACTATTAAAAAGATGATAAAATACAGTGTCAAAATATATGACATATATAAATGCTACTATAGCTCAAAATAGGAAAATATCAATGTACTGGGTTGGCCAAAAAGTCCATTACATTTTTTCCCTATGATGGCTCTGGTTGTGCTTAGTTGTCTTTAACTTCATTCGAAACAATTTTGTTAAATTTTATTGAGAAAGTCGTCATACCAGCATGCATTTAAAAAATTGGTGAATTTTTGTGCAGCCATTTTAATATTGAAGATGGAAGACAATATGCAACATTTTTGGCATATTATGCTTCATTATTTCAAGAAAAGTAAAAAAACTCAACTGAAACACAAGAGATTTGTACACTGTATGGAGGAGGTGCTGTGACTAATTGAAAGTGTCATAAGTGCTGTGTGAAACTTCTTGGTACTATTGACATTTTGGCCAAATAATTATTTGTTGTGGGGCTGCCTTACACATTGGAAGATATTCAGCAGCACCCCTAGCCTCTACCAACTAGAAACCAGACAGCCAACATACTCAAAATATTTAAATCACTAAAGTTATTGGTGCAAATGAAAAATGTGTCTTTTATTTTATGGAAAAAATGTAACGGACTTTTTGGTGAGCCCAATATTTAGGGTCAGCAGGAAAGCTCCAGGAGGAAAGGTGACTTTTTCTCTGTACTTAATGTAGAGGGAAACTGAGTCCACAATGTGTCATTGGGGTTTGAGATATGAAACAAATGCCAGAACAAAAAATATTGGCCTTTTAAAGTATCAGAATATCAAGTTAAACAGGCTCGGTTCAGGTGAAAACCAACAGAAATGAGGCATTATTTCAGGAGTGTTTATCTGGTGACCTCACTTGGGATCTTACGAGCCAAGGAGGTGAACTGTCTGAATGAACGCTAAGGTCCATCAGCAAAGAAAACCCTGGCGTTCCGGGTTCCATCAACTCTGCATGAGAAAGGATAACAGTTCCTCTCATTATCTCTTCAATTTCTTGTTCTCTCACATAGTGGTATTTCAGTTCCTGCACTTTGAATTAAAAATATCTTATTGCAATTCTTGGTGTAATAAGCTCTCATTTTGCTTGAATAAATATATTACAGGCAGAAATTTTAACAAAGATGGAGACCTCATTGACTGGTGGTCACAACAGTCCGCAAATAATTTTAAAGAGCAATCCCAGTGCATGGTGTACCAGTACGGAAACTTCTCCTGGGACCTGGCAGGTGGACAGCATGTATGTCATTGGCATTCTCTTGATAAGCTTTCAATATGTCCAGTCAAAAGTGAACTATTGATGCTTTCTTAACAATCAGAATATAGTTAAGGGTCTATTTTTTTTTAACAGCTTAATGGAATTAATACACTGGGAGAAAACATTGCTGATAACGGAGGTATTGGCCAAGCATACAGAGTGAGTAATAGCATTTTTCTCCCATTTTAGTGGTTAGAGTGTGTATATTTGTTATCTTTAATCATTCACTTAAAGCTTTTTGCAAAAGACACATATAAACGTGTAAACATCAAAAGATGAAAGTGAGGAATATGAGGAGAAAAGGAATTGTAAGTACGCTAACCAGCAGGGGGCAATACCACCCCACCCCCCCACCCCCGCCCACCAATTGTGACTGGTTCAGTAGCCAGTTGTGACTGAACTGAATGCAAAAAGCTGAGAAGACACATGAAACAGTATGTCAGCAGAGATGAGCAGGATGTGCAAGTCCACAGAGGAGGCAACCTTTTTCTAAGAAATAATTTCTGAAATAAATTTATTACAGAAGAGGCCTCATAGAAAGAATTATTTCAGAATCATTGGTCAATGTACTGAACAGGACCTTCAGTTTCACAGTAGGTACAGTAGTATTTGGGAACCATAATTAGCATAAACCACAGGTAAACTATTAAACCACAGGCCAGTTACAATGATACAGTGAGGGACTAAGTGATCCGGTTTCAGCATGTGGCCTGTTAGTCATCCAGACCGTTATAGCCAGAGGAGTTTATCTTGCAGTGTTCCCTCGAGTCTCAGTTAGCCTTCTATTAATTTGTGCATTCAACACATACTTGAGGACTTTACTACGTGTTTGGCACTGTCCTTGTAGATGCCATGTGCACAAGGTATGTGTTTTCACAAAGAGTGGAAGAATACTGGTCTCGGAAGTGACAATGAGGAGTGAGGGTAATGCTGAGGCATCCTTCAACCCTGAGGTAGCCCAGGTGTGGGGGAATGATCAGAGTCTACTCGAGAGGATACAGGGGACAGGGAGCCCCCACGGTGAGATGAACTGAATATTCTACAGAGCGAATGAGGACGCAGGGTTATTTGTTCGTCATAGGAATCTTTGGGTTGTGGGAGGAGAGAGGATCGGTAGTTGGATCAGGAAAAAGGAAGTAGGAGAGATGACCAGTGGGGCCTGAGATTTGGCGGTGAACATGGGCGGATAAATAGAGTGTGAGACTTGCGAGATTACGCTGACTGCAAAGTTTCCAAAAGAATGGATCCCCACCAAGTCCTGGGAGAGGGTAAATTGCTGCCTCTTTGAAAGCTTTGTAATTTTTTTCTTTTACTGGATGCCAGATGTGCCTTTTACCTCTTTGGGTGCTGGATATTTTTGTTTTCCTATAAATATTTTTGAGCCTTATTCTAAGACACAGTTAAATTCCTCAGAAATGGTTTGGTCCTTTTGGATCTTGCTTTTACACCTCGTTAGGTGGAACTAGAGAGTGTTCTGTGTAAAGACAGTTATTCCCCACTGCTGAGGCAAGGCCCTACTGGGTGAGCCTTGAGGTCCTTCAATGTTCTTGGGTGTGCATACCAGACATTTTTATCTCTAATCATTGGTTAAGGCTCCTTCACTAGTCTTGTATAACTTGATCATGTGCTCACATACTCAGCTGAATGCTTGAGGGGGCCATCTGGCCTCCTGAGTTCCTCTGTCTCTGCAGCTTTCTTTCAGTGCCCTGTCCTTGGTGTCCCTGAACTTTCTGTCCTCAACTTCAGGAGTCCCTTGGACTCTGATTGAGTTTCCCTTCTTGGCAGTGTGGCCTAGACAGGCTCAAGGCAGTAGGCTGGGGGCAAGCATAGGGCTCATCCTTTTTGTTTACCATTTCGCAGAGATCACTCTCCTTTTTCCCAATGCCCATTGTCATGCAAGCCATTGTTTCATGTATTTTGACGATCATTTGGTTGTTTCAGCGGGATGGTTATTAACCAGTCCCTGCCACTTTACCTCACCTGGAAGGGGAGGACATTGGCACTCCTAAAACTCCTTTGGTTATTCTAATATACTACCCTGTTAAGAATTGCTACTTTAAAAATTCAGCCAAAATCTGGGTTGATGGTCCTTCCTTGGAGACCCTCATCTAGAATAAGTACAGAATTATAATGAAGCAAATTGTATTTGTGCAAATCTTTCATCATACTTGAAATCATAACATCCAATGCCCTCTCTCCTACTAGACTGTGAACTCCCTAAGAGGGAACAGGCTCAAGTATCCCCCATTGCCTCAGCTTCTTTACACAGTAGAGACTCAGTAAATCTATGGTCATGGCAAGTAGAAAGAAATGAAATGGAACTTCTGCTTATCTAATTGATCATTTTCCTTTGTATTAAATTGGAAGTGATATCTCAAAAAGTTTGCTGTCAATCCCTTTCTTAAGTATATTTAAGTAGAGAAAAATGTATTTTTCAATAGTGTCCACGAATCCTTAAGACTTGAAAATATTTTTCCACATTGAAGTAACCTAAATTCCTTTTTCCTAAAGTAACTAATGTTCACTTTGTTTTGCCTTGTCTTCAGGGGGCCAAAATAATTGCTCATCCTTATTTTTAGGATCCTAGGATATTAGGCCTCTACGGGATCTTAGGAGAATCCCTTGACTTTTGGCAAAAATCACACAAAGTCTGGCATAACTGTACTTTGCTAAGAGTAGTAACTAAGCTAAATATAACAACTACAGACTCCCTTGGCAATCCATTCTTCCAACTAGTTGAACTTATCCATCTATGAATAGAAAGTCATTTACATAAGTTTTCCATTATTTATTTAAGTCATTCATTCATTTAACTGACATTTATTGCTCATTTGATATGTGCTGGGCTCTTGTCATTTGTTATTCAGTATGCTGTTCTTTTCAAAGCATTTGTAAGTAAATTCTAGGTTGCCATATCTAAATATATTATTGTGGTGATTCTGACACAAAAAGTTAATTACTTGGTTATGTGGTCTTTTGTGTAGATTTGTACATAAATTTGGAAGTTATAAACATCATATTTCTGTTTCATTAAATGCCTAGGCCTATCAAAATTATGTTAGAAAGAACGGTGAAGAAAAATTACTTCCTGGACTTGACCTAAATCACAAACAACTATTCTTCTTGAATTTTGCTCAGGTATGGTATCTTTCTTAACTGATAGATCTGAAAATCTTTTTGAGTTATAATTTTATAGTAAGTTAGATACTACATGCTGAGGTTTCTTGTTTTAATTAATTGTGGCAGATCGTTTGACTTGACAAAATTTCGTTGTGTATAACAGACTGTCAGATGATATTAATGATAATTATGCTCCTGGTTGCCTATCATTGAACATTATTCAAAGAGTAAATGGTTGAAGAATGTAGAATTACAATTTAATTTTTAGAGTAGGAAGTTTGCTTTTCCCTCAGCCTGCCCAAATAAGTAAAATCCTTGATTAAACCTAAGCAACAGGTTTCCTTTTCTATTTCTATTTGTAGGTGTGGTGTGGGACCTACAGGCCAGAGTATGCAGTCAACTCCATCAAAACAGATGTCCACAGCCCAGGCAATTTCAGGTGCGTGGGTCTGAACAGTAGCCAAGGTGCTCTGATATTAGCTCTAATACTTCCAGTTTTGGAAATGGGCCTTTTCTAATTGACTTATAAAATTTGGAAATCCAGTGTTTATTTTTCTTTTCTTTGGAGGGTTGCAGATAGGATCAACAGAACACATCAGAATAAATGTCATGTTTACAACAGCATAGCCTTCCCTGCTCTCATCCTCAGACTATGTATGAGCTAGGCTCAGTGCTTGATGGATTCCAACAAATATGCCACCTCCGAACAGTGGCTCTGTTTAAAGGTAGCACAAGGACATTTCGAAGAGGCCGTGGAAGGTTTAGGCCTAGGACCAATGGGTAGCTGCCCCAAAGAAAGATTTCCATTCAACATAAAGGGAAACTTTCTAGCACTTAGAGGCTGTCTGACATGAAGTAGTTATCCCCAAAGCTCTAGGAGAAAGTACCTTGAAGCAGAGGTCCATGAACTACCTATTGAGGATGATGCTCTGCATAGTGGGAGATTGAGTCAGAAGATTTCTAAAGCCCTTTCCCAGTCAGGAAACTAAGATCACATTCCATGGGAAGAGATCACTCTAACCAGCATTTGAATGTTAAATCCTAGATATCTGTGTCTATATTAGGACTAATTTCCTAATGCTACCTCTTCCCCAGGTACTATGACACCTTATCAACAACAACTTTTCTCAGGCAAGACTTTGAAAAACAAATTTAAAATTTTGTAAGGCAGTTGGAAAATAGAGTATGAAAACAAAAGAGAATTAACGGGCTGGATTGTAAAAACCCTTTCCAAATAAGCGTGGCCATAGTGCCCATATCATTCACTCCTGGAGAACAACCACATTCAATGATGAAACAGTAAAATAGCACATTTAAAAATTAAAGGATTTACTCATCTTGTTCTAGTATCATCATTATCATCACTATCATTTAGTATTTGCCTTAGTTCTTTCAAAAGTCATTCACTCAACAACTGTTTAGTGGATGTCTGCTTTGTATATAATACAAGCTAAATTTAGTTTTGCTAAGATTATCCAAATTAATAGCTTTTTAAGTGATAAGCAACAAAAGTCACTGAATCAATTATGGTTTATCCAAGTAACTCTTAGTTACAATTTTTATAAAGATTTTATTTATTTATTTTTAGAGAGAGCAGTTGGGAGGGAGAAAGAGAGGGAGAGAAACATCAATGTGTGAGAAAAACACTGATCAGTTTGCACGCCCTGGACCTGGACTACAACCCAGGCGTGTGCCCTGACCGCAAATTGAACCGGCAACCTTTTGGTTTGTGGGACGGTGCCCAACTCACTGAACCACACCTAGTTTCAATTTTTAAAGTTGTCTTTTTTTCTTACTCAAGTGTTGGATGATGTAAGAATCCAATTCTAAGGATAACAGAGAGCAACTATAAGCTCATACATACTACCAACCACCGTAACAATTTGTCAAAGCTCTGCCCTGCATATCCCCATGAACTAAAAAATATATGCATTCAAAACCTAAATGAATTTAAGTAACATTATTGTAATACCTGGTACATCTGGTGTCCTCAGAAAACGGGAGTTGCAAATTAATTAATATTTTGATAGCTTAAATATACATGTCCCTTTAGTGTTAACACTTTTATCTAAACCATTGGATTAAAATTTCTCTGTTTAAAAAACATTTTCTACCTTCCTGCCTTGTTAATACAATATCCAGAACAAAATCTAAGCTTTTTTTTTTATTTTGGTGACATGGACAATTGTTATGACTAATAGTTATGGTGTCACTGTTTGTTAATTGAATGAAATCCTCAAAAGCTAGAGTGTGGGGAGCTATTTATTTCTACACTAAAGTCACTAATAGTGATTTTTTTTTTGACTTTTTATTCTGGCTTTTTGTTAGAGTTTTTCTGTTTGTTTATTTCTCCCCCAGTTCCCTTTCTTGTTTCTCCATTGCCTGCCTTTGGCTGTCCCATTCCTCCTTTCTGGTTAGCTCTGAAAACACCCCTTACCCTCCTATGGTAAGAAATGAACGCAAGCTTTGAAGTAAGATACACTTGAGTTCAATAAAAGGTAGGGAGAAGCGAACAAAAAAGAAAAATAAATAAATAAACCCAAAATTACCTTCCCCAAAAAGAAACACTTGAATTCCAGCCATGGCCCTGCCGTTTACAAAGTGTTACTTAACCGCTGTGTCTCAATTTCTTAATATATGAGGATTAAATTATTACGAGAGTTGCTAGAAGGATTAAGGTTAATGTTTCTGAAGTGTCTCGTCCATATTTGTGTTTGAAAACTAGTACTAGGATCGATTTTAAATAAAGGAGGTATGAACAGAATAAGGATTTCTGTGAATCAAGTATATGGAGTTTGCAACATTCCACATCAGCTGACAGTCAAGGGCTTTTTGTTGTTCATTTCTTATGTCTGGATAGTTCAGAATGTTAATAGCTGGTGTCTGGTTAAGTGACATGTAGGTAGCTATGTAATTGTTTACTACCACCAATTTATAAACTGAAAATAATTTTATTATAATTAATTGTAGCATTTTGTATTTGTGAAAATATTTATTTACTATAAATATGTAAAATTATTTGCAACTTTTATTTTCTCTGTTCAGACCAAAAAGATGTCTCTCTATTTTTCATTCATAATAAGAGAAGGATGTGCTGTTGACGTTTTTTAAGGAGTGAATGGAATGCCAACCTTTTGTTAAGGAAATTATTTTCTCTGGAGGTAAAGGGATTTCCTTGGAAAAGGTTGAGGCTGGGTTTAGTTTTGGAAACAGGCAGCTTCCTGGCTGTACAAAGTAAAACATATTTTTTAAAGAACCTTGAAAACTGAGAGACATTGAGTTGCTATTGAAAAATTGGGTACAGTGGTTTACGTAGAAATTTCTGAAACAGAAGCAGTTTTTGTACTTCTATGCTTACACAGCCGCAGTATGAAAACAAAAGGCAAATTATACTTGCTATGAAGCTCAATATATAAAACCATTTCTTATGTCTAAGCTATAATTTTTTTTATTTTTTTCTAAAATCTTACACACTTTAAAATGAGATTCTAAAATATTAGTATTTAAAACAAAAACATTTCCTCTTGATAATCTAGAAATTGAATTTGCAATTTAATGACTTCTTTCAGTCACTTTGGGGACTGGTTGTTATGATAATATTTTCTATATAATCTATAAATATGTTTATAAAGTTATTTAGATGTATTATTTCTACATAATATAGAAGGGTCTCATAATTTTTTAAAGCAAATCCAAATAGACAAAATGATACCTGTGTGTATACTACCTAAATAGTAATAGTACTAATTTAGATGCTTAGATTGTTTGATAGTATTTTTCCAGTCAGAAAAAAAGGGCATTTTCCATAGCTTAATTTCTAGTACTTTTGAAAGAATACCCTTTCTAGTGTTTTATGCAGACATTTTCAAGTAATATAGCTGTTTTATTCCTTACAATTCCATGATTTAGCATGCTTAAGTTAAACCCTCTCTGAAATACTGATGTTTTATCCATTTATTTTAAGTATTAACATTGGTTTCTTATATTTTGTAAATACCAGTGTGGATTTTGGTGAGCTTCGTAGAATTCCCATTAGTACTTATTAATCTTTAGCACTTACCTAGGGCTCTATTTAAGCATTTATTTGTTTATCAATTTACAGTAAAACATATGCTGGTCAATAGGACCTTACTTTAAAAGAATCATGAACATTATTATTAGTTAATGGTAAAGATTGGATAGTTTATTCATTAATTAATCTTGTAGCCAAGTTATTCATTTAAAAGAAGTAACCAAAGGTTGTCAGAGGACCCATTCATTGCACAAAACTCATTCAGCAATTTAAAATCCAGTTAATTACAGACAGGAGTAGTCAGATAAGTTATAGGATACAAAGTCCATCTTTGGTCACATGATGTTCAACCCCATATCTCTTAAATTTTTTTTGTTTTTATGTTTTCCATTTTTATTGAGAAATAACTGACATACTTCACTATATACGTTTAAGGCATACAGCATGATTGTTTGATTTACATATATTATGAAATGATTGCCACAGTAGGTTCAGCTCACATCCATAAATGTTTGTACCTTTCTGACTACCTCCTTCCAATTCCACCTCCCCCCGCCCTCTACCTATAGATGTTTTTAGTATAAATGATTATTTGCCATGGGAATAAACACCAGCAGTTCAATAAAATAGTTTATGTAGTGAAGTAAAAATTTCAAGCAAGTCGCTTCAAGGATTAGTATTAATGAAATATGATCCCACTCATCCCACTCATAGAGGATTCATTTTTTTATTAATAATGTATCCACTTTTTGAAATAGAGTATTTATGTCATCCATCCGAAGATTTGATGTTATAAACAACCAAACAATAACTAGACTTCTAGGAAGGTAAACAGAGCCCAGGTATGTTGTTGACCTAATTGTTCAGAATCAATTACCTAAGCAAAGCTCTCGCTGGAAAGAGGCGGTGGCGGGGAGATGGAGAGCAGCGCGTGCCTCAGGTCGAGCACTGTTGCATTGCTAACTCCTCGTGATGTTTCGTGAAGACTTTCTCGTTTTGAGGTGTGGCTTTTTTCTTACTAATTTCCGTAATGTTTTTAAGAGAAATGTGTAATAAATCATGTTTGGACATTTTTACTGAAGTACTTGTCCCCATAGGATTATATCAAGGCACAATCCTTTCAAATAGTGACTCTAAATTGCTTTCCCTGTCAGCCCACCCGGGAGCTTGCCTCCTCCGTTTTAGGAACACTCAGGCCACTGTGATGACTGACTGTCCCTCGGCCAGTGTACAGGTCTCCCTGAAGTGGGGAAGGGACTGGATTAAATGCATCAAAGCTCTCTGGAACTCAGAGTCCGTGGAGCTAGAACCCAAAAGACTAAAGACCTATACAAATCCCTCATGTCTAAATCTTTTTATTCCTATATAGACGGGCATTTTAAACCATATATCAAATGAATTTGGTCTGAACTTCCAGATGTAAGAAATGACGCACTTTTATTATTATTTCTACATCAAATTAATTCAAGCTGTAAACTCCCACCCTAAGCCCGGAGGTGAGGAATGTAATTTCCGTAGTGGTCTTCAGCGTGCTCCTTTCTAGGGCTGCGAGCTGAGAAATTAGGGAAGGGGCTCTGCATCTCCGCCCCGCTGTGATCGCTGCGGACATTCTTGCAGTCCCAGGGCCCCATCTGAAGTCAGGTGGCTCCATTTCCTTCCAGTGGTCATGGGCAAGGCCCCCATGGGCCCCGACAGCCACACACCACCCTGTCAGAAGTTCTCGCAGGGCCCTGCTCGGAGTGGGGTTGTGTCCCGTCATCCCGCGACCTGCCATTTCTGGGCCCCTCCTCAGGCTTGGGGAGTGGGCCAGGCTCCTCCCTCTTAAGCGGATGTGAATTCTTCAGCTCTGGCTTCCATCCCTCCTCCCCCTCCAACCCCAGCCCCATACCAGAAAAATTCCTTTTCCCTTTCATCTCTAGGACTCCTAGAGGAGACCCCAAAACCAAAAAACTTTACATCCTCCCTGAAGGATAGGGGAGTTGCAGGGGGCAGATTGAGAGAGAGCTGATGTGGTCCTGGGAAGTCAGCCTATGAGAAATGTGATATGGATCTTTCTTTTCTGGAAAGGGGATATGGAACTGCTTTCTTTCCATCTCAGTTGGTCCACAGTAGCGAGTAAACAAACAGTGAAAATCCTAAGCACTGTTTTTCTTCAAAATGCTCTATTACTCCTATACATGTAATCGCCACGATTGGGTGACAGGCTCATTCATCCAGGTATATTCTGGGTCCTGGAATTTGCAAAGCAGTTCGCTAGGCTTTGGGGGTGCAGCAAGGCAGACGCAGAGCTCGGCCCTCCTAGAGGCTACAGTACAGCGCAGGGGAGGTCAGGAAGTAAAGCGGCGCAAATCCCTGTGTATCGTGACGAGAGCAGTGACGGGGCCGGCACAGGTGGGAGGAACTCCTTGGGACAGTATTTGGAGAAAGCCTCTGAGGTGTTGAAGCAGAGGCTCGAAGGCTGAGAGGGAGGTAGCCATGCAGCCCCTGGGGAGTCGCACTCCAGGGGGAGGGCTCAGCAGGTGCAGGAGGGCAGGCCCTGGGCAGGGAAGGCGCGAGGCCATTCTGAGGAACGGAAAGGAGGTCGGTATAATTCAAGCCCAATGAGGAACGGGAAGAGAAACGCTCCATGAGGCGGAGGCAGGGAAGGAAGGCTGAGCCCTCAGGACGTTGGAGACCGCAGTGAGGAGGCTGCATTTCAGGCCCCTGGAAGGTTTTAAGTAAGGAAATGATGGAGTTCGATTTAAAGTTTAAAGATTTAAATTTTAGTGATTTAAATTTAAAATTTCATTCTGTCTGCTGCCCGAGACTGGGTTTGAGGGCGGGGGAGATGTGCTCAGATTTATAGGAGTTAACGCATCTGCCGTGTATGGACATTTCGGTAGATTAGAAGGAACTCCCCTGTCACTTGCTCCCCGCCTTCCCACTACTCCAGTTCGCTTGTCTCCTCCCAGCCCAAGGTGCGTGTGGTGACGTGGGAAGAGAAGGAAGGAGGTGGTTCAGAGTTGATGGGAAAACATCACCTCTGAGTCATGATACTGACCTGCTTCACCGCTCAGAGGCTACTTGGTGCCAACAGGGGGTCAGACACTGTAGTTCTTGCCCCTTGGGCTCAGAAGTAAGAAGAAGCTGGTGTTTTGCCAGCCCTTTCCAATTATTTAGGCTGGCTCCAGCTTCTGATGTTTATAGAATTCTTTTGGGGGAAAAAATAAAGTGATTGTTGTCTTCTATATTAAATCAAATCAACAAACACGTATTTAAAGTCTATGATACTCAAGTTACTATGTGAGCTCTTTCAGGTTATCTTGAAATGCCATAATTTTATTCTTTGACCAAACTCTTTTACTAACTGTAATTCCAAACATGAATTATGCATTTATTTTACAAACATGTGTACTGTGTTTATAAGTTAACTATCCATAATAACCTTAAGATGCAGGTACTATTATTATATGCATTTCACAGAAGAGGAAACTGAGGCACAGAGAGGCTAAATAAATACAACTCATAGCCAGGATTTAAACTATACCGTCTGTCTTTAAAATCTGTTCTCTTAAGTCCTATACTTTGTTACCTCTTCATTTAAAAAATCTGTTAATGAGAAGAATGGACTCATTCTACCAGTTTGGTTTTTCTTTTTTAACTGTAAATTCCAAAATTCACTCACTTGACCTACATAGAGAAACTCTACAGCCCTCCCATATGGGGTGGATGTGAGCATCAAATACTGATGGTGACTTTCGTTTGTTTTGCAGGATTATTGGGACTTTGCAGAACTCCCCTGAGTTTTCAGAAGCCTTTCGTTGCCCCAAGAATTCATACATGAACCCCGAGAAGAAATGCCGAGTTTGGTGATCGTCAGAAGTTGCGCGACCCTTGGCTAGACTTGTCATCACCACAGCAGTGGGGAGCTCTCTCCCCAAGAGAATGGACCACAGAGGTCGCTGTTATTACACGGGGATAGTCAACAGAGATGAGAGCATCTAATAAAATAATTTCATAATAAAAATGAAGCTAGGTTCTTTTGGGGAAAGGTGTGGAAGGAAGAGGCCATCTAATATCTATCAAGTCCGTCACTTCTCACTGTATAAATAATACTTAACCTCTCAAGATAGTATTACCATTCACTTCTGTTTCTCACGTGATCTGCCAGTTTGATGTTGTCTCTTGAAAAGTGTTAACCATTAGGCAGAGCAGGATTTCTAATCAGAGGGAGAAAGAAGAAGTTGAAGAAGGCAGTTGGCAGCAAAAGCTCATCAATGACGTGAAAACACATTGCCAAAGTACTTACTTGTACTTTTATTTGCAACATTTATGCTCCTTCAAATCTCTTCCAAAGAATTCTTATACATATTGGGGCCTTGGGACTTACATAGTTTCAAACTAACATTTTCAGTCATCAGTTATTCATTCTGAGGTCATTTTATTTTGAGCCCTGAAGGCTAAAATGAATGTCTAACACTCTTTTTGTTGTACCCGTTTTGGACTGGTACTGAGATTCTTAAGGCTCCCTGCAATTTTTTAAGCAATTTCTTGTTCTCTCTCTGTCTCTCTCTCTATCTCTCTCTCTCTCTCTCTCAAAACGGTCTTTTTAAGAGATTTGTAGTAAAGTATAAATAATAATTTTTATATTTAATTGTTAACTACATTTATGACTAAGTAATTGTTATTATAATTAATCATTGAGTATTGAAGTTTCAGACTGAGATAAATAATTATGAACCAAGGTCTGTAAAGTGATGTACAGATGAACATTTGAGACTTTTTAAACTTATAAATCATATTGATGACAAGCTTAAGTACAAACTTTGCGTTAAAATTGACATTGGACAGTTGTCTAAAGATACATGAGTCTTGTGGTTTACAAGTAGGATTTCCAAAATTAAATCTGTCCCTAAGGTGGCTATAATAAAAGGGCAAAACTGCATCTATGTAGCTCTGCATCTCCTTATCTTTTCAGATTTGTCATCTGATGGAAATATTTTGATAATAAATTGAAATCGTGAGCCCATTACTCACTAAAGTTTTTGTGCCAGCCGTCTAGCTTTGGAAAGTGTTTTTTGTAATCGACTTTCGTGCCTCTGCCACCAGTAGGCCTGCTTCTAAAGGTCTGGACGAGGGCAGCTCAGCCTCTGATAGGAACTCAACTGTTGGAGCTTTTACCTTCTTCTCTTTTCCTGTCCTGTTCCTTACTATAGTTCGTGTCATTGCTTGATTAATATTTTATAAAAGAGGTGCACTCTTTTATAAATATTTACTTTTCATAACGAAACATGAAAGGGAGGATTTCATGTTTTTCCTGCTTGTTGGTTTTTCTGTTTCTTGAAAAATGCCCATTCACCTTCTTAAAAAAATGTTATTGAAATACAACCTATATACAAACATTTCATAAAGCCTAAGTGTACAGCTCAGTGAACTTCCTCCACCTGAACACAGCCCTGTAACCAGCACCTATAAGAAATAAAACATTACCAGCTACTCCTCCCGGGACAACTACTGCCCTCCCTTCGAATATCGCACCCTAGTTTTGCCTGCTTTTGTCCTTTACATAAATACAAGCAATCAGCATTTATTCTTTTGTGTCTGGCTTCTCTCAGCAGGATGTTTGTGAGATTCACCTGTACTTTTGCATTTGATTGTGGATCCTACACTCTCATCGACGAATGATAATACGGTGTGTGACTATACTGCCGTTTATCCATGCCATTGTTGGTAGGCACTTGAGAAGTTTCCAGTTTGGGCCTGTTATGAACATACTGGCATATTACTTGAAATTTTGATGGATTCATTTCCTCAAGTCTTTTCTGAAGTTATGAATATTGAACACATAGTTTCAAACTAACCGTGGATATGCTTATGCCTTTTTTCTTTTTCACTACCACCATTATCACGGATAATTTAAAATATACTTATGTAGATATTTTCTTAAACTGAAAACACTTCTAAATAATGTTAGTAGCTGGAGCCAGCAGGAGGATCCAGTACTGAAGAGAATAAATATCTTTGAATCATTTCATTTCTGTCTTGTCAGAGCAACTGAAGAGCCAGAAATGAAGAGTGACTAGTACAAACAATAAAAAGACAGTAGACTTCCCACTGCCAGCTCTTTAAAATGTAAGCCTTTTATGTATATGGAGGGATTTGAGTGACATTTTCAGGGTGCGGGGGGGACCTCTCCAGTTCCTGGATCTTCTTTCTCTAGAAATACCAGATTTCCTGAGGCTAAGGGACAGACCAAAGTCAGAAGAACAATCCCTCCCCATCCCCTATCACTAATTGTACATGGCACTTGTCGAGTTGTAGGGGACTTATGGTATCCCTCGGCCTCTCCCCATCATCTGGAGTTGTCCCATCAGATAAGACCCATCTGTAATCTCACACATAAATCCAATTGCATCATGGCTGACTCCTGGTCAGAGAAAGAGTCCAAAGGCTGAGACACTAAGGGTCGGGGGCCTGTGTAATTCAGGGATGAGGATAGGAAGTTCTCAGGGGCACCATTGCGAAGGAGGCTGCCTCTATGCTGCCATGTCCGCGTGGTTTCTAGGTGCAAGGTGGACAGAATGCTCTCCTGGGAGAAGATTTCTTATGCTAATCCTACTTTGTCACTAATGGACAAGGTGACCATGGGGATTAGGTCTGTTTTCTTGAACCTTTGCTTTTCCTACCTGAAACAAAAAATGAGATTCTGTCAAAAGTTCTCCACAAGAGAAAGAGAATGTTTCCAATGCTGCCTTACTTGTACTCTCTTCCCCGAGTTGAGAACCATGGGGTAAGATAATTTGAAAACTCTGTAAATGCCTGAATCTAATTAGACCACATTATAGTCCAGAGAAAAGAATCAAAGCTTTATTGAGTTAGGGTCTGTGCTGTTCTTATACTTTTCTCAAAAGCCTTAATTATTCCTGTTGTCACAGATGGAGTTCTCAAAGCAGAGGATAATTTAGAAATAAGACTCTGCCCTGTCAAAGATGGAAAATTAGAGAGTTTTATTTTGAGGTTCCAAACTTAAAAATACAAAATTAGAAACAAACGTTTCATACTATTGCTTTTATGCCTGGTCCGTCCTGTTCCGGCCTCCCCCTCACCACTGCCCGCGCCCCCCCTACCTTGTAAACCTCCGCAGTGTTTATGTCTTGAAAACTGTGAAGAAATGGGGCTTTTATCTAAGTAAGCTTACATGTTTTGCTAGCTTCAAATCTTTTTAAATTGAATAATAGTAATTATTTTACCAATAGTTTCTCATTTTTACCAACCCGTTCTTCCAAAGATACCATAGTTTTCTGATCTGATTTCTTTTCAAAAGTTCAGTGAAAAGGTTGCCAAATGCTGTGAGAAGTCACAGGCATAATCAGATAACTTGGACAGAAACCAAAAGTGTTTTTGTGTACTGGCCCTGGACAGAAGTACCTGACCTTTGGTTGATCAGGTGAAGAGAGGAGCCACATGTGGCTGGTGTCAAAGTGGCATGTGTTTATTGCATTCTAATCTTCAATAATGTTGGCTTAATTTCAACACCTTTGTATTTTGCATTTTCTCTGAAACCATGAGAAACACTGCTGCCATTTTCAACCTCATAGCCAAATTATTATGCTTCTATTTTGTCCTTTGCCAAAGCAGACCCTCCAGGCTATGCAAGGGAAGCCTAACAGAAAAATGATCATCAGTTTTACAAGAAATGTTGGGCTCTTGGCTTGGGCAATTGTAGAAACAGTAGGCAGTCTAGTGACTGTGACTAATTTTTATGTTTCTAGATTCTCTTTCTACCCAGAAACCAACAATAATTTTTTCAGGTATCATCCATTTTAACATCTGATTGTACTTCTTTAAATGTACTTAGTGTCATCTCTGATCTGATCATCTCAAGTCACAGTGCACCCTAAAAGTTTACTCTATATCCAGGAAGACAAAAATGGGGTCTGTGCCTGGTTTATCATTACCTTGGTGTAAATCTCTCAACGCACATGCTACCAATGTCCTGTCCCCTGAAATACAGCATCAAACAGGTAATGCTAAAATGTTTATTGCAGTTTTATCTATAATATCTTCCTAATAAAAGAAGAAAGTAGAAAAAAAATTGTATTTAGTGTCATCCCCATAATATCAAAGAAATGGGGAGAAAAAAACTAAATAGCAGAAGACACACTTGTTCAAAGAAAATATGAAAGGAATGCAATGTTGGATATGCATTATAACTTGAATTATGTTAAAATATCGTCACATAGAAAAAGAGTTGGAAAATATATGCCACAAGTTAATAAGGAATATCTCTGAGTGGTGGTATATAGGTGATTTTCATTCCCATCTTTCCCCTGCATTTTAAATAATTTCATAAGCTGAAACATTACATTTTAAAGGTCATCTAAAAATGTTATTTTGAAGAAAGTAAATAAGGGAGAAAGGGGAGAAGGGAGGGGAGTGAGGGGGGAACTTGACCAAAAATTGAAACATAATTCCTTTGAATTTAGGATGTGTTCATTTATTTAAGAAGCTATTCAGCTTGGTATCCTAAGGAATCCAGTGAGTGGCATTTGGTCAGCAGCTCACTCCCCGCCCCCAACAGGCCAGATCTCAGTTTTATGAGGTTGCTTTGATACACACTTCCTACCACAGAACAGAGCAATTCGGAGCACCTCCTGCTGACTGTATTTAAATGGTTCTGTGAGAACAAAGCATGTACTCTGGAGGGGGGCTTTGTTTGTTTTTTGGTTTTTGGCTTTTTTTCTGAAAATGCTAAAGAATTGACTGATCTGGCCGCACTAGCCCACCTGGCCTCCCTCCATACAAAACCCTAGTATTTGCCAAACCCTGAGTAAGGTTAAGCATACAGCCTACAACTGTGAAACAGAAGCCAGTAAATTACAGTGATCAGACCTAAATGCTCCACCTGGTAGGCGCTGTGATTTACGGGGACTCCAATGCTAAAATTTAAAGGTTGAGCATGGAGGAGACAGCAGGACACAGTTAATCCCAGGGGACTCGCTGCTTATTTGTGCTGAGTTTTCACTTTGGTTGCAAAGGTGAAAATCAAACTTGTTCTGGTTTAGCCAGAACTGGAGGTTTTGTTGAGCCACAGTATCAAATGCAGACATGTGTGAGTCAGGGCCTTTTTCCAGGTGCCGACTTGACGTCTGCAGACTGACTTTCTCCGTAAGAATGTCATGATGGTCAACCACACCTCAGCTCAAAGACTCTCTGCTTCCTTCCCAGGGGAAGGACAGGCTCGAACCGCAGACTGTTAAACCCTAGAAAAGTCCAATCGACCCTTAGAAGAAACATGCCTACCCCATGTATAGGGCAGGGGGAAGTGCGAAGGCTGCTGAAGTTATGATCGTTGATGCCCTATGGAGTCAGAGAAGGGCAGTTTTCCAAAAGAAGAAAAGCACCATTCCTAGAAGAGAGAAGTTAAAAAAAAAAAAAAAAGGTCTTCACACCAGTAATACTAGATACTTCTTAAATGCTTTGCAAAACTTCTCAGTTTGGATTACATTGTGCATATTAAATTTTTAACGTGTCGGTTTTAATTTTGTGTGACTAGGATGAAGACGTTATGTATTTTAGTTAGGTTTAATAGTTAAGAAAATTAAAAATTATTAGTAAAAAAGGATGGGAAGAAAAAGGAAATAATGCTTATTTTTATTGTGAGTGAGGCACATAATTTAGGTTGTTTGTATAAAGTTTCCACTTAATATAACTAAACTGTGAGTTAATGTTAATAACCCAGATTGTACAGATGGTGAATTTGCATTTCACAGAGGTTAGCTGATTTGTCCAAATTCACACGGTAAATGACAAGGCCAAGGACCAAACCAAAATATGTTGAAGTTCAAAATCTACATAAATTTACCATCAAAGCTCTCTATACAAAATGCATTTTAGGTCAACTTATTTGCAGATAATCATTTCCAAAACATATATCTTGTAACAAAAACAAATGAAAAAAAACCCACATTTTTCCAACTTGTATTAATTTACATAAACCTTTGTTATTTATAAAAGGACATTAAATATTTTAAATGATTATTTTAGTACGCATTTACGTTCAAGGGACTTTATTAGAAACAAAAATATTAATAGGTCAAAAAGAAAAAAAAAAAAGAAAAACAAGAAAAAGTAACATCCTTTGCCGTGTCCCTACATTTATCCAGTGTATCCGTTTGTTCACTTATTCACTCATGAAGACATCAGGTACCTTTTGTGTGTAACGCACAATATCACATGTTAAGGGCCTATTAGAAGGTTAGCTTCTATTGGATCTACTAGAGCATAGAAAAACAAATCAAAACCACAGGTCTTAAATATAGTAGAGACATTAAAAATACACACAAATAAATATAGCTAAATGTGTGATGTGTCAAGAGATAAAAGAAAAAAATTGAGAATGCGGAGGAATTTTGTTTCCTAGCAGGTCAAAGACATTCTACAGGAAGTAACACGTAAGTAGCATCTGTCAGTGTGGATGGGACTTTGACAATCAGGGAAGGAGGCGAGGAAATAGTTTGGCTAAGTACCTTCTATTCAAAATTAGGCAACAGAATAAGAATTCCACAAGTACTCTGTGCAGCAAGGCTAGCCCTGGAAAAACAGCAAAGGAAGTATGCACTCTAAGGTTGCTGACAATTATCAGCACTTGGCTCTTTGATGTGTCTCAGACCAAGAAAAATGTTCCCTATCTACTTAAGTAGTTTATGCTATTCTCCAAGTTTATTCGTTAGCATTCTGTTTTGAAAGAAGCCCCATGCATTTCTTGTATTTGTTAGAAGATGTGTGATGAGGATAACATTCATCTTTTTCTGGGAATTGACAATTCTATTCTAATTCCAGTCTTACTGCTAAATCACTACACAGAGCAAATAACTAGTTTTCTGCATTTCTATTGTTGCATAATTAAAATCAGAGTTAGGATCAAGTCCTCCTCAAATCAGGAGGCAGGCAGATGGAATGTTTTAGAAATCAGACTCCTTGGAGATTGTGAAAGATGTCTTCCATGCAGAGGAACTAGAGCACAGTGTCACGGAAAATGTGAATCCAGAGAAAGCCAGATAGACAAGGTGAAAGCTCGGCTACATGGCAAGTATTTGGCTCCCCTAATCCTCAATTTCCTCCTCTTTGAAATTGTCCTAATCACATATACCTCTCTGGGAAGGATGCTGTATCAGTTGCCAAAAAATTACATTTTCAACAGTGTTGAAATTTAGTACTTGAGCATTACCTCTGACTTTACCTTGACACTAATTAAGCCTGCAGTCTTTAAAAAACACAAGGGGTTTTGGCTAAAAGACTAGACTTCTTTTTCTTTTTACAATATTGTCTTTTATGTTGCTCTAGGTGAGTCACATACTTGATCCCTTTTAAATCATTTTTCTCACTAGATACTCTTGAAACAGAAAAGGCGCAGAACATGCAATCCTTTAAATAGCAGAGGATTTCTTCAAAAGTAAAGAGCAAAAGCTAAAAGACACTCAAAACAAAATTGAAATTTTGAGGGAGATGATAGTTTGGGGGAAAATAGTTTATGCAAGTATTTTTACTGTGCTCAAAAAATGCCCCAAGTGTGTCTGCACCCTAATTTGCAGAACCTGTGCATATGTTAGGGTACATTTCAAAGGGGGATTAAATATTGCCAATGGAATTAAGGTCGCTAATCAGCTGACCTTCAGAAGGTGAGATTATCCTGGGTTATCTAGGCAGGCCTAGTGTAATCATTAGGGTCCCCAACTACGAAGAGCGAGGCAGGAGGGGTTGGAGTGATGGGAAGCAGAACCAGCTGTGGCTCACTGTGAAGGCGAAGGGCATCACAAGGAGCACAGGCAGCCTCTAGAAGCTGAAGAAGAGCAGGGAACGGATTCTGCCCTTGAACTTTCGGGAGGACCACAGCCCTGCCTTTGACCCTCCGAGACTCTGGTCAGATTTCTGACCTACAGAACTGTCAAATAATAAATTAGTGTTTTAAGCCACTAAGTTTGTGGTAATTTATTAGAAGTTATAAAAAACATACAAGTAAATATTCATTATATTTCATAATTGTTTAAACTTTTTGAAAATTATGCTAAGCTTAGATATCATCTTGTGATGGAAAAACATATCTGTAACTATAAAATTTGATCCAAAATACTTATTCTTCACTTATCTGTTTGTTGTTAAATAATGGAGTATAAGGATATAGCATCAATTGGGGATAATTAGATATGAATTGTCATTATTCTAAACAAATATAAATAGTCATAATTGATTCACTCACACAAAGACTAAAACATTGGCCTTTATAAAATAAACATAATTCATCTTACAGACATTAGATATTTGACACTTAACAAGCCTTGCCTACCTTTTATCTCAGCATGCAAACTAATTAACCACTGACAGGACCTTCCTTGTATAAGCACCAATATGTCAGGAAAGTATTTATGACTTTATCCATTAAAGTAAATAAAATATAAATTGTTCAGGCAAAGCTTCGAGAAAATGGAAACTCAGGACCATGGAAATGCTAATTATAAAGCAGTCTTGAGATTTTGCTGCACTTGGTACAAAGCATTTTCCTGAAAGTTCATTTAAAGGCATTATTTTTATTTTAGACAAGCTAATAAACTGCTAAGTCTCAGGAATTCTGTCTTCAGCCTCAAGAGTCTGTCAGTTAAAAAAAAAATACCTATTTTCCCAATGCTCAAACATTAAAAATAGAGAGAGAGCCATGCTGGCAAATGAATGCTGTCCTTGATAGCAGTATCAAGAATATTCCTGATTTTTTTAAAATGCGCAGCACCTGTAAGTTCCATATTTACATTATTCAGGACTTATCTAGTACAGAATGAGTTCTGTAGAGAGCAAAATGAATGAACAAAGTCCAGCCTGTTGTGTGCTAGAGCCAGCTCTTATCTGCTCACGAGAGCTGATTTTCAAACTTCCAAGAAGGTTGTGAGCTAGTTGACATCATATTATCTTCATAGCTTGAAATCATCCAACACTACCTATCAGGATTGGCTGGGTAGTTTGTTTGTTATTTGGTTTCTTGGTTAATTGGTTGATTTTTCCCAAAGAGACAGTTACTCAGCATTTACCAGAAGAGCACAATCCCCGACCAAAAGCAATTCACACTCTAGTAAGCAAAACCAGGGTGGCCATGCAACATAGCATGCAATCCAGGGGAATTCTTATGTGTTCTAGATGTAGTAGATTTGTGTGTGTGTAACTTTTCCCACACATGGCTGTAGTTTTCTTACTCTAACATGTTGCCATTTTCTTATAAATTAAAATAGAGCATCTTGAGGAAGGTGCTTTCCGATTCACACAGTGGCACCACGTGAGCTAATGCTACTTTGAGGTGGTTAAGTCAGAATAACTGTGATAAAGGACTTAGTCATGATGGAAATGGTGAAGGAGTTCAAATATGGAGACTCCAGCCATTTGTGAATATTTCCTATTGCTTTAGGAAGATGCATCAATGAGCTAGGTTTTAAACATAAACAGGTTTTTCTGAAAGTAAACAGTGGAATGGGAATTCCAAGAGGCCAGAACAAGTTCAGTCAAGGTTGGTTGCTGGGACAGTTTTTCAAACAGGCAATTGGGTTGTCTAAAAGAAACCAGAAGAAAATGCACTTCTCAACGTAGATTGGGTCCAAACTGTGGATGGGGATCTACAGTTCAAAACTAAGAAGTTTAAATTGTTCAAGTGCATTTGAAATTTTAAAGCCTGATTTTGTGCCAAAAAGAAGACTGTGCTAACATGAAACTAGAAACCTAGTAAACAACACAAGAATTCATACCCGTTTTCTTTACTACTGTACATTCAGGGCTTGGTAAAGCACATAGCACATTGTAGCACTAAAGTTTTATTCTGTCTGGGGACTATCAGCTGAATTTAAACCATTGTCCTTAACTCTTCTACCACAAAACACACCTGTTAAAATATATTCACCGTATCCCAGCTAAGCTGACCCCAAATCATTTTCTGAGTCATTTCATAAGTGAATTTTATGTCCTTTTCTGGCAAGATATTTTCCCAGACTAAAATTAAGAAATTAAAGTTAAGAAGCTAATGACAAGCCAACATCACTTGAATAGAAATTGTGACAAAAAACTATAAATAGAGAAACTTGCTTAACAAAGTTGTTCTCCTCCTGCAATAGAGTTTTGAATCAGAACCAGCAAGTGGTACTCGGCGTGAGGTCAAGGCAGCATAAAAGAAACAGTGGAGTTGAATGCAATGGGGTGATACGTTACTGAAGAGGCCCATTAATTTCGGCCTCAGCATCCCCCATCCCCTACAAAGAAACTGTGCTATGCTGCGGCCCTTCCAAATCTTGCCATTTGTGACATCTTTGGCCTTTGTCATTTGCTGGGATTCCCAGAAGAGCGAAGGACTGGAGCATAACACTAGAATTAGTGGGGAGATGACATTGTAAGGTATAAAAATGTCGAATCACTATACTGTATACCTGAAACTAACAAAACCAATATAAGATTGTATACCGACTATTCCTACATTTTTTAAATAAGGCCAAGGTGTGGAGAACAGCAAGACATGGAGGTTGGAGGGCTACCAGATAAGGCCTCTAAGTAAAGTAGATAGATAAAAATGATAACATTAACCGTGAGGTCCCTATTTATAAAGCTGGGAGAGATGGTAGAGAAAGTGTCGCAGTAAAGGTCACCACTCTGTCTTACCTCCCTTCATCATGCAGGAACAAACTCCCTATCCTCTCAACTTTCTCCCAAATATTTCTCAGAGTCCCACGGGGGCCACGCACGTTCCACATAAAACCAAGTCCAGTACTCTTGGTCACCCAAAAACTCCCTGCTCTCTGGCTTCAGTTTTCTGCAAAGAGTTCTCCTATTAATGCCAGTTCTTAATGCAGCAGCTATGCTCCAATGTCCCGAAAGGGGACTAGAGCTGCCAATCTCCATCACAGGGACAGCCAGCCACGGCTACCTCTCTCCAGTGACAGAGCTCTCAGAGTGCTGATGCCAGCCACCAAGGGCATTGTCATCGGACCTGTGGACTCCGTCTCTTGTTACTGCCAAAGATTTTCTAGCATAGGATTTTTCCATTGTGTCAACTACCATATTATCGACATCTTGTGTTCTCACATCCCACAGAGATTTTTATTTTTATTGGGGGGAAGGGAGAAATAAATATATAATATATGCTACATATAACATGTGTTATATATAATAGGATATATGATACTATATAGTAGAAAACAAATAAACACTATCCATATAAATACATGTAGGTGTGTGTGTGTATATATACATACATATATATACATACATATATATACACTGCAACATCAATGACATATATAGTATTTATTTGTCCTATTATTGCAGACCCCTTAACCTACGACTCAAATCTGAACTCATGGCAACATTCTGAGTGACAGACAATGCAGGGAGCTCAGAATCTCCCTTCTCCCAAACTTCTGAATCTCAGTTCTCACTTCCCTTAAGACACACCATTTCCTGTGAGGTTCCTCACTTCACTCTAAACAAACTCCTGTTGCACATCCTCCTCCACCACCAACCCAGACAGGGCTGTGCTCCGTTGGCAGGAGCCTATGTGAGTGTGCGAGGTGTTCACAGCTGGCCCCATTCTGATTGGTCAGGAGGAAATATTTTGCCCAGTGTCCCACCTCCAGAACTCCCTAAATACAGGGGTAATTGCAGTGGAGTCTCCAGAACGGCACTTGAAAAAGAAATCTCAGGCAAGTGCATTTTCCATGCCTTAGTTCCTTAACAATAGGAAAAATATAAGATTGCTATGTGATCATAAAAGTATTAATTATTATTTTGAGAGTTGTCAATGCATTTCATTTGCAAGGATATTTACTATAGAATAGAATTGTAACAAACTGATCCCTTCTGACACCGAAACATGGCCCATGGTCCCAGTGTGGTCAGTTAAATAAAAACTGCTGTGTCCATTCTCCTCTTCCTTTTCACAACAAAATTTCTGAGTTTTGTCTGATCACATGGCCACTCAGCTAGAGACTATAGTTTCCAGCCAGGAGTAGGCACGTGATCATGTTTCAGCAAACAGAATGTGAACAGAAGCACCGCGAACAACTTCTGGGTCATAACACTTTGGAAGGAGGGTGTTTGCACTCCATGGCGAAGACTGGAACATACAAATATGCTGATGAACTCATTTCAATTAGGGTGGAAAAGTAACCAGATAGATAAAACCTGGGTCCCTCAGCAAGCTCACTCTGGGCCTATTCTAAACTGTTGAATGAAAAAGAAGTAAAGTCCTATCTTGTTTGAGTTTGAGTGTTTCATTGAGAGGAGAGTGGTCTCTTTGTTACAGCAGCTTAGTCTCTGTGTTAACAAATACAAGGAATTAATATAAAGCCATTAGCCTCTGGATGAAAAAGACAAATGTTTAAAATTTGTATATAAATGACCAGAAAAACTATATGATACAACTTCATGGATTGTGTGGTCAACATGGGAATAACACCAGTTGAGAAGAAAAACTGTGGGCTTAAATTTTAAATGTTATACAGTACAAATTGCATGACAGTCTGGAAATCAACCCTATTCAGGATTTCATATGACAAAAGAGAATTATGTTAAAATAAAGAAATTTTTTTATATCCTCTGAAGTCACTTCCCTCATATTAGTTCCCAGGCTATCATAGTAAAATGAATAAATAAATAAAATTTAAAAGACAGTCGGATTTCCATGTCATCCTACTATAGTGCTAGCTACTATAATGAAAACTCCCCAAATTGGAAAGCACAATCAAAATTTTGTTCCCCTTCACCTGACATTCAATGCAGCCGGACGGTTTGCCCAGGAGGCACTTCTCTAACCCATGACTGCAACTTGGCTCCTTCTGACACTTTTATTCAGCACCTTGGAATTCTTTGCTTTTGCCACATGGATGAGGGGGTAGAGAGAGAGGGTTTGGGGGAGACATACAGAACACATTGTCACCCAGGCCTAGTAGTGATAGCCAATATTTTCACTCACATTTCATTGACCAGAACTAGTCACGTGCAAGACTGGGAATTACAGGGAGCTCATAAATTGTTCATAAGTATTTACAGTCTCTTCCACAGCAGCCATTTTAACCGCCCAGGAAAGCAACAACTCCAAACATACCGATTATAATCTGTTGTCCCCATAAATTCCTGATCCCCAGCAGTTCTGTGAAATATACTCTGAAGTGTAGTCTGCAACATATGCCAGAAGAAGGATTCAGATATAGCCTCCATTCTACATTGGCCTTAATCTTACGGGAGTTGAGAGATTAGAATTTATTTTTGCATTTTTTCATTTGAAATTCTTGGTGAAATGCTAAAATTGCATCCTAACTTAGCTTCAGACTGGAATTTAATTGGCCTTTTCCAGATACGCCCATACACTTCTGTGTACCCTGATGAACCACCTTAAAAAAAAAAGAAAAAAGAAAAAGAAAAAAAGCTGTGTCCAGAGGGAGAAGACTTGTGCTCTCAGTCAGGCTGCATCCCTCACTGTCTGTGTGGATTTGGAAGAATCGCCCTTTCTGGGCTCAGTCTTCTTATCTGAGAGAAATTAAGCAAGCAAAACACTACAGGCTGGAGAGGAAGGAATTGCACTAGATGATTTCCGAGGCGTCGGCCACCTCTGGTCTTCCATGCTCTCTAATTTTCAATGGTATCTCCTTGATGATGCTGACATTCTGAGAAACCCGGACACTTTAAGAGCTTCCTAGACTTTGGACATTCTTCTTTGAGAAGCTCCACCTTCCTTCCTACCAAACATATTAAAATATACTCACATTCTACTGAAATATATTTTGAAGCCAGTAACTTTTTTCAAGTCTAAAATGTTTTATGACCTTGCCACTATGCCTCCAGGGCCCAATGATACACCGACCCTCCAAAGAATCACTTTCTAGATTCTCACAAAATGGATTGCACTATGGCTCAGAGGGTTCCACCATGCAAAGCTCTTAAAAATGGAACATATATTGAAACCGTCTATTCTTTTTTATTTTAAAGATTTTATTTATTTATTTCTAGAGAGAGGGGAAGAGAGAAAGAAAAACATCAATGTGTAGTTGCCTCTCTCACCCCTATCTCGGGACCTGGCCTGCAACCCAGGCCTGTGTCCTGACTGGGAATTGAACTAGAGACCCTAATGGTTCGCAGGCTGGCACTCAATCCACTGAGCCATACCAGCCAGAGCTGAAACCCTCTATTCTTAAGAAATAGTGACCACACTAGTCACTACACTCACTTGGGAAGTCAATGGAACTGGGATATGGATTTGGCAGAAAGGGTAACCTAACATGATAAGGATACCAGAGCTATTTCAGCAATGTGGACCAGCAGCCTTGATGGCTGTCGTGGGCTCTCATAACATGAGTGTGGAGGCACGCTTGGTGTATATAAAAGGGTCTAGAGATCTGAAAGGGAATTTAATTTTATGTGGAAACATTTACAGCAGTTGAGGTACAAGAAAATGGGAAGCAGCCACCTAAGAGTTTACATGGATTATTAAACTAATTGGTTATTAATCTACAGAGTTCAATGGGTTGAACCTTCCTACACAAAGTTAGGCAGCATGCACAATCTACATTTCACACTAACTTCCATGAGCTCCCCAGAGAGAACTGTTGGCTAAAGTATGTATCTGCCCTATTACCCAGAAGGGCAATCCAGCTGGAGACACTACTGAGAAGTTCATGAAAAGAATAGCACTTCTTCAAAAGGACATTCTGCTCAGGGATCTTCTGACCCTGTAAACCCAGACTCGGCAGAGCCAGGCACACAGCCAGATTTACCCACTCACACCACGCACTTCTGAAGATTTCGTCTCTTCCTTCATAAGCCACCTGGGGATCCATGCAGATAATCTGAGCTGGTGAAGACGTGGTCAACCCACTAAATTCTTAATAGACTTCCAACCATGCCATGCAACAGTCAAAATAAAACATTTATGGCAACATAGACTTACAAAATGTTACCACCGGTTGACCTGATGGCTAATAAGCTTATTTATCACTTGGATCTACAGAGGGAAGATAGGAGGGACTTCTTGACACTAATAAAGTTGGGTATTTACACAATCAATGCCTTCAGGATACCAGCTTAATTAAGAAATATAAAACTAACATAATAATCCCTTTATTTGAATGCCTGTGGCCTATGTACCATCAAGTACAATCTTAGAATTACTTGGCCTTCCCAGCCTGATTATTATGAAATAAACCCACTTTTTTCTTTCAAGATTAAAAATAAAGTTGTGGTGTAAGGCCAGTGGTAAAAATCAGGAAAAACTACTTTAAAACCTTGATACATACTGAAATTGACTGGCTTTGGCAAGCATTTAACTAATTACAGACCTATTTTGTAATTTGGAACTAGGCCAAGCCATTAAGACAGCTTATACAAAACAGCCCAGACTAATAAAGAAGGAACTCAAGATTTAGGAAGAACCAAAAATGAACAGAGCAGCTGCCAAACACCTGGTATTTAATAAAAATTGAAGTCACATAGTTGAAATATATAGTAAAAACCATGTCAAGATGACTATTTACAGGAAAAGAAGGACCCCCTGCAAGGAGAAGAAAAGATTTCAGGTTTCCCAAAGTAATGAATTCTGTCTCAAATTATCCACGTTTAGACAGCAGAGGATCTCAGGAGCAATCAATAACTTGATTTTGAAAGAAGTGAAAAAGAGATAGCAGAAAATTCGTGTTCTATTTATAAATAGATGTAGAGAAATTGGCAATTAGAAAATTAAAAATGATCGTATTGCTGTTTCTTATTAACAACTCTGAAAGGAAAGAGAATAGGACTGGAAGTCAGGAAGCTTGTCAGGAAGGAGGCTGTGACCCTGGGCAAATTATTTAACTTGTTTGTGCTTCAGGTTCTCTTCTAAATTGAGGGACTTGGACTAGATGATCTATAAAGGCTGTTTCAGCTCCGACATTGTATTTCACGGACACGCTTGCGAAGTCTCAGCATGACTAAACGGGGCGGGGGGACGGTGTGTCACTGTGAACAATGAGAATAAGAGCCGAAGGGGATTTTTTTTATTTCTCATCATTGAATGAGGCCCCTAGTACCTAGATTCGGGATTCTCTCCTAATTTCCTGAGTAGGACATTGTTATTTTGGGTCTAGGAGACAGTACGGCTGCCTTCATGATACTGCGCACAGTTGCCTAAAAATTTTTCAGTGTGCTTTGTTTTGGAGTGAATCCTTAACAGCGCAGCCACAGCAAAAACATTTACCCTACCTTATCACAATAATTACTGTTTCGGGGGTAGAGCGTACCTTTTCTCTCTTCCTTCAGGACCAGTTTTAAGACATAAGTGAAGAGATTCCCTCGAGCCTTACCCTTCTCGGCCGTAATTCTAACGGCATCCTTTCCTCGGTACCTTCCCTCTGGCTTCAGCTCACATCCAGGTCTGGGCCCATGAAGACAGCTTCTGTGCACAGAAGCACAGGCTTTCATGGTATAAAAAAAACAAGTTTGACATAGCCAGACACCCAGCACCAATCATAATGCCTGGCACAGAGTAGGAGCTGAATAAACACCAGGTGAATGGCTCACAAGCATTTTAAGAATAACAAACCTGATCTTACAGTCCCTCAAGGCCCTGCTGCCTCTTCCATTAAATAGCTCCCACCAGAGTCTAATGTGCTCATGTGTTCACATGACAGTCTCCCAGGTCAGAGGAAAGCATTCTCTAGACTAAATAATTTAACCCTAATGCTTACCCCAGGAGTCAGAAGGGGAGGCAGAAGAACAGTTCAGAACCCACCAGTTTTCACAATACACATGCAGCTTCATCTTTCAATCATTTACCTTAAAATATAAAATCTTTACTTATTTGAAGTCACTAGTGTGAGCAATTTTAAGACTTAAAGGATAGAGAGAAAGAGAACGGAAAAGGGAGCGGGAAAGAAAAGAAGTTCTATTTTTTGAGCTCTGCTGAATTACTGGTACAGTTCTGGATACTTTACACACAATGTCTTATTTAGGCCTCAAGCTGTTAGGTCTTTCATTGACTGACAAGGAAAAAGAGGCTTGCAGAAGCTTTGTTTATACAGAGTTACAGGACTGAAATCCAGCTTTTTTTTTTTTTTTTTTACTATTTATCTCTTTCAAAAAAATCTTTTCATTTGTGTTTGGTTCAGGTGTTACATATTATCAAAGGAATCACAGCAAAGCTCTATCATCTTGGCTTGTGGTGCATCTGTGCATCTGTATCTCTCTGCCAGGTCTTGTAATTTTCCCCTTCAGGGCCCAGCTCAACACTTCAAAGAAATTTCTATTTCTTATTCACCTTGCCTTACACTGACAATGATATGCTACTCTTTGTGGGCTGAATTGTGTCCCCACAATAGATGATGAAGTCCTAAGCTACAGTACCTTATTCGGAAATAGAATCTTTGCAGATGATCAAGTTCAGATGAATTTTTTGGGGTGGACCCTAATCCAGTGACTGGTATTTATGTAAGAAGGGGAAATTTGGATACTAACAGGCATGCACACAGGGAGAATGCCTCATGAAGATGAAGGTAGAGATCGGGGTGAGGTACCTACAAGCCAAGAAATACCAGCTTTTGCCAGCAAAGCACCAAAAGCAAAGAGAGAGGCACGGAACAGAGTCTCCTGCACAGACCTCAGAAGAAGCTGACTTTGCTGAGACCCTGATTTTGGACTTCTAGCCTCCTAAACTGTGAGACAGTAAATTTCTATTGTTTAAACCACTCTGCTTTGGTGCATTGTTAGGATAGACCCAGGAAACTAAGACAGCCACCAGGCAGCAAACCCTAAAAATACACAGGGCAATAAGAGAACAGCTGCACATTACATAACACAAATTATTCAGAAAGATCAAATAAAAATTCAGAAGGCAAAAGTAATGCAATATTTGTTCAATATGTATTCATTCTACTCTGTTCACTGTAATATTCAGAAAATGAGGCCATCAGATGTAACCAAGTATTTTAATTACATTAATTGCTCACAAAAACTGAAGCTTTTAGTCTGGTAAGTAATTTTAATGCTTCCTAGAACTGTATTCTCTGAGGTTCATACATGTGAAATTGACAAAAGTATTTTTAATTCACAAAGGAAATTGATACTGCCCAGGAACTGGAAGATATTTGACTATTGAAAATCAGCCATAAGTTTCAGCTCAGTGCAGGCAAGTTATGAATTTGAAGACCCAGGGAATGAACAGTCACAGGCAAGGACACACTCATAGATAACTTTTTCTAGCCCACTCATGCTATACTTTCATACGCATTTTTAGTTTGCTTATAAGTACAAAGGGAATAGAATTCAAATAATACGGAAAATAAGATTGTGCTTTAGTGGACCCAATTCAATTTGTTAGCAAATATTGAAATTCCTTTGTGAATTAGTTGGGAAAATCACCAAACACAGAGTTACGATAACTTCCATTGTGTATCAAATGAGGTTAGTTGGCACCCAGAAAAGGAAAAGGGACCAGGATAATCAGACATATAGATCAGCACATTCTGTATTTTTCTGTGTTTTATTTCACGTCAGCCTCCAGCCGTCACATTTTTTCCAACTCTAGCTCAACACAATGTATTATTCAAGAAAATATTTTAAAGTTCACTGAGCAAGTGTTAATTTTTAAATAAACTTAACAAATAGGCATTTTGCTTGTATAGTGGGCCAGGCACTGCCCTGGGGTATCACTTTCTTCTGAAGGTTAGTGATACACTGAACAGGTATAATTTCTGCCCTCTTGAAACTCACCTTTGAGCACATTTATGAACTTATGTTTGAGGCGAAAGGAGCGCTTAGAAATGTAATACACCTAAAAGGAGCTTATGGTGTTTGGTGATGGCCAGACCCATAGAAGACCTCTCAAATAGCAATACAATGTACAAGCGTAAGAGTCCACTAGGTGATATTAGCAATTACTCCTGAGTTCTGTGAAAAAAATAATCATTGTTTCTCACTGTTTTTCTGCCTAGCTGCCCCCTTCCTCTATGAATTGTCCCAGTCCCCATTCATATCTACGATTGTAGCAAAGGCAGCCTGGATTTAATGTAATCCTGTCCCCAGGGACTGCTCACCTCACCTGTAAGCATCGCTAATCTAAAATGGATTACGATAGCTGCCATAAACCCGGAGAGCAGCTCAGGTTTTGCTGTCCCTTGAGATCTAAAGAAGATTGACTTAAATTCCCAGTTTTGACCTGTAATTCAAATATCTTCAGCCTCCACATTCTGTTCTGCCGACTTATTTTTTAATGTGCATTGTGAGATGACTTTATTGACATCATTTTCAGTCTAAATGTGCCTCCCCAAAACAAATAAAAAATAAAAGTCTTACTCTGTAAACACCCTACAATGGAATACCAATGTCTGTGTCTTGACTCTGCACGCTACTCCGTGTTGAGGCAAAAAACATCCAAACCTGTAGAGAATATTTATGAGTTTATTGGAGCCAAACTGACAACATTCCAGGGAGCAAGATCTCAAATGCCCCAGAGAATAACAGTTTTACAGCTTATTTTATACATTTGGAATTAAGGAGGGAAAGTAAGGAAGATTGAATGTAAATGGGAGATAGCAAAGCAGGCATTGGATTACATGATAGTTAACAAGATTATTTGCTCCCTTGAGGGTGGTCCTCTTTGGAAGGTGGGGTCTGAAAGTGTGACCTGCCCAGGTGGGGAGCTATGATCAAATCGCCCTGTGAGGTTGCTTTCCATAGAACCACTCCTTGGTCCCTGCCTGCCATTCTGCTCACCTCTTGCCCCCAGTGCCCGCTTCTCTCACGGCTCTCCTCCGCTCCTGTTCATTGCTCATGCATAGTGAGCAGGCCACATCTTTCATGCCGAATCTTTTGCTCCTCTATTACCTGTCTGGGGGATTATCAAGACCTTATCCTAAACAAAGTCCATTTCTTTCCTAAGAATTCTGTTACCTGTTCATGAGATTTTTAAAATCTCCACTACAGACGAATAACTAAGTGCTTTGGTAAAAACATAAAACCGAGGTAGTGATTCTGAAAGGACTTAAGTGAGGAGATGACATGTCATTGGTTTTTAAAGCCTCAGCAAATTTCCTCAGGCCAGAAATTACATGAAGGAGATCACATAAGGCAGGAGAAAGAGTTGTAAGAACACAGAGCAGGTTTAGGAGCCTTAAATGATATCCCAGGTGTCTCAGCAGTTGAATCCCAGGTTGCTTTGAAAAGGTGCTTTGAGGTGAGGGAGAGACAGCATCTTGAAAAATGATCTATGGAAGTAGGTCTTGGTTATTGATCAAAACTTTCCTTCTTCATGACAAAGCTTTTGGTTTTCATGACATGACTAATCTGTATTTCAAGTTACCAGCTCTCGAATTTGGTTTGTACTAATTCAACAACACTTGTTAAGTACTCAGTATGTGCTAGGCATACTCCTAAAATAGGCATACAGAAGGTAGCTCACAATGTGAATACACTGGGAAGGATTAGTGCAGGCGGTGTGTCAGGACAGATACACCGTCTGTATCAGTAGCCCGCATCAAGATATCGATTCCTTTAGTCTTTGGGGCAACTAGGAAGAACCTGAGGTGGCCAGAATCTCCAGCCATAAGCAACCTTCTCCCTTGACATCAGTGTGCAATACAAACACTGTGTACCATGCGTACATGCCGTAGAAATGGTTGGGACACACTGGCAGATGTGGTCACTGTTGCGGAAGCCCAGGCAAGCTAGATGAGGTTGTGGATATGGTGACGGGAAAGAGCACATGCACTTGAGATAGAATCAGCAGATTCTGGTATCATATCTTGTCAGCTACCAATCACTGCATTGCTTCCAACTCCAACTCATTAGAAAGCAGTATTTAAGAAATTATTTTCTTAAATAGAGCAAAAAAAAAAAAAAAAGAAAGAAAGAAAGAAACTATTTTAAAAGGTACTGAACAACTTAATTCATAAATTGAACAAATATTTTGCTTCTAGAGTGGGTCAGGCATTGTCCTAAGATACAGTGGTGAATAGAACAGATACAGTTTCTGCCTTCACAAAACTTTTCCTTGAACTCAGTTATAAACTTGGTGCTAAGGGAGTTTTAATAGGGTTTTGGTGGGAGGTAAGGATGAAGGAGAGGACAATGGGTGTATAGATGGGAGGAATTACTACAACAAGCATCCATCAGAGTGGAGTACATACATGTTTGCATTGAAAATAGTTGAACCTGGTCCTTAGCAGAGAGCTTTTATCACCAGAAACTGCTGAAAAGTTCTGAATTCCAATAATTTATTTTTCTGTTGTATCTCCAAACTTTTCCCTTGTTGAGCACCTCAAATTATGGGCCTTGAGAGAGTATTAGCATGGGGAGGTCAGAAGTGGGAGATTCACAGTGAAACCAGAAGAGTCTGTGTCCATGCTGCCTGTCACTCTCAGAACCGATAAGTAGAGAAAAGAATTGAATCTTTATGGGTGCTTCATTCAGATGCTCATGATCTGAGAAGATGGTGGGTTATGTATCCTCAAAACTCTTAACATCTCTTCTCCAACCAACCTCTTTATAGGAGAAGAAAAGGTAGATAAGGGGCTTGGAAAAATGTTAATTGGATAAGACTTGTATCAGGTGGTGATTTTCCTAGCACTTCTTTATCTGTTGATCAACAATTCTTCATCTGCATCACGGACACTCCCTCCCTAGAAAACAAAGGCTCAGGGGCCATCTCCGTTGTTTCCAGACCCTCTGCGGCACGAAGGTTGACTCCTGGCTTGACTGCAGTCACACATTCTAGTTCTTGGAATAACAGCTTTCCACCTGCGTTATCACTTAAGCCTATCAACTATGACTGAAGTGAAAATCTTTAACTCCTGATTTTCCCTTTCAACAAGAGTGTTATAGGAGTTTTCTCAACTTCACAGCATTAATCTTATTTCTTATATCTGCTGTACTTTTAAAAAATTTTTAACAGTTCTTATTTCTTTTTTTTTTATGCCTATTATAACAGCACCTTGCTCATGCTACAAGGATGCAAAATCTTATCTCTCTAAGGATATTAATGGGAGTTTCTGATGTTTGTATGTTTCTGCATAGTTTTGGATTTTTCAGGTTGTCTGTTTTTATGCATTTTTTCAGTTTTTATCTTGTTAAAAACTATGTTAAAGTTCTGTGGGTATCCAATTATCTGCTCACCTTTTAAGAAAAAACAGTAAAAAAGCAGAATCAAAGCTTTGTGTGATGAATGGAGTTTTTTACTGTGGGCTCATACTTTTTTTGATCCTCCACAAAAAGATAGAAAACTAGCAATCCATAGACTGAATCTGAAACAAATGTGTCTGTGTTTTGTTTTGATTTTTCAGTTAGAGTTGTGGTGCCTTTAACTGTGGGTATAACTTTTAACTACCTATAAATCTCACCACTCTGTTTTGATTTAAACTGCTTTCAAACTTCAAATTCCTACCTCATACTTTCTCTAACATTCAAAATCTTACTTATCTTTTAACACAATCTCAGATGTCTCCTGCTTTGTGACACCTTCTTTCATACACTGAGGCCAACTTAGACTTTGCTTGATTTGGGTTCCACCCAGTTTTGTTTCTCTGTCAGAGCCCTTGCTCTGGTCCTCCTTGGCAGGAGAGGTATTTCATGTGTACATGGCCATGGGATACTCCATCTGACTGCAAGTCCTGTGAAGGCAGGGCCTCTCTTTCAGGCATGTAGCCTCTCATTTAGTAGCTTTAGTAAAAAACTCAAGGTTACTTGAAAACCTTTGGGCTCAATGCAGCAGGGGTTGAAGGAAGAAAAGGAGAACCTGGGAGCATAGATCAAATTTGATACTCATCCCTGAGTATTTGATTATTAAAATGAACTATAATTCACCCCTCCCCGCCAAAAGTAAGCAACACGCCATGCCAGGCTGCAATGTGGCTTCAATATACTTTCAATTGATTTCACAGAGCATAATCTATTTCACATGGTAGAACATTTCTCAAGCTGTAACAACAGAAAGAAAAAAAAAACAAAAACCCCGTTTTATTCAAATGAAGGAGAAAAGAGTTCTGCATTAAGAGGTAATTTATTCTCACTTGTGACCATGCGCCCTTTGAGGACTCAAATCAGATGAAATATAAATGTTGGCACATCTGTAAAGGTCCCCAGGCACAATAAATCATAGTTTGGGGCAAATATTTTGAAGCCAGTTTTCAGATATCTGAGTCCTTCGCATCTCTGCTGTTTTTATTTCACCGTGGCCTCCGTTGTAAAGTATCCTTGATGTTCCCAAATGGCATGGATTTTTTTTTTATTTACCTAATTTTATTGAAATAAATATGACATACAATATTGCATAAGTTTAAAGTGCACGTACATTGATTTGACACATTTATACAGCAATATGATTGCCACTGTAGTATTAGTTAATGGCACATAATTATCATTTCTTGTATTAAATCACTGGGAACAACTGAAATCTAGCCTTCTTACAAGTTTAATGTTTGTAATACAGTTTTGTTGTCTATAATCACTGTACTGTGCATTAGATCGCCAGGACTTACTTATCTACAAGCACATACTCTCAACATCTCCCCAGCCCCCTACACCCCACACCTAGCTCCCACTCCTGCCCATGCCCATGGTTCTCACCATTTTACTCTCTGCTTTTACAAGTTTTCGGTTTGTTTCTTTTGTTTCTGTCTTGTTTCAGATTCCATGTATAAGCCATATCACACAGTATTTGTCTTTGTCTGCTGAGTCGCCTCACTTAGCATTGTGTCCTCAAGGTCCACCATGCTGTTGCAAATGGTAGGATCTCTAAGCAGCGTGGATTTTTGCCAGGCAGTGCATCCATGTCCTTAGCTCCAGGAACACAGCCTGCCTTCTCATCCACGCCACATTCCATCCCTAGCAGAACTAGTCTTTTCCTTTTTTATTCAGCCACTCATGCTGGTCCAATTTAACAGCATTAGCTAACTCTTTCTTCGTATTAATCTTCTCCTTCCAGGGTGGTTTGAACATTGTAGGTTTTAAATTTTTGAGAAAACCCCCGGAAATTACCAAACATAGACTCATTCAGGTGAACAGTGAACAAAGTATGTTTGGATTCGCACAAATTTATGACTCTGCAAAGACCTTGAAGAACCAGATGGGTTTTAAGGACTGTATCTCCTCATCCTCTTCAACTGGACATAGAGGTTAAAGGGCAGACTGCAGTGGAGGTGGCCTGTGTTCCCACCAAGCCACTGCTTCACACAAACAGGGTGGCCTCGGGAACTAGTTAGCTTCTCTATTAGCCGCAGCCCCCATCCACGAAAGGGGCAAAATAATTGCATCTACTTCAGAAGACATTTATGAAGATCAAATAAAATAATGTGCTTGATACACACATCATAAATATCAACTGCTGTACTTTTTATTAACAAGACCACCAAGGCTGAAATGTCGTGTCATATAAACGAACTACTAGAACCATTGTCCCTAGTTTCAGAAACCAGTCAGACCTCTATTCCTGCCAAGTCCAAAGCCAGAGTAAACAGAATAAACAGAACATAAGACCGGAAATATTCTGAATTTACTATTTAAATAAATAATTTTAATTCAACATTTGGGAACAAGAATTATTTTAAAAAATTAGAAGCATACGGCTTCCAGTGTTTTTATTATTATAAAAGAAAAACACTTTGGAAGAAAACCAACAAACTGCCGGGTCAAAAACAATTTTTTAAGAATCTTTTGTTTTTTTTAAGAAACCCAAATACGATGGGTCCTACAATTCAAATTTTGCCTCCTGTCTGAAGGTGTATGTCATGGCCCTCCCTACGCCAAGGGCAGCCTGCGTGGTAACGGCAAAGGCCTCTGGTGACCCAGAGTGGACAAAAGAATACGCCTTGGCCTAAGAGAATTAGCTTAATCACTCTTATTTGCCTCTCTGGGTCAAAAAAAAAAAAGCAATGTTTTTCAGACGAAAGCACTTTACAAAATGTCCTTTGCTACCAATGTGTTTATTTTGTTTCATCTAAGTGGGTAGTAAGTTGACGTATACAGAATAGTTAATTTTTTTTTTAAGTGTTTGGATAAGTTGGCTGATTTAAAATTAATCTCACTTAGCTTTTCTCTAACCATCATCCACAGAACATTGTTCCTGAAATGTTAATAAATATGCCAGGAGAAAAGTGTCCCAGAACAAATGAGTTTGAAATAGAGGCATTCATTATATATATTTAACAACATGTCAAATGCACATTAGCATATAAAAGACTATAAGACGTTCTGTGCTGAAGAAATCTATTTTTTCTTTACTTTCTCCTGAAATTATTTGAGCCTGGAACCCATTTTTCCCAGCGCCTCTTTTAGGATCCTACAGAGCACAGTTTGCAAAATTCCAGTCTGAGGATACCTTGACTACAATAGGGCAGGGCTCATTTTGCAATTCATTAAAAGGCTATCAAACTGAAGATTGTCAGGCTTCCATATAATAACAATAATAATACACACCACTTACTAAATCTTAGGGAAAGTATTTCTTCCCTGCTCTTTGCTTCTTTTTCCCTTGAAAAGGGTTTCCCCTCGATATTCCTGGCCTCTCGTGCCAACCTTGACCCTTCTTTTGTGAGGTGGAACACTATCATTTGTCTACATTTCTTGGTTAAGTGGAGCTGATAGATTGAAAGTGAGCATGAACAAAGACAGCAAGCCTTTTCTATTTTCTCTGAATCTGGACCAGGGACAATTAGTTAAGTGTCTGCCCCTCTGAAGCAAATTTTTGAAGTAGATTGTCCCAAGGCCAGGAACAAAAGATAGGGAGTTAGAAAGCCTATTTCATTGGTCATGCTAAGTTGCGTCTTACTATCTAAACCTTACCATTGATAATGGTGATATTTTAGTTCTCCATGGAATAAGTTTATTATATTTCAACTTGTTCAGATCTTGAGCAGTGAAGACGGGTGTAGTTTTGGGTCCCCCTCATACCTCCAACAGCATATATCATTAATTCTGCACGATATTTTACATGCATTATGTCATTTAACCTCATAGCAAACTTTTAAGGTAGATTCTAATAAATCCCCTTTTTACAGATGAAAAAATGGAAACCAAGACATTAAGTAACTTACCAAAGGTGATGTAGTAAGTGGCGAATTTCATCACTAATGAATGACACATGATGCATGTGATTTAATTGCACTGTTACTCTAACTAGTGCATCTTATAGAACGGTGTTTGGGTTTGGAACCCTTTATTACTTATCTCTCAATCCCTCCTCTATTGTGCATATTAATCTATAAGATTGACCACAGTTATATGGAATAAATATTAAAAAATAACCGTAGTCCATGAATGAAATACTCAGGAAAGGTCTAAAACCAGAAAGGTCTAAATCAGAAATTTCAAATTGACAGCCAGCCCATCAATGTATCTTGTTTGGCTCCCCAAGTGTTAAGGATTTGAATTAGCTCTTCTCATGAAAATACAGATTTCTGGATTCTCTTGGAAAATGTGAACATCTGGTGGGCAACGAGCCGGAGTTGAAAAGCCACTGTCTCCTTCGGATGGACCATGTATAGTACGGTTCACCTCGGTCTCCACTGTGTCACTTCATTTAAGTACTTTGTTGGCACGTGCTTCTGTAAACATTTCAATTTGCAACCCTGGTGCCAGATAGAATGCCTCCCATCCCCACTCCATTTCCTGCTGTGGAACATCATGGCCATTGCAAGAATCCTGAGTCTGGATGGCTATGTTTGTGGTCGGGCCTCTAAATGATTAAGGGTCAATGCAAAGCAGCCAAGCTGCATGCAGCAGCAATACAGAGGGATGTCCTTCAGTGCGGGTGCTCATTTCGATCCCTCGAGCAAAAATGTTCAAGTTGGGTCTGTGGAGACTGCACGGTGTGAAGATACCACCCAGGGTGGTGGGGTCTGAGTCCATCACACACAGCCCAGTGTGCAGCTGCATTAAGTATGAGACATCTGTGTAAATGTTATTAAATGATGGGTTCCTGTGGTTCTAAAAACGTGGTAAAGCCATTGCCCCCAAGTCCTCTATATTCTCATCTTCAGTACTGATACTTCTTTTTATATCAGTGTCTTTCATGTAACAGTTGCTCAATAAAAGTTTTGTTCAACGAGTAAATGAAGAGGCAAACTACATGGGTTCTAGGGTAAGGATTGTCTTTTCTTTAAGAAATGCATGTTTGAATGAGTGAAAAACACTCTTTCAAGGCCTCATTCCATCTCTTTGTTAGGTTCCTCTCTTGAATCTCACCCCCACTCATTACCAGGATGGACAAGGTGATTTCTTATTAAGGTCAGATATTACCTCTTCCAGGGTTATCTATCTTGAAAGGATTTTTTAAGACGGTGGGAGAAATCTGCTCCCTCTTTGTAGGTATACCAAGCATCAGAAACCTGGGGGAGTATATATTTGGGAGAGATACTTTCTCACCCTGAAGTGAGGTCTTATAGAGCTGATTTTAAGATCAAAAGAAATGGCAAGTTCAAAATTTAAATAAACCATGGCTTATATTTAAACACGAACCACCCTAGGATCACAGAACATGAGTTGGAGTTGGAAAGAACTTTAAGCAAGAAGTCATCAGAGAGAGTCTGCCATGGCAATTATGATGTTGAAATGTCACCCATACCATGTTATTATAAATATCAATTTTCTGAATGGTTGTACAAATGTTAAGTATTGTGTGTTTCTTAAAACAGCTAGTCATTGAAAATTATCCACGTTGGATTTTAATGGGGGAAGTATTTAGCTGTTTTTTAGCATTATATAAACCTGTTAGAGAGAAGACATGCTTTGGGATAATAGCAGATAAACACCATATTCAAATTGATTAAGGGTATTTGCTTCCACTTTACTAGACTTGACTTACATAAATTATTTGACTGTGCTCAAAGGTCCTATATGGAAAAGTTCAGACCCACAGAGCTAGAAAGAATGAGAAGGGGTGATTGGACCCAACTTCTTGTCTTCATTCCAAATAAAGGATATGCTTGTCTCTCCAAATGTCTCAGTAATCCACAAACACCATCAGAGGCTCAGTTTCAAAGTCATCATTAAAACAATCAAGAATTCTTGTCTTTCCATGAGTGATCTATCTGGCTTTAGTCTGAATTACTTTCTTTTTGTTAAATTCAACCCCAAGAAAAGAAAAAAAGAAACGAATATTCCTTGAGCTTTAAAAGTGTCCCAGGGCCCTGACTGATGTAACTGGGCCACAATGGACTGGGTGTCACCCTGGAAACCAAAAGGTTGCCTGTTTGATTCCTAGTCAAGGCACATGCCTGGGTTATGGGCCAGGTCCCCAGTAGGGGGTGCACAAGAGGCAACCACATATTGATGTTTCTCTCCCTCTCTTTCTCCCTCCCTTCCCCTCTCTCTAAAAATAAATAAGTAAAATCTTTAAAAATAAAATAAAATAAAAGTGTGCCAGATGGAACTTTACATACCTTAATTTTTTAACTTGGCTTTACAACAAACCTCGTGAAGTGGATATTATAGTCTCATATTTACAGATAAGAAAAGGGAGAGAGATTATACATTCATGTTTTTTAATGGAGTTAGCTTTAATTCTCTGTTGTAATCTGGTAGAGTATAGTGATAAGAAACAAAACTTAATGATGTTTATAAAGACTTATTTTGACTGTTTCAACCTCATTTGCATTCAAGCATAGTTATCATACTCCTTAGAAGTAGAAAAATAATTGGGTTGGCTCCCACCTCCTTTTCATTGTTTAAAAAATATACATGGGAAGTCTTGAGACTAGAAATTCAGCTCAAAGTAGCTAAGAAAAAAAAAACTAATTTGTTCTTAAGCCTGAAAAATCAGAGTTAAGTCTGATTTTAAGTGTGGCTGGATACAGATGCTCCAATATTACCATCACTGCCCTTTGTTTTCATTTCTTGGCTACAATTCTCAATCACTCAGCTTCATTCCCTCCTGCTGTAGACTTTTCTCCATGTAACAAGCAAGATAGTTGCCAGCAGCCTCAATGTAATTTTCTTCAAGATTAGCCACTCCCTGGAAAAATAACTTTTCCCATCCTAATAATAATTCCAGGGAAGGCTTTAAGTTTCCTCCTCCAGTCACATGTCCTCCTTCGGATGGATTACTTTCCTGGAAGGATTGTGTAATATACAGAAAAATGGCACCCTCCCCCCAAAGATATTCATGTTCTAATTTCCATAAACTGTGAAAATGTTAATTTCGTAACAAAAGGGACTTTGCAGAAGTGATTATATTATGGAGCTTGAGACGGGGAGATCATCCTGGATTATCCAGTGGGCCCAATAAAATCACAAGGATCCTTATCAGGGAGGGATGCAGGAAGAGCCAGAGTCTGAGAGAAGGTGGTAAAATAAAAGAAACAGAGATTGGACTGATGTGCTTTGAAGATGGAAGGAGCCATGAGCCAAGGAACACAGGTGGTCTAGAGAAGCTGAGAAAACCAAGGAAACCGCTCTCCCTTAGAGCCTCCGGGTGGAACCATGCCTTCTGAGACTGATTTTGAACTTTGGCCTCTAGAGCTGTAAAAGCATAAACTTTTGTTATTTTAAGCCACTAAGGTTGTAGCCATTTGTTACAGCAGCATAGGAAAATAATGCAGGGTGGGTTTCCTGATTTGGCTCAGCTCAGTTTAAGCGGTTTGCTCTGTAGTCAAGGAGGGGGTAAGATTTTCCCAAGGGCGGTGAGACTGGAAATACATGATGGATGGTACAGCAAGGACCACATGGAATCAGGCAGAATTTTCCCAAAAGAAGGCTTAATGTATAGAAAGAACAAATAGAAAACAACTCCATAAAACAGTAACAGCCAATATTTTCTTGTTCTAATGTCCTAGAAGATAGAGAATTATGAAGAATAGAGCACGTGTCTTGGGATCAGTAAGACCTAAGCTCAAATCCTTCATGAAGAGCTGACACTCCAGTCATGGTTTTCAGCCGTGAAGTTAGCGAGCTGGTGCTTCATCCGCTCTTCCGCAAGGAATCTTAATGTCATACACAGGGAAACCGAATGCACACACTGAAACGCTCGGTGCCTCACAAGGGACCCTATGCAAGTGAAAGCTGCCTTGACTATTATTTTTATTATTTAAAATTCAGGTTACTATTTGTTTTAATACAAAGTTAATGCTTTAAAAGTCCTTGGAGTTCAATTATTTTCTCTGCTCAAATATTTGAGTTAATTGGCTGCTCCAGGAAGTATACCATTTTTGCTCTAGCTTTAAGCGCTCCGTGACTTCAGTGGCTTACGTGTACAGCCCCACTGTGGGACTCGGGCCAGGGCCCTTCCAGACCTCCAGTTCTAAGACGGACACCATTGATCTGCTGTCCCCTCTCCCTGCCACCTGGGACCCGACCTAGGAGGAAGACATTGTCAGCAATAGCGAGAACTTAATTGTTGTGAAGGAGCTGCTCCCATGTCCCTTTCAGAAGACACTTCAGAGCCTCACAAAGGGAGAGCTGAAGTTTTAGTGGTTTTAAAAAATGTCCATGCATTTTTGGACAACCCTCCCATCAAGAGGTGGTTCTATGTCTTCTTCCCTTGAAACAGGGCAGGCCATTGCGACTGCCTTGACTAAGAGAATGAAGTGGAAGTAAAACTACAGGACTTCACAGACTACGTGAGCAAAGGCGATACAGCTGCCACCCAACAACTCCCTCTTGGGAGATTTGACCTTCATACCCAGCTGCCATAGTGTGCGGAAGCCAAGCCAAGCGGGGAGGTGTTCAGGCCGACAGTCTCCACTGATATTCCTGCCGTAGCCACCATCAATTGTTGGACACGTAAATGAGAAAAGCTTTGTGATGACTCTAATCACAGTCATTGTCTAGTCTTAGTCACTGTCTGACTGGAACAGCAGAGAAACCTGGAGCAGAATCAGCCTAAGTGAGTCCGGTCAGCTCACAGGAGAAATAATGATAATGCTGTTATGGTTGTTTCAAACCATTAAGTCGATGCAGCAATAGATCATCAAAACAAGGGTTATGTCAGTAGAGAAAAGGATGGAATGTGCATCTCAGGGAGCAGAACCCTCACATACCCAGGGCCCCAGAGTTCACCACTGCACCTCTGATTTCACGTTCTGTGTTGGATTATAGTGTGTCCATTTACTTCCCTTTCCTGCCTGGGAGATAGTAGGTGCTTCATAAATGCATGGGGGGAAGGGAGTGAGGAGGCAAGGGAGGCTGGGGACTGAACTCAGATGATGAGAGCAATAGCCCCAGGACCTCGCTGACATCTTTCATGGGTTGAACTTGGCGCATAGATCCAAATAGAGTAATGCTGCCTGAAGATGTAATGTCACCAACTCTGTAACCTACCAACCAAGTGATGATGTTACTTTATAGCCTAGGACACATTCCTTACACTTAAGTACATGAAACAATGGATATCTTCCAACAGTAACAACTGTACTCTAGTCATTCATTTTACACATATTTATTGAATGTCTGTTACATGGTAGGCACAAAGATAAGCAATCCACAATTTTATAGTGAAGTAAACACAAATGTATTATAGAAAAGAATGCAAAACTAGCATGGATTTAAAATAACAAAGAACCCTCAAAGAATATTGACCCTTGCAGTAGCCTCATGTTATATCTCTAGAACCTCAGAGGTGGGCATAAATGTTCACTTTGTGCAGCGGGTAGGAGTGCAGAGTGTTAGAAACTTCCATTTCGGGCATTAATAGAAAGGCTTATACTGTAGCGTCTCCCCGTACTACACATCAGACCGGGTAGCTCAGAGTCTAATCTGCAGACATGTCTTATTGGAACCACAGATCCATTTTTGGTTCTGTCTTTACAGCTTGAACCAGTGGCTGGTATTTAAAACTCAGGGGTGTCATTTATAAAGTTGCATTTCTGGCTTCTCCTGCAATAAACTGGAAGAGCTAACAACCTTGGGCCACCTCTTCCCGTGTCAACAATTGGCTGGCTAGACAAGGCCTGGTCCCAGGGGCTGGCCACTTTCTCTCCACACACGCTTCTCTTGGCCATGGAACCTGCTTGGGCCTAAGAAGTATTTGAACCTACATCTCAAGTTCCAGTTTGAATCATCTGGGTCATTTTCCAGCACTTAATACTGACTGAGACAAATTTCTAAAATTACCTACAATTTTCAGGGTACTCATCTTAAGAGACAGACCCAGAAACTGGGCCTCCTCTGCCCAAGTCCCAAATCAGAGAATCAGAGAGCTGCGGGGACCCACTTTTCTGTTCACAGTCACAGGACTCTGAAGGCCCCCACACAAACCGCAGGGATCTGAAAGAGCCCCAGGACTCTCGAGAAAAGAAGCAGGCTCAGAATGTGCACCTTCCCCAAACACAGTCCCAGGAAAATAAGGCAAACAGGGAATTAAAGAAGGTTAAATAGGGTTATTTTAGAACAGTACTCTCCTCATAGGACATAAACTTTACAGTGGTGAGAAAGGAGTGGAGGATTCCCAAAACGTCTTCTGATTCTGCCAAGACCAGGTGGGGTGGAGTCTTGCCAGGATGTGGACAGCCAGGTAACTGAGTCCAAGTTCCCATGCCGTGCCCACGTGCATGTGTGCGCCTGTGTGTGTGTCACGGTATTCGCCTCAGGGGCAGTGGGTGTGCACCATGGGTCATGGTTTTGTTTTCCAGGCTCAGTAACTTGTGGTCTGGCAAGAACAAAGGCCTGGGATTTTGCAACAGCTGTTTGTGTCACCTGGGAAGTCAACTAAGCATACACTGGGGTCATTGTTGCCAGCTTATGAGCACAAGTTCTGCCGGCCAAAAGGCCGTGTTCCTCAGCTAGAAAAATAATATTTCTATCTGGAACCAGTGGCGAGTCTTAAATGCCGGTTCTAACCTCTGAATTCATGTCATAGAGTCTGAAATTGTTTGCATAGTCGAGTTCTAATTTAAGGTGACTGATTTCTAAAGGGAATAGCTGCAACATCTTTTCAAATGTTACCATAACTCTGGAGAGGCTCATCAGCATATTGGGGGGTTTGTTCTACATGTTTAACATATCTTAAAATGACTTTCTTATTGTTTCAGGAAACAGCCACCTTATCTTTCATTCAGGAATTTAATATACAACCTTCTCTCTACCAGACAACTATTACAGGTTCCTTCATATCGCCTTGCAGTCCTGGTCTTTCCAGACCTCATTTTTACCCCTTCCTGGGGGAAGTCTCTCTAAACCCCTTGATCTTGCATTTGCCTCTCCCTGAACCCTTTCCAGCCTTTCTGTGGAGAGAGGCACAGTGTTCTTTGGACAGTGGCCATAGGAGAAATGCCGATTACATGATGGCCACAGGCACTGCCTGTTCCCTGCAAATAGCACACAACAATGACAGAGGGATGCCACAGGGGCCGACTGGCTCCCCTCTTGCTGTGGGAACCTGTTTGAACATATTTGGGATCATGAAACCAGCTAGTATGGTTAACAGATGTAAACCTTACCAAAGACCTGAACCATAATTAAGTCTTGGAAGACAGTTAAGTGCCTGAAAAGTCATAGCCAGTCTATCAATACCATCCCAGTGTCCTCAAAATAAGGTACTTATTTTGAAGACAGTCATATTAACAAGAAGAAGCTTTAAGACAAAGGGCATTTACATGTATTGGAAGAGAGGAGAGTGGAATTTTTCATTTGGATTATTATCTTTTTAAAAATCTGCCTCATGTTTCCAGATCTAAAAGTAGTATTGACAGAAAATTCTACATAAAATGTACTGCAGCAAACTTGTATGATTGTCTCTTTGATATACAATGATTTACTTTTAGTAGTGATTCTTTGTCTCATCAAATTTAAGCCTCTAATCACAAAGTACTAACTCCTACACTAATGAATGTTCTACTATAATCTTTTTTTCCTCTGCTAATGTAGAGTTCTTAAGGCTTTTGGTCTTAAGCCCTGTACAAGATGCAAATAATGCAGAGAGGGAGCATACTGTTTGTTATTATCAGTAGATATAACAGAGAAAAAAATAAAATGTTAGGAAGGATTGATTGTTAGTAGAGGATAAAAACGGGATTCAGAAGAGGCCATGGAGAGGCAAAGACACAGAGCAAGGAAGAGTGTGTGTATGTGTGTGGGGGGTGTGTGTGTGTGTGTGTGTGTGCCTTGAACTTTGACACTTTTAAAAAGGAATTGAAGAAAAACCCTCCTCTTCCTTCTCTTCAAACACTTCACAGTTTTGCCACAAGTTAGCCTTAGTACTAAGGTCCCTTAGAACTTGCCCGCCAACCCACCCTACCCTTAGTCAATTTGTAAACTAAGAAGAAGGCACAAGAATAATAGATTGGTTCCAAGAAACACCACCCCACTCGGATCAGTCCACAGGTTATCCATTTCCAGGACACTCTTGGGGGTCATTACTCCCAGGAAGGGAATCATTGCATTCGAGCCTATGAGAAGCCAAGAATGCCTTCCTGATGAAACAGCAGCCAGCATGCCAGCATGCCAGCAGATTGGGATACTGTTCTGGGACAAAGGGGAACACACAGTGGTTATTCTGAGAATGCTAGAAAGTCATGATTACCCCACAGGTTGGCCCTGAAAATTTAAGGAGTGTGTGTGGGAAATGCAGAAGAAAAACATTTTATTGATATAATTTTCCTTTGTATTTAATTACAACTGGTAATTCTTTTCTAATTATCATCACCTGACCCAACAAAGAGCAGAAAAAAAAAATATTTGTGCTTGATTATATGCATTGTTGTTTTCCTTAGGATAGGGGAATGGTGGGGTGAATATTGAAAAGGAACCAGAAGCCATAAACTAGGCCGTATTCTTGGCCTGACGGAGACAGGAGGTCTGGAGCAGTATCACAGTCATCAGTGAAACAGCCATGATCCTTGGTCTTCCATAAACTGGTATCCTCCAAATTGTAAATATCGACATGGTTTTTCCAAAAGAAGAGAGTAAATACCATTGTGTTGGTCAGTCTTTTTTCCTTAAAAAAACGTTAAGTTTCAGCAGACATACAATATGATGGTATTTTCAACTCTTTTTCTATTCTTTCTTCTTTAAAAAGTAAGGTTTCTTTGTGTGAGATTCCTTTGATTTTTATTTTTGAGGCAATTTCTATAAATAAGCTGAAACATTGCTCTGTGAATAATTCTCCTCTCAACTAAAACAGCTCATTCATTTCGGTTGATATTGGCAAGGAAATATTCACCTGTTTCATCTTGATTAGTTATTTCCATAAACTGAAAGAATGAAGAGTGCCTCAAAGATACTTTATGTCTCAGCAGATCATTAAGTAAAAGAGAAAAATGTACAAAAAAGAATGCCATCTTGTGGCTGTACCACTAGAATGATAATAAAACGAACTTTATTACCCTAGAAAGTAATGCTATGGTGAGTCCAAACAGGGGGCTTCACATTCTAATATGAGTCCCTGAGATATCAGTCCACAGTGAAAGGGCCACAGCCTATTCCTACATGAATATAGATGCCATGTTGTCCTTGGAACACAAAGAGAATGACATTGTTCCATCTGTTCCCTAGAACCAAGTATCCCTGGGAAGGCAAATTATTTCTACCAAAGATTCTAATTCACTTTGGGCAATGCCACTGGGTGTGATATTGACTGGTCTAGGAAGCCAAATAGAACTGATTTCAAGGTGATTAAGGGAAGGGCCAGGATCACAGATTTTTGAATTCAGAAGAAAGCTGCTTTCTGGTGGTAGCCTAAAACAAAGTCAACTTCTTGACACAAATTTACTACCCCAATTCTTGAAAATAAGAATTTAGAACACAGCAGTTAACGAATATGAATTGTTTTGAGCCAAGTTACAGAAGAAGAAAGCTCAGTAAACATTTGTTATTTTAAAATGCTGATTAACAGCCGAAAGAAGAGTTTCGATAAACTCATGGTTTGTAGATCCATTGCTTATCATTAAGAAAAGCTGATGATATTTAGTATACATTTTGTGGTTGATGTCTACAAGATTAATGATATCCATCCACAGAACAAAAACTTAGTTTTTAATGCTGCAAAAGGCCAGAAAGCTCATCTAGTTTAGTCTCTTAATTTAATAGAGAAAGAAAACAAGATCAAGAGAGGCCAACTGGAATCAAATCACACAGCCAGCTAATGACTGAACTAAATGCCAGACCTGGGGTACCCAACTTTCTCAATATCCTACTTAAAAATATATATACACAGATACATAGCCTTTTCTAAAAGATTCAAAATGTACATTATTATATAAAAAATTCTGAGGAATCATTCAGTAAAAATCTGTTCAACTTTACTAAGCTCAGCTTTTCCCAAACTTGTTCTATCATGAAGCCTTTTGTGCCACAGAACAATTATTAACGTCCCATACAACCAAATCATGAAAATGCTGCATCAAAACCTCATCTGAATCCATAATTATTCTATTTGGCCTGCTGGTTCATTTCTTCAACCTAGTTATTTCCCACTAGAAACGTGGGCAACAAATAAAAGTAGATTCTTAAGTAAAACCCCACAGAGCTTCACTCACTCAACCAGCTCATTAAAGTAACAATGAAATCCCAAGATTATATTTACACATATCTGCTGTGTAACCCAGAACTGATGGAGCCTTTGCAATTTTTTACATTTTCAAACCATTGGCCCACTTTTTCAAGGGCAGATAGCCATAGCATTACACATATACCAACTTATTTGAAGAGAATCAAAGCAATGTCTGTAGGCTTTTAATGTATCATTAAGAGTACATTGACCTTGAGCCACGAACCTTTACCTCTAAAATTTAGTAAGAAGAGATACAGCTTTATCCCCTGTAGAGATTCATCAAAGTTTTATTCTATCTTAAAACTTACTCATCAATTCCTGTGACATTGTCATTTTTGTCTTCATGAAATGGGAGTCGGATGGTATAAAAATTCTGTTTACTTATTTATTTTTAGACAGAGGGTAAGTAGAGGGAGAAACATCAATGTGTGGTTGCCTCTCACACACCCCCTACTGGGGACCTGGCCCGCAACTGAGGCATGTGCCCTGATTGGGAATCGAATCAGTGACCCTTTGGTTTGCAAGCCAGCATTCAATCCACTGAGCCCCACCAGCCTGGGCCAAAATTCATGTATTCTTAAGCGTTTGTATAACCTGGATCAAGCAAAACACAAATCTGGAGAGACAACATTTATATCGGCAGAAGGTGACAGAACCCTCTGTTAGGTGGACTGACACTACTCATTTCATTCCTCATGGCAAAATAATTTCTAGTAGAGTTATATATATGCCAACCAATACTAAGAAATCATCTGAGTTCCTTCGAAATGAGCATATTTCACACACTCTCAGGTATACACACACCCCCCAAACTCATAAACGCTTAAAAGGTATCTGGCATCCCCTTGGGTTTAAAACGGACCCAGCAACCATTTTCTGACTTAACAATTTTACAAGCGTTATATGCCTGTCAAGGCAAGATTCCGCCCAAGGCTCGTCTGTCAGCAATCTGTGTTCATGTTGATTTCCCATAGTCCAATCCTCTTGAGATAGCTGCTAAAGTAAATAGAAAAGTACCTGGATAAACTCATGTGATTATCACGGTCTAATATTGCTAAATTGAACACATGGTATAATTTAAAAGAAAATTACAGCTATATCTCCAATCAATGGATCGATGTCATGACTCATTTTATAATCAGCAATTCTTTTGACTTTGTTGATCTCCACTCCCAAATTGATATTGTTAGACTAAGGTAAAAAGGATTATTAGTTATTATCTGGCCCTTAAGACTGCTTCTGTGTGTGTGTCCATACCTATAATTGGCCCTGTGAGAACTGGAGGATAATAAGATTGTTAACAAGGAAACATCTCCACAGTTCCATATGAAATGTTCTGAATTTCAAAGAATTTCTAGAACTTGAAACAATAGCCTTTGAAAAGTGGTTTCTCCCTAATTATCTGCCTCACAGAAGAGCTAAAATCAACTTGATTGCTTTGTAAGTCTGATAAATTGGGGGACCAGCTGCCCCATATTTTAGTTCTTCTAAGACTGCTTGCAATCCAAGAAGTCTGAACAAAGCAGCAAGACTAACTATCATACTGAGGCCAGAGACTAATGGATCAGAATAAACCTTTCCAATATTATATGGTGGTTTACTGAAGACTTCAAGCTGTATGAGTGCAGCCTCTGCAAGAGATGCCACACCAGCCAGGTATCGTACAAGAGCCACGAATCTGCCAGTGGGCAAATAAACAGTAACCCTGGAAGAAGATGTCCCGGGGAACACTGTCTCGTGGCGCAACACTTCAGAGAAAGGCCTCCCCTACACCCATCATCCCTGTGCTACCAGAGAAAGGGATACTTAAGTGCTAGGTTTGAGGATGTAACATAGACCCTTGTGTCTGACCCCCATATCATTTTTTAAAAAATTAATACAAAGCATTTTCAATACATATATTTGACATTTAAAAAGTAGAAGTTTTCAGAATCTCCTGAAAAGTTGGAAGATCTGACCAAATTGGTCTGAAGTTTTCACATTCCAAAATCTTGCTCCAGATGAGCTGCGCCTTCCTGCTTCCGATGGGGCATTTGTTTCCAGGTCACCGGTTTCTCCTGGACCAGCTTTACTCTTTTCTCATCTGGGCCCCACAGGCATTGGAGTTTATAGCCCATGCTTTAGCTGAAAGGGGCAACAGAAGAAGAAAGACATGTTTCAGAAATAAATGATTCAGACTTCAGCTCTACACTTGACCAACTCCTTAGGTAAACTTTCAGAATTGTATCTACTTCATATTTGAAAATCCCAGGTTATGGAGAATTTCACTGTCATGAGAATATAAATACATGAGTTTTAAACATATAGATGATCTTGTTTTCAGGAAAACAATAAAAGAGAGCTTATATCTAAATTTAATTTAATAGTATAGTTTCCAGGAGCCCCCCCAAAAAATGTATTCATTAGCTAGAGAAAAATAAATGTCTATTTTTCTAGTGTTGAGGTGAAGGAAACAGGGAAATATAGGCTAAGCAGAAAGCCAAGATCTTCTTTTGGAAGGGAAAATAAACCAGAAGTGACGTTACCTTTTCTAAGCCTTCATTAGATGAAAAGAAATCAATAACCCTTGTTTTACTTACAACTTTTTTTCATGCATAAATTTTTAATAGTGCTGGTAGAACAGGTTACCATATTACATTATTTGGGTAATGGATTTTATAACAGTAAAACAACTTTTCAACTGAATGGTTCATAGTATTTTAAGATTCAAACTAGTCTTCAAAAAATAAAGCGTATGAATGATTAAGCAAAAAAAAAAAGCTAATTAACAAATTAATACACCTAACAAATATTTTTTTAATTGAGCACTCAGTAATTTAGACCCTGTTCTGCATACTTGGGATTGGGTGCCTAAATTTTACATTTTAATAAGTTTAACTGTTAATAGGAATTTCAGCCTGATGGCAAGTGTCTCAGGTTTGAATCTCCAAAGGAAAATAATTCTATTACTATATTTGGAGCAAGATTCAATATGTGGGTAATTTGGATCCTTTGTTAGTTTGATTTGGTATTTTTTTACCTTAATTTCTAGTGAGACTATTACAACCCCTTATCAAACTTATATTACTAAAACCATAAAACCAATATCTAGACAATATTGGGAACAAAATATTAGCTATAATGAAGACATATATTTCCCATGGTGGTTTTATGTAAGTGGTATAATATTTTAGATCTTTTTCTTTTAGTTGTTGCTGCAATGAGTTTTATCTGCTGTATAGGATGTTTGAAATATTCCAAGACACCCATAATAAACATTTTGTATTCAATTTTAATTGTCTAGAGATTTTTAATGAATGAAATCAATAGGTAGGCTATGCTGACATATTTAAGTAAATTTGGTTTCAATGTTTCATTTGTTTGGTCTGAACTTCAGGGAGCTCTTTCAATATGACTCTGGATTTGCTTTTTGCAACTCTGCCATCTATAAAGTACTGAGTTAAGATAAAGGTGGAATGTTGATTGGTTCATGCTGTATCAAGCAGATTATACTCAGGTATCAGAAGTGTTCATTGCTAAACCACTGACGGGCGAGTTTGATCTGTATTCAATTGGCATGTTCTACAGGAGGGTTACTTGGAATGTACAAAGTTGGGCGAGGAATAATAAAGGCTCCTCTCCTAAGTTGAAGTGGTCCACACATGCTTCCATCTCATCTTTATTTTTAATAGTTTATTTTTTATTGTATTTTTTTCTACTTATAACTTTTTTATCCAAAAGCCCAAGAGTCCTGTATCATGGTGATCTTAGATCAGAAATGTGTATCTTATGCTAGTTTCTCTGCCTCTCCATACTTTGATTTCAAGTGACAGCTGTGTTGGATTTGCTCATGCATTTATTTCTTAACTTAATGCTAAGTGAAATCAGATGAGGAAATAAAGTCATTGTAGAAAGATCTCAAAGACTGCCAAAAGCCTTTCAACCTTGTTATAGAACCCACTTTGATTTCCTAAAGTCTAGCTCAAAGCAAAGAATTTTACTGTTCTATACTTTTTAAACTTATTTATTTATTTATTTTAGAAAGAAAAAGGGAGAGAGAGAAAACCATTGAATTTTTGTTTCACTTATTTATACATTCATTGGTTGACTCTTGTATGTGCCTTGACAGGGGATTGAACCCACAACCTTGGCATATCAGAATGACACTCTAACCAGCTGAGCTAGTCAGCCAGAGTGTACTATACCTTTTTATTTTATTTTATATACTCAAGTTTATATACTTCTAAAAATATGTAATTTCAACAGCAACCAGAATTAAAGTCACCATTTACAAATCTTTTTCTTGAGAATAGACTTGTAACAGATTTTTTAAGTCTTATTGACTACACTGTAAACCAAAGATTATAGACAGACATGGTCTGTTTTAGCAGAAAATATTCTTTTAACATAAATTTTACTCTCCATTTGTTCACACTGTTGTTACTACTCTCTATTTTCTTACATTGGCTTTGCATCTCTCACTTGTGCTACTTTGCTATCACCAAAGCATGTAGGTTCATGACCCCTGAACGATCAATGAATATACATACTGTTCACCACAATTAAATTAGAGGCAGACTCATAAAGAGAACAAAAACTTTCTGTAATCTTTATTTTAAAAAGAAGTCACAGACTTTAAGAAACACATTGTGTCAGATCGTTGATTGATGTCTGCCCAAGCTGAGATACTTCAGGGAAAGTCTGGAGACAGTGTTGCTCACACATGAGCACATGCACATCAAAATTACCTGGAGGACTTACTAAAACACCAGCCCCTGCCTGCCCCTAACTTTCTGACAGGTTTCTACTTGATGCTGATGCAACTTATCTAGGGACAACATTTTAAAAACTGCCTGAGTAAGAAATACCTTGAGACTTGACATAGTTGTAAAAGAAAGTAAACTGTCAAATTTATTTTTCAAGTCATGTCAAGTCACATGCACACACACAGAGAGAACCTTTATTTTTTTATTAAATGATTTTAAAAAATTTTTGATAGGACTTAGTGAAGCAGTAATGATAATGAACTGCTGGAAAGGAATAACTAATATTTGGAGAGGTGTAGAGAGATGGGATAGAAGGTGGTTTGAAGTTCAGGCTTTGTAAGCACAGGGTACACTGATTCGAGAGAAACCAATGTCTAACTAGACAACACCAAACAACGATGTGGTTTTAGACACTTATTTGCCAAGAAAATGCATACTACACAGGTCTGTGGTCTGGTTGTTAAAAAAAGAAATCATTATCAATTTGCTAGGAAAAACAAAAAACCTTTGTTATGTTCTTTCATCAAATGATGAATGAACAAGACATGAAAAAAAGTACAGTGCACTGAGTAGTTTTGTCAGTAATTATGCAACATGGCTGCAACATGTGATGCTTTACTAAGCCCTTGTTTTCCTCATTCTGCAAGTCCTTCTCCTGTAGGCAGCTCCCAGCTCACACACCAGCTGCCCCAAGGCCGGAGGTTTTCCAACAGGTTTTCCAGGGCCAAATACTGAGTCAGATTTTTCCTTTCCTGTCACTTTATTCTAAGATGCTTAATCAGAAGGTTATTAATGCTTTCACTACCTGGGAATGGCTTTCTCCTAAAAAAAATAAAAATAAAAATAAAAAATCCAGTTGGTCACTGTTAAGCAAAATTATTTCAGGGGGTGCGTTTCAAATGCTTCTTAGTAGCTAAATTTCTTAATGTGACATCAAAAAAACACTCAGATATGGCTTCAAAATGTAACATTGAGCTCTGCCCACACTTGACTCTGGGTCTGCTTTCCTTGAGATAATGCATCATAAAGCTTTACTTTCTGCTTTAACTCCAATTCACTTCTATGACCTGGCATGATTACAGAACATGCCACTCTTTTTTCCTCAAAAATTTACCTTGTCACTGAGGCCTTAAAGTTACTAAGATTAATGAGTTGTCACTGCTGCTGCTATTATTCTTAAACCTCTTTGGGTTTCTGGATGGAAGTCACCACTGAAGTGCCCACTGTTTTATTTTTCCTTTTTCTGTCTAAACTGAATTTATGTTGATGTGGCTTTTTAAATTTAAAAACCAGTCTTCTAAGGGGTTACTTTTGTGGGGGTTTTTGCGTTATCCCTAAATCCCAGGACCGTGAAGCAATGTCTCTAAGCTTGAAAACATTTTAAATCATCACTTGCTAGAGACCTGTACTAGACAAACACCAGTCACGCTGTCAGAGCTCCCCCAGAGTCCTCACCGTAGCGCTGGCTCCTGCAGTGCAAGCGCAGGATGTGCAGTCAAGATTGGCAGGAAAATAAACGCATCAGCTCAGCCTGCGTTAGAAGACAACGAAGAGGGAGGAGGAGGAGGAGGAGGACTAATGAGCATCTTGCACCAATCGGAGCAGATCAGTGTGCGTTAACTACGTGAATATATAGGGCCATGGGATATAAAAATGTAAGCACTGTAGATCTGGGCAACCGCATAAATTAGATCTAAATTGTTTACTCTGAGAGTACCATGCTCTCTCCCTGTTCATCAGGCTTAAAATACACACACTGCAAGACAGCACTTGCTATAGCAAAAAGACTGTACAACCTAACATAGTAATCTTCAGGCTCAAAAGGAGACTGCCTGGGTTCAAGTTCTGACACCGAAAAAACGTCTGACTGAAGCTTGTTCCTTGACCTCACCAAATCTGTTTCCTCATTTGTGAGCATGTAATAATCACAGCTACTGAAGAGAGCCATCGTAAAGATTCAATGAGCTAACACATGCAAACCACGAGAACAGTACCTGGCATATGCTTCAGAGCCCTGGGTCAAGAATTTAAGTTTTGCTGAGCTGGTGACCAGCTGTGAGAATTGGGGCAAGTTCATCTTCATGAGTCTCATTTCACACATCTGGATGTGTCTACCTTTCATGACAATCAAGTGAGATAAGGTAGTGCATAAGAAAGCACTATTAAAGTCAGTCAGAGAAAGACAAATACCATATGATTTCACTGATATGTGGAATCTAAAGAACAAAATAAACAAACAAAATTGAAACAGACTCATAGACACAGAGAGGGAACTGGTGGTTGCCAGAGGAGGGGGAGTTGGGAACTGGGATTTTGGAAGATGGGAGAGGGGTGGAGAAATGGGTGAAAAAAGTGAAGGAATTACGAAGTACAAATTGGTAGTTACAGAATAGTCATGAGGATGTAAACTACAGCATAGAGAATACAATTAATAATATTCTAATAACCATGTATGGTGTCAGGTGGGCACTAGTTTATCAGGATGATCACTTAGTAAGTTATATAATGTCTTATCACTGGGTTATACACCTGAAACTAATATAAAATTTTATGTCAACTGTAATTGAAAAATAAAAAATCATTTAATGAAAAAAAGATATGAATTGCAAATAAAGACCAAAAAAATAAAATAATATTGGATCAGTAGAGATTAAAAAAAAAGCTTTCATAACTATAATGTGTAAACTATTTTGTAAATGCATTAGAATGATTTTAGATTGAGATTTTAGATTTTAGAGGTAACCAATAAATTGCTAATAGTTGTTACCTCTGAGGGAAGGAGAACGGAAGATAGGTGAAGGGAATCTAAGCTTTTTACTTTATTCTGTATTGGGAATTTTCAGAAAAAAGAGGTCATTTATTACATATGTATTGTTTAATGATAGAGTCTTCATCACATGTTATTGTTATTAGCAAGAACTATGCAAGCATCTAAAAACTCTTGATGTCTAGGGATTATAGTTTTACCCAAGCACCTGCCTGAATACTTCTGCACAGTACTTATAACATGAAAACCCTGAATTCATTCTCCATATCTTCAGATACAGAGAAAGATTTAATGTTTCATGTTCTTTCACTTCTTGGAGGAAGCTCATATTGAGACAAAATTTAAAGACCAGAAGAAGGTAGTTGTATAAATGTAGATGTTAAAAAAGGGGGTCGAGTATTTTAGGGCCAAGAGTAGTTCTTTTCTGGAACAGAATGTGCAAAGCTGGCTTAGAGCTAGAAATGAAAGTAGGCAGCCCAGATATACCTGCTTAGGACCCTAAAGGTCCATGATATAAAGATCCCTTTATGTCAAGGGACTATTAGAAATCTAAGAACTTGACAACTATGCATAGAAGGACTGAAATAATAAAAAACTAAAAGGAGGTTAGAGAAAGGAAATAATGAAGGTCTTGTAGGATTTACTTGTGGAGACCAAGAAGCATGAAAATTAAGTGTTGCCTGAAGAAACAAGTGTAGTCATCAATCTTTTATATATAGGTTGAAGATTTCTTTCCCCTGAAATTTGATGCACAATATCTTACAGTATAGTTGGGGGGAAATCTTGTAATTTGGTAATCATAGAGTATAGTTGAAAAATAATTTGTAATTTGGAATCAAAAGACATGTGTTCAAGTCCTGGTTGTACCAATCATTAACTATATAATCATGAATGAGTTTTAACATCTCTGTACTCCAGTTTCCATATCTCTAGCATGAAAATGACAATAATATCTACCTCACAAATTTGTTGGGTGAAATGAATAAGAACGTGTGTAAGAATAAGGCAAATTTTATATTAATAATGACTAAATTTCTTAAATGAGTTGAGCATTTAGTAAGTCTAAACACTATACTAAGAGCTTCACACACTTGATGTATCTTATGAGGATGTTTGGTTAAAGGTGATGTTCAGGCATTCATTCATGTATTCATTCGTTCACACCTCATATATCTATTGGACATTTTCCTGTCATATCTAGTGAATTCTACATTTTACACATCTTACTTTGAAAGAATTTACCATCTAGGGAAGGATACAAAGGGAATAAGATCTCATTTAGGAAAAACAAAGAACTCTACCTGTGTGCGGTGGTTGGGGGTGGGGGGAGTGGAGGTATATTTGGTCAGAGATGGTAATGTTTAAAAACACTGAATTCTAAAGTAGTGCTCTTCAAACTACTGATTAATCGATCCACTGAGTTTGAAATTAGTTTGGTGGGCTGAGACTGGTATTTTGTTTTAAATTACCACTGACCCTACTTTCTTTGTCTCAAAGGACTCTAAGAATGCAGGTATGTCCCTCCAGCAGCAGTGAGATCCAAACAGCTCTAGCACATTTGAGTTCCTGAGGGGGCAACTGAACTAAAGCCTGCTTTTGTAAACCTGAAGAGCCTCCTGGGAGAACTCCTCTTTGTGAGGGAAGAAGCCAGGCTTCACAGGTTTGACTCAATGATTGTGAATTCAGTGTGACAGGAGACAGTTCAGTCTGTCTGGTCCTGCCCTGAATGTATGTCTGGGTCCTAGAGAGATAAAGGGAGGCTGAGAATAAAAGTTGAAAAAACTGTTTAATTCTGCTCTGAGGTACCTTGCCTCTTAGGCAACATTGCTTAGAACTTTAAAAATAGCGCCTTGACCACAGACCACCACCCAGGCCCAATGAGGGCTGGGATGGGGAGATGGGGAGAAATGGGGAACCATCCATAGTGCCTGGGATAAACTTCTGGTCCTGCAGAGGAAAGTGGTAACTAGGAGGAACAGACATATTGATAATCCCACATGGAATCCTCCTGGGATCCTCATCAGCAGGGAGACATGAGCCAGGAAGTTCTAAATTACCAATACGAAAGTGATCCTGTTACTTCCCACAGGCTGCTGCAACCAGAAAAAAAAAGTGTTGATCATATATACCATGAGAGAGAAGATTAAATGAAAAAAGAGGAGCAAAAAGCAAAGGGGAAAACATAATTAGATGAATCTGACCACATGCTTGAAGAGGCAACCATACTTTGACTCCAAAGCAATCTAGCCACGTATTGTCAGGCTCAAAGGCAAGTTTCTATCTTTAGCAAGATCAGTGAGGAATATACCCAATGCCTGCAATATCCTGATGAAATTATTATGTTTATTATACTAAAGGGTTGCATTTTCTAAATTAGAATGTATTCTCTCTTGAGTATACCCTCACATGAGAGGGATAAGAGAAAAAGTATAAGGTGCTGGTTTAGTGACACTGAGCATATCAATATGCAAACCAATAAAAAGCTTATTTCCATTTTATCTTCACTTCTGGGCCAGTTTTACCGAGCAGGTAACATATAACAATTCAAAAATAGTTTCTCCATGACCCTGTTTCTTTCATCATCAAGATTCCAATCAGTATCCTATTTCCTTTAATATTCACAGGCACAGGCTCCAAGAAAGACCTTTGTCAGATATAGAATCTGTGTCAATTGGAATTTTAAATTTTTAGGTGCCTGTATACGCAGCCCAAGAAAACTGAAAATGGACTTAACTCGAGGATAATGACCAAAGTCTTAAACCCTGGAATATTCTTGACCTTCCAAAACAACCTCAGCTCTGTGCCCACTCATGATTTGTTCAGACAATTTGTAAGAAATTGCATGCCTATCTCCCTTTTGCAAACCAAGGAATCACTTTAGAAAGAGAATGTAATGAAAGCGAAACATTCAAGCATCTCATTCTCTGGGAAATTACCAACTCACAATATTATTCTTCTGCTTGTAGTGTTCTTTTCTTTCCTCTGAAGAAACCTTAGTTTCATGTATATTTATGTTTTAAGTAAAACTCCTATGCTTGTCCAAGAAAGGAAAAGGGGGAAGGAAATGGCTGAAGAAATAGCAATAAGCAAAAATAAGGGTTTTGAGTACATAGAAATAGGAAATCATTTTCTTAAAAATAAAAGAGAATTTAAGATTTATACTATTACAAGATCTTACTTGAAAGTATTACTTCTGTTTATGCACAGGAATGTCTCCCTCAGGATCCCACACTCTACAGAATATTCTCAGCTTCACCAGGCTTGGTACGTCATGAGGAGTAGCCTTAGTTATTTTAAATTCAATTGGACTTTATCTCTTTTCCCAGGTACAGAGAGTAATAAAACACTTTCTTCAAGACATTTTTGTATTTTATGCCCTAATACAGAGTATAGAGAAAGTAATATTTCTCAGTTCTGACACAAATATATGTCTTGAGTGGGGGAGGGGCATAGAGTGTGGGTGGGTGTTGTGATGATGTAAAGCTGAGCTTTAGGCAATGAAAACATTTTAAGAAACTATTTACTCATAATCTTCTCAAATAATTATATCTGCACTTTGATAGAATGTTAGCTGAAGATTTTGTAAATTTAAAAACAAATAAGATCCTGTGTCCTGTGAAATCTGTATGTAATCACCTACCTGAATCTCTTGTTCACAGATTACTAATCACTTTTTTGAGAATTCCAACCAAGCTTAAATTGCTCCAGTGACATCTCTAAAGGTTAAAGTTATGCCACTAACATTGTGTATTCAAGAATATAGTGAGGTGATAAAAAAAAGAATATGGAAAGGGGAAGTAATTAACCACCTATTTGATATATATTATTGTTGTCTATTTCAGATTTTACCTATGAGTCAGAAAGATGAGAAATGGATTCACCCATAAAAAGCTTAAAACTTAATGGGGAAAATAAAACTCACATAGATGAAAATATTAGAGGCCAAATATTATTGATTATCATTACATTTTGTATCATTAAAAACATATTGTAATACTAAAAACATAATAAAGTGCTAATTTTTTGTTATATTAATAAACAGAAAAGTGGTTGAGACCTACCAAAATAAGTTGTCATTGATCAGTATCTAAATTTATCAGGAGTAATGCCTACACACACACGCGCACACACACACGCACGCACGCACCCCCCACACAAACACACACACATACACATATTAACAGTTTTCCAAACTTCCATTATAATAAAAATCACACAGAGAACTGACTTCTTAATAGGCCTTCCCAGGACCTATTGAAATGAATTCTCCAGAAAAAGAACTTGAGAATCTGTATTTATAACAAATGGCTCAGTTGATTCAGATCAGGAAGATTTATTAAACATTAGTCCTCACAACAATCCTATAAAAATATTATTAGTTGTCTTTTACAACTGAAAAAAATTAATGTTAGGGAGATTAATTAACTACTCAAAGGACTTCCAAGTTAGGATAAAACAGACTGACTTCCCAAACTTTTGTTCTTTTCACTACACTAAGATTTCTTTGTTCTCTGAGAAAATGATCAGATTGAATGTGGAAACATAGAATTAAAATACTTACTATAGAAAAACTCATTTTTACAGCTGCTTAAAAAACATTACAGTGTGTTTTTAAGTGCTGGAGAAAAGAATACTGAGCCCTTAAAATAAGAAAAGTCTTTGTCAGAGATAGAATGTAAGGATTTATGGGAACTCTGGAGCATTTTGTGTTCCAGGGAAATGTTGAGCCCACATTTGAACGAGAAATAAGGGATCCTATATCTTTAAAGAGCTACAGAAAAGGACCAGTGTATGTAGAGAAAAATACTCCAGATGAAAGAAAGGAAGTTGTTCTGACAAACATAAGACATAGGTCGTCACAATCTTGTTTTCTAACTCTGCCTATATAACAGACAAATTCCAAGACCCTGAGGTGTAAAGAAGCCAGAAAACTGACAGGTGATGCTGAATTTGTGTCAATATAAAGAAGTAATAGAAAAACTCAACCTTTCGTTAGGAAGAAAGCTAAAATATAAGGTGATGTGGTTAACTTCAAGTGAAACCAGAGCCAAGTTGTAAAGAAGCCTCAAGGCTTCAGAACGTGAGAGCTACTTAACTTGGGGTGTCTTTTCGATGGATTTCAGGAAATGGCATCTTGATATAGCATCTTATTTTTGTATGAATGTGTTGTCTGCAAAAGCTATACCATTTATAGCTTTCTCATTAAAGTCTATGGCACAAAAAGAGCTCAAATGAATAGAAAGATCAACTTTATAGTTAACTCAAACAGTTTAGAAGGAAAAGAAAAACGTAAGTGGTCTTAAAGCCCTAAAAAGCCTATGTAAGGGTCAGGCGAGTCAACAGGAGTCACATCAGGAGTGCGCTGGCAAATGTTTAAGAACCAGCAGTCCAGTGGAAAGAAGCTATCATTGATAAAACTTGTTGATTTTTGTGGTATAAATACTACCACTATGGCCAATTTCAAGCTACCAATCAATTGTCAACACAAAATTCCTGAAAATTTAACAATCAGCTTTCACAAGGTTGTAGGACCTAACCCCAACAGGCCTCTAATCCAGGTTGTTACTGTAGTTAACTAGTTAATTATTACTAAAGGAAGCAAAGGGAATTAGGCATTAAGTTTAATAAACGGGGGAGCATAAACCTGTTTGCTTAGCCAAGAAGCTACAGCTTCACATATTCCAGGTGACTGCCCCCAAGGAGACTTAATCCTCAAAGTGGACAGCAAAGCCTCCTGGGGGTGCTGCCGGCCTGGTACCTGGTTCCCTGAAGGAGGAGAAGAGGAAATTCTTCTGCTGTGCACATGTGCAGTAGAAGCCAGATGAAATAACAAAACTTTTCCACGTGCGCAATAGAAGTCAAGATAGTGCAGGGGAAGATGTTTCTATTTTGGGTCATGTGCAGTAAGAACCAGGGTGACAACATTGAGGGGCAGAGCCTAGCCAGTGGAACGCCAGAGGGACCAGGAAAAGGATTGGTTGGGTGTAGGGCCTGACTCAAGCCCAGAAAGAATCCAAATGGCACCTTGATCTCTATCAAGAACTAAGAAAATATATGAAGGATTAACAGGAGCATGGTGGCAGTTGCTTCTGAAGTCTGTCCTCCCTCTACATCCCTGAGGGTATATTAATTCTCTTAACCCCAATAAAATATCACCATCATGTTTAAAATTCTACACACGTGTGCTGTCTCAAATTCTTCTCTGCTGGCACAGCAAAAGAGCTCATTTTGACTGGCAAAAAGGTGAGTTAGTCTCCTCAAGTCTGGAGAGAACTAAAAACAGGTGAAGTCATTAATGAAAATAATTGAGCCTGATTTCGTATATATTTTATGTTAAAATTTTATAAATATTGCTGTAAATAGAACTTTTTAAGAAGCCTTTATGAAATATTTAACAAAATTTAAAACATAAAAATCAATGAATAAAGCCAAAGCTTTCTCTAATTTTTTTGATAAGGAGATTAATTTCTGTAGAAAAAAATAATAGAATAGATCAGGATGCTGAAGTTACAAGGAAGAAATTGGTCCCTTCTTATCCTAATCCACTCAGGCTTCTAAAACAAAATACCATAGACCAGGTACCTCATAAACAACAAATATTTGTTGCTCCCAGTTCTAGGGGTTGTAAGTCCAGGATCAAGGTGCCTGTGTGCTTGGCTTCTAGCGAGGGCCCCCTTCCAGGCTGCAGACTTCTTGTTGTATCCTCCCCAGGTACAATGGCTAGGGAGCTCTCCCCACTTTCTTTTATAAGAGCACTGATCTCATGCACAAGGGCTCCAGGCTCATGACCTAATTCGCCTCCCAATGTTCCCCCTTCTCCCTAATAACTGTCGTGTTTGGGGGATTAGGATATCAAACATGAATTTGTGGGGGACACATACATTCAGACAATAATACTTCTAGGATAGTGGTTTTCAAAATATGGATCCTGGGTCAGCAACATCAGCATCACCTGTAACTTGTTAGAAATGAAAGTCTCAGGCCTTCACCCCAGATCTCCTACAGCAGAAACTCTGAGAGAGAAGCCCAATAACCTGGGTTTTAACAGGTCCTCCAGGGGACACTGATGTGCACTGAGGTCTGAGAACCATTGCTTAAAGAAACGGCTCTCAAATCTCAGTATGCCCGAGAATCCCCAGCGGAAACATGTTACCATGCAGACTCCTGGCCCAGGCCACAGCTACACATTCCGAATCTCTAGTGGTGAGGTTCAAAACAGTTTTAGGGTTCATTTCATGTTATTTTATTCTACTTTTATTTATTTGCATTATTTGTAATTTGCAACTCTGAGCCATTGGGGAAAAAAAAAGAAATAAATTTCTTATAAAAATTTTAAAATATGTACAAGAGTAGAGAGAAGATGATAATAAATTCTTGTGGAATTCTCATTTAGTTTAAGCAAATATCAGCATTTTGCCCATCTTGTTTCATATTTCTTTTATTTTTTTAGTTTGTTTTCTGTGGGAATACTTTAAGGCAATTTCTAGACCTCATATCATTTCATCAGTATATTTCAGTATGTATCTCTAACAGGTAAGAGCCTTTTCTTTTCCATTGACAATTGTCATTATTATAATGCACAAAATTAATGACATTTTCTTAACATCTTTATTACAGAAATAGAAAAGTGGTTTTGGTAGTTGGTCCATACATCACATTTATTTGTTTTCCTTTTAAATCTCTTTTATTCTGCAATACTCTCTACTTCACCATTACACTTCTTCTTTTTTTTTTTTTGTTCTAGTCATTATTTTATTTTATTTTTATTGAACTTATTGGGGTGACATTAGTTAATAAAATTATATAGGTTTTACATGTACAATTCTATAATACATTATCTTTATGTTGTATTGTGAAAACATAAAAACCCTAGAAGAAAATCTAGGCAGTAAAATCTCAGACATTTCTCATGTCAATATTTTTTCTGATAGAGCTCCTAGGGCAAGGCAAACAAAAGAAAAAATAAGCAAATGGGACTACATCAACCTAAAAACTTTTTGCACAGTAAAAGGAACCATCAACAAAATGAAAAGACAGCCATTGAACGGGAGAACATATTCCTCATTTCACTTCTTAACGCAAGGTATTTGTTGAGAAACTGGGTCATGTGTCCTCTGTAATTTTATACTCTCGACTAGGCTGAAAGGGTCCTTGTGATTTTGTTTAAAGAACCTTGGTAGAAAGATCTAGAAACTTGCCTCACTCGGGTCCACTTGTTTTGGCAAGAATACTTCACAGGTGGCACTGTGTGTTTTCTACTCTCCCCTATCAAGAGGCTCACATTATCTGTTTATTCTGCTTTCAGTGATGCCAAGTTGATCTATGGGTTCAGCCCTCATCAAACTGACCCACCAAATATAAAATTCCCCCATCACCAATTAACCTAACTGCTCTAACATCCATTAATAATTGTTGCCAAGATTTATTATTTCATTAAGGTTTGCAAAATAACAATTGTTCTCTCTCCTATGTATTTTAGCTAGAATATTTCTATAAAGAAGAAATATCAAAATTTATTTAGTTATCTGTAAGTAGTTTATACAAGAAAAACAAGATTCTTTACCTCTACTTAGAAATTTTACAACTTAGAAATCTTCCTTAGCAACCTCCAAATGTAACAATGAAGACTTCGTTTGCTTATTTTTATATTTTGTTACTATTATGGAGCCTTGGGTATTTTTACATTTGATGTATTTTGATCCTTTGGAGCCATTATACTTTTGATGTTCAAATTATTACAGCTCTATCCAAAGAAGTCTTTAACAGGTTCTTTAATTTCTGGAACAAGAAGATGTCCCAGACTCATCTTGCACATTTCCTAGCCCTAACCAGGGCAGGGACCTGGGTCCTTTGGGTGGACTCTGGGATTTAGAGACCACAACAAAGGTGCGAGGGTGCTCATCCTTATTAGGCTTTTTCAGTGGGTAGAGTTAAGATAGACTTTTATTTCCAGATGAAGCAAGATTAATTATGAGTTCACACTGCTATTTGCAACTCAAAATGTAAGATTACCAGGTATTTACTTGACTTCTTGTTTATGATATGAATTTCAAACTAACAACATGAATATTACTACTAACAAAAAGACTGCTGAGTACAGTTAAGACTTCTATCTCATGAGATGTACAGTCGGAAATATTGATTTAAAGTCACTTGAGAGAATTTTTTTCTCTGTGTAGTTATGCCACAAACTTGATATACTATTAGCTTTATTTGTTTCAGTTTGTTTTAAATTGGGAGAATAACTTTTTTCTTATTCTTTCTTTTTGTTTAATTTATAAGACATGAACGTGATTTGAATAATAAAAACTATAAAACATGGTACATTCAGAGATAGCATCTATTGTGGTTTCTTTGTTTAACTATTTTAATATAAGTAAGCACGTGTGCATATTGGTATAGCCCTTCTTTTCTGACACAAAAGGCAGCATACTTTGTTCTATACCTGTTTGGTTTTTTTTGTTTCACTTTGACCTGGAGGTGACATTACATCAGTATACAGAGACCTGCTTTATTCCTTTCCACAGCTGCAATAAGTACCACATTTTGTTTATAAACCATAGTTTTTTCAGTCAGACCTCTACTAGTAGACATTTGGCTTATTGTTGGGAAATGCCCTGCCTGGTGTCAGGGACCATAGCCCCACTGACAGGCAAGAGGGCCCCAAGGCTGGAGCTGAACAAGGAGGCCTGGGGAAAACAGACCACTGAGGAGATGAAACCTGTCCCTCTGCCTCCCTCACATCCCCCTGCTTGTCCCTGTGATGGTCAGTGATCTCAGATGGGTAAGTTCTCTCATGAGGAGAGACAACCCAAGACAGACATCGGCCAGTATGGGCAGCAGGACAAGGACTTGGGGGACACAGAGAAAGGGCAAAAAAGCCTGTACCCCTCGGCTCGGCTTGGACAGGGCCAGAATCCCTATTCTATCTAAAAGAAATCTCCTTATCTTTTGGTGGCCTTGCCCAGGCCTCCTGGCTCAGGTTTCAAACAATACTAAAGGCAGGTACAGCCCTAAACTGGATCGGGCAGTTCTGGGGACAATCAGGCCTAGAAGTAAGTTCCTCTAAGCATACTTAGTTCTTTTCGAAAGCGATGATAACCAACTCATACTGGGAAGGAGATTTACATTATTCATAGACCCTGACCTGAGGCAGATCTCTTGTGATCCTTCAGTTGTCTCTATTTATTTTCTGTAAACATAGCCTTTTGACACTGATTGATGAGCTTTGCATCCATACCCCTGTGCATATGGTTCTCAATAAAAGCCTTTGGACACAGGGGTTCAGGGCCTTCTCTCCCCTAGAGGGACGAGCCATGTCCCATGTCCCTCTCCTGGCAAACAGAGAAGTGTTTGAGACGACTTGTGCTAATTCCCCCACCTGTGACAACTCCGACACAGACTCTGCGGGATTCAGAGCCCCGCTCCCTCCTCATGGGTTCTGGACAGTAACCCTCAGATCCAGGAGCACCAGCGTTCCACGCTCCCCCGTGATGCGTCGCTCCCCCACAACAGCTTATTTCTAGATTTTTGTGATAGCAAATTATGCCATAGTGAATTGAACTGTATATATGCCATTTTGTATTTTTACCAGAGTCTCTATGAATATTACAGTATTCTTAGAAGAAAGATAGTTGGGTCAAAAGTTAAATGCATGTGGAATTTTGGTAGATACTGAGTACCAAACAATCCTTAAAATGTTGTACTATGTTGAATTCCTAAAGACAATATATGAGAGTGTTTCTTTCCCCACAGCCTGACCAACACATATATTGTCAAATGTCTTTCTTTTTTCCCCCATCCAATAGGTGAGCAATGGTTCTTCAGTGCAGTTTTAACTACAGTTTTTTTATTATGAGCAAGAGGTTAAGGGCCAAGTTTACATTTACATTTTGCTTTCTGTAATCTATCTTTTCTTATCTCTAGTTCATTTGAAGGTGTACAAAAATTTTTATTGTGATTGAATCTATCAAACTTGTTCCTATTGCTTATGCATTTTTAGTCATAGTTAGGAACATTGTTCCTATTACCAGATTATAGAAAAATTCATCCATACTTTCTTGAAGTTCTTGTTTGTACCCAAAATTTTAAACAACTTCCTGAAGAGAGTCATATGTACACCAAAGTACCAGTTTACAAATACAAGTTTATAGAGTGATGTCAAACATTGCAGTTATCTATATAAGAAACATTTAATAATCTGTCATGTTCATGATTTTCTTAATTCTTCTAAATGATGACAGTCTGAAGTCTTCTTGCCTGCATAGTAAAATGTTTTGTTAGTAAAACAGAAAAGAGTATTTCTGACCTAATGAATAAACATATTGATGTTTATTCATTACTCTTTATGAATAAACATATTCGATTATTGAGAATTTACCTTTCTAAAAGAAGACAACATAAACCATTATGATGCAGCCCACAATCCATCCAATCAGGAGAAGAATGGGAACCAGAAGTTGTGATGACATAGATTCTGCTTAAAAATAAACAAAGCAAAACAGATTCAATTAAGTCATTTTGGCATTGTATCTTCTGAATCAAGAGAATAAGAGAAATCTGGTAATATCAAGGGAAAAAAATACACTCTCTAGCCATACCCAAACATGACTATTACATTTTTTCTACAAAAGATACATGTGACTCAGCTGGGTATTTGGAATAGAAGGCCTGTGTTCAATCATAGGTCTTCCTTTTAGAGTTATGTGACCTTGGGCCATTCTGAGCTTGAACTTCCCTATTTGTAAAATATGGATAATGTAGCTTGTGGTATCTGTCTCCCAAAGCTGTTGCGAGGATCAAATGATATCACATATGAGCAAGGGTTTTGTAAACTCCAACCACCGTGTATGTGTGTAGTGTAGATGGCACATATTCATGTATGTGTTCAATAACACAGAGAGTAGCTGTTTACATACAAACAATAGAAAATGACTCTAAGGCAATTCCTACTAAACTAAACAATAATCATAACGGGGAAAGGTATTAAAATTGTTCTTGGCCTTGATAGCTAACTTCACTCTTAAATACCATAGGGAAAAAAGCATTATATTTCATATAATCATTCTCAACTGGAGAAGATTCTATTTTTTTAACTGTTTGATATCACAATCAACACTGATCCAACACTCACACATATAAAAGATATTATATAATGATTTCTCCTGTGTTTCCTATTTGTACCCTGACCTGTAAAAAGCAACTTTAAAAATATCTTTTTTAAAATATTCACTGTATCTCAACCTTATTCTTTCAAACATACACGTATCATGCAAAAGGATTAAAAAACAACACAGAAAGACATATACAATTAAAGCTGTGTTAAGGACTCAGATACATTCTTAATTGAAAACCCAATTAGATCTTATGCCATCAACTAACAAAGGGAATATACAGTCTTAGCAATTGCATTTCTATTATAACTTTCACCACTTTAAAATATGGAGCGTTTTAAATACTAGTAAAATAAAATCATCCAGGAACTTCCAAAGACACTTCTATAATTAGAAGACATACTTGTAAAAGCAAATTTTCTGAAGTTAAAATGAATAGTAATGGCTTAAATCTGTTTCCAGAAATGTTGGAGTCTCTCTTAACTCTCAAAAATAAACTAGGCTTTCCTTCCTTCTCCACCTTTACTGTGACCTTGAACAAAGCATTAACCACTAAATGAAAAACTCTCCCCTGCCCCTGCCATGTGGTATTGCTTTAAGGATAAAATGAACATTATGACATACCCTTTACTCTCATTTGGATGAAAGTCTTTTTATGAATTAAGGTGCCATTATAGAGGAAGTACGTAATAGTAATTTGTTTGAGCAATTCATACATGTGATTTAGTTTTTTTCCCAATTCCAAAGAACTTCAAAAATTAATATTGGTATTTTAAGTGGGTGTTATGAATATTTTATACAAGCATATTTTAATACAATTCTAAAGTATGTATTAAAAATTCTTAAAATATATATATCCCTTATTAATCCTTGTAAACCAATACAATTGACTGTGCATTTTAACACTGAGTATAACTATAACTGCAGTTGTGTTCTTTTAACACCAATATTTTAATTTTACCAAAATCTATACCATTGCTATGAAATAGGAATATATAGGAGCTTTGCACATGTCACTTACATTAATAGCACAAATAAGCACTAAGCCTCTTTTTAAATAAGAACAACTCCAAAATGCTACTTTCTCTGTCCAGCCCTAAGCATGCCCGAGCAGTTACACCTGGGAGTATTCCTAAGGTCGCTGTGCTCTGGAACAAGGCTGTCCAAGTTCAACCATGGTGCCACTGCCCTCTAAGTGCATGCTTGCAGGCAAGTTGCAAACTTTTGCTATGTTTCAGCTTCCTTATCTGTAAAATGGGAAATATAGTAATACTGCATATTTCACGAGCTTGTTGTCAGGGTAAAAAGCAACAATTCCTGTCAGCACTTTAGAACTGTTTCTTGGGCACAGTATATTCAGCCCATTTTGTCATATTAGCAGTAATCATTTCTTTAAATATAAAAAAATATTTAAAAACCAGAAAGAAAAAGAAACTCAAATGTAAAGCATATTAGAGATGACTAGGCCCATTTTATTTATTTTCATTGTAGAACTAGGAAACAGGATCAGAGAGGTTAAGGGACTTCCTTAAACCCATGTGGCCACTTTAAGTCTCCTTAATTCTGGCCCAGCATGCCACAATACCTCAGATCAACACCTCAAATCTAGTACAATACCTGAGAATAATTGACCTCTAACTCATCTTACAAAACAAGGGTGAACAAACTCAGCTTTTTCGCTGGTTTGATCCTTTTAATATTGTTCATAATGTATAGACATGGTCCATAAACTGCACATCTAATGCACTTTTTGTGGTCACACTAACATATATGGTTAATGCTCCTTTAGCAGAAATACCACATTCATCAAAGTAGCTGATTAACACCAAATACTGGTAAACATAAAATAAACCAGCAAAGCTGGGTATTTTTTGCCAAGAGAGTCTTTTGCTTAAATCTTACCTTTCTCAGCCATTCTTCCTGTTGTTGGGTGGGTTGGTCAGAGCCAGGCTTACCTCTTTGTTATTGTCATCCAGCGTCTGGCTTTGAACTTTAAATAGATTATCTGAAGAGTGCAGCAGCTGCCCCTCTTCTGGCTGCCAATTGTCTGCAGGGTGAGGTAAGACGTTGGAAAGCAGAGCTCCTCTGGCTCCTCTTATCCTGTTATGATGGAGGGAAAGGGGGCTCCATGGCCCAAACAATTAAATAGGCTGAGTTAGCCTAACGCAGAGTTATGCATATTTTTAATTTGCCCAGTGGCTTCAGACCACATGAAGAACATGTTCGGTGAAGGGGTGTACAGAAGGAAAATGGCACTGCAATTAGAGAAATTCTACCAAAGGAGGAGGGTGATATATTGGGAAGAATGGGCTTTGAAGTTAGAGAGACCTGGCCTCAAATTCTAGCTCTGCTATTTCTGTAATGAAGGTCAAATTGCTTAACCTGGGCATCAGCTTATTTAATTTTAAAATTAAGATAGCAATACCCACCCACAGAAGAAGTGTCATAAAGATGAAGTGAAAAAGCTCTGTGAAATATAGACAGCTCTTTATTACATTACAGATGCAAAAGATAAAACAAATTAAATAGCGCCCCTTCAAATGAATCATTGTAAAAAGAGAAATTTTAATATAAATGTGCTAGAAACTAAAACAATAAAAGGCTATGGTATTGCCTAGAATTTCCAGAGAGCAGTCATAATCTTGTTGTTTTTATCAGCAATAAAAAATAAGACATTCCATTTTTTAAAGTCCAACCTGGTTTATGTAACATGACCTAGACTATGCTCTAGATCCTTGTTGGAATAACTTTAATTTTTAGGTTTGGATGGAAAAGTTTTGCAGGATGACCCCGTGACCAACTTTCTCAAAATGCTGACATGTGACTCAGGGCATCCCCCTTTAGAACACAAGACTGGCATGATCAAAGCTCTTTCGGCAGAGCTGCAAGAATGATGTTTACCTGCAAATGACCACGCCTCATCATTGACCAAAATCTATCAACAGTTCTTCATCTCCTAGAGAATAAAAAGCTGAGGTCCTTGCTAAGACACCAAAAAAGCCTTATCTCTACCTTCCCATTTGCAATGATGCTTCAGCCCTGCTGAACTCCTTGTTGTTATATGAATTCAAGACAAGCTTCCACATACATAGGTAAGAACATTTGATTTTCTACAAGTCATATACCTATAGATTAGAGTATGTTGCCAGCCATCTGATAAGTTTATTACATGTCATTTAAGCCAAGTTATCATCTCTCTCCAATTTAATATTGAAACAAACAAAAAAGTGTCTGGCTATACCGGGTAAGAAGAGAGACTATGCTACCTATGCAACAAAATCCCTGATAAAGACAGGTATTGTTTTTTCAATATTAAGCAATTATATATTAAACAAAGATTAATTGAAGACAAGATAGAGACAAAGAAAAAAGTGGTGGTTGATCTCCCTTAAATACTGAAATTTTTAATTAAATAGGTTCAGATAAACACTCACTCACTACAAAGGAGCGGGGAGATTGAAAAGAAACAGTGAGGTATCCTCCACACAACAAGCATACGTATATATAGGATGAAATAATGTGTGTGAAATGAGTGAAAATAAAGACATAAAATGTCTCTGCATTTTAAATACTTGTTGCCATTTCAATTATTTTAAGCTTTTTCTTTTGAAACAAAACGAACTATTATTAACATTACTGCTATCAATTTGGATTTTGAGAAAGGATTACTTTATAACTCATCATTTATTTTATTTTACTTCTTTAGTTTTCTACAGAAAGAGAGAAGTGGAAAAAACTAATTCAATGAACATGAATTGCTCAGGTCTCAGAAAAGGGTTCAATCTAGAATCTCATTTCCTTGGTATCCCATCAGTAAATTAAAAAAAAAAAGTTGTATAATATTTATTAAGGGGAAAATGTTTTATTTATTAATAGGCTGGTTTCACTTGGAACTCATAAACCCATTTTCTAATCTTCCTCCTAAGCTATACAATTCAGACTCATTTTCTATTTCTACTTTGCATACTTTCTTAAAGATTTAGCTCTCAGATCTCTTATTAGCAAAACAACATTAGATTTTTCTAGGCAACTTAAGCTAAAAAATTTATATTTAGCTCCTTATTCAAGATCAATCAAAATTCTTTACTTTTCAAATATTTTTAACTGTCAGTGTCTGTGACTGCGGTAGACAGATGTGAACATATTAGAATAAATGGACAAATCCCTATAAAGACATAAACTATCAAAACTAATCCCCTCAAAATAAAAAATTTAAATAGACTTATAACAAGTAAAGAGATTGAAGTCATAATCAAAAAATGTCCCACAAGGAAAATCTCTGGAACAAATGGCTTCACTGATAAATTCTCCCATTTAAAGAGTCAACACCAATACTTCAAAAACTCTTCCCCAAAACACAAGAGGAGCGAAGACCTCCCAGCTCATTCTATGAAACTAGTACTACTCTAATAATACCTAACAAAAGTATGATAAGGAAAGAAAACTGCAGAACAATGTTTCTAATGAATATAGGTGCAAACATTTCAACAATAAACTAACAAACCAAATAACATATAAAAAGCATAATACCATGCCCAAGTGAGGCTTATCCCAATAATTCAAAGTCAGCACAACAATTAAATAATATACCACATTCATAGAATAAAGAACAAAACCCACATGATCATTTCAGTGACGCAGACAAAGCATTTGACAAATTCCAACACCTTTTCATGATAAAAACATTCAAAAATGAAAAATAAAAGGATACATCCTCCATCTCATTAAGCGAATCTACAAAAACCCACAGCTAACATTATTCTTAATGGTGAAAGAATGGATGCTTCTCCCCCAAGATCATGAACATTACAAGGACGTTCACTCTCACATTTTGATTCTGTATTGTATTGAAGTTTGTAGCTGGGAGATTGAGGCAGAAAATGAAGTAAAAGGCATCCAAACTGGAAAAGAAAAAATTAAACTGCAGTCATATCTCAACGTGCGTCGGCTTCAGAACACCTCAAACCTGGTACTCACTGCATTCTAACAGGAAAAAATGTTTCAGTACTTGGCATCTGCTCACCACTTGTCACACTTGCTAGAATTTGTATTAGTCAGAAATCACCCCACAAGAGAAAATGCTTAATTAATCATCGCTTGCTCGCCATTTGTCAGAACAAATTATTGTTGAGTACCGAGGTACCACTGTATTTCGATTTTTAGATGACATAATCTTACATACAGAAAATCTTAAAGAAGCCACCACAAAAAGCCTTTTAGAGCTAATAGCTAAATTCAGCAAGATTTCAAGATACAAGATCAACACACCAAAATCAATTGTATTTCTACATACTAGCAATAAACGGTTTTTAAATTTAAATTAAGAAAAAATTGCATTAAATAGCAACAAAAACTATAAAATACTTAGGAATATATTTAAGCAAAAATGTACGAGACTTGTAACTGAATACTAATGTAATATTTCTGAAGAAAACTAAAGAAGATATTAATAAATGGTAAGACATTTTGTGTTCACAGATTGAAACACTTAATATTGTTCAAGATGGCGATACTACCCTAAGCAATCTACAGGTTCAATATACTCCTATCTAATACCAATACCCCTTTTTCCAGAAAGGGAAAACCTAACCTTAAAATTCATGTAAAATTGAAATGGAGCCTGAATAATCAATAATGTTGAAGACGAAAAACAAAGTTGGAGGACTCACACTTAGTGATTTCAAAACTTACTACAAAGCTACAGTAGTCAAGAGTATGTAGCATAGGCATAAAGACAGACATAGAGATTAATGGAATACAATTGAAAATCTGTAAATAAACCTAAACACTTATGATTAATTGATTTTCAACAGGGATGCCAAGGCAATCAATATATTAGGAGAAAAAAATTGACTTTTCAACAAATGATGCTGGGACAACTAATTTTCCACATGCAAGAATGAAGGTGAATCCCTACCTCACACCATATAAAAAAATTAACTCAAAATGCATCAAAGACCTAATGTAAGAGCCAAAACTATAAAATCAGAAGAAAACATAGGGGTAAATCAGGCAATAGTTTCTTAAACATGATAGCTAAACTACAAGCATTCAAAGACAAAAATAGACAAATTGGCCTTTATCAAAATTTAAAAGTTTTGTACATCAAAGGACACCATTAAGAAAGTAAAATTAAAAGCTATGGAACAGGAAAAATATATTTCTGAATCATGGACATGGACAGTGTGGTGATTGTGGGGTGGAGGGGTATAAATGGAAGTAAAAGAGGTTATGGGGGGATAAATGGTAATGGAAAAAATATTTGCAAATCGTATGTCTAATAATGATTTAGTATCCAGGATATATAACATATAATATAATATAATATAATATATATCAACAATAAAAAGACAAATAACACAATTTAAAAATGGGCAAAAAATTTGAATAGACATTTATCCAAAGAAGATATACAAGTTGCTAATAAGCACATGATAATACACTCCAATCATTAGTCACTAGTGTAATGCAAATCAAAACCACAATGAGACACCACTTTACCACTGCTGAGGTGGCTGTAATAAAGACAGACAGTAACAAGTGCTGGCAAAGATATGGAGAAATTAGATTCCTTATATAGCATTAGTAAGAATGTAAAATGACACAGTAATTTTGAAAAAGATTTTCAGTTCTGCAAAATATTAAATATAGAATTACCTTATGATCCAGCAATTCTATACTTAGGTGGTGTATACCCAATTAATTGAAAATAGGTGTTCAAACAAAATTTATACACAAATGTCCATAGAAGCATTATTCATAATATTCAAAAAGTGGGAACAACCCCAATGTCCATAAACTGGGGAATGGATAAACTAAATGTGGTATATCCATACAAGGTAATTATTCAGCCATGAAAAAGAATGCAGTTCTGGCATTTGCTACAACACCATTAAAACTTGAAAATAATATGCTAAGTGAAAGAAACTATATTGTATTGTATGATTCCATTTATATGAAATGTCCAGAACAGTCAAATCTATAGAAACAATGTAGATTAGTGGTTGCTCAGGGTTTGGGCAATATAGGGTATGAAGTTTATTTGGAGAATGATGAAAATATTCTGGAATTAGGTAATGGTGGTGGTTATACAACCTTGTGAATATACTAAACCACTTAATTGTACATTTTAAAGCAGCAAATTTTATGGTATATAAATTATATCAAGTTTTTCATTTATTTAAGTTTAAATTAGATCTTGAAACAAAAAAGTTCTAGAGAATATTCACCTGACTCCTAAAACAAAAAAGAAAAGGGAGGCAGAACAGGATTGGGAGAAATGCCAGGCAAAATAATAACAAAGTTGAAAAATTTTATTTTTGAAATAAGTGTTTACTGAGCACCTACTGTGTGCTAGACACCATTCTAGGCACTAGAGATACATCAATGAACAAAGACCTCTGCCCTCCTAGAGTTATATTCAGAAAGATATATGTGCTATGACAAAAGGAAAAAGTAGGGCTAACTAAGGTTAATAATCAGGTTGATCCTAAGGCTGGATCTTTTTGCAGGATTAAAAAAGAGCAGGGAGTTAGTATGGCTCCTGCTGGGTGAGCAACAGAAGAGCAATAACAGAATAGGTCAGAGAGGTCTGTAAGGAGGGCTTATCAGCCATTGTTACAATGTTTTTTTCTTCTCTGCATGTAACAGGTTTTAAAGAGAAAACTAACATGATCTGACTTACATTTTTAAAGTGTCATTCTGGCTGCTGTGACTGGAAGCAAAGACAGAAACAGAGAGACTGGTGAGGAGGCCACTGTGATAATGCAGACAAGAGTTAGTGGGGACTCAGGTCAGGGTGGTGTGCCTGATGACTCATCCAAAAGGGGGGACTGTCAATGAGGCCAGAGAGTAGGGTGGTACGTTTATGATGGGTGTGATTAGTAATGGTTTTGATGGATCAGGTGGACCTTTCCCATAGTATCTGCTGCTGTTGACTAAGTTGCTGTGTGGAGCCATTTATGTGTTCAAAGTCCAATCAAAGGGCTCAGCAAATTGCAGTAGAACATATAGAGCAAGGTCTTTACAACCTGAGACATTTTAAATGTGGAATATATTGAGATTAACAAATAAGAGGCAACAAAGATTGCAGACTACCTAGTCTTCCCTGGGACTCCTTGCATGTCAGAAAAAGAAAAGGGTGGCTCAAAACAGGAGGCAGCAGCACTCTGATAGTGGAGAAGTTGGGATCAAGTCTGAATGCCGGCTGTGGTAATAGCTGCATGAACTTAAACAAGTGACCTATATTTCTTTGTTTGGAAAATAAAAAAGAATAGCCTCCAGGATTGTTGTAGAACTAGAGATAAATGGATAAAAAGTGTTCAGCGCCAGCCTTACACATAGTAGGTTCCCAATACATGATAGTTATTGCCATCAAACCATGATAAGAAGGGATAAAGACGAAAGAGAAGCAATATCCGCAAAGAACCAGGTGTCCCCTGGTGCAGGTACCACATTTGCCCACAGTCATTGCCAAGAGTTGTCTTAGAGGGACCCTATCTATTGCTCCTCAGGCCACAGCGTAGGAGGGATTGCAGGAGTTCCTTTTTCAACTCCCATTGATTCCCCTGCATCTGCGATCTGGCTTCAGCCTGCATTTCTCCATCGACCCAACTTCTTTCTAAGGTTATTAAGCTCTAAGATGATGTAACTTCCACGATGATAAAGTTGACAGAAAATTTTCAGCCTTCGTCTTATGGATGGACTTTTGGCATCACATGTCCATCGGTTACTTTCTCCTCTTAAAATTCTCTCCTCTCTTGGCTCCTGTGCTCAGGCTTTCCCAATTTTTGACTATTGTTCTTAGTCTTTTCGGTTTACCTTCATCTACCCAAATATTAAATATTGATTCCAATATAAATATATCAGAATAGAGCTTTCATGATAGGGAAGATGAATTGGAGAGAGACGGTAAGTGAAATCACTAAGTCATGGACATTTTTTAGGGTCCTGAGTGTTCCTTCAGGGCCAGCTTTTTTGGGTTGCAATCTGTCCAGTCATTTAAGACTTCGCGCTGAGAAGGAGCCCATGCTTATTTTAACACTCCGCTCTCAGTGTCTTGAAATTCTTCATTTTATCTTTGAACTTGGGTTGCTTCAGTCCATGGGACGATGGAGCGTGCGCATAAGCGGCGATGATAGGCGGGAGACTGCATGCGCTCTGTAGTGGTCCTGCAGCAGCCCGCGCATGTGCAGGCTGAGGCTCCCGGCACCACAAACAGCAGCCGCAAAGCAATGGGTCCTGCGTGCAAGCCAGCACCTGGGACAGTCCAAAGCCGTAGGGAGCGGGAGAGAGCCAGGCTGAGACCGGGTCACAGAATGGTAGTCGTGATGGTCGCAGGCATACAGGCATACCTGCACAGCAGTGGCTGACGGATAGGCAATGAATTTCTTCAGTCAATTATGGAACCTCCGGTTTTTAAAACTGCTATAACTTTGTAGGACAAAATGTACACAGACTTAGAAATAGAATTTAAACATAAAGATTGCCATGTTCAATGGAAAATACTATTCCATGCAAAGTGTTGAATGAGCCAAGTGTTAAGAAGTAGACAATGTTTAAATTAATTTTTCCTTGTAATTGGGGATATGGCAATAACATTTTAAAAGACATTTAAAAATTACATACAAATCATGCAGCTACTTTCTGTTTCTTGAACAACCTCCATAAAGTTATGGAAAATGTCAGAAGAAATATCAAAATGCCATTGTACAAATTTACATTTAAACTTATATTTAGACTTAAACAAAGCTGACTTGGATGGAGAATTAAATCTTTCTCTAGAAACTGTTGCACAGGATCATCAGCTCTCGATGTACTAAAAGTGTTTATATAAATTTATCAGAAATTTATCCTAATATTTTCGCTGCCTATAAAATGCTCCTAACACCTCTCCAGTAACAGTTACATCAGCAGAAAAATCTTCTTCATTTTTTTAATTTTAAATTTCATTTTTCTATTACAGGTTATATTCAGTATTATTTTGTATTAGTTTCAAGTGTTGGCATAACAGTTACACAATCATATACTTGATAAAGTGCACGCCCCCATCCCCTCCCCACGCTTCAGGTCCCCACCTGGCCCCATACACAGTTATTACCATATTATCAATGTGGTAATATTCCCTGTGCCAAACTTTACATCCCTGGGCCTATTTTGTGACTACCAATGAGCAGCTCTTCATCCCTTAGGATTTCACTTATATGTGGAAACTACAAACCCAATAAACGAACAAACAAAATAGAAACAGACTCAGAGATACAAAGAACAAAAAGAGGTTAGGGGACTGGATGAAAAAAGTGAAGAGAAAACTCTTCTTATAATTAAAAATTATCAAAAATTGCTTGCACTCTTGCTTTGCCAAGAGTGACTAATGTTGCTTTCAATTATATAGAAAATGAAGTTGCTAAAAATGTAAATTTTAATGATCTAATATATAAATTCTATGATCAATCAAAATATCAAGTTATTAAAGAATTATTATATGTTGTATTACATAAAATTATGACCCCAAAATATTATTTTTTGAAATGTGTAAGTTTATGGCATTCCTTATGTACCAGGACCACATCTGTTGTATCATGTAAGTCATCAGAATATTTTTAAAAGGAAAATATTTCATTTTATATCTAATGTCTTTTTTTACTATTTTTTGAACAGCATTTTTGAAATTTCATCTTGAACTTGACCCTGAAAATTTGGTAGCCAACCATGGTTTCATCCATAAGGGAAAGAGGAGATGGGGCAGCCAGACAGCAAGGACTTCTGCCTCATTTTCTCCCTCACTGCCTTTAGCCATAGTGTTTCTTTTTTATTTGCATCATATTTTGGAGCTGTAGTGTTTAAAAAGTTTGGAAACCTCCCATCTAATCCAGCCACACATATAGGAGAAAGCAAACTAAAGCAGAGAAGGATGAAGTGACTTTTCTGACTTCAGACTCAGCCTCCCGACACCCAACCTCTCACCTTCACGCTGCTTTCCTGGTACCCATGACCTCACCATGGGGACATAACATATTTGGTGATTACATATGATTCATGACATGATGTGTTTGGTGATTATATATGAGAGCTCCTTTTATGAAACCCAGTTGGGAAACCCCTGTTATTAGCAGAAACAAAATGTATTATTACTTCAGATTGATAGGGCTTTTTAAATTTTCTTTTATTGTTGAAATACACTTGTCTCCATTTTCCCACCACCACTTTCCCCTGCCCCACCCACCCCCACCTCCCACCCTCGATCCTTCCCCACTTTGGCTTTGCCTACGGGTCCTTTATACATGTTCCTTGGTTTGACCTTTCCCCTTCTTTTCCCCGTTACCCCCTTCCCTCTTTCCCTCTCGTTACTGTCGGTTTCTTTTTTCTTTCAGTGTTGCTGGTTGTATTTCAGATTGATGTTTATTGACTGAGCTGAACAGTTCTGTCATCCAGAGAATCCTTGTGTTTCAGAGATGTCTTGGCTGTGAGAGTTATCTGCACAGATCTGATAGATCCCAACATTCTTAAAAAACAAATTAACTCGTTGCATCATAACAAAGGCTGTGCAGCCACAGGGACTGCGGTTCGGATCTCTGCTTCACTAATAGTTGTGAAATCTGTGGGCAGGCTACTGTCTACAAAGATTCTCCAAACTTGTAAACAAGGCAAAAAGACAGAAGCAGACACTTTCATTTTTACATAGTCTCAAAGATGAAAGTCATCCAAGGATTGTCGAGACCTGTACTTAATTCATCTCAATTTTACTAGTGATTAAAGTGTCCATACTTAGGTAATTTACTTGCTAACTTGTACACTTTTATCCAGTAAAGATGCAGATAATTTCCATCCAATGGAACAGATAACCCCAAATATCAATGACCTGCTGGACTTCAACCAGACCTATCTCTAGCTCAGCAAGCTCATGCTAACTTTTCTTTGTTAAGTTGTTGATAAATAGACTAGCTTCTTAAATGCTCTTTGAACCAATCATAACATCTTTTCTTAATTAATGAGTTTAATAAAATATAGTATTTTATTAAATGTATTGAGATAACATTGGTTAATATTATATACCAATAAAATATTAGGTTCATGTCCTTTTTATATTTGCCTTAGAGTCCTAATTTTATCTTTTTTGAAATCATGACTTAACTCTCTTGACCTCAGTTTCTTTACCCGTAAAAAGGAAATAATATGACCTACCTTATAGGGTTATTGTGAGAATTAAGTGGCAAAGCACATAAACAGCCACATTTTACAAACTTGCCTGAAGTGGCTTTTCTGCTTCTATAGTCACATTCTTTAAAATCTTCCTTGCTGACCTTCTGCTAATTATATCCCTCACACTTCATGGAAATAATGTCCAGTGGGACCTCTGTGTAAGAGCTGGGTGACCTTCGTCACTCACAGCTTTCCGGTGCTTGTTCCCAACAGAGCTCAGGCAGATGTAGGGTTTAAAAGCCCAGAATCTTGTCCGTGAAGTAAATTTAAAGAAACACAAAGAAGGTTTTTCTCAGAAACTGTGCATTCTCATTCCCATTTTTCAAGTGGCAACTTTTCAAGATGCAAAAGAATAGCATCAAAGATGGTATTTTCAACGAAGGATATGCTGAGGAAATATATTTAGTTGTAACTATATTCCATGAACTATTTTAATACTTTCCCCTCCCTGAGAGTCCTCAAAACTATAGAATTCTCATACACTTGAATTTCTGGCCAAAATATATACTTTCCTTCCCAACCCGTACACCAAATAAAAGAAGCTTCGAATGTACCCATCAGAGTATAAGCACAAGAAACCTTGTCAGAATATCATATGATTTCACTGATATGTGGAATCTAATGAACAAACTGAACTAACAAGGAAAATGCGGACAGACTCATAGGTGGAGCAGATGACAGCTGGCAGGGGGAGGGGAAGTCAGGGGCGGGATTAAGCAAAAATGAAAAATGACTTATGGACATAGACAACAGTGTGGTGATTGCTGAGGGGAAGAAGGTATAAGGAGACTCAATGGTAATAGGAAAAAAAATACAATAAAGATTAAATAAAATACAAAAAGAAAAAAATAAAAGAAACCTTGTTGGTTCTCTCCACGCGGTGGCGAAGTTCCTGCTGCTGGGAGCTGGGCTGAGCCACCAGAAATCCCAGTTTCTACAACGCTCTGCACAGAACCACAGACTCGTGCTCCTCTCCCAACACCCATTCCGCGCGATCTTTGAGACATATACATGGAAGGCTGAGTATCACAAAACCACAGGAAACAAATAGTTAAATGATCGCACTTTATGAACTACTCAGAACTCGTGAATAAACTCTTCTAAATCCTAAAGCTTTTAGATATAAAAGAACAACTTTTCCAAAAACTCGAAGGAGTAATCACCAGGCTTGAAGAACAGAGCCGCCCCTGGCCTTCACAGCATACACTCTAGTACAGTGACTGCTTTGTTTTCCTAAACCTTTAAATGTGTGCAGCCCACGAGGACCACGTCTCCCCTTGCTGGCTAACGTGACTCGCGAAAGGACCGCACTCACCCAGCAGAGAGCTCTCCTAGGGAGGGGTGCCGACTTTCCCCACAGGGTCACACGTCAGAACCCCAGGAATCACTGCAGAATCTGGGAGATTCACCGCAGGAGCCTCTCTGGTCCCTACGCCCAGCCCTACCCATCGGCATTCTGGTCCCTGAAACTATTACAATATGAGATAAAAGCTTTCATTCTATGATTAAAGTTATAACCTAAAGATTTTTTCTTTATTGTATTCTAAATTTCTCTATACAATCAAATTTATTTTTTTCAACATTTCATTATGAAATTTGCCAGCATACCGCAATGTCGAGATTTTTTTACATAATTATAAAATTTACCTATATGCAACCTCCTAGCCATCAACCCATCTTTCTGATTTTTTAATTTCAAAAAATTGCAGACATCAGCACATTTCTCTCAGAATACATTAGTATGCATGTCATTGGACTAGAATCCAATAGATTTTAATAGATTTTTCTTTCAAAATAAACTTTATTTACAATGAAACGTACAAACCTTAATGGTTCATTCACTGAGTTTCGACAAATGCATTCACCTTTGAAACCCAAGTTCCAATCAAGATATAGAACTGAAACTGTTTCTTGACTTGCTAGTTTTTACCCATAATCTGTCTATTCACCCACTAATAACAATCTGTTTTGAATAGACCAGTTTTAAAGTATTTTTTTAAATCTGCATGTTTTGTCCAGTTTATTACTATTTTCAAAATTATTTTTACTATTCTATCATGTTTACTTTTTCTTTTGAATTTTCAAATCACCTTCATTCCCAAAAAATATACAAATATGTTGTTATTTTTAATTGACTTAAATTAAGTATTAAGAGATGAATGTAGGGATACATGAAACATTGGATAGTCCGTCCGCCCTACCAAGAACAGGAGATGCTTTTCCGTTTAGCCAACGCTTCTTTTGTGTGTTAGAATTTTCTTCATAAAATTCTTGCATATTTCTTATTAAGTTTATTCCTTTTTAAATATTTATTGGTTGTTATTATAAATATATATTTCCATATACTTTTTATATGAATTTTGCAAACAACTTGCCAAATTGGATTGTGGGCAGTAGGAATTTTTCAGTTTGTTTTCCTAGGTTTTAATATACTTATCATTATCTACAAACAATAATTTTACCTCCTCTTTTCCAACGTCTATATCTCTTTTTATTTTCCCCCTCCATTAATAATTGCATCAGTTAGAGCAATGTTTTCTTTAGGGAAGCATTAGTGCTTATAAAAGTTTTTATCTATTTCTTATAATGAATGGTCTCTAAATAAACAGGCTTCCTCTTCTGGGGATAATTTTAGCAATTTACCTTTTCTTATTCACCTTCACTTCAATATTTAGATGAACAAGAGTCAATTATTCCCATTTCCTTTGTATCTCTGGTTATTTCCCTATCTTATTTTTTAGTTTGCATATCGTGCTTTTCACCTTTTAACTAGTTTTTGAATTATTTGAGAGAATTTTTAAATTTCTAAGTAGTATTTTGCTCTCAAAATGAATCATGCAGTGACACTTTCTATAGAAAACGATTTTAATGTAAAATACTATATACTTATGTATCTGTACAGGGAGTTTTGTTTCTTCTATGTGGGAATTTTTTCCTACAAAATAGTTTTATTTAATGTATTCTCATGTATATAAAACTATGTGTCCTTAAATACATTTTTAAATAACGTGAATTAATTACAATGTACTAGCATTGTATGTGTGACACAAATACACTGACTGATTTATTCCTTCACTATCCTCCTTTATTATAGAACAAGTCTCAGAGATTAAGCAATTTGTCAAACACCACACAGTGGATCTCGGAATCAGAATAGTGGAGCCAAGACTGCCCAGGTGTGGCTGATCCCAAGCCCAACACAATTCTACATCCCAAAACAGCATCACTAGAACCGCATGAGAAAACAAAGTGCAAATTATTATACATACTATCTGTAGAAAATATGTACCAAACATACCACCATAAACATGCAATCAGTGAGGATGTTAGGGATGCTGAGTGAAGAATGTAAATACACAATTTCACATTTCATAAAAGCACACAGCTTTTATGGATTTCCAGTGTAGGAGAGTGCTCTGTACATCATTCTGCTTTTGGAGGTCTTTCAGGTTTTCAAGTATTTCTCCAAGAGTTTCCTTTCAATGGTCCACTCTTACCATTAGGAATTCCTCTTCATCCCCAACCTAATTACTTCATGCTGAGGGTTAGCCCCCTCTTTGAGATTCTTTCTTGATGGAGAACAGCTGGTCCCTGATCTCTGCCTAACTCCTCGTAAACTTAAAGCCTTTCATAGCAAGCATCTTTGAGATAAATAATTCTAATCTCTAAATCCTATTTTTTAAATATTTTCTAAAATTGTGGTTATTTTTATGACGGGGAGAAAGATGATGTTGAGGTTGCCCATATAAAGTTGTTAAGTTGTGTTGACCGTTAAGTGGCCACTGTGTATGAGGTGGTGAAGGCTGCTGCCATGCAATTGTTTTACAGTGTCTAAGTGTCTATTGGTGCCTCCTGAGGCCTTTTAACCTATGTTATAAGGTTCCAGACATTTCCCATCCATCACTCACACTCAGGGTGCTGAGGAAATCAAAACTGCCCATGACCAAGGAAAATATGAGAAAGGCACATAAACAGCAGAGGAATTTGAGGGGTTTGCAGTGTTTTGTGTGAAGTGTCTTTATTCTTATTTTTTAAAAAACAGGGAAAACTTATTTGATAGCATAGAAAGGAAATAAAATGAGCATAAAGGGTCTATAATAACAGAGTAAAAAAATTTTTTTTAGTGAAGAGAAGAAAGATAGTCCATTAAAGGCTCTTCTCTCATCAGAACTCTAGAGGGATTTCCGAGGCATAGGTAGCTCTGGAAATCATATGATAATAACAGAAAGACTGAGTACTGTGTGAAAGAAAGTCTCATAAACACAAAAGAGATTTTTAGAAAGATAAAATCATCAATGCCTACAGTATACTGCTTCAAAGAATAAATTCGTTCTCTAAGGTATCACAACTAAATATTAATAAAAGATAAAAATTATCAAGTGCTTCACTAAGAGCCAGGCATTGTTTTAGACACATGAGATGTATTCACTCATTTAATTCTCACAACACCCTATTAAATAGAGTTACTTTTCCCAGTTTTACAGGTTAAAAACCTGAAGCAAAGGGGGATAAATTACGTGGTGAGTCACATGGGTGGGCCATGGCAGATGTGGGATCCCAACACACGTGGTCGGACCCCAGGGTCTTCGGTTTTTAATTACTCTGTTGTACTAATATCACAAGGTGATTTAACCAAAGACTTAGCTATTGAATCTACCCATTCAGCAAAACATCATTCCCAAGAGTTCAGAGAAATGAATTTTAATTGCAACGTTCTCCTGTGCTCCAGTCACAGGTATGATTAAGGGAGACCATGCCTGTGTTTGGATTTTAAAAGAAGGCCTTCTTCACCAGATACATGCTGCTGGCTCCAATCAAGACATTTTTTAAAACCACCTCCAAGGGAATGCACTGGGATCTAATGCACTCCAGCTGCAGTGTTTCTACTTTGAATTTAGTCACTCCAGTGTGTTCATCTTTTATGGAATTCTTCTAAGTACTATTTGTGTCTATACCCTCCTTCACCATCAGAGTACAAGTTCCTAAAAGATCAAGGATTCTGCCTTCTTTTTCCTGGGACTGTCAGTATCTAATTCTCTGCAGTGTTCCTCCCTAACAAGCACAGACCAATGAAGGGTGCACCCAGGAAAGTGTTCACCGGGGGCACAGAGTGGAAACAAAGTGCCTTAAACATATAGGGTATCTGGTGTGAAAGAGCAGATGTTAGGTGCAGAGGCCTGAGGCTGCCAGCAATGAAGCAAGACAGGTAGTCCAGACACGTATAGCTAGTCTTCGAGATTGAAATGAAAAAGTGGGAATGAATAGAGCAGGAGAGAAGCTAGGCATGGGGAAAGAGGGTTAAGGCTAAGAAGCGTCAAAGTAAAACGAGATTTCTGTACGTCAGACAAGCACCTATCTCATTCAGTTCCCATAGTGAAGCCTTTTAAATGTCTTCAGTTCCATTTCGGCTATGTTGCCATTTTTGCCTATACAGAGGTATTTATTTAATTATCATAGTACTTTTTCCTATTTCATGAAAATAAGGGAGAAATGGAAAACTGTGATGTACTTTATTATAGAAACAAAAAGCACAGGATTTGTTACACAGATATAAGACATACTATGTGCTTTAAACAATAGCTTCTCAAGTCCAATCTACAGTTCACTGGACTGTGTAGATTCAATTATGAAGGAGAAATACAAACTTTAAAAACATGTAAAAACTCCCCCCAAAATATCTTCATAACATCCTACTAAACACAATGGTAATTACAGAATTTAATGTTCTTTTCAATCCTCTTATATAGCAAAGGTCTTTCTAACATAGGAATGTCTTTTCACCTTTTAGACTTTTGACTTTTAAGAGATTTTCCGGGAACTCATTCTATAAAAAAGTAGGAGACTCCCTTTGTAAAACTTTTAAGACCAGAAACATTACTACACTAGGCTCGTGGTTCTCAACCAGAGGCAATTTTGCCCCCAAGAGGACATGTGAAATGTCTTGGGGGGGGTGGGTGCTGCTGGCGTTCAATGAATAGAGGCCAGAGATGCCACTAAACATGCTACAATGCACATTCTCCACAACAAAAATATATCTAGTTCAATAGATCAATAGTGCAAGGTTGAGAAATCTTGGCTTAGGGTAAGAAAAGGGCTGTAAAAACCAAACAACTCTACTATCTCTGTCACTCAACACACTAAAGGTTTATTGCCTGTCATAATCCAATGTGGGTTGGAAGTAGGGAGCTCTGCTCTTTACAGGCATTCAGGTAACTAGGTTACATCCATCCAGTGGCCACACTAACCCCTAGGGCTAAAATCTTCTACTAGGTCTTTCTGGGAGTGGAAGAAAAACAGTCTTTAGAGAAATGCATGGGAGACCTTTTGGGCTCTCTCTGAAGGTGTGTGTCAATGTCTTCGGGTTCCACTGGCCAGTACTCAGTCATATGTTTATATCTAATGCCAAAGGAGGCTGGGAAATGTAGTCCATCTGTGTTTCCAAGAAGTGAAAATAAGTTTCAGTACATAGCTAGTCTCTGCCACCATGTCTCAGTTACCTTTGTGACTAACAAAACACTTTGCTCATGCATGCTTAATAATAATCAATTAAATGATATGAATTAATAAAAATGAAACTGTATTAGTATGAAGCAAGATTTCCTTTAAAAAATAGTAAGTAGAATAATCTGAGAACAACATTTACTATGAGGTCCTCTATAAATTTTACTTTAAACAATGTAGGTATGTCTCACTATAATGAAATTTGATGATTCACTAACCAGATTTTCAAGCACTGTTTCTAAAATAAAAGCATATATATTTACTTCATGTTTATTTCATATCTTATACTTTTCAAATTCTTAATTTACATGAACTGACATTACTTACATGAATCTAATTCATTTTTATGTTTTCTTCTTTAAGTTTTTAATTTCTTGACTTTTAAAATAAAAAACATACAACATTTACACAAATAACAAAATTATTATTCTTATAAAATTAATATATAATCACATATTGGCTTTCTTTGTATACAATTCTAGCAAGGACAAGAGATAAAACAGCAACCATGATCAACAGCATAATGTTTCAATGTTTTAATTTGACCTTTTGACATTTTTAAAGAAAGTTTTTTTAAGCAATAACCTCCATAGCTTCGTTTAAAAAAAAAGAAGGAGAAAAAGAGGCTAACCTAAAAATAATGTCTTGCACCATATCCCATATGTCAAATATCTGGACTTTCCCAGGGCTAATTGAGTGTTTATGTCTATAACAAAGAAAATAAAATTTTAATACTATCAGTGAATAAATTAAATTACTAAGCAACCATCTCCCAACTGCCTGTATTGATATTGTCCTGAAATGAAATATTGGATTTAGTTTAGCAATAGAGAGCATATTGCTCAAAAATTACCAGTTTCAACTACTTCTATACAATATTTTTCCCTTCATTCCTTTCTGAATGTTGAAGTTCTTCCCACTATAGATTGCTTATGACTAGCATATCACGCTAAGAAGTCCTTCACTAGCATAAAGTAAGGGTAGAGACAGAATGTGGTCATGATGAAAGGCTGTTTTCCATTGCAGAGGTGATAAAAATGCAGGGTGCCTCATAAATATGTATTTCTGACCCATTGCTTACAGGGATGAAAGTATTTATGGTTTGGAAATCTCTGGCTATAAAAATATTCTGGTTTCTTCTATGCTATCAAGTAGCCTTTTGTTAAAGTCGAGTTTTATGGGTAAGTTATTACTTGGAAATCTGCCTTTAGAACATTAGTAATGCAACAAATTCCATCCAGCTCATCTAGGTTATTTTGGGCAGAACTATGTCTAAATGAGCCAACTGCATTTCACCAAAGATATTATATTCTATTCAGAGGCTCATATGTGATCTTCTTTGTCCTTGTCTTTTAAGATTAGACAAGAATAGTCATGATGGGAGTTTCTTATATTTAGAGAATTTCAATCAAAAGATGACATAAGAACTTTACTGAACAAGAATTTGTTGTTAAACCAAGTAACTGAACTGATCTTCATTAGCTTTTTATTTCATTGCAGCTCATGAACATAGCACGTGAGCTTCAAGAAGATAGTTTTCTATTTTGAATCCCTTACATATGAAGTTTATAACTTTTTCTTTCAAATTTTGTAGAGGCACTCTGAAATCATTGTTCTATAGCTGAATCATGTGTATCTGTTTTGTTTCCAAATTAGACTGAAGACACATTGATATAAGGATTGCATGTATATACAAGAGGCAATTTAGCTTTGGAGTCAGGTGTCCCGGGTTTCAGTAATAACTCTGCTACTCATTAGCTATGTGGCGCTGGACAAGCTACTGAGCAACCCTGTGCCTCACCTTCCTGCTCTGTAAAATAAGGATGACAAAAATATCTATTATGATAATTAAATATGTTTGCTCCTAGCATTAATATTCTCCTGTATGTTCTCACAAAGCATCCGGCAAAATAATGGCACCCTAGGAAGGATATGGTAAATTGTATTGAATAAGTTGCCCAGAGTACATTTAACATGGTTATGGAGACAGGTACCAGTAAGCCAGTATGGATATGGGGGTGTGAGGAGGCAGGGGGTGGGAGTCAAAGAGAAATGAAAATTTAGTTCGTTAGAAGTATAACCTCTGCTGAGTAAGTCAGTCTTGGTTTTCTCATCTTTAAAATGATTCCAAAAATAATGTCTTAAAAGATCATTGGAATTAGAAACAATATATGGTAAGCATTGGCAAAATATGTGGCACTCAATAAATGATAGCTATTACTAATATGATGATCTGTCTCTATTCACAGAACAGCTCTGATACCAGTTGATAACAGCTCTGATGTGCGGGAGTTTTTTCCCCACACCAACCAATTCTCCAGCTCTTGTGTCCTAGAATTCAGTTCTGATGTTAACTGTCCAGAGTTTGAGCAGACCCCGAAACTTAAGAGTTCTTCCCACAAGACTATCCCCACTTCAGACATAATCCCAAATCCAGGTTTCCTGTACTTCTGACCAACTGGCTAAAAATTGAGGGTTCCCACAACCTCCTTCCCTGGTTCAATAATTTTCTAGAACAGACCACAAAGCTCATGAAAATGGTTTACTGGCTATGATAAATACTAGTTTACTATAAAGCACACAATAGGAACCATCAAATGGAAGAGATGCATAGGACAAAGTATTTGGGGGAGGGAGGAAGAAGGGGGCTACATGAAGCTTCCATGCCTCTCCAGGTAAACGATCCTGTCAGTACATCGATGCATTCCCCAACTCGGAAGCCCTCCAGACTCCACATTTAGGACTTTCATGAAGGCTTCATCACTTCGTTACTTTATTACATAGGCATGATTGATGAAAGCATTGATCCTTGGTGGTGAACGCAATCTTCTCCCCTCCTCCTTTCTCTATAGTTCAGGGGCTGGAGATGAAAGTTCCAACCCTCCAATCCCGTGGTTGGCTCCTCTGGCAACCAGCCCCCATTCTCTAAGAGTCATCTCATTAGCACAAACTCAGATATGGATGAGGCTTGTTATGAACAACAGGGGAAGCTCTACTCACCCCTATTTTTTTAAGATTTTTTATTTATATATTTTTAGAGAGATGGTAAGGTAAGGAGAAAAAGAGGGAGAGAAACATTGATGTGCAAGATAAACACTAATCAGTTGCCTCTCTCATGCCCCCCCATTCAGGGGCCTGGCCCGCAACCCGAGCATGTGCCCTGACTGGGAATCAAAACGGAGATTTTTTGGTTTGCGGAGCAGTGCCCAACCCACTGAGTCACATCAGTCAGGGCTCCACTCACTCCTATTACTCAGGATACTCCAAGACTTTTAGGAGCTCTGTGCCTGAACTGGAGAAGACTACATATGCACTTCTTATTATATCACAACATTGTTACTGGACCAAAGTACTTGTGACCAACACTTTGAAATGCCAAAACTCAAAATGTCAGGGTTTGGAGTAATAAAAGGTTTATTGATCAAGAAGGTGCCAACCAAGGAGATGGGAAACTTAAGGGTGCCTCAAATTCATCTTAAGAAAGTACAGAATTCAGGATTCTTTTATGTCAGGGGGAGGGGAAAGCGGGAGGGACAAGAGGTGATTGATGACCACAGACATCGGGGTGCCCGCACGGGTCTGAGGAAGACTGTACTTAGCCTGTTGACCCTAGCTGATGTGAGCCTAGTCACGGGGTTCCTGCGAATCTCTGATAAACAACACGTACTTCCCTGATCTCCTCCAGAGAGGCACATTCTGGTAAGGGGCTGTTTTTGTAAAACTCATGCTGCAAGCAGAGTTCCCCTAATGATGAGCATATCATATGCCAGACTAAGCAAGACTAAGCTATTGAACGAAACAAGCTTGGAGTCGGAGAGGCCAAGCATTTCACTCTGTTACATACAGACATCCATCCACCACATTTTGTAAATGCATACCTTGCGCAGGGCACTGTGCTGCTGATGTGGGAAGGAGAAATGGAAAAGATATGACTTCTGTTGCTCATAGTCTATTGAGAAGTAGGATTTTTAAAAGATGATGAAATAGGCATGTTTACACTTTAAAACTAAAACAATTTAGTAACAAGTTTGATGTTCTTTATTTGAGGAAAAACAATTCCTGGATTGGGGTGAGGGAGGGGATGGGGGATGCATGCAGTGCTTACAAGCAGTAGAGCTCTTCCTGAGGGATTTTGGGCAAGAGAAAGTTTATAGAGTGTTTATTAGAAACAGCAACACAGAAACAGGGCATGACTGGCTGAGGTTGCATATCTGACCTTATTTAAAAAGATCAAAAAACAAGGAAATAAATATTGTTAAGGAGGAAAAAAAAGGCCCAATATGCCTGTCATCAGAATGTAATCTTAATTAACCAGTTTGGAATTTTCCGATCAACACCAATAAGGTAATCAGTCATGTGGGCCCTCTGTATCCTCCCGTGGAAAAAAGAGGCCATCTGCATAATAACACCCGTGCTGGTCTCTTCTCCCCAAAAGGAAGATGTCCTGGTCTAAAAATTTTTTTTTTTTTTTTTTTTTTTTTTTGCTAACAACTTCCCAACAACACCCTTCATCCTATAAAAACTTTCCATTTTGTACAACTCCTCCCTCTTGAATGGGATGATGCCTGATTCATGAACTATTTAATAAAACTAATTAGATCTCCAAATTTACTCACATCAAAAATAATATAAATAAAACCACTTTAAAATGGAGTTGAAGGTACCATTCGAGAGGAACTGCCTTGCATATCTTGTGCCTTGAATCTTCGAAATGTTCAAACAGGGCAAGACAACCTTTGGGTTGGGCCTAAAGCAGCATTGTGTCCCAAGGAACTGTTTGCAAGGATAACGAGAAAGCAGATATAAATTACCCAACTGAAATTTTTTTAAATATTTGTTTTAGAATTAACCTCAGTATGTTCACTTATCTACCAATAGAAATGCCTTCCTTCTATTGATGTCATTGTTTCCCTTCCCTTTCTCATAAATACCCCTTGCCTTTGTCTCCTAATTGAGCAATATTTGGGTTTCCGTCTGAATCAGTGCTTCCCAAATAACTATTCCCTTTTTTTTTAATCTCAAATAAATGTTTGTTGCCTTTACTTTGGCCTTTTATTTTTAGCTTAACACGCAGTTGAATTTAGTTTTATAAGAGTATGGAGCCCAGAGTGAGCTTGGCATTTGTGTTTTTGGTCAAGTGAAGCAGTTACAGGAACACAAAAGTTTGATTTCTTGTCAAGGCACCCTGGGCAGGAGTGGCTCTCCCTTGGGCCTGGAAATTTATTTCAATAGCATAAATTTTCAAAAGTGACCCCAAAATAAGCAGAAAAGCATAAATATAGAACAACAGCTATATTACAGCAAACCCTGGCCAGGCCTTAGTAGGTGCACAGTAAGAAATTAAAAACTAGGCTATATCCAAGACACTTGGTAAATGTTAGGTAAATTGGTGGTACAGAGTGGTACCCCCAAAAGTTAAATCTGTAACCTAGAAGATGAGTCTGAGTAACACATTTTAAGTAAAACAGAGTTTTTCCTGTTTTTTGTATTTTGGTTTTTGTTTTGGGGTGTTACTAATCCTAAGAACTGATACATGGCCACCAACACTCCCCCAGCCCAGGAGGTGTATTCAGGCAGCGGGCGACCAAGGGCAGCTTCTGCAGCTAACAGGCCCCCGCCACCATGTGGGCTGCTGAGACCACCCACAATCAGCACATCTCCCTGACCACAAGGTTCACACCATAGATTCCGATTCACTCACACCAACGTGAATCTTTAATCTACCTGTATATCTTCTAAATTGCTTGCTCGCTGATTAGAAAGTCAAGCATAGAAAATGTGATGTTGCTTAAGAAAAGTGTGTTGAAAAAGCAAAAAGAAAGTCTTATTGCTCAATAAATAATTCTCATTGACCCTCAGATGTGGGATGACTTTTGTTGTCTGGACTATCTTACCAGAGAAAAAATTGAGTCTTACAAATATTTTTTTCAGTATTGTAGCAATTTTCAAATCATTAGGGTAAGGAGAGGGAATCTAAATTTTCTAATTCATTCAAATTCCAATTCAAAACTAGAAGAGCTTTTAAAAATATTAAATAGAAAACAATACTATAGGTCAGCATTTCCAAAACTGAGCCACCAGTCCACCTTTCTAATACATACTAATGAATGGTGCACACACGAAAAAGATTTTGTGGTTAAATAATTTAGATAAGTGCCACATAGGATATCCTGTTCTTGATGGTACATAATGCTACTTAGACAGTAGAATAAAGAGAAACAAACACTAAATTTAATGTGTTAAGATTCTAGACAGCCAATACCGATGTTAAGAAGAGTTCATCTTACTAAGGTCCCCAAGTGCGGACACTGGTGACGTTCCCACCATTACTTCGCCCTATCTTTGGTCAGTTCCAGGGAAACAAACTCTGAGGCTGAGTTTAGAAGGCGGGAGACTTACTGGGGGACAGGACCTGGGGAGATGGGACAACTGAGGAATAACAGGACAGTGAGGCAGAAAGGGCTGTGGGACTGGAGGGCGTGAAAGAGTGAACTGTGAGTCAGCCGCGACCAAGGTCTCGGGCAGCTTCAGTGAATGTTCTAGGAAGCCGTGGGGCTGGGAGGACCCTTCAGAGCTCTGCAAACTTGAGGGCCAGGGGGCCAGGCCTCTCTGCCCCAACATTGACTTGTCTCTGTATGTGGACCACCCACAGGGTGAAGATGGCAACTGGAGCCAGATCAGCCCTTCTGGCCAAGAGCAAAGCCTGGGGAAGGGCCCGGCTGGGAACAGGCAGCACGCAGCCTTCAGGGCAGCTGGCAGAGTGAAGGCATCCTGGGCAGTCTATAAAGCAGCCACCACCAGTCCCGAGAATGGGGACTCTTCCTAGCTGGTGATACTGAGCTGCAAGAATTTCTGGCATTAGAAAAGGACAATGAGAACTTCATTTCATGCATGTCTACTCAGGTAAAATCCAAAGAAGGAAAATCACCGTGACAAAGAAAATGAAAGCTAGAGTGTACGTTGGGAAAGAGGAGAAACAGATGCAATGCGATCCTGAGATAATTGGCATCTGCTGAAGCCCGATATTAAGCATTTATTTAGATTCTTTCCCACACACACATGCACATACCATGCACACCATGATCCTTAAGTCAAGAAAATTTAGTCTAGCAATAGCTCCTGGTCAGAGAAATGTGGCATCACTCTGATGAACAGACATCAAATGAAGAACTCCACGTACTATTAATTACGAAGGCCAAAACTAAAAATATGCTCTTGTGGATAAGTAATATGAATGCACAGGGATGTTAGCTTAGTGATAGCTTTTTATTGCTCCCTATTACAGTGTGTTGGCTGCTGAGAAAGTTCTGTTTCCAAACACCTAATCTGAATAAAATGTAAAATGCTCTCTACCCATTTCCTGTTTAGTCTTCATTGCATCTCAAACCTAAAATGGCTCACACCAGCCTTCCCCACTATACTCACTTAAGAGATTTTTTTTTCAAATCAACACAATATAAAACAGACAAGCTAGGGGCATGATGCTTTCAGCTGCATTCACTAAAACCAAACTGAAAACCAGAAAACCATCAGTTATTTTTAAGTCAGAGTTGTAAAATGTTAAAAATTTGACTGATTTTAATGGCACAATTTCTGGGTGAAAATATAGATGAAATACATAGCACTCATTTTTCCTCAACCAGAGACCTACCCTTTTTTCAAAGCTGATACACACAGGTAATTTCAGAATCATTCCTTCGCCTGAAACATATTGAACAAGCTACTACATGTGAAGCATACAGTTTCAGAACAAGAAATGATCTTAGATCACCTTGTTCAACCAACCCATTTCACAGATAAGGAAAGTGAGGCCAGAAATGGGAAGCCACTCTACAAAGGCATAAAGGTAATTAGTAGCCACTGTCACACAAGAATGCACCTCTTAAAACAGTGTTCCTCCATTAACATTTCAGGAAGTTTCGAGGTATTCTTATTTTCTATCATCACTGCAATTAATCACCAATACTTTAATTTAGTAAAAGGTTGTGGTTCCTAATGTTGTGGTTAACGCTAAGGTTTAAATGCCTAAGCAACTTCAGTGTTTTGTGTATAATAAAGAAAACTGAGGCCAGATTTTGTATCTTGTATAAACCTGGTTATGTACTTTGTTTGGCCCTTAAAGCTGGGGAAATGTGGTTATGTTGTCACGGGAAATTAAGCTCTTCCACAGGATGGTAAGGAAAGCCTTTCAAAGGCTCACGCACAGGAGAATGTAGTGTGGCAAAACAGTTTATTCGTGCGGAAGGCTGCTCCTGAGTCCCCTCTCCATCCATCCCACCATGGAAAAAGTCCAATCGTGTCTTCAGCAAGGCCAAGACAAAAGCCAGTGTCCAGAGTTTCTGCTTATGTTAAATAAAGCTTAGTCCTTTGGAGCCCACACGTCTGCCACAAGCCCCAGTCGCTGCTAGACCCACATGGCCATGTACCCTCTGATAAGAGAGAGCATGAATGAGTGGGGCGAGTGCTAGTCACATGAGGAATGAGAGAGAGAGCGCACATGCTTCTTTGTTCCCCTGGGACTATATTAGCTTGGATCTGGAACAGACCAGGCGTTTTTCAAAAGAGCCAATCAATTTCCCAAGCTTTCACAGGTTTTTTATAGGTTTATACAAGTTAGACAGACAGACCTCTGTGGTCAAGCTCCTCCCCCTGCACCTCCCAACAATCCGATACCGGATCTGGGAGGGGAGGGGTGTTAATCCCCTTGGTGAGCAATGCTGTGATCCCCTGGGTTGTAAAGCTGGAGCTGCCTGGTGAAGCAAATAGGGTCGTGTTCCCCAGTTTATTAAACTCAATCTCTAATCCCCTTTGCTTCCCTTTCCTTTGTTAATAATCAGCTAAATACCAATGTGAACAGTTATAGAGTCACAAAAAAATTTTTTTTAATATATTTATTGATTTTAGAAAAAGAGGAAGGGAGAAGGAAAGATCAATGTGAGAGAGAAACATCAGTTGGTTGCCTCTCATACATGCTCTGACTAGGGATTGCACCTGCAATCCAGGCACGTGCCCTGGACAGGAATCTAACCCTGAACGTTTCTGGTGCATGGAACGATGCTCCAACCAACTGAGCCACACCAGCCAGGGCAGAGTCACAAAATTTAAACACATCTAACATAAATTCTTTACCTAGGCCCCAGGCCCATGCAAAGGACCTGAGTCCATGAGACACACGTGGTGATGAAACCGGTGGGTCTAGTAACCTTCAGCAATATCCTGCCTGGCAAGGGGTTTCCGTCTTAAGAGGACACATGGTCTAAAGCCTGCCCCAATCTTACAGGACAAACAAATTAAAACCAGAATATAGTTTCAAAATCTGTAAGGCATTGTGGTTAACCTCACATTGTAATTTTCATTCTGCTTTCCCACGTTATTCAAAACAGGATTTTGTGTTAAAATTTTTAAAGAAAATACAGAGGGGGGAAAAATGTATCACTATACATTTTCCCAACACCTAAAATTCCCTCCTGCATTTTTGCCTTTATTTTGAATCTTACAAGGAAATGGGGGGGGTGTGTGTAAATGCACATATACATAATATTTCATATTTCACATAATTTAATCTTCATTTCCAGACATGATACACTTTTGCTGAGCATATTTTATACATTATCTATGGCAGATTAGTTCAGTCCATGCTTATGAAGCCAAGGTTAAAAGTTCAGTTGCAACAAGAGTCAAAGAACTTTGGCCTCCTCATACTACTTGAAAATATCTTTAATAACATGTCCTTTGTCCAGAAGCTAGTATCACCATCTTTACCTATAAAGAGCAGAGGTGCTGACATTTTCTTAAAAACCCACTCCCACTCCATTCCAGGCCTTTCCTGGGGCCCTGGGGACACTGTAGTGAGAAGGTCTCTGCCTTCTCAGAACTACATTCTAATTCTGCTGCTTCTAGAAATCTTGTTGGAAAAATTTTAACTAATTCTGTTTCCTTTTTTTTCTCTGAGTTTCCATAGCATTTAAAACCTATAACTGAATATTAGACCATTTGGCACTGGAATTTTGCTTATTTCATTTTCATCCATTCCTGCTCCACTATTAATCTCCTTTCTCCAACTAGATTACAAACTCCTTGAAATGAAGAACCGTCGCCTTTTATTCTCTATCCCACACAATGTTTAACATGAGTGGTCTTCCACCAATGCCATCAACTGTTGCCTTTTTCATTGCTCTAAAGCAGCGAAAAAAAAAAGAAAAAAATCAGAACTAAGAAAGGCCGATTTCAGATAAAACTTGGACTGAGATTCATTTCTTTGAAAATTCTTTCAAAACTTTGACAATAACCTTTAAGCCACACGATTTGCAAAGCCTACACATAAATTAATAAGCAACATATTCATACATAGCTGTTAATATACAGTCTCCATATAATAGCAAGTGAAGAGGCAAATTATTATCATTGTATATGCACAGAAAAAAATAAAGATACCAAAATATTAAGTTAAACCATATGAAATTGTGTGTTTGGTTACTCAAGAATGTGCAACTCTGAGCAAGTCCATATGGTTAAACCTGTTATTAATCATGCTTGGTTCTGAATGTGGACATTTTAAGTGATTTAAAATGTTCTTCATAAATTGTGGGTATTTTATGACTTTTTTCCTACAGTGAACATTTATGTTTAAATTAGAAAAACAATTTTTAAATTACTCTTATTTATTGACTATAAGCGTGAAGAATTATTGATTTTTAATCTAGGAAACGACGCCTCTCCCAGCCTCGGCCAGATTCACTGCATTAGATTCAGCTCAACGCTCCTTGAGAAACCAGCAGCTCTTTAGTGTCTAACCCCCTCTAGTGAGCAGACTGCAAACCTTCGCTTCATCTTCTCTATTTACTTATAAACAGAGGACCTCCTAACGTTGAAGCCACCAACATTCTTACTAATAGTTTTTAATTGCAGAAAAAACTGTAAGCATGACTTCCTAAACGAGCTCAGTTTTTTTTATTTGTCTTGAGCCAAACGTGTCTAATATTTCAGTTATTAATGGGTCCAGTTTTTACCTTCAGTTTCAATTGAAAAGTAACACAACGTTACGGACATCAGGGTTAGCTGGATCATCTACCACTTTTCTAACTTCAGTGCAACGTGTCCTTGTCACCTAGGGCACAGGCCATAGGGCTAATGCCCAAGGAATTGACAGGAAATACCAAATGTGTGTTTGATCAGGAGGGCTGAGGATGACTACTAAATACTACATAATGAAACTGGGGGCCCAAGCCAAACGTGGCTTTCAGTGTTGGTACTGACTTGGAGATTGGATAATATTCTGTTGAACTTATACCGTGAGTTCAGAATTATTGTGAAAATTTTAATTTAATCCATCAAATAAGTAAATGAACGTCTAAACTCACCTATTCTTTTATCATTATACCTCACTCACTTCCTAAATTGCTTATCAGTTGCTTTCTGAAGCTGAATGACCTCAGACGGAGACTTTGCTGGCATATCTCCAGTTCCCCTCGGCCCCCAGGACAATTCCAGCCACAGACCCACATACACCTTCTGTTGTCCTTGACCCTGGCAGGGCTCTTTGTGAGATACAAGCCACAGGCTGAGAACCTATTTCTTATTTTGTCAGTTCAACAAGCATTTCTATGATCCTATTAGAAGTAAGTCACTGTGAGGGATACAAAGATGAATTTATTTATTTATTCTGGAAATGGTAAATTCCTCAAGACAGCTGATAATCTAGAAGAGAAACTCATAAAGTAAGGCAGACTATGACAAGTGTTCCCCGTTACAGGTGCAAATGAAAGTTTATGGAGTTGTCAGAAGGGACAGGTGTCATCATGACAGATGACTTCAGGGAGACTGCGGCACTTCAGCTGGGCCTCACACAATGACCCAGCTCAAAAACATTTATTTCTCTGCCCATTCCATACCCAGTCTCTTCTGCACCGACCTCTTCTTTCCTGTTATTTTTTTTCTTGCCTATCACCGGTCAGAGCTATGTCGTAGCTAGGAATTGGTCAGATGCCAAGGGGAAGGTGTTAAAGGGAAACAAGAACAAAAAGGTCAGAGGTCCCGAGATGGAGAAAAAGACACAATGTGTCCCTCAGAGACAAGCAAAGGGCTCACACTGCAGGACTCAGATGGGGCCACGAAAACTTGCGGCAGGTCCCTCTTAATGTGTAGCTTGGTACAGGGGCAAGGGTACTGGGCGTGTAAAACACACCTACACTAAGACCTGTCAGTGCCAGGGGCTCCAGGGAGCAGGGCCCTTCTTTCTGGGAGCCGCAGCTCTGGGACAGGAGAGAAGCGTGTCCCCCACTCCCAAGGGAGCCGAGGGTCGTCTAGGCCAGGAAGGAGACCACACTCCCTGGGTTATCCCAGCCGATTCAAAGCTTTGAGCTTAGTTTCACTTGGTTTGTATCATCACATTTCATGTACGATAAGAAAGCATAAAAAGACCCATCCTTCAGATAAGAGAGAGTAGGGTGGACTTTTTCTTCAATGTCCATAATAGTCTCCTGCTATAAATAAAAAATACAGTGCAGTAGACCTGGGGAAACAGTCCTTCAGGAACACAGCCCCACCTTACATCCTCATACAAACAACAGAACCAGCGCCCCGCCCCCCGCCCCCTGACCCCGGCCAAAAATGCAGGGAACAAGCCAGCAGCCCCTCCTGCTCCTGTCCCTGCCTCTGGAAGCACCTGGTCCCCCGGCCCTGCCTGACTGTCCAAACTTTCAAACTCTGCTCTCCCCAAACACTTGAACTTGATCCTCTGATAACTATCCAAGAGCCACATAATCTGTTTTTCAGTTTCCTTACCTGTAGAATGGAAACAATAACTACTTTACGCAAATGTCCAGAGGATCACACAAGATGATATTTAAAAATTAAATTATTTTATGTCTGTAAATTTTATGCACATGACTTTCTGTATGTAAATACATTTAAGTGAGGTGATGTGCATACATTTAGAAAATGTTGTCTAGCACTCAGTAGTTCTTTAGCCCATTGCTGTTATCAACTTGGAGTTGCTGTCATTTGTGCTACTCTGTAAGTTAAGCATTTTATGTGTGAAAGTGATTTATAAACTGTAAAGATCTATGCAAATGCGATGTTGCTAATGAGTTACTTACTCTGAGGTGTTACCTTTCCCGAGGGATATTTGCATTTTATCTGGAGTCAAAATCTTAAGCTAAAGTTGATGCTGCCTTGGCCAGTGTGGCTCAGTTGGTTGAGCGTCATCATCTTGTAACCAAAAGATTGCAGGTTCAATACCCTGTCAGGGCACATGCCTGGCTTGTGGGTTTGGTCCCCAGTGGGGACTCATATGATCCCCACTCAGGGTGAGTTCAGGGGGCAACTAATCAATGCTTCTCTCACATATCATATTTCTCTTTCTCCCTTTCTCTCTCTCTAAGAGCAACGGGGGAAAAAATGTTCTCAGGTGAGGATTTTAAAAAATTAAATGTGTTGTTACGTTGGTGGGAACTCAGACATCACTGGGGAGGAGAAAGTGGGAAGGGTGGACAATCTCCTCAGAGTCCCCCCAAATTATGTTAAGTGGGAAGAGTAAATCAGCTTTATGCTTTCTCTACATATAAAGGCAACTCTGAGTAAAGCTAGGGATTATTAAGAAAAAACAGATAGATTGTTCCAGTTTGTCATTAAAACAGGACATTTCAGGCCTCAGACCTCCCCCTTCACACAAGGACACCCACAGGCACACATGGGCAAGCACTCACACAACCGTGATCACGGGGTGCTGAGCTTGCTCCCCTCCCAGCTTTGCCCCCGATCAGACAACTGACCTCGTTCTTTTTGCGCTGAAGGATCAAAATCATGCACCGGAGACGCTTCCATTTGACGCACAGAACGCGAGGCCCGCAAAGAGATAACGGCTGAGCGCGAACCACAGGTCTAGGGAGGGCGGACCCAGGGGGAGCCCACGGCCCCTCCTGCCCGCCGCCCCACGCCCCCTCCCGCCTGCCGCCCCACGCCCATACTTCTTGTGGGTGGCATCCGGCTTTTAGTCTGTGGTCCAGGGCCAGTACAACCTCCAGCCCTGTGAGCCGTTTAAAAAGAGAAGCTGTGGTAAATTATTCCTGTTTAGAGTGAGTGCAGCATCTGATTCCAGCAGATGGCAATGAAGAACTTTATATGGGTGAGAAACCCAATTTATGCTCTTAAATAATTACAATTTCTGTTCTGATCTAACCAACGTTTAGGCCCAAGAATAGGACCCCAGTCATGCTCTTTGGAATGACATTTATTTTTTTCCCTCTTTGTTTGTAAACAAAAATATGAAATCTCAATTTATTAATTCACCTGACCCAAAAACTGCGATGCTGTGGCTTTGAACCAGTGCAACGGAAGCTACACGGGATGATACTAATATGAACAGCACAGAGAACTGATGGATCTTCTCTTCCCGTGTGGGAACAGTCACCAGTAGCTCAACAACCACCTGTTAAAGAGAACGAGTTTTAAAAAGACCTACTTACTTCTGACTCTAAATATGAACACTAGACGAAATCATGCAGATGGCTGGCCCAAATCAGCCTTTCCCAGATCAGCCCTTCTTCCAGATAGTCTGACTTACTAGTCCCATGTACGGACTGAGATGTACCCAATTTTAAGCTCTGCATGTGAATCTGGTAAACCTGACATTGGGTTTGGGATCTTCTTGTCACTAGTTGACCTTCGATGTCCCTTCCAATTCCAAGGGCCCTCACTACTGTGAAGGACAGTCAAGGGCAACAGAACCAGATCTTGTTGGGCCACTTGCCTGCTCAGCTGAAGCTGGAGCTGAGAGTCCTGAGAATTTTGAAAGAAGTCTATATGGAACTATAAAAGAGCCTTTTATTCTGCATATGGACCTTAAAATGTGTGTTGTGTATACATATGTATACAAACACTGGTAATATATATCAACCCACAGTGGTTATCAAAATGAGAATTAGAAAGTGCTGCTAATGCTATCTCCCAAAAAAGAGCCACTATTTCAATCTTTAAAAGCAACATATGTGATGAGAACATTTTTGAAGAAGCATATCAACATTTATAATTATTGAACAGGAACCAACATGATGCATAATATTGCTAATCTTCTTTACTTGAAAGCAGTTGGAACATGAGTATTAGCATATATTCCATTTTCAGGGAGCCAATTTAATGAAGAGCCAGACAGCACACAGCTCTGTAACTTACACAGAAGCAGTTATGAAAACCGTCAAGGACAACACAGGCTAGGGGGTGAAAGCAAACTGCGGCTGACGGCTCCTCACTTGCTCAGATCCACACGTCCCTTGGCTCTGTGCTTGTCAATTCAAAACTATTAAGTTCTAAGGACTCAGTTGTTTTTCTTCAATGGATGCCTGGCATTCTTTGGGGAGTTGGGGGAGATATTTATTTCTGAAATAAAAATAACAATGGACTCCTACTGATTATTAACAGATTTCTTTTTGCATATTAACCCCCAAAGAATCCCCTTCAGGAATATGTCATATTTATAGAGACTTTAGGGTGAGCGTCTTCAGCTCCCATGTTCTCCTTCCCGTTCCTGCAGCCATCACCGTCCCTGCCATTCTTTTGCCAGTCGCTATGTATCCCTAATATGTGATAATATGTGCTTTTGTTTTGTTTGGCTTTGTGTGAAGCACTTCCTGATAGACAAATGTTTGCAGGCTGTTTTCTGCCCAAGCTAGACAGAATGGACTGGTACACCCAGGGTCCAGTTTGACATTGATACCCAGGTGTCTGAGGCGTTATCCTGGGAGTCCACTGGGTCTCTGAACCCACCAAGTGGCATTTACCTGGTTCCTAAATTTATCACTGGGATTGGTATGCTTAGTCAATCTCAGCCAGTGGGTGTAACTCCCACATTGGGTTTCCAGCCTCAGAAAGAAGAGCTATCATGGGGGGTTAGGGGGGACAGTCCAACTGAAGCATCTGAACTGTCTGCCCCCAATTTTTTAACCCTCACCTGAGGATGTGCTTATTGATTTTTAGAGAGAGAGGCATGGGGAGAGAGAGAGGCAGAGAGAGAGAGAGAGAGAGAGACATCGAGAGGGAGAGAAACATTGATTGGTTGTCTCCCATACATTCCCTGACTGGGGATCAAACCCACAACTTTCTGGTGTATGGGATGACACTCCAACCAACAGAGCCAGCCCCAATTTTTTTTTTAAACCACATTCCAGGGACTGGGGAGGGTAGCAGGAATTAATACCATCCCTAAGCATCTAAAGGATGCAGGGGCGGTGGTCCCCATTTTATTTTCATTTAATTCTCCAGTCCGGCCCATGCAGAAACCATGGGCTCTAGAGTAACTATTGAAAACTCAACCAGATAATAACTCCAATTGCAGCCACTGTGCCAGATGTGGCACTTTTGCAGAGCAGATTAACACAGCCTCAGGTACATGATATGTGGCCATTGGTTTGGCATATAGATTCTTTTCTATCCTAATTATGGTATAGGGGTGGGTTGGTTCAGTAGGTGGTACAAACTGAAAATAGCTGGTAGCTGTATGAGCCTCACTCAGTGCGATCTTGAAAGAACAGCGCAAGTCCTCGGAACGCTTATATTGGGGCCAGGAAATAATCTTGCCCATGAAGTTAAACACCAGCAACATCTGACCCACACTGAAAGGATGTGCTGTGCCATTGACCAATTCCCAGGCTACTAGCACTGCCACAGGTGCTCATTATCCAGCAGGTGCTAACTTTTTCATAGTAACTGACTACCTGAAAGCTGGGCAGCTGGGCTCCCCTCAAGCTAATTGCAAAGGATCTTTAGAGTCCCAGATCTCTTCCGTTTCTAATAGGATCATGTTAACCTGCTGAGGGTAGAAGGCTTTGATATTAGGTCGCCTCACAAAACAGGATGTGCCAGAAGCTCAAGGGAAGCCGAGGACACACTTCCCAGCAAGTCAAAGGAAGAAATGCAAAGCCTCTTCTCATGTTAATGACATTAATATCAAGGAGAACTGGCTGCCACTTAAAACAGGAGGCTGTTCTTAAAGGCTGTTCATTTCAGCCTTATTCCTTCTTGTAAAACTTACTCAGAAAAGGCATTACACTTTGCATATGGGAAGACATTTTAGTTACACCACATTCAAGAATCCAGCCCAGCACCTACCTTTATATGTTCCCAGCAACTTAAATACTTTTCTGGTTAGATTTTCGTTAGCTGCCACACTTTTGGAAAGGTCGCCTTTGAAGCACAATCATGCTGACGTATAACGTGCTGCTCTGCTACACAGGAGTTGCTATGTGGCCGTGCTTTTTGCTGAGTCCAGACATGCGCTGCTTCCCCTGGCTAACTCATCGTATCTGAACCTGATTGGGACTGTGAAAAACCTCTCTGTTACCTGCCTAGGAGGCTGTGCACGCCAGGAGGCCGAATCATTCTGTTTTCTTAATCCTGCCTTCACTTAGCTCAGGGGGGGGAAAAAATGTGATAGTTTTTCTGAACTGGCCTTGGGCCAAACTCTCAACTACTTCAAGAGAAACTTAACAGTGGAAAGAAACCATAGAATTCATCTAGACTAACCTGTACATTTTGCAAATTGAAAAGCACATTTCCTAAATAGTGGAAGACACTCCTGCAAGGCCACGAAGCTAAAAAGCAAGAAAATGCTGGTAGGCGTGCCAAACGCCCCTGGCAAAGCAACGTCATCTGCTGAATTACTTTGATTGCCCTAGCAATGCGCTCTCCTCCCCCAGTTACTTCTTCCCCCACAGCCCAGCTCTTTTCTCTAGTTACTGACCCCCTGCTCTACCTTTGGCATCTCTCTGGTTAACTCCAGTTGTTTCTTCTGTGGTGGTATCCCCTGGGATCTATTCAAGAGGCTGGTTATGCTACATATTTAAAACGGAGGGGATTTAATTCAGGGACTTGGTCCTAGGGTTGCTGAAACACTGAGAAAGCGAACTATAGCATGCCAAAATAACCCCGAGGTCAGTAACTGCAGGAAGCAGCTACCACCATGGGTGGGGGGAACAACAGGAAGAAGTCACCAGAATGTCACCAGAGGCTAGACACTCACAGGAGGGCTCCCCAAGACACGGGTGCTGCAACAGCCAGGGCCAGAGCCTCGTGGCTGGTGCCTGGATCGATGAAGGACCTGACACAGGATTGCTGTTGGGCAGAGCATTCCAGGAGGAGTTATCCTGCTGCTCAAGAAAACCAACTGCTTAAGAAAATAAACCATCTAATAGCAACTGAAAGCCTTGTTGTGCTAATGGAAGACCATTTTATGCAATCATTAAAGCCAGGCCCTTAAGGATATATACGAAACAAACCTTTGTAGCCTGGTTTCCAATTACTGCATGTAGTTAGAAGTAATCAAAAACCATGTCTTCAAAAATATTCTGTAATTAAGACTGCTCACTCAGGTTGGATTTTTTCCCTATGCGAACTTGTCTGAATTAGTCAAGTTCTTACCCGGAGCAATAAATCAAAACCATTATAATTACACTGAGTTTAGCATCATCCATCATAGGTCTGTGATAATTTGACCTGTAATTGCTTTTGTCATTGATTACAGTTTTATTACCAATAGTAATTGCTACTATTTATTAAGAGTTGATTATACACCAATAACTTTAAAAAATTTTATTTAATCAGCACAACTTATCTCTGAGGTAAGTGTTATTCCCATTTTAGAGATGAAGAAGCAGTTCAGAAAATTTCTGTGATTCACATTCACAAAGTTTTGTTTGGAGGTACTTTGTGATTTACATATATATCTCAGTCCTTTATGCTCTTATGGAAATTAAGTGGAATTATGTAAAAACATTAATCCAGAAGAACACACATTAATGGAGCATATGAAACATTTTATTATAGTTGTCATAGCATCTATGTCTGCTAATCCCATCATCTCAACAGTTTCTCTGACTGATTTTTTGTTTATTTATAAGTTTATCTTCCTGCTTCTTTGCATACCTAGTAATATGGGTTGCATTTTGTCGTCTCCCCCCTCCAAAATGAGCTGAAGTCCTAATCCATGGCACCTCTGAATGTGCCTTAGTCAGAAATAGGATTGTTGCAGATGTAATTAGTTAAGCTAAGGTCATACTGCAGGAGGGTGGGCCTGTAATCTATTAGGACTTGTACCCTTATACGAGGAGGAGAGGACAGGGACACAAGGAGGACACCGTGTGATCACAGGCAGAGACTAGAGTGATGCATCTACAAGCCGAGGATTGTCAGCCATCACCAGAAGCTAGGAAGAGATGAGGAAGAATCCTACCCAGAGTCTCAGACGGAGCGTGGCCCTGCCAACACCCTGATGTTAAACTTTCAGCCTCCAGGGCTGAGAGAGAATCCACTACCGTTGTTTGTGTTCCTTCATTAAGCAGCCCAGGGAAACTAAATGCCTGGTAATCCAGATTGGATGCTGGATATTGTGAATTTTACATGTTGGGGTCTTGTATTTTGTTATATCACTTAAAAAATTTTGTACTTATTCTGATGTGCAGTTAAGTTACTTAGGAACAGTGTTATCCTTTCAAAACTTTCTTTCAATGTTCATCAGGATGAGTCAGGAGAACTATTAATCTAGTGCTGACAGCCTTCTTCAAATTCTACCAAGGGTGCCCAAACTTTTGGCATCTCTGGGCCACAATGGAATAAGAAGAATTGTCTTGGGCCACATGTTACATATACAAACACTAATGAAAACAAAAAATAATCTCATAATGTTTTAAGTAAATTTATGATTTTGTGTGGGGCTGCATTCATAGCCATCCTGGGCCACTTGTGGCCTGTGGGCCATGCATTGGACACCCCTGCTACTTGATGTCCAAGTCCTACAAGAATTCCCCACTCGGGCTGATGAACTTCTCCCAGCTCAGGGTGAGCTCTGGAAAATGTGTGACATCTTGCTGACCTCGGGGAATTTCTTCTCACACACATGCAGATCAGGACTCAGCCAAAGACTAGAGAAGACCCACTCATCACACTTACTATGTCTCAGGAACTTATTAGAGCCACTTATTAGACTTATTATGTCTCACGAACTCTCCGTGTAACTCTCCCTTCTCAGATATTCTGTCCCAAAATTTCTAGGTTCCTATTCTCCCAGAATTCCAATCTCTACAGCTCAGCCAGACTTCCGAACTCTGCAACCTGGAAACTGCCTTTGGGCAGTAAGCTGGATCCACTGTGAACGCACCTTATTGTTTTGATTGTCATTTTCTCAAGAGTAACAGTCCTGTTCTGCCTCTTAGCCAATGCATGGAAACTTTTGTTTCATATTATTTTGTCTCATTTTCTCTCTCATTTTTTTTTTTATGTTGGAGATTGAATCCAGTCCCTATGACATCATCATGGCTGGAAAGAAGCTTATTTATTTTTTAAGTAAACAATATGATATTTTGAAGCGTATCATTTTTCCCCTTTTTAGTAGCCGAAGGGCACACCCCACCTCACTACACTAATGGGTAACATATCATGTATCATTTTGGCACCAAGAGGTTTTGCTGTGAAGCCTCCAAGAAAGAGGAATCTAAAAATTGAACCAGAGCCTGGCTGATCAGACCCACAGCACCCCAATCTCAACAAGCATCTTGTGTTACTGATGACCATTGGAGGCAAACTGGTGACAGAAAGTACTTTTTGCTTTCTAAATGATTTCATGAACCAAGGCGATGGCAAGTTTGCTCACTAGTCAACAAATGCAAACTTTGTGATTCCCTTTGAAACAGCCTCTACCTCAGCGCCACGTTGATCCAGGGCAGGGCAAAGGACTGGGGAGAGACAGAAAACATTCAGATGATACATGAAAGCAGATTATCTTGTATGGAGTGATCATTAGAAACCAAGAAATTCACCTAAGAGTAAGTTGGACAAAAAGCAACACTTTATTAAACACATATTAAATTACAGACTTGATAAACATGCCAAACTCTATAGGCCAACATTTTTATAGCAATTTATAAATTACAAGACATTGCCGCATTTATTTATTCCCTTAAAAACTACTTCATCCACAGTCTTCTACTTCTCAGCTGATGGCAAATCCAAGCCTGGAGTCATTCTTGCCCTCAAGCATCTCCTAGTCAACCCATCAGCAAATCTAGTAAATTCTGAGTATAAAATAGATCAAGATGCCACCATCCTTCCACATGGCCACTGTCTGAGTGACTGTCACCTCACTCCTGGATTCCCGCAAGAACCAAGTGCTGAACCCATCTCCAACCCAGTTCTCCAAGACTATTTTCAGTTCAACACTCAGAATAATCCAAATATAACTCAGATTGTCGCCCCCCTGCTCAAAACTTAACCAAGACAGAGTAAGTTTTTTTTTTTTCTTTTTCTTTTCACAGCCACAGTTGTTGATCAATTTCTGACATCATATAACAAGTCTCTGTGGCAGAAACTGAAAATCCAACCAGAAAGAATTGCAAGGGCAAGAGTGTCTGTCACATCAAAATTTCTTATGTGTAAGTAACTGCCCCCTCCACACCAGAAACCTCTTGTGTCTGTGGAAAAATGGCCTTTCTATGAAGTGAGAAAATTCCTAAGCTAGAACATGTAGTGTAAGGGCAATCAGAGTCTTACATGTCAGTCATTTCTATTCTTTTTAAACAATTTTGATACTTTATGATTTGAATGATTCTGTTGTGAAAGTAAAATAATTGGCTTTTCTGTTTAAAAAAGCAATAATGTGTTTCTAGTAAAAATGCCAGATTAAAAATATTCTTTTCATTGTATGCCAACATGTTTCATTTTAATGTATGCTAAAGTGCCTGTGCAAATAGAAACAGCAGATCAGTTAGACATAAATTTCAATGTAAAAATCATTCATTGTACATGAGATGACAATATCCCCTACAGAAAGCCCTGCCAAGTGCTATCAATCTAAAAAAATACTGCTCTGTCAAGCCATGCATCATCCAGGGGAGAGTTAAAAGAAAATCTTTGGTAATTTTTTATTGGGTTTGCCAAGCAATATTTCGAATATTTATGTCCTTTATATCATAAGTTCTCTAAAATGAGCTATTTCAAAAGAGATCTTAAATTATGGTATTATAGGAAGCCACGTGGTTTTCCCAAATTTTCAGTTATTGATGAACAAAAACAAAACACATGCTGATTTTGGCAGGGCCAAAGTGGGGTGAAAAAACAAAAAAGGTTCTGTCCTTGGAGGAAGCACGCCTGGGGGCTGGGCCTTTGCTGGTATTTGGCGCGAAGCAGTGGCCGTCTGAGGTGAGAGCCAAGGACAAGTTTGTGTTGGAGACGAGAGGATCATTAGGCGGGGTGAGCGCGAGGCCGGGCGGAGGCGCGGCGCGGGCAGGGGGCCGCGGGCTGTGAGCGCGGCCCTGGAAGGTTACCAGCCCGGCGAGCGGAGGCGCAGGACCGCAGCAGCCACTCAGGTGCCTGTTTACGACCGGAGCAGAGCGCCCGCCCCAGAGGGGGACAGAGTCAACTTTGCCAAGTTTATTTGGAATCTTGCAAAACACAGTTCTAGAAAGGGGGTCTCAACATAGAAGTAGCATGTATCTTTTACAGATGAACGATGTTTTACTTGGAACAATTACAGTGGAGCGATGTAAAATGGGCGGTGAGGGAAGTGTGACCCCACCGTCTCCTTAGTCCGGCGGCCTTGAACGTTCTCGTTTGGGCTCCAGTGGGGCTCTGGGGAGAAGCCCTGGTCGGGGAACAGGAGGACACGCACCGGCGTCGGGGCGACGGACAGCGGGCCTTGCGGGGATCGCCTGCGCACTGACCAGGGGGGCGTGTGGGGCGGGGACGGAGCAGCTCGGTGAGAGTCACCGCGTTCCAGGTGCGAGGCCAGGGGGAGCTGCCAGGGGCCTTGCCCGGGGACATTTTGAGGAATCTTTCATTTATCATTGCAAAAAGCGGCGTTAAAAGTAGCATAATCCACTTCCATTCTATTTTTGTAAGGCAAACGTATCCACTTTATGTAGGTTAAATGTAACCAAATGTGTTAATATTGTTTGTCAAAAATTCTCCCTATAATATCAAATCTTATGAGCCATTATAGGCAAATAGATAGATGGAAGATCGACATAGATGTAATTACTGAAATTATGAATATCAATGTATCTGTTCTGAAAGCTTTGAGATAATAGTTCACATTACCATACAATTCACTCAAAGTGCAGAATTGAATGGTTTTTAGTATATTTACAGGTATGTTGCAATCATCACCATAGTCAATTTTAGCACATTTTTATGACCTCTAAAGTAAACCGCGTTTCCTTCGGCTCTCACCCTCTACCCTCCCCTCGCCCACCCACCCCCAGTCCACTCCCAGCCCCGGCAATCACTTCTCTACTGTCTCCAAATATTCAGAAATGTCCTATTCTGAGTATTTCATGTGAATAAACTCATATAATATGTGGTCTCTTGTGACTGGCTTCATTCACTTACCATATTTTCAATGTTCATCCATATTGTAGCATGTACTAGTACTTCTACATATGGATGTATGTAGCAATCCTTTTTATAGCTAACTAATACTTTGTTGTATCGCATGTACCATGTTTTGTTTATCTGCTCATCAGTTGATGGACATTTGGGTTATCCCCATCTCTTGGATGTTAAAAATAATGCTGGAATAGACATTCATGGGCAGGTTTTTCTGTAGACATGTTTTCATTTACTTTAGGTCTGTTCCTTACAGTGGAATTTCTGGGTCCTATGGCAGCTCAATGTTTAAATCATTTGAGAAACTGCTAGACTATTTTTCCAAGTTTCTTCCACTTTACATTTCCACCAGCTGTGTATGAAGGTTTTGATTTCTCTGCTTTCTAAACAACACTTGTTATAATCTGACTTCTGAGTCTAGCCATCCTAGTGGCTGTGAAGTAGTATCTTGTTGTGATTTTGATTTGCATTGTCCTAATGACTAAGGATGTTGAGCACTTTTTCATGTGCTTATTGACCATTTATGCATTTTCCTTAGAGAAATGTCTATTCAGATCTTTTGCCCATTTTTAAATTAGGTTATTTGGTTTTTTAATTTCTGAATTTTAAGAGTTCTTTATATATTCTGAATACTAGATCCTTATCAAATATAAGATTTGCAGGTATTTTCTCCCATTATGTCTTTTCACTTTCTTCATGGTATCCTTTAAAGCATTAAAATGTTTAACTTTGATGAGGCCCTATCTAATCTCCCTTTGGTTACTTTTGCTTTTGGTGTTATATCTAAGAATCCTTTGCCAAATCCAAGGTCATGAAAGATTGCCCCATTGTTTCTTCTAAGAGTTTTGTAGTTACAGCTCTTACATGTAGGTCTCTGATTCATTTTGAGTGAATTTTTGTAAATGGGATGAGGTAACAGTTCAACATCATTATTTTGCATGTGGCTCTCCAGTTTTCTTAGCACCAAAGACTTTTCTTTCCACATTGGGTGTTCTTGGCAACTTTCTTAAAACTCAGTTGACTGTAGAGGTGTGGGTTTACTTCTAGACTAACTTCTACTCCAGTGATCTATTTAACTATCCCTTTGCAGTATTACTATGTCTTTATAACTATTATTTCATAGTAAGTTTGAAATCAGGAAGCATAAATTTTTCTTTTTCAAGATTGTCTTGACTCATCTTGGTCCCTTACAATTTCTTTATTAAAAAAGAAAAGATTTTATTTATCTATTTTTAGAGAGGGGAAGGGAGGAAGAAAGAGAGGGAGAGAAACATCAATATGTTGTTGCCTCTCACACACCCCCTACAGGAGACCTGGCCCGCAACCCAGGCATGTGCCCTGACTGGGAATCCATCTGGCGATTCTTTGGTTCGCAGACCAGGGCTCGATCACTAAGCCACACCAGCCAGGGCAGTCCCTTACAATTTCATTTGAATTTTAGAATCATCTTATAATTTCTACAAAGAAGTCAACTTCTTGCTTAAAAAAATAAAATAAAATAACAAAACCATTCCATTTAACACCTGAAAGATATTTCAAAATCAGGCATACCAATCATGCAGAATGGGTACCTTACATAAGAAAATGAAAACTGTTTTTTGTTTGTTTGTTTGTTTGTTTTCTTTATTTCAGCCAGGAAGTTTCAGCACTGTCAAATATTTAATCCTATGTTCCTGGAGAGGGACTTAACTTTAAAATAATCAAAGAAACATGGTCAGGTCCTGGGACTAAAGGTCAGCAGAACCATTTCTACTATTTAAATGAGTAGATACCCATTGCTTTTTCCAAAGTCCTAATTCCAATCTTTCCCTACAAGTCTGATACAGACAGAGCACATGCACCATTTTAAATGCTCATTTCCCTTGCTGGTCTCAGAGGATCTCTGAAGTGGATTGCTTTTTGAAATTGGAAGAAATTTTAATTCCAAAGAGAGAACACTGGATTTTAACAAGGCTGATAATGTTAGAAAATTACTGTTTTCTTGACTTCTGACTGGGCTGATATATATATCAATTTTGTATGAATACGTATCATAGTTGGGTGAAATGTTACTTGTCCTAAAAGGAACTCAAGATAGTAAAAGATATTTTCCCCAACTCATTTATTCGAAAATTTCTGGAAATTCTAAATTCTAAAGTATCTCAATAATACACATCGTAATTTTTTTTAATTAAGGAAAGCATTCAAATATAGTCTCCCACTCCTTTTTTATAAGATATAACCAAACAAAAATTACCTAAAACATGTAACTAATCATTATACTCACAAATCAGTAAGAAGTTTGTCACCTACTCAATCAAAATCATAAATGTAAAATGTCCTTTTCATTATTTCTGTTTTTTCCTCTAACTTTTTATTCTAAGAATTTTTTAGGCATTTATCATTGGAAAATTAGAATCACATTTAGGTTTTTTCTTCCTTCACAGTAAACAAAACTATGTAATCTTTGCTTTTCATAAGAGTATTTTTCTGCCAAGTGTAAAATACATTTGAATTTTTCCTATATGAACATGTTTTAGTGGCAATATATGCTTCTCATGAGGCACTGGGCATTTATGACCAAATCGTATGACAATGGCTCACTCTACGGTCATTTAAATTTGCAACATGTCACAAGGCCAAGTGAACAGAAGAGTTAGACAGCCTTGGGTTGAGTTTTGGTGATGCTAATTCTTTAACTATGTAATATGGAGCAAGTTAATCTGGCTTAATTTCTTTAGCCCTACAAACAGGATAAAAATATCAATCTCAGAGAATTGCTCTGATTACTTTTTTTAAAAAAAAGGAAAAAATCTGGGTAGTCTTTAACCCACAATAAAAGGATAAAATATTCTCACAATATGCACATATTTTAATGAAAATTGCCCCCAATACTCTGAATTGTACATACAACACACACACACACAAGCTTAGCTCTACCTTAAGCCTGACTTAAAATTAATATTTTAATTTTGCTTGTCTTTTAAAACCCACATATGATACTGAGAAAAAATTTGAATGATCTCATGTCACTAAAACAGATCTTTAGAGAAGATTCTACTACAGGATTTCCTGTCTGTTACCCTTCAGGGAGCGGATAGAATAGTACTTAAATCATACATTTATCCATTTCTAAAAGCAACATGCATTTCTCACTTTATGCCACTAGATGGCAAATCTTACATAAATAAACCTGGGAATTGGTGTAGAGGAGGAAATGAAATCTAGCCCAGCACACACAGCAGTACCCAAGGTGGGAAGCCAGGTTTGGGGCCAGTTCCACCCCTGCCCAGCTGTGAGACTCATGGACAAGTCATGGAACCTGCCTAAGCATTGTGTCTTCATCTCAACAGTATGTGCCTCATCTCATTGTTACGAGGATTAAATGCAGTAATACCTGCAATGCACTTAGTGTCTGGCACATAGTTAAGGGTTATTATTAATAAATAATATTAATTATATTAGCTGTTACTATTGATATTATTATTCTTGAAATTCAAAATCAGGGCCTCTTACCTTGCCTGAAATAAGGGGCTCTCTGGTTTGAGTCTGATGAAATGATGAAGAGGGCAACGTGTGTCTCCTGAAAGACCCAGCCTTGTCTCTGAACTGCCTTCCCAACAGGAAAAGGCTCCGAGCTCCTGTGTCTTGATTTTTCATTATGTGTGTATTATTTTTACGGGGTCTACGTTCCAAAAAGGCTTTGTGACAGGAATGTCCTTGTGTTCGCCTCCTGTTTCCTCAGATTCTACACACGCCCAGGCAAGGTTTGTGCCGGCGGGGGCGGGGGGGGGGGGGGCGGAGCGGGGCTCGGGACTCCATGGCAGTCCAGGCAAGGGATAAGCAGGCAGTGATGGGATGCAGCTGGCTCTCCAGCCTGAAGCAGAATGGGCTGGGGACAGGCAAGGCGAGACCTGCCTGAGCTCACAGACGGGGAGGGTCCGGCTGGTCTGGGTGGGACAGCAGAGGTTGTGACAAGAGTCATGCTTGAGGGCCAAAGCCAGAAGTTGGCACCAAAAAAGCGGAGGGTCAGAAGGACATGAGTCTCTTTCCAGAGCACCAGCCTCAGTGGGGACACAGACTCTGACTCCCCACCGAGGTGCCCCTGGGCATCTCAAACCATCACCCCTACCAGAGACCTGCTCTGGCTTCTTCATTCCCTTAGTTGAAGGCCCCCAGGCTCACCAGGCAGAAGCCAGGGGCCACTCTGGAGCCCTCGCTCACCCTCGTGGTCCATGTCCCATGGGCTCAACAACTGTGGAGCCACATGAATTCATCCCCTCAACCTCTCCCCATTACTTGCAGAATGAAGTCTCACATGGAACACAGGCCTTCAGAGCCTGAGCCCTGTCTGTCCTTCCAGTCTCACCTGCTCAGTCCTTTGCAGGCACCCAGGCTCCCTCTGTGATGAACGCAAGTGATGGCTGAATGAATATAGGAATGAATAAATGCACTGCCACAAACAGGAGAAGCTTTGGAGTTCCCAAAGGGGTAAGATTTGTTCCCAAATATTTTGCTGTCAAACCTACCTTTTAATCAAACACTCTGGGGTTTTCTTGTTAGAGTGACAATTCATTGTGGACTTAAAGGGACCCTATGCATTACGAAAACAGATTCCATCTTCCCCAGTCCTAGCATAGCACCACATACACTATTTGCTAAATGGCAAGATCTCAATTCCCAGGCCCTGGGGACTTCAAGTTTGAGTTTTCTTCTAAGGTTGGGTCTTTGACATAGAGTCTGACAATCTTGTCTTATATATGGCAGAAGCAGAAATGGCCGGTATTGATTAAGGCAGGCTGCGCAGGAGCTAGGAGGGGAAACTGAGGCCCCAGATAAGACAAAATGTGCACAGAGAAAGCAGGTGAGGAACTAAAGTTGATTTGTGGATAGAGCCTGTTGTAAAAGTCCAGGAGGTCAATCCCAGAACAAACTAAATCACATGAGACCTGAAGATATTCATGCTGGAACCTACAAGGCCAGGGCAGACATCAATTCATATGGGTGTTCCACAGAGGTCTTCTTATGGACTGAGCTGTGTGCCCCCAAAATTAATATGCTAAAACTCTAACCCCCAGTGTTATGGTATTTGGAGACAGAACCTTTAGGAAGGTTGTTCAGGTTAATGAGGTTATAAGTCTGGAGCCCTAATCTGGTAGGGCTAGTGTTATTTTAAGAAGAGGAAGAGAGACCAGAATGTGCGCACACTCTCTCTTTCTCTCTCAATCTCTCTCTCTTTCCTCGTGGACATAGGGAATAGGCCATGTGAGGACACAGGAGGAAGGCATCTGTCTGCAAGCCAGGAAGAGAGCTCTCACCTGGGGCTGAATTTGCTGGCACTTTGGTCTTGGACTTTATCTTAGTGGGCTTGAGCTGTTACCACAGTGCTGTAGGCTAGGTGTCTTACACACAACAGAAATTTATCGCTGGGGGCTGGAAGGTTGACATCAGAGTGCTAGCCAGATCAAATGAGGCTTCTTTTCCCAGCTGGTTGCAGACTGCTTACTTCTTATTGTGTCCTCACATGGTGGGAAGAGAGCTAGCTAGCTTTCTGGCCCCCTCTTAGAAGGGTGCTAATCCTTCCCATGAGGACTCCACTGTCATGACCTAATTACTTCCAAAAGGCCCCACCTCCAAATATCATCACATTAGGACTTGAGTTTCAACATGTAAATTTGAGGTGACACGAACATTGTGTCCACAGCAGACGTATGGCCACCACAAATGTGAGAAAATAGATTGTTTAAGTCCACCCCTTCTCACAAGTCTGATGTGGCAGCCTGAGCAGACAAAGGTCTCTTCTGAAGGACCAGGCCTTGCCCTGTGGTAAGTGGCACTCTTGTCTTCCCGTAGAAGACACAGAATACGGTGGCTGCAGAAGACAGCCCCCGGCAAATGCACATGCACTGCAAAATAGAATGAGTACGACCATGGAGTCTTGAGTATCAACCAAGCAAAGCGAAGGAAGATATCCTGAAAGTAGGCCTATGCAAGCCATGCAAGCCATCTGTAGGCCAGGTCTCTCTCCAAGGGAGAATTATTTAGGGACCTCATGAAGCAGGATATTAAGGTAATTATGCACGCAGTTTTGGCGCTCAGAAACACCAAGATGGTCAGTCACACTGTCCCTAAATAACCAGCTTTCTAGTGTCTGTGTAGGTTCTCTCTGGTTCTCCACGCACAACGAAACCCGCCCTCATCTCTGGATCTCAGTCATGCCCCATCAGTGCGTAACCTCCTTCCATCTTTTTCTTCCTGCAGAAAAATCTTTTCACAAAACTACTGTTTATACTCTATGAAGATGCTGTCAGGAAAATTGTTTCCTCCAATCAATCTTTTTGACTGTTTTCCCCCGGCAATCCAAAATGGAATTTGTTTGTATGTCCGCTACCAGTTAATAAACCAGATACCAAAACATTATTAAACACTGTTCTGTCATTAAATATACAGGCTGGCATCTGCCCCAACAAATCCCCCAACAATGTGCTCACATAAAGTGATCCGCAGTTAAACCCATGTGTGTAGAAATTTGGAAACGGTCTCCCCTCTATCTGTGAAAAGCTATAGTCCTTCATGTTTTAATCACTCTAAGAGCATGTACATTTTCTGTTGAAATCCAGTGGACCCAGCATCTCTGTATTCCTACATCCTTTCAGGAATTTTGCGTTTTTGCAAAAGGATTATTTTTAACGATTGGCTTATATGGTCCAGCTAGAGATTTGCACCAAAATAATGAATGTACCATTACATAAACTTTAAAGAATGCCACCAGGCACCTTGTGCTTATCATGGAGATCTGTTATGCTCAAGCACAGTTTGGGGTACACTTACCATGCAGTTAAGCCACCAAATTAGGGGGCTGGCAGTCAGAGTGATTTGTGCAGGCTTTAGGATGTATAATAGCAAATCCGTGATGCCCAGTGTGGTGGGAAGCCCCAGGGTCAGGAGCCTTAGAGTCTGGCCCTGCCTGGCTACTGATGGATCCAGCTGGGTGAGCTTGGGCAAGCCTCAGTTTCCCGAGCTACAGAGTTTTTGAATAATTAATTAAAATAATCAAATGTCGCTTTACCCGTTTACCGTTCACAACAAACTATTATAGTTAAACTTATGCTGAAAATGTTGATTCTGAACATTTTTCTCCAAGATTTAAAACACAAAAACAACTCTTTAGAGAAAATTGTGGCTCTTTATGCAGTAATCTAAAGTTTAAATAAAACTGGGTGCACTTACACATTAAAATTAAAATCTATACCATCGAACCACATGCTGGCAATCTCGGTGGATTCTGGGCTGCACTTGTGTCTCCCTGAGCCACCAGGGGTCAGGATTGGAGCGCTTTGCCGGAGCACGCGGGCTGTGTGGCAGAATGTCAGGTGGGACTTTTCCTGATGTCCTAGAATGGTGGCGAAGCCAGAACAAAGCCACTAAAGGCCCTTTCTTAGTCCAGAGAGCCGACAACATCTGCCTGCCGCTGGAGCCAAGGAGTGGGACCTGCAGGCTCACAGAGTCCCCAGAACCAACCTGACCCCCAAGGGCATCCCTCGCCCCGCTCAGATTACACAAGAGTTGGGAGGGAGTCTGTCTTCTAGGGACAATCAGCGTCCATGGAGAGAGGCCAGGCCTTTCCTGTGGGGAGGCAGGCAGTGCTTACTCTCTCCAAAGACTCTCCTAGGGACTCTCATTACGGTGGGGTGTCTGCAAGAGTCAGACGGGGCAGGTCATTCCCTGGCTTGTGCCTACTTAGCCCCTGACTTGCTGATCTGACCCCAGCAGAGAATAAGAGATGTGAGGTCTGGAATGAGGAGGGGACAGCAGTGGTGCGGGGCAGGGGGGTGGCGGGGGTGGGGAGAGGCACACACCTGGGACGGCCATGACAAGGTGCCAGATGGCAGCTGAGCTCAAACTGTCTTGCCAATTCCTCACCTGATGTCCACCAGCCTGGTAGGGAGCCCAGCACACGGGGCCATGGGCGGTCGGTGGTCTTTAGAAAGGCTGAGCGGTGTAGTGGAGGAGGCCAAGACAAGAGTGCCACCAGGGAGACCCGCAGCAGCAGTGTCCTCAGGAGAGACACCAGAACCCTGCAGGCCACGGGGAGGCCTCAGCAGGCAGCTTATAGCAGCCAGAGAGGCAGCAGCGAGGAGGGAACTACAACCTGCCCAGGACAGGAATGACACCTTTGTTCCTCTCCTTCCCTCTGTCTCAAATCACCAGGAGGGCTTGGCTTAAAAGAGAAGTGGAGGCTTATAAGACAGACCACATCCTGCCCTCCCCCACACACACACCAGGAAAACCATAGACAAGTGTGACCTCCAGGGGGAGTTTGAAACTGAAATTTAAAAATGAATGAAACTAAGTCAACTAAAACGAAGATCATGATAAGACAAAGTGACTATAAACTTATTATTTACCTAGTGATTGAGTACACTTACTAGTCTTTTACTACCTCTTAGAAGGGTGTCTGCTCTGCTCCCTAAACTGGGATGGCAGCTGGGAAACAAAACACACAAACATGCACATGCATACATGCACACATGTGCACATACACACACATGCACAGCCATGCATGCGCACAGATCAACAGTTCATGAAACTAGTACAGCAAATCCTCAACATTGTGTGAAAACTCATAGTCCATTTTGATAAACAGACTTAGATATAAATTCAGCTGTATGAATAAAAGAGACACACTAATTATACATTACATAGACAGTCACAGTGGATGTGGAGACAGGTGAGGAACATGCCAACTCTTCCGGCGGTAGTCAGGACGTAGCATTGGAGCCTGCTTCTCTACCTCCAAAGTGTGGAACTTAGAACTTGGATAAGGTTCTCTAGGGTTCTCTTGCCAGTCTCTGAGATTAGATGGATAGATAGATAGATAGATAGATAGATAGATAGATAGATAGATAGATAGATAGATATAGAGATAGATATATAAATAGATAGATAGGTAGATCTTCATTAAAGCACATTCTTTATTTCTCATGTCCTTTTTAAAGCATATAAAATTGCACCACACTTAAATTTTCTGCTTGCGAGGGGATGTTTGCAGTGTCTACAGAAGAAGGCAGCCTCCTACTCGACAGACAGGTGCACTCTCACCTCCCGCCTCCATCCTGCCAATGGCCTGAGCTCCATAGTCTGTTTCCCTGAGAACTGTTTTGAACTTGGAGTCCCAGAACAGTGCAGCGACTCAGCAGTGTTGGATGGCTAGTTAATGAGGTTGGACAACAGACTGGTTCTCCTCGGTGCCTGTCCTGAGCTGGAACTTAATCAGATGACTCATATATGACAGAGTGGGGAGGACAGTGCCTCCCCCAAGAGGCTCCCTCTGTCACAACCTCATCCAGGTGCTCAGAGGACCAGTGCTGCCCACTGCCCCTCCCTGGGTCACCTCACGTGGTCTCCCCATGCCCCTTCCCACCCTCCCCAGCTCCTCCCAAACTTAATAACATTCTCTGTAGCACTTTCCAGTGGACAAAATGCCTTTGCCTGAGAGCCCGTTATCTAAATTCCACCACGATTCTGTCTCGTGATTAGGGACTGACTGAAAGGGTGACAAGGGACCCTCCCAAGGTGGCAAACCTAGTGTTAAAAAAAGACAACTAGCCCAAAATGGAGTTACTTAAGCAAACAGAGACTTAACTACAGTCTGTTAGCTCTTGCAAATATGGACGCTCAAGCCTGTCAATCAGGAATGGTTTGGTGAGTGCCTGCTAGGTGATCTGCCTCACAGACCCCTGACATCCCCTGCAAGGAAGTAATAACCCCTCTGCCTTTTCGCTAGTATAATGTCCTTGTTTCTGATGCCTTCTGCCTGGAAAAGTCTCTCATGTTGTACCACTCCTCGGGGTTCCTTGATAGCTGCTAGATTGGATGCTGCCTGATTCTAATCGATTTTTACTCAAACTCTTAACATTGTTGACATGCCTCAGTTTATCTTTTATCACTACTAAATAGTAGAGGTGAGGATGCGTTCTCAGTCTTTGCTCGCCCACCTTTGTTCTTCCCCATTGTTTCACACTGTGATTTTATTTTTAAATAAGAAACTGTGCTTTGTTACAGAAAATAGTGTTTGCGCACTTAAAATGCAAATCATGTCACTCGTGGGTGTTTGATCTTACCACCTACCTCTGATAACTCGCCCCCTGATGGAAACCTCACTGTTCTTATTCTACTTCACTAACATCCACCAGAAAGGCGGGTGTTTCTGTCTTTTGTTGTTGTTCTGTCCCCACTGATTGATTGGAACAGCGCCCGGACTGTTCCCTAGAAGAAATTCGAGAAAAGTTAATTGAATGAGCAAACAAACCAACAAGTATGAAGTGCCAATATGGGCTCTGAGAGTTAGAAACATAGCCAAAGGCACTCATTCCTCCTCGTGAAAGTTATTTTTAAGTAAAGTAGAATGATTCTAAAAGATTGACTTTAAACCTGATGAAGGGTTGAGAAGGTGCCTTTTCTTTTCCCCCCTTCCCAAGCCATTACTAGCATTGCCCTGAGGCCCCCCGCCCCGTGCTGGTCTGGAGGAGAAATGAGAATCTAAGGATTTGTGAGTGCCTGAGCGCAGGCCGGGGGTAGGTGTGTGTGTGTGTGTGTGTGTGTCACACGCGGGGTACAAAGGGGAGAGAGGGGAGCATGCAAGAGACCAACGTCAACAGGAAGGGAAAACTCCTGGAAGCAGCTCCTGTGAAAGCCAATACATCCCAGAAAACAGGTTTTTCCGCTACCAGTGAAACAGACACAGGATGACAGGAAGGGCCTCACGAAGCCATTTGGTTGATGGTCTGGATGCTCGCATTTTATAAGAAGCTGTCATCTGGCACCACTGCCTCCAGTGTCTCTCTCTGTGTATCACCTAAGGAGCTATGCTAATGTTGTCACATAAATTCATTCAGAGGGCAGAACTTCTGGGAGCACTGCGGATTCTTCACGAAGCCTAACAAAAACCTCTCGGCCTGAGAGGTATTTACAAAATCATTTCTGTAGCATGGGTTTCACTGGACCAACAATGAATGAAACAGACTGGATTTTAAAGTCATTTGATAAACATAAATGGATTCGAATATAACTGTGATATTCCATCCTGGTCATTCATTTTTTCAGTAAGATCCTATCTGGTCCTGGGCCATTCCTTTCCCATTCTTTTCCCCCATAATACCCACATCCTGTGCTGAAGAACAGTGATAGACAAATGAAGAGAACCACCTAGGTCCTGCCAACCCCTGAGGACGGGCACGCATGGCTGGTGGCTTGGGGCACAGTGACTACTGCTCTGAGAGTTCAATGCTACCGCCTATCACTGCAGTCAGCAAAGGCCACATTGCAGAGGTGAGCTGAGCTTTGGGAGGATGGAATGAGGTTGCCATTTTTAGATTACTGAAAGAAGGGGTTGTTAGAGCATAGTTTAGAAAACATTGAATTGTCATTCATCCCCTCTACCATCATCACATCTAATGTTTGCATGGCACTTGCTCGGCTCTGGTAAACTCTTGGTCCAAATACAAGTCTAACCAGTTGTCAGGCTTGTTTGGAGCTCACCCAGTATGCATTTTGATTGAATTAGTTGCCATCATTTAATATTTGGGGTACTTTACATTTTTTAAAAAATGAATTTCCAACTTTTTTTTTTTAAGATTTTATTTATTTATTTATTTATTTATTTATTTATTTATTTTTAGAGAGAGGAGAAGGGAAGGAGAAAGAGAGGGAGAGAAACATCCATGTGTGGTTGCCTCTCACGCGCCCCCTACTGGGGGCCTGGCCGGCAACCCAGGCATGTGCCCTGACTGGGAATCGAACTGGTGACCCTTTGGTTTGCAGGACAGCATTCAATCCCCTGAGCCACAAAAAAAAAAAAAAAAAAAAAATGAAGCTCCAACTTCTTTTAAGAAATAACAACATCTTCTCATTGTAGGCTCATGTGTCTTCATGAAGCAGAACCTCTGAAGCTGCGCGGCAAGGCATGGTGCCTCCAGTCTTCTGCAGTTCCCTCTGCTCTCCGTTGTCTTGCACACAACTCATTGCAACATATTCTCTGCCAGACCGTTTGAATTTGCAACTTCTATTTGCCACTCAACAAAGTACTTTTGAAAATGGTCTTTGAACATTTCAGAATGACTTCTGAAAAGTCATTTTGGCTGCACTGCGAAATTTGAAATGAAGGAAGGAAAGATTAGAACAGATTTCTGTCCTATAAATAAAGACTTTGATACATTTGAAAGTAAAATCTTGGCCTTTAATATGGGCCTTGGTATTTATATCAAAACTTGGAGCAGTTAAGAAATGAAGGCAAATATTTTTCTGACATTGTCAAATATCTCTAAATGTCATCAATGTGCCTTCAACCTATCAAAACCACATTCTGAAAACTGTACTGTCAACATAAATATGATTTCCCATCTGATGTGTGTCATAACTAGAGCTACAGAAGTTTGACTTGTTTTCAAAAGAAATAAATATCTCAGTTCCTATTTGCACCTAAGTGCATACACATTCACACAGTCTCACACACATACATATTCATGCACTCACACGTACTCACACATACTTACATACACTCACACTCAAACACACATTCACAGACTCATGTAGTCACATATATTGACACACAATCACACATAGGCACACTCTCATGAACACACACTCACACACATGTTCATACAGGTGCTCACGCATACTCTCTTATACATACTTACTATGTGAGAACCAATGCAAAGAATGTATTCCATGTATTGTCCATGAAATACACAGTCCATGTATTACTCTGTAGGACCCAGAATGAAAAAAGAAAAATGATGAATATTTATTTGGGTTCTTTTTTCTTTAATCTTACTAGTTCATTCATAGTTCAAGGAGAGAAGGGAGACCAGCCTGGGTCTGGGATCCTGGTCTCGGAAATTTCTGTCTTCAGTGCGTATTCTTCACTCTCCAGCTGCAGCCTGACTGCTGAGCTTGCAGTTGCCACAGGCTCTAAAAGAAAGGGCATCACCAGCTTTCTTGAAATCTAAACTTGAAAACAACTTTTTGAGTATTTATGCCACTATATTAAAAAAGGAAAGGGTGAAGATAACATCTCATCGCTAATAGAAATAATGAGGCAACAGTGAAGTCAGTTATAGAGGCATCTCACGTGCGGTCTGGGGAGACTTGCAGGGCGAATTTTAGCTCCAGCTAAACTAACTGGATAAAGACTGACTAACAGGCTTTGGTTAAGTCCCTTGAACTTTCTGAGTCCAGTTTTTTCACTCACTAATAACAGAAGTTCTTTTCAGATTCACGTTTTTGACAATTTAATTGGGCTCAAGTTGGTGGGTGATTTTTCTTTGCAGGATCTGCCCTCAGCCAGCCCCTGGCAAGCGCATGCTCTGTGAGCTACACATTAGTCCCAGGGAAACCTATTGCTGGAGGCTCTGCAGCCCCACCAAGCTCCCTAAGCTGTCCGCACAAAGTCGGACCTCTCTCTCTGTTATGCCATGAGACCCTTCTCTCAGGCCCGCTTGTGCCCACCGCTGAGATCAGAGTGCAGACGTGCGAAAATGGGGCCGCTCATCAGTCCAGTTGTTGCTTGTCATGGGGTAGAAGCAAGAAAGAGCTGTAGCATCTGTCCTCAGAGACTGACTGCGTCCTGCTGTCCTCGGGTAATAAAGGTCTTGGTGTAAACAAAGAAGACACACTCTCACCTATGTGGGAATATGTCATCCTTGATTCCGAACCCCCACTCCACCTCACTGGCTTGAATAAAATCCAGCAGGTTAGACACACTGATGTCAGATGACCGTATGGTTCTGCCACAGTTTTCATTCCAACCCTAGAAAAAGCTGAGAAGTAGGGAATGCAATGCAAATGTAAACTTAGGATTGTTCCCCATTTACTCCTTGGACTTCCAGCCCCAACAATACATGATTCCTATAGACCCCCAGATTCCCAGAGTGCTCCATGATAGCTCTCCATAATGGCCAAAGACATCTTAATCCTTTGCCCTTTTGTTCCCTTTAAAACTTAGAAGTCCTATGTCCCTATCCATTAGTACATAGCTTTTTCCAAGGAAAGAAAAAAAAAAGGCCATGACAGCACAGATGGATATTTAACTTGTGTCAATGGAATTATACACAGGTAGAAAAACAAAACAGAAAATATATATTTATATAAACACAAGCCCCGCACCTCTCCTAGAGTTCAGTAGACATAGCAGGAAGCTATTCCGGGAGGGAAGAGCTGCTGTGGGGGCTCATGGAGAGGCAACAAAATCCACAGAAAACCTGGTCCATCCAGCACGTGGTTTTGACATCTCCACTGTGACTCAAGGCAGCAACTTGACATATGAGAAAAGCTTAATATTTTAGCCCTACAAGTCATTTTTCTATTTCAACAGGGCTCTTAAGTGTTCAATACAAAACTGGAATTACTGTAATTTCTTATTACCTCCAGGGTAAGTAAATGACCACCGGAGCAGCTACGCTCACCTGCCTCATTCCCTCCCTCGGCCTCAGTTCCAGCCACTCGTCTTTGTTCTAGAAACTGCCATCTACTTCCTTTAATTTCCTGTCTTCATATTTTTCTACTAAAACAGTATAAACCTATAAAAAGCTGAGTTCAAAAGCTATAAAGTATCAAAAGCAATGGCGTGTACATTTTTCTTTAGATGTGTATGTATAAGTCTTATTCTATATTTATACGCCTTTATTTTTCTCTTATATCATATAGCATAAGCACTTCCCCATAATGGTGAAGTCTTTTTGTAAACATCATTTAAAGGGTTACAGAATAGCCACTGTATGAATATTTAGTAATGCACTTAGGTGTCACCTGACATGTCGAGCATTTAAGTTAGGCTTCCGTTTTTCACTATGACAATGTGTCCTGATCATATGCACTTCATTCTGCTCTGCTGTCATTATGCTGTCACCTGCCAATCATGTCTTTCCCTCTGTCCTATGCCTGGTAAACTCCCACTACCCTTCAAGTCCCAGCTCAAGCTTCAGCTGTTCTGCATACTAACCTGTCTGTAACTAACTCCTCAGTGGGAGTTACTTTCCATTCTGGGTTTTTACGTTACCTTGTGCATATCTCCATTACAATAACATCAACGGTGTATAATGTTAAGCTATTTGAGCGCCTCTTCCTCCAAAATGTGAGCTTTCTGAATATAAAGTCATGCATTTTTCATTTTTCTAGCCATATCACCTAGCACAATGCCTAGCACATGATACGTACTCAACAAATTTTTGCTGAATAGAAGACTTTCAAGGCATTTCAGAGGAAGAGAAGTGGGGAAGGCAGGAGGAGACTCCTTTGTGTGTCAAGTGCCTTCAAAATGAAGCTGTCTTTTGCTGGGGAATTATGGTGACCCACCTCCTTCTGGGTGGAACAAAAGACCATGACCGAATCCAGCCCGTTTCTGTCACCAGCATTAAATGGAGCTCTATTACAGAGGTGTCCATCTTCCTGGGCAATGACTTCCCAGCTTTCCAAACACTTCTCTTCCTCTTGAGTTTTCCTGGAAGCCGAGGATCCACACTGCTGTTCCCAGCTAAGAAGCACCTGCTGCTACCATGACCTTCCACAGACCCCCATATTCCCAGGGTGCTCCATGGTATTTCTCCATAATGGCGAAAGACATCTTAAGCCTTTGCCCTTTTATCCCCTTCAAAACATAGACATCCTATGTCCCTATCCATTAGTACACAGTTCTTTGCTCAAAAAAAAAAAAAAAAATCCCTGCTTGGCTCCACTCTCAGATGAGGTGAGTTCACGTGGTATCCACCCAGGGAATCTACAAGGAGATCTCTCTGCCCAGTTAGTTTAAGGTGCTATTCAAGCAAGTGACATCATTCTGTATTATTTCTGGAGGGAAAGTAGAAAACTTTTCCCAACATTTTTGTAAAACAACTGCACAGGCAGAAAGGTAGTCCAGCCAATCCGTAGAGACTAGAGTAAATATTACACCTAAAGACTCAAATGTGTTAAACGAAATCACAGGTGCCTTTTTTTTAGTCACACAATATTCTCTATGCTCACCTCTGTTTTCACAGAATCTCAATGAAAAGCCTCAGAAAAAAGACCCACATCAGAGACAGTCACCCTGGTGCCCTGATCACATGCCCATAAACATGGGAAACAGTGCCCCCTACCCCACAAAATGAAAATATTTCAAGAGATCCATTATAATGGCCTGTCCCAGTCCACTAAGCTGTAGAAACGTCCAAGTTACCATCGTATCTTGATAAAAGCCAAAATAAACTTAAATTCCTTGATTCAAAATTCAACTCATGAGATTTAACATTAAGAATTAAGGTTAATTAATTAAGAAACAAAATCCAAAAGAAAGGATAGTAAATACTTTTTTTCCAACATTATTTGGGATGATAATACAACTATTTAAAAAATAAGAAAATGAATAAACAAAGCAAGATGTTTTGCACATAGATGTTAACAGACTGATTTCTGGAGCCCTATAGATCAAATAGAATGGATATTGCCATAGAATAAATCAAAGTATAAGAAGATTTGATGGAATTTCCCATGCAGATGCCAAGGAGCTTCTGGTCCCCATACCACATCCAGGAAAAAAACCCCACTAAATTTTATATGAGAATGAACAGCCTTGTCAGATAAAAGCAGAACCTGAAAAAAGTTGGACACAGTAGGCTGCCAGGATCTCATAAAATAAGGAAAGTGGGCATCATATGGCAGCCACAAGCAATTTGGCCTCTGGAAGGAATGTAAGGCTTTCTAATAAATGGCGAAGGAAGGTGTGTGGGGACAGTGTATGCCAGCTGTGCCACCTATGATCCAAAGGACCAGCCAGATCAATCAGGATCTGTCCCTGCAAACATGCATATGGCAAAGAGCTGGAAAAGTATATGATTTTTCCCTTTAGAATTTTTTTTTGTTGATATCATTGTACAATAAATAATACAAACATGTATTTCAATAGGCTCCTTAATAGTGGCATGTATTGTTTGATGGGACACACCATACATCATATTTATGATGTGGATCAAAAGGGACTCCAAACAGTAGGGCCATCGCAGGTGCTCAATGGCCAGGACAGAATCCTATTTTCATTTATCAGCAGTTTTACTATCTCCTGCCTCCTCCCCTTTCTGAAGCACAATGTCAGGGAAAATGACTCCACCACAGACTCCTTGTCCTCGTCAGCTGCCACCTTGCGCCTCCTTTGCCATGACCCCACTGTGCCACATCTCACATTTTAATGTGGTCCTTTGTCAAATCCAAACAGCTGCCTCTGCCCCAGTGTTTAGCTAACCTATGTGGTGGCAAGTTCTCTTCATACCTTTCTTGTCGTGAAGTTCCTTTGGCAAAGACCAAGGCATACCTAGTGGTGAGGAGGCTCAAGTGTTGGTCTTACTAGCCTAGGTAGCCCCTCCCCTTTAAAAACATCCAGACAGGGAAATAAAGAAGGATAACTCAGTTAAGTTCCTCCTGGGTTTTATGCTAATAGCCTACTCTCTGGGACAATGGTCACACTGCCAGGACCATCATTGCCTTAGAGCATTTGTTAATACAAATATTAATAAAATGCATGCAGATGGTTCATTCAGTAAATATTCATGGAGACAAGCCATGGGCACTGAGCAGTGGCTGAGCTGGAGCCATCCTGGTGCCCTTGCTCAACGGTCCCTGCCTCACCCCAGGGCGTCCCACGTGAATGCTGGCTCTGGGCAGTGCACTCTTCTATGAGTACAATAGCAACATGTGCACTCTGCAGACTTAGTCAATTTGGTGTCCTCAAGTTCCCTGTTGGTTTGTTTTTTTTTTTCCAAACAGCAGATTCACAGCGGTCCCTGAAAATTGCACTTCCCGCAACCATCACTTGGCAACACCCCTCCGCCTCATACATGCACAATATTTCCATTAGCTTCTGATTTCCCTATGTTTAGCTAGCACTAAAAGGTTCTCCTTCTGAGGGATGCTTTCAGCAATTATACTACCTACTTTGAACTTGTTTCTCTTAAGACATCAGTCTTTCTCTCTTCCCCACTGTGAAAATGACTAAAAACAGCATGAAGCTAACAGGTTTTTGTATAGAGACTGGGCAGAGCATTAAAAAAAGTCTGAGATTTTTTCCCCCCTTTTAACACAAGGCATCTCCTGGTACATCTTTTATTATTATTATCATTATTCACCAAAAGCTTTTGTTATCCAAAAAGATAACTCAGAACTAGGGACCTTATTCAACCAAGTGGTCTGAAATAGAATTCTCCTGGGGAATAACTTAGACCCTAAATTCAACATTAAAGCCATTCATTGAATAGAGTAAGTTTTAAAAAAATGAACTCTTCTGATTTTCTTTGCTCGTTTGGGCTTCTTGAATGCATAGCACTTTTTTTGTTTCCAGTAAGAAGTGGCAGGATATTTATCCTGTTTTGCTGAGAGAGAAAGAAAAATAGAAGAGACAACATAGAGCTTTAAAAATAACATCAGTGTAGAAGGAGACGCACACATTGGAGAGTTGTGTCTTACCCAACCTCATATCCACTAAGCAGAGCACAATGCTTGGCGCATAGCAGATGCTCCATGAGTGTTTGCCAAATAAATGAGTGTGTGATACTGTGCTCTGGCACCAGCTCTTTCCCAGAAGAACGGCTGGCGGATGCACTCAGTCAATCGCCTTGCCACATTCACAGTCCCAGCGAGCTGAAGACAGGAGAAAGCATCATTAAAAAGGTATCTCACCCTATGACTTGTGTCCACTTCAGAGTCATCCTTGAGAGGGTTCTGTCTGGACAGGAAGGTCTCCTAAAAGCTGTGTCCAAAGAAGGCTGCTGGTCTCCCTTGGGAGTTTCAGAGGCCTGGGGTTTCCGGGGAGGCCTCTGGGGTCCAGAGCTTGAGCCCACCTTGCAGCTGTCACAGCTGCTCCCACACGCTGCCGCAAGGACGCCCAACAGCTTCCTGGCTAACCAGGTGATTTGCTTCCCAAAATTATGTCTCCACTGAGACAGCTCTCCCAGATTTCAAACATATTTCACATTTGCTCTTGAACATCCTTCTGGGACATCTTATAGAAACCCCAATCTCAGGCCATCAACTTTCCCCTGAGACATGAGCTACATCTGTGTGCCTCAACGTCACATTCATTGCTTGTGCATCCCAGGGCACCCCATCCTCCCCCAGCACGGAGCTCCCACCATTCCCTGAAAACCTCCACACTTTTGTCAGTGCTGTTTGTGGGGGCTAGAATCTCATTGCACTGACATCTTGCTTGGAAAGCTACTAATCCTCCAAGAACCCCACGGCTACCCCATGTCGCCTCCTCTGATTACCATTCCCCATTCCTCCAGAGTAAACTAAGCTTCCAAAGAACTTTGCTCAGGAGTTCCAACAGCGCTTGTAACTTATCTGTTACCTTATCTGTCACCTCCTGACAGTGACCGCCTCCCCACAGGTGGTTCAAACCCAGGGAACATCAAAATCACCCGGGGAGTTTTTAAAGCAGAGACTTTAAAATCTGCCTCATACCTGAGAATTCAAACTCAATAGTCGTGGGGCATAAACAGGGACATTGAATTTCCCAAATCTCCCGAGAGGATTCTGGAGATCAGCCATGTAGTAGAGGATCCATTTTTGCTGATTGGATGGGCATGTGGGTGAGTGGACAGACAAATGTCCAACAAATGCTAAGAGAAGTGAGACCTTCTGAATGACTACAAGATCAGAGGAGCCTGAAAGAGAGTCTCACTTTGGTTTAGATTCTCTGGGAATGGGCGGCAGAGCTCAGAGCCAACCCTAGCTCCAGAGAGTCTTGGCTACTCTGAGGAGCAAACTGTGTACATTTAATTTCTGGCAGGATCTTCCTCCTCCCTCTCTGTATTTCCTCCCAATCTCCCCACCTCCTCAATGGCTTTTATAGACCAGTAGCTTCTCCAGGCTTCCCCAAGTCCCATATCAGGTGTCTCCAAGGCCCGAAGTGTCACGGGATACAAGCCACAGATCTGGATAACCTGGCTGAACACCGCAGTCCTGCCATGTGTCCCATAATTGGGGTCCAGGTGTTCAAAAGGCCTAATGAGATTGCTGAGTCCACCCTGGGCACAAAAACCCAGGACACAAACACAAAAACCAATTTCAGGAAGGCGAGGAAGAGCTCGAGTTGGCGATGTGCGTGGCTGACTTCCCGCTGCACAGAAAAGAGAAGGGACCTTCCTGATGTGTTATCTCTTTCAGAAGCAGCCTCTGCTTCGCTGGCCCTTCCCTGCCCCCTGCCATCTGGCAGTGCTTGGAGCCCCTCGAGTGCTGTCTTTAGAGCTATTTGAATCTATAATTCAAACTCAAGAGCATTTTCAGTATAAAAAGGAGTTGTGCTTGATTTAATTTTATTGCCTTGGGCTTCACCAGGAAAAGACAAGTGGGGAGGATAGGAGAGACTATACTTCTCTGCAAGCAGTGACAGCTGCTGCTCGTGGGGACAATGCCCAGGGTTGCCTTTCCATGTAATTACTCCAGCACATGAAAATAAAAACAACCCACTTTTTCTCCCCAGCCTTCCAGCTTCTTCACATCCCTGGAAACAAGCTCTCTGCCTCTGGGCAACGTGAGAGTCTGCCCTGCAACTAACATCAGCTGTCACAGGCCTAGTGCAAGGAGAAAGGAAGGCCACAGGGCCAAGTGGAAGAGTTCAGAACAACTACCAAAGGGACACTCCAGATACGCATGAGAGAGCATCAGGGTTGATTAGGGTCCAGCAGATGGCTCTCCAGGGCCTGCCTGTGTTTCTAGGTCTGTTTTCACATGGAGAATTCATAGGTATTTTCTACACACAAACCTCACCGCTTCAGAAAAACAATGACAAGATAAGAGTAAAAATAGGTTCATCTAAACCTGTATCATTGAAATTCTTAATCAATATAAAATTGTAAAAATTCCAGAACTTTCCAAATGTCCCCAGCTGGCAGGTTCCCCACACTCCAGTTGAGCAGAGAAGACAGGTCTCCTGGAGGTGGAGAGCCAGGTGGCTTCTCTGCTCCCTGCCACCTGCAAACTCTAGAATTGTCTGGACAGGGTCATACAGAGCCCTAGTCTGTGAGGACCAGTGTCCTCTGGAAAACCTGGCAAGGTGAATTAGTTTGGGCTTCGCTCAGTGTTATCACATTTCAAAGTGAAGGACTTCATTTTGGTGTAGCACATGGCAGTAGGCAAGTCCTCTAGTGGTGTGTGCAGGTACATGTATGAACAGCAATGCCATCTGTCCGCCAAGCCCATCACCCCCTCTGGGATGCCAGCCATTCAGCTAGCTATTTGGGGCCACATAACCCTGCAACCCTGCTTACAGCCGGTCGGACCAAGGAGGCATGCTTGACTGAATTGCTGCCTGGTTCAGGGACCCCACCAACCAGTCACAATCGTGACCTAATTGAGCTAACCACATCTCATTGCTTTGACCATTTGAGAATCCAGCATTTAACAAAAGAACTGGCAAGTGATAGAGGGAATAAAAATATTCTGTTTGCTGAATAGGCAGACAAAGTTCATATCTAATCACCAGAACGCCAAAAAAAAAAATATTTTTGGAAAGAATTGACTTTTTTAAAAGATTTTATTTATTTATTTATTTATTTATTTATTTATTTATTTTCAGAGAGAGGGGAAGGGAGGGAGAGAAATACCAATACCAGTGACCAGTTGCCTCTCATATGTGCCCTGACTGGGTACGTGCCCTTGATCAGAAACTGAACTGGCAACCCAGGCATGTGCCATTGACCGGAAATCAAACCAGTGACTTTTAGCTTTGCGGGTCTATGCCCAACAGAGCCACACCAGTCGGGGCAAGAATTGACTTTTTAAAAATTTGTTAAGCATTAAAGTAATCATTATGGGGCAGGGATCATAACTTCATCTAGTCTTAATAATATTTAGCTTAGAACTTCCTATAGCATTTACTTTCAAATTTGGGGCAGGGAGGGAGGAGTGTAGCCTGCACATTTTCTAGCCTAAGTGTCTTAATGTGAACCCCAAAAAAAAACACAGAGAAGGAGCAAGAAGAAGCAACAGAAGCCAGGAGTGGGAGAGAAGAGAAAACCAAGCAGCCACAAGGCAGGAGCAACAGACGCAAAGACACAGGCTTGCTCAGCCCCTGTGGTGACCGGGCAGCAGAGCGGGAGCTTAGGCACCTGCTTCTGAGGGGACATCTACTGGAATTCTTGTGGTGCCCCAGAGCTGCTGCTGCTGTGGCCTTGGTGTGGCCTATGACTCTCTTATTTCCCCATGTAGTCTTGCTGAAAATCCTTATTTCCTGAGCCAGAATTTGCCTTTGCTTCTCAAAGCCTAAGAGCCAAACTATGGCATCATATTAGAAAGTAAAAGAAATATATTCAGATATTATCACCAAAGCCAAAGGTAAGGAACTTTAAAGGGAGTAGACAGAAGATCATGATTTATGTGGCTCATTTGGGAAGTTTAATTCAAGAAGGGCTTTGAGTTGAAAGACAAACTTTGCAGCATGTGGAATACCTTCGGAAGAGGGAGGCCAGGATAAACACATGTGAAAACATGTCTTAACTGGGCAACAATCAGGAAGCTAGGGATGCGCAACCTGAGAAAGAGAAAACTCCAGAGGCTCACAACAGACAGTGTCCTATGTCAGAAGGACTGTCAGGTGCTGGAACTGTTTTGTGGTCTCTATAGTTTTTATAGAGGAGAGAAAGAATCTCATCTCTCATTCTCCTGAATGGGTTTAAAAAATTATTAATGATAGACACAATAGACCCAAAATTTCTTCTCCAAAGAAGGTCTACCTTCCCATTACTACTGTTCTCTACTGGAACAGCCACTGCATTTCTACCAAACACTTGAGAACTATGAGCAAAACATTTCTATCACATCCCATTACCAAGCAGGTTCTATCTTGGGTTCCAGACTACACACATCTTTAAATCTCACATTTGGCAGAGAGTTGGAAACTAGATAGACAATACATGAATATTTCTTAACGTTGTGTTTGAGTGTAAAGAAAGGGACAACAAAGCTCTTTCACTTAGAATCCTCAAATATCCATCTCATTGCAAGGAAAACAATCGCAAAAACTTCTAACCCTGGCTTTAAAGGCATCCTCTAATTTTGGAAAAAGCCCTCTGACGCTAGGGAAATCATATCTCATGCAAATGTTCGAACGATAATAAAAGAAATGAAATGAGAACAGCTTTAGCATTTTCACATAGGGGAAGTCATTGAAATGTAAAGTACAGCATCGGGAATATAGTCAGTAATATCGTAATAACTACCTATGGTGCCAGGTGGGGACTAGACTCATGGGGGAGTCCCTGCATAAATTCCTAAGCGCTACGCTGGACACCCAAAACTAGTGTCTCATTAAATGTCACCCGCAATTGAAAAAACATTTTTTTTAATTCCAAAAAAACCCGTCATTATTTACCTGAAAAAAAATCCCACCCTAATATTTAACAGCTGCCACTATGGTTGTCATTGATTTTAATCTCCCTTTTAAAATATGCCTTGAACTTTGTTAGGTAATTCAAACCTGAAAACATTTTGGAAAATGCTCTAGTTGTTTGTATGCTATTAGGTGTTAAGCAGTTAAAATGAAATAAATAGGGGGAGAAGTATCTAGCTTATTAGCTTTATTCAGCCATCCCCTTTTTCACCAAAAAGTCTTTAGAAAAATAATACAATACAAAGAGCAAGTTTGAAACTAACATTGCTGGGGTAAATGGTCCTAATGTTAAATAAGTTGAGTTTTAAAAGAAAAATAATAAAACCACTAGCTTAAAAGCAAAGCAAACTTTAAGAGGAAGATTTTCAAAGTACGGACTATTTTGTGTTTTGAATGATAAAACTCTTTAAGATAAGCCAGGTATGTTGTTTACCCAAACTGTTATAAGTTGCTGGAATATATAAAATCCTAAGGAATCTTGTAACATATGCTGTGATTCATCACACAGTACTGAATATAAAATAGCAGAGACAACACAAATTTGAGATTTGAAATTTTTAAAAATGAGATCTGACATTTTTATGGAAGTGCTTATATTAACAGTAGCACTTTGAAGCCTGTATTCATAGGCTTGCCTACTGTAAGATGGTAGGCAAGTTCATGTTCTCGTGAAATGCATATGCCACAAAGAGAACCTAACCTTCTTACTGCATCAGATGGTTCATAAACGGTGTTTATCTCAAAGCCAGTCCAAGAAGAGTCCAGAGTGTGTGGCTGACTCCCCATTCCTCAGCTCTAAGGAGCTGTCTTGGTGACTTTCTCTTTCATATTGGTCTATCCTCCAAAAAATACAAGACAGATGACTGTGTCTAATTGAGCCACACAGAGTACCAAATGACCTGGAAATGTTTGGTCCAGCTTTTGTCAGAACAAATTACTGGGATGTTCTAAGGCCCCCTTAGGGAATAATTTATGATTGGATACCAAGTCTGGTGCAGAGCTACGGGCCATGCCTGATGCCCACTTCACCCCTGCACACAGAGTCTCCAGATGGGCTGCTCTGATGTGGAGAGGAACTGCTTTATAGTAAGAGCACAGCTGAATAAAATACCACGAAGTCCTGGCAAGAGGCGTGCATCTGAGGCCTTTTGGTCCTCAAGGAACTCTTTTTTTTGAAAAGAGAGGCTTGGGATGTTCTCTTTGAATTGCCTTGTCAATATACCATGTGGTATAGACTGAACATTTATGTCTCCCCAAAATTCTTAGGCTGAAACCCAACCCCACAACATGACAGTATTAGGAGATGACCATTTGGGAAGTAATAGAACTAGATGCGGCCATGACGGCAGAGCCCTCGTGAATGGGATTAGTGCCCTTACAGTAGTCACAAGGGATATGGAGTGTGGGCAAAGAGGAATTCTCCCTCCTTCCCTCCCTCCCTCTGTTCTCTGGCCTGTGGGGCTACGAGGAGTCAGCAGTCTGTAACCCCAAGAGAGCCCTCACTAGAACCTGACCACGATGGTTCCCTGAGTTTGGACTTCCAACCCCCAGAACTGTGAGAAATAAATTTCTGTTGTTTATAAGATACCCAGTCTGCAGTACTTTGTTAAAGCAGCGTGAACTGAGATACCACACCATGGCACTGAGCACTAACCCAGCAATTCCAATGTTTTTGGTATCAAAATATTCCCATTTTATATACATATCCCAAGGGTACCGAGCTAGCAGAAAGAAACCTGAAAATCGGGTATGAGCTTGGTATACACTGATGTTGGGTGGGACAGGCTCAGCCGCTCTGGGCACGCTCTCTACTCATCGCCCTGCCACAGGGCCCTGCAAGGGCACAGGATTCCGGCTCTACGGGCTTCCGGGACTCTCTCATCGAGGAGAGGCACCTCCCGCTTCACTCAGCTCCTCACTTACGGACTCATGTTGCACACTCCTTATTTTGTTTTGTTGTTGTTCTCCTTTTGGACTTTGGAGGGAGTGTTGAGTAAAATATTCTTCAGTTTCAGGCTACCGTCGATCCCTGCACAGCCCTTCTCTTGTTTTATGTCTGTGTTTTCTGCATCATAATCCAGCCACACACTTCCCTTCCTCCAGCCCCACTGGCATTCATTCTGATGAGTTAATATATATCCTTGGGTCTAAATGTGTCTTGGAAAGATACGCGAATGTGGTCTCAATTCATATAGATAGTATTGAGTTATATACATCATTCAGTTTCCAGGAGGAAACCACATCTTCATGGACATCAGTGTGACTGTGACTGCTATGTGGCATTCTGTTACTTCTACCCACTGCTTACAACACGTACAGCCATACTGGTCCCCAGAGGTGGCTCCTTTACCTTCTCAACAGAGATGCATGACAATTCCTGTTTGTTCACACTTGATATTATCCAACTTTCTAACTTTTGCCTATCTGATGGTTGTAAAGTGGGTCTTGTTATTGATTTCATTTGCATTTTTCCGATTTCCACTGAAACTGATCATCTCTTCACATACTTGTTACCCATTTAGAATTTCTCCTTCTCTGGATTGCTTATTCATTTTTTTTTTATTTTACCATTTTCTTTATTGATTCATTTACTGTGTATCTTAGATATTAATCTCTTCTCAAGGTTCACCCTCATTCTGTTAAAGTTCCTATGGTGTTCTTTATTAATAAAAATCTTTAATGTGGACATAATTAAGTCTACCATTTTTTCACCTTATTTTTGCAATTCTAGCATCCTGTTTAAGAAAACCTTCACTCCAACATCACAAAAACTTTCAGTTAGAATTGTCTTAAATTTATGGATTAACTTGAGGACAATTTATACCTTTACAACACTGTGATCCCGTCATGAACATGTAATAGCTCTCTAGTTCTTCAGGTCTTATTTTATGTCTCTTAAAAGATTTTTACATTTTTTTAACATAACAATTTCCTGCACCTTTTGTAGGTTAATTCTAACTACTTTTAATTCTTAGTGCTGCAAATAGTGTCTTTTTCTATAGCATTTTCTAGTAAATAATTGCTACGGTAGACTTTTTTTGGAAAAGATTTTATTTATTTATTTTTAGAGAGAGAGGGGAAGGGAAGGAGAAAGAAACATCAATTGTGTTCTCTCTCTCGCGTAGTTGCCCTTACCAGTGATGAAACCCAGAATGTAGACATGTGCCCTTACCCAGGATCGAACCAGTGACTTTCGCCTTGCAGGACAACACGCAACCAACTGAGCCACACCAGTCAGGACTGCTATGGCAGACTTTTCTAAGTTTAATGAGCAAACTTCCGAACACTCTTATTAAACTAAGTTTGTCTTTTTACTATGCAGTGTTTTCTATACAGATTATTATATTAACTATAAATGACAAGTTTGCTCTTCCTTCCAATTTTTCTATCTCACTTCTATTTCTAGTCTTTTGGCATTAGCCAGGAACTTTAGTTATTTATAGAACAGTAAGCAGTGCTGATATGCCATATCTTTGTTCTGTTCCTGCTCTAAAAATAGGAGTAAAGGTTCTCCCTTAATTATGATGTTTTTTCTGTAGTTTTGGCTTATAATATTTATCAGGTTAAGGTGGTTTCTTTCATTTCTTAGTTTACTGTGAGGTACTATTTTTTTCATTAATATTAGTTAAAGCTTATCAAATTCTATCTATTAATGTGGTGAGTTTCAATGATAGATTTTCAGATTTTACGTAGGTCTTGCATATCTGCGATAAATACTATTAGATCATATTATATTGCTATATGATTCACTCTAATTTTCTAATATTTTATATAGAAAATTTATTTCTCTGTCATAAATGAAATGTACTCTTTTTTTTTTTTTAAGAATCAAAGTTATGCCAGCCTCAGAAACAACTAGGGTTGCTTTTAGTCTTTTCTATTCTCTGGAACAATTTACTTAGATGAAAATTCTCGCCTTGAAATTCTGTTAGAACCCACCCATTAAAAAATAACAAAGTTGAAACTTCTTTTTGCAGATAGGGTAATTTCCATTTCAATTCCTTTAGTAGCTTTTGGTCCATTTGGAATATCTGTATTTAATTCTGAAAGTGGTGATTGCTTATAATTTTATTATTTTAAAATCTCTTTTACTTGTAATTATTTCTCCTTTTCATTGAATGCTTTATTTGCATGCCCTCTTTTGTCCTTGATTAGTCTTGAAGATTTGTCTCTTTATTTTAAAAATTATTATTTTGAAGTTTTCAATGTTATTCTCTATTTTTATTGCTCATTCTTATTTTTGCTGCAATATTTATTATTTTTCTTCATTTTTCTTGAGTTTTTGTTTGGTGTAATTTTTCTATCTTCTTAAATGAAATATTTTATGTTCTGTTATATAAATCAAAGCTATACATTTTTCTCTAAAGATTGACTTATCTCCATCCAACAAATCTTGATGTTACACTTTTATTTATGTTCCATTTCCTTTCTGCAGTTTTGACTTAAATATTTCTCTTGTAGAAACTTCTGGTATGTCTTTTTCATTGATTTAGCATATTTACATTTACATTACTATTACATCAGAATTTTTTGTAATCTTATTTCATGTTTTAAATTATCATTATATTTTCAATTTATCACATATTTGGGGCGGGGAGTCCTCCATTCCTAACTTCCATTAGATAAATTAGTATATTTTTCTGATAGTTTAACAGTTACACATTCTATTTTTATTCCTCTGTTGATTACCCCTAACTTATTAAGATCTGTATCTCTTTATTGTTTCTTATTAACTTCTTAATATTTATATTCATATATTCTGCTCAAACAAGTCAAGGATAAGAGATGCTATAGATTCGCCCACTCAATAGTTGCTTAAACTTCTTACCAGGATGTGGAGACTAGAAAGCTGAAAAACACATTTCTAAGGTTTCTTTGTAGCTAGAATGCCAGATATGATTTATGCTTCTTCAATGCATGCACTCCAGATCTTGAGTTTTACTTGTTCTTTTGCCATCTTTCTTTTAGATGTTTATTGATGTGAAATCTACAATAAAAAATTTCAATTGAAATGTATTCTATTAGTGTATTTTCAACTGGGACCTAATGTACAGTTCAACTGGGACTTAATGTACCTGAAGAATATTCTTGAACCACCACATCAGTAATAGTTTCTCTCCTACTTAGCTGAGCTTTTGAAGATCTCTCTCGATCTTTCTCTCTGTCTCTCTCCACCCACCCCCATCTTTAGGGAGAAATTTTATAAGTTTATTTGAGCCAAACTGACAACATATGGCAGGGAGCAAGATCTCAAATGCTCATTTTTGTGGTTCCTTTTACACATTCAAAATTAAAAAGGATTGGAAGAAACTTTTAAGCATAAATTTTAAAGGGGATCTTCAAAAGCAATGGAATAGTTAATAATTGCTGCATTCTTTATGTATTCCTCAATTTTTGAATTATTTTCTTGGTCCCTTTAAAAAAAATTGGGTGGGTTAAGAGGTATTTTTTATTTAAATCAAAATACAACACCTGTTTCTAAAATACACCATTTTTGGCACATGTACCTTTGTCAGAGGTTCAGTGAGAAGTGATTCTGAGTTCAATAATGAAATTGCTCCCTGACTTACAGTCAGGGGAATTAGCATTTTTTTCTGGGGTAATTGAAAATTTGGCATTGAAAATACTGGAAACAACTATAAGAGTTGTTTATTCACTTTTGGTTTGTTTTATTTTGCTTTTAGGAAAAATTTGGAAGCCTTCCTTTCTAAAGGGCCCCAACTGTGTCCTAAAAATATAACTCCTTGGGCAGGGGCCCACCTCTCCTCAATAAGAGCCCTCTGCTCAGCCACCACAAAGACCTGGAGTCAGGGGAGTCCCCTTTGTGGAACGGGTTCAGCCAGGCCCTCCGGTGCCAGCAAAGTCATGGAGCCAGGAAGCAAGAAGGAACAGGTGGGCCTAGGCACCCCACTCTGAGTCTACCCCACTTCTGTGGAATTTGTTGCTTTACCCAGATGGTTTCGGTTCCAGGGCCCACTCTCACTCCTAGCCTCAGCCTCACTCCTGACCTCAGCCAAGTCCACTCCTTTCCCAGTTTCATCTCAGTGCCTGAAAAACCAGCTGTGTTCCAGGGCCCAGCTCTGCTTGCCGCCCAGGAAAGAAATGAGATGCCCAGGAAAGAAATGAGATGCGTCAAGCCCGTAACTGAGCAACATGAAGAGTAGCCATCATACTCTCAGTGAACGCTGCTTGGTAGCAAGCTGTCAGGTATCAAAATGCTTAGCACTCGGGGGAAGACTGGAGAGGAAAGTTGTCTTAGAAAGAATACAGCATAGCAAAGGTCTACAACGCCATGGCCATTTAGTTAAACGAGAGGCGGGAAGGAACCATCTGTTTCTGTGCTAAATAAGCAAAATGCAGACATCTGGGGAGACAGATGACAGAGGCAAAAGAGAGTTGCACTGAAATTTGGGTAGCCTATGTGACAGCCCCCGCTTTGTGGCAGCGCGACCTTGGGGGAGGTCAATTAATCGCTGAGGACCTCAACTTCTTCAGCAGCAGTTAAGAGTATGGGACTAGATGACACCAAAGTATTTAAAAAACAAACAGATTTTTTTCCTTGACCCCAATTGACCTCTCTTGCTAATGCAGACATATATCAAACACAGCCTTTTGCTCATAACAGGGATTCAGTATGCTAAATTGAATGTCCAAGGCAACCTAATTAAGTAGGCTGTTTCCAATATGACTCCAATGCCTTTGAGTTGAAACGTGTACTTTGGTCTGCGCAGCCCTGACCCCAGCTGTCAGTGTGATCATTCTTTGCTGACTTAGCGAGAACAGTAGCTGTATCCATGTTAGAAATTCTTTGTCACCCACGTAGAATATATACTTACTGAGTAGTTAATGTACTTTACTCTCTGTGCAGAAGGTTTTGGACTTCTGTGGGTTTGTTTATAAGCTAAAATGTAGTCACTTTCCACAAAATTATTTCCTAGAAATGTTGGTAATAAAGTGAGACAGTGGCCGAGGGGCAAAGAGGAAAGGTCGTATCTTGAAAATGAATGGTGACAGATCTCTAGTCTCACCTCAGATGGCAAGATCGGAAGGGAATTTCCTCAGATTCTTTCATTAGCTTGAATATTTACATAAATAAGAATTATTTTCTCCCAAATAGGAAGACATTTAAGTATCACAAATTCATGTGTCCTTTTTAGAAGTTATTCACTAAAGATTAACTTGTCATATAGGAAAACTGCTGTTAACTTATACAGCAAAGAACATAACTGTGACCTAAGGTGCAGGTTCAGAAATGTTATATACATTGCAAAGAAATAAAATATTGAATTACAACCAGAGGCTCATCTCATTTTTCATTGACCCAAATGGTTGGTGCCACGAAAATGGTATGATTTCTATACTACATCAATAATTCAATAGTCTGAAGTGGCATTAAAGATAAAAGCATTAATTTTGTTAAATTGTTTTAGTGCAAAAAGCATTGAACAAAAACAAAGAGAAAGGAGAACATCTTATGAGTATTAGTTTGCTGGACTGAGACTACTGTTTATTAATGTAAATAATCCACTAAAATAAATCCCTATTCAAAACAGTAGCATGCATCTGTTTCTCTCTCCTCATTCTGTCTGTATTTGACTCTCAAACAGCTACTAAGGGTTAACTTGGTTCTATTTTGGAATACATAATATTTTTAGATACATTATAAAATATTTCTTCTAGTCATTAATGGTTATTCTTAATTCAAGTAAGATTTTTCTGTCACATATATTTTTAAAATCTCTTTTATCTATACTTCAGCACCTGTTTTTTCAAAATTGTTATCAGAATTCTTTCACTTAATCAATACATAGTTAATGAAACTACTATGTGCTAGGATGATTTAGTTTTCTTCATTCTGATTATATTAATCAATACACAATTTGATTACAATGAAATAATTCTCTAAGAAATCTCAGCAATGTAGACATGGTATGCTGGCTTTTGGTCTAAAATAAGGGTGAAAATGTCAAAAGCCAAATTGATTCTCTGTTTATTATCTCCATCTAAAATATTTTCTTCATAGATATGTCAGAATAACAGAAAGTGTATTATATCATTTGTGTCATTTTGACCTTATTAAAATCTTTTATGTGCCTGTCACTTCAAAAGAATTTTCTAGTTTGTCTATGCAGTTACCTATTGGTTAGAGCTTGGCTTCTGGAGTCAATGGGGCTTGTGTTTAGATCTGATACTGCCACTGATAAAATAATCAACTTTATAGGCTTGGCTTTTCTGAGCCTCAATTTCTTCCACTTAAAAGCAGAGACAGCAGCATGCCAAGCTCACAGGACTGGTGGTAAGTCAGAGAACAGGCCATATGTGAAAAGGCCAAGCACAACACCTGCCGCAAAACGACTCAGTGTTGGTTTCCTTATTTATTTCTTAATTTCTTCACTTCTAAGTAGGTGGGGTTTTTTTCCTTTAATATATTACTCACATGACTCCCAAAATTCCTCCGTCGCTGTCAAAAGCTGATTAACTTGCTTAGCCACATCTTGTATGCTGACAATAGTGAATGGAGCATAACATTTCTCCCTTCTGGTCTATTTAGAACAGCACGTGGACTAATACTAATTCATTAGTACAGGAAAATCTCAATTTCCTGAGTAATGAAGTAATCAGAGAGAAGGCAATGAAAAAAGTTAGGCTACTAACTTTTTTAGAATCATGGATGACCCATGATTCTAAGACACCTTGGCCAAAGGATGAGGCACATTTCTTTAAGGAATTCCTCCTGCACATCTAGAGTAGAAATGGCAGGGTGGCCGTTTTCATCTGGAGCCCTACAGAAATTCTCATGCTACCACTGTTAGGCAGCAGAAGGTGAGTAATACTGCAATAGCTAACAACCCCACATCCCTGAGACCTAATCCCACACACATTTATTTCTTGCCCACATTACATGAGACAGGCAGGCCAGTGAAGGACTCTGTGCTATACCATACACGGGGGACTCGGGCTGGGAGAGGTCCCACTATGCCCATAGCTTTTCTGCTGGAAACATACAGCTTTTGCTGTCACTGCAACAGGAAAAGGAGTACTAGAGTTTTTGTATTTAGCAATTAAAAGTTTTGGCCCAGAAGTGACAGGCCACTTCCATGTATAGCCCATGGCCAGAGCTAATCACACCACCCTGCCCAACAGTAATCCTCCTGCGTGCCTGGCAGGACCTATGGGGAAGCATTCAGGTCTCTACAATACGAGTCATGGTGAGGGGAAGTAACAAGCACCCATGACTGGGAAATAGGGGAAATGGCCCAAGTCAGCCAAGTGGATACTTCCTACATGCCCTCACCTGGTACCCAGCTCCTTCCCAGGTGATTTATGTGATGCAGAAGAGGCAGGCCCGCAGGAGCCTCATAGCCACATTAAGGAGCCCAGTTTCCACTGCAACCTGTTATTCTCTTGCTGCCAGAATGAAATTCCTAACCCAAACTCTGTTCTTTCACCTACTGCAAAAACCCTTATTAGATCCTATTATCCTTGGAGGATAAAGTACACTGTTCCTGCCTTCCTCTTTATGGTTTTATATACCATGATCTTCAGCACCAGGTATTTTGAATATTCTGTAGTCCTCTGACACATTCTTTGTCTTCACATTCCCACACTTTCATGGTTAAATGAGCATAAACATTCCCTGAGTATCAGACCAGAACACCAAAAAGAGCCAGCACCCCCATGGCAGTTTAATTCGGTGTTACGGGGATGGTCACACGTGAAGCTCACCCTCTAGAAACAGCTCAAGGCCTTGGTTTCCCAAGGTAACCCTACAATCGTCATTCTGGAGCTGTTCAGTAAGAGCATCAATCCTTCCTGTTTGCTTTGCGCAGGTGGTTGCTCTCAGTACTTCCTTAGGATCCTAAATATAATGACCAAGGATAAAGTGTGTCCCTGACAATACAGAGCTTTCCTCCGAACACAGTCATTCCTCTCAAACGTCACTCAGGGGACTCTTGTTATGAGGGAACTGTATTAAGCCTTTCTCTCTTCAAAGCAAAAGTTTCTTAAACGATTTGTTCTTTAATGGTAGCAAAACAAGCCAGTTTAGCCTCTTCTCAAAGGCGACAGTGCTTGGACTGGTATGAAAAGAGGAAGAGATACAGTTACCAAATAATGGATCCATTTTGGGCAGGGCGGGGGGGGGGGGCGGGTGCCAGGTGCTATTGCTGAAACAACTCCCCGCCCGCCCCCCCCCGCGGGGTCCCTCTGTTCTAGGTCCTTTGCCTGCAGCGGAAATTATGCTTCTCAATGGCAGAGTTTAGTGAAAAGGAAAGGAACTATTTATCCAAAAGTTATACAAGTTTTGAATAATGGCTAAATGTGGCTGTTAAAATCTCAAAATCCCTTTAAAACAACCACCAGCACACACAGCCCTGCCTTCCCCCCCGCACCCCGCCCTTTTACACAGTCAGGCCAGTCAGGGTACCGTCCTTCAGAAGAAAAAGAACAGAAGTCCAGAGCTCAGCTGGGCAGGCCTCTCGCGGTTCCCAGCACCATCCGCTGTGTCACCGCAATCTCCAGTTCTGAATCCAAACCACGTGGCACCTTCTCATGGTCCACTAGCAAGGGTCCTTTCCCCCCTTTTCTTCCTGCGTGGTCTTCGCTTTGTTCCCCAGGTCTGAATCCCATTGTCTCTCTCCCAGGCCCTGTAACTCCTTCCCAGTTATATCCTGGGTTAAAGTTTATGCAAACCTTCCTGGTTAGCTTTGCTGAGATGCAAAATAAGCATCTTTGCATATGAGGTCTTTAGCTGTCTTGCTGTTATTGACATGCAAAGTGACTCTCAATGGCCCATGTTTCCCATCCCCCATGGCAGCCTGCAAGAAGGGGAGGGGGGAGAATATCATATTTTTCTTGGACACCCCAAGTTCTGGACCCCATTGCAAATCCTCCCTTTCGGGGTCCTCACTGTGCCCTGTTACAATACTGACTTAAAGAGACCTTTTGTCTTTTACTACCTCTAGCTATCTCGTTTCTAATCAGAAACACTCCAATAATCAGTCTGCCAAAAATTATGTAACCAGTCCTGGAAAGCTGGTTTTTAGCAGGTAGGTAGATACCACCAGTTTAGAAAAACTAAGCTGCAGTGGGAGGTCAATTCCGTGTACCCACAAGGATAGCAAAGACTTGAAGTGACACCTAAGACGTTGACCAAACCTGCAGGTGGACTGCCTGGCAGAGGAGAGCATGCGAGGGGCTTCAGGAGGAAGCATGGGGAACCTCAGGATGTGGAAAAGGGAAGAGAGGCCATGGTCCCACTCTGAATAGACAGAGCATCTGGTTAAAAAAAAAAAAAATATCTTAACATCTAATGTAGTTATCAAGCTACTTAAGCTCCAAAAAGAGGTTGTACTAACAGCTAAGCTATTCCAGGACCAGACTCGGGTTCCAGCCCAGCTCAGGGACCTCCTGCACACCAGAGAATGGTACACTGAACGGGGCTGAGTTTGTCCCTCAACATTCACATTGAAGTGATAGCCCCGCTACTTTTGAATGTGGCTATAATTGGAAATAGGGCCTTCGAGGAGTTCATAAGATTAAATGAAGTCAGGAGGGTGAGATTCTAACTAAACAGGCCTGGCATCCAGGTGGGAAAAGGAAGAGACACCAGGGATGCATGCATACAGAGGCAAGATCAAGAACACAGTGAGAAGGTAGCCATCTGCAAACCAGGGAGAGGGGCCTCGTGAAAAACCAAACCTGTGACACCTGGACCTTGGGCCTCCAGGCTGCAAAGCTGAGGGAAATAAATTCCTGTTGTTTAAACCAGCCAGTCTGTGATATTTTGTCACGGCAGTCCTAGCAGACGAATACATACATATAGTAGGAACTAATCTCCAACCAAAAAAAGCTGGCTATTCAGGAAATATTCATACTTTATTTTTCTATAGCTCAATTTACATGTAATTTCGGAACCTGAACTACCACCGCTGCACCCAAGCCTCAGGTAGTACAGAACTGAATCCCAGACTCTCCAAGGACCAAGGCATGGGGAATGGGAAGCAAGGGCCCTACCTGGCCTTTGAGCCTTACGGCATCCTTTGTCGACATTAGTCCTTCAGGTTGGGATCTCTGTGAAGCTGCAAAACTCCCATGGGCCTGGAGGCACCATTACATGCTTTTCTTTTCTGAGGTTGCACTACCCAACCTTGACACTGCCAAGAATCATGGCCCAGGACCCTACTCATACAGGGTATAGGGGATGCACCCACTAGTATAGCAGAAAGTTCAGCTTCCTTTTCAAGTTCTGGTCAAAATACTCTGTCTATATCACAAATTTTATTGGCTGAGGTCACATCAGAAGATGGGCCAAAGACACTGAAAAGTGGGCTATCTCTTCCGCACCCTAAGTATAGCTATAACCTTACAACTTAAAATAAGGACAAACCAGTAGCATTGGCATCACCTGGGAGCCTGTTAGAACTGCAGAATTGCAGTGCCCAGCCTACTATCAGATATTTCATTCCATTACCAGGGAGAGTTTAATGCACATTAAGATTTGAGAAGCAGCGGTCTAGCACAATGAGTCAGCAAACGTCAGAATCGTCTGGAGGACTTAGTGACGCACACATGCCTTGGCTGCACCCCCAGACTCTGATTCAGTATATCTGGGGTGGTACCTGGAGATTGTGCATTTCTAACAATTTCCCAGGTGATGGTGATGCTGCTAGTCAGAGGACCACAATTTGAGTAGAATTGGTATGGAGTATATAAAGACACAGCAGTGTTTCATAAGCTGAAAGGTTGCCTTGGGTAACCTTTCCTGACTATTTTATTATTAGCTCAGGCAAGTCTGTCATAACATTTGTGAAGCTCAGGGCAGGAGTACAAAATCCATGTGCCATCTGTATAAATATTTAAAGTTATAAATCATACTGAAAAGGGTTTAAAAGTGTCCTGTTCCCTATCTTGATAAATTACTTTCATGATAATGTGGAAGATCAGGTTCAAGGGTAAAATCCTCAGGAATCTCAGGATTCTCAGGACTCCATGCCAACTTCCTTTCTCTTTCTATCACCCCCACCCTGGGAAAAGACCAAGAAATGGACTCAGGGCTTTTTGGATAGGGAACCCCAGCCTCCCAGGAACCCAGAGAAATGGGTCTGAAAGGGAGACAGGCTTCATGGTGGCGCATAACTTAGCTTCATGGACTCCTTGCCCATGGGGAGAGGTGAGGCCACAGAAGGGACAGAATGGGGCCCTTTAAAGCAAAGGATACAGAACAGGACTCAACATGATCAAGCCTAAGGGTTACACAGATTGGAAGGCTTGGGACAGCCTATAGTTTGTTGATAATATTCGTAAAGTCATAAGACTATTTTTTAGTTACAGACTAGGAAGTCTGTAAGATAATATGCAACAGATGACTTACTAAGTTCTGTGACTCTCAGTCTGGTCTCCAGAGCAGCAGCATTGTTATAAACTAAATGTTTGTGTGCTTCCAAAATTCATATGTTGAATTGCTATGAACAGAACTGTGGATGAAAAGAAGGCTCTATAAAAAAAATCTGAACAAAAGTAACCTCACAGGGTGACCTGACCAAAAATTCCTAACTGGGCAGGTCATGGTGGGTGGTCGTGCCCCAGGCCTATACAAAGGTATATCTTTGCCTAAGCAATCCCTGTCCATTGTTCTTGTGCACCTTGGCTAACACATCTTTGAAATGTTAGAGTAATCTTTTTTCAGACCCCTCTGAGACGTCACCACCCTCAAGGGAGAACATAATCTTGTTAACTACCCTGTAATCCAATCATAGAGATTTCCCCCCTTGGCTTTCTCCCACCTTCACACAACCTTACTTCATTAATTCCAAATGTATAAAAAGATCTGCAAAACTGTCTTTCTTAGGAATATCTGAGATCGTGTTCCCAGGCATGTCATTAGTTTGGTTCAAATAAACTTATAAAAACTCTCTACCGGTTTGGATATTCTTATGTTGACAGAATGTTGGTAGAAATATAGACAGCAAAGGCCAATCTGGTGACATCTCAGACAGAAATGAGGACCGTATGATTGGAAAATGGAGGAAAGGGAATCCTCGTTATAAAGTGCGAAGGAACTTGGGTTGGCTGAACTGTGTTCTAGTTTTTTGTGGAAGATAGAACTTGCGAATGATGAAATTGGATATTTAGCTGAGGAGATTTCTGTGCAAAGTGTTGAAGGGGTGGCTTGGTTCCTCCTGAGTATTTATAATAAAATATAAGGGAAGAAATAAATTAAGGAAGGGGTTGTTAAGCAAAAATGAGCCAGAACTGGAAAATTTTGAGAAAATCCTCAGCCTATTTATATTGCAAAAAACTGAGAAAACTTGCTCTGGAAAGAACATTTGAGGTGTATCTCTTCATCCTTTGATAAAGAGATCATTGTATGACCCATGGACTGAATCAGCCATAGTCAGGAATAGAAATCAGGAATAGAAATGAGGTTATGCTAGCAGAAATACTACCAGCTGGAAACAGAAAAAAACAAAAAAACAAAAAAAATGGGACAGAATAAAATAAGACTCTCAGACTTCCAGGATTCTACAGCTCTAAGCGATCAGAATAGTGATATCCAGCGGCAAACATGCTTTATTCTTCAAGGAAAGGAGAGAGTGACCCGGAGTGAGCCTGAGAAATCATCCAGGCTACTATTCTCACTGCAAGCCCAAGGCTGTTTCCTCCTTAGTTTCAAAGAGGTGCTGCCCTGTGAAGCCAAAGCAGTATCCACCCTGCTGAGCTACGGGGTGACATTACTACCCTGTGGGGCCCATAGGGCAGAGCATCAAACCAGAAAGGATTATTCTCAAGCCTTAAGATCTCATGGAATTTGTCTTGCCAAGGTTTGGATTTTCTTGGTACCCATCATCCTTTTTTTCCTTCCAATTTCTCCCTTTTGGAATGAGAATGCCTATCCCAGTATTGTCTTTGGGAAGTATAAAATTTGTCTGGTTTCACAGATTCCCAGATGGAGGGGAATTTTGCCTCAGGTTAAATCATACCTTAAGTCTCAGTTGATTTAGATGATATTTAAATAAGACTTTGGATCTCAGACTTTAGAGTTGATTCTAGAATGAGTTAAAATTTGGAGGTTATTGGGATGGAAAGAATGTATTTTGCATGCAAGTAGGGCATGAATTTGGGGGAGCCAGGGATAGAATGTTATGGACAAAATGTGTGTTCCTCCCAAAATTCATACATAGAAGCCATAACCCTTAATGTGATGATATATGAAGACAGGGCCTTCCAGAGGTTAGATGAGGTCATACAGGTGGGCCCGCGTGACGGGATTGGTGCTTGCTGGTGTATTCTCTTCTCCTCCTGTGTAAGGACACAGCCAGAAGGCAGTTGCCTGCAAGCCAGAAATAGAGTCCTCACTGACAACTAAATCAGTCAGTGCCTTGATCTGGGACTTCCCAGACCCAGGAACTGTGAGAGAATGAATTCTGATATTTCAGCCAGTCTGTGGTATTTTGTCTTGGCAGCCCAAGCTGATTAATAATACAGGCATCACCGGAGGACTTGTTAGAAATGCAAATCCTTGGACCCCACCCCAGAATTACTGCATCAGAAACCCCAGGTCCAGGCCCCAGCAGTCTGTGTTTTAACAAGCCCTCCAGGAAATTCTGAGGCTTGCTTCCACAGCTCAAAGTACAGTTTTTATTCTTTGATGTTCCTCAATCAGCAACAGCTTAAAGAATATTTTGTATGAGAATTTAGCTTTAGACTTCTGAAAGTGCTCCTTATTCTGTTATCAGCAGGATCTCAGATTCCCCATCAAGTTTTTGAATACAAAATGTGACTGCTGATATAATGTATTAAATTGATGTACCTATCTGGTTAAAAATACCCAAAAAGTCAACCAATATGCTCTATCTCCAAGAATTTTCAAATGCATGCTTTTGTTTAAAAGATTTTTTAAAAAATATTTTTACTTTCTTTAAAATTTTTGTGATAAGGCCTTAGCACATTTTGGAAAGATATATCTCTTTATATTCATGTAGGCATTAAAATCACAAGGGTATACGACAACTGCTTATTGCTTCAATCTCTTTCCAGAGCTTCTGAGGAGAGTCATGTCTCCATAGCATATTGAGGAAATGAGGAGGGAATTTAGTATAAAAATAATAATTAATAATTGAATTTAGGTAAGCACAGCATGGCAAGTCTTGATATGTGCCCCATGAGAGGAATAGGAAAAGGAAGTCATACGTCTTAATCTACTTGTAAGATACTCTTTACATAGTTTATGTTTTATTCAACCATGACAGCATCTTGAGGTTAGTAGCATCATCTCCATTTATAAATGAGGAAAGTGTAGGCTCAGACAGCTGGCATATGTATCTTACTGAAGGAAACTTGGTCAGTCAATAAATATCTTGGGATTTGAACCCAAGGCTACCTCTGGGAGCCTTTATATTTCCAAAATATCATGATACCTCTTACATTTGTGGAAACTGCATTACACCCTTACAATCTGACCTTCTCTGAAAAAACCACTTGCAATATTGCAACTACTTAGTTCAGGCTCTCACAATTTTTGCTATACTTGCTAGAAGAACCTCCCAACGAGTATTCAAATCTCTAGCCGGTTTGCCCACATACACGGGTTAGAAACAGTTCTCTGAAAAGCAAATTTAATCATGCCGCTCCCCCAATGAAAAAATCTCAACCTCAGCCTTCAAGATTAAGCCCAAACTCCTTGACATGTCACCCACGGCCTTTCCCAACTTGTCACATGACCATGTGGTTAACACCCCGCACATCACCTCCCACCACTCTACTCTCCTGCAGGCAATCGATGCTCTGCCCTTAGTGAGCCACGGATAATCCCTGCTCACATCAGGTCTCTTGTCTCTCTGTCCCGACACACGTTCTACCTTCTACCCAGAATACCTTTCCTGGCCCTTCTTACTTCACTCGCTTTTACTTGGGTTTCCAGGCCAAGGCGGAGATTCACCTGTTCTCTGAAGTCTCTCTCGGCCCTCACAGTCTGATCTGAGTATGTCTCTTCTGTCTTGCTATTCCTCCCATCATGGCACTTACCATGGTATGTGAGAGTTGTATACCTATTCAATGCTGTGTCCCAGGGCTTGCCGACCCAGACCCACTAAGTGAGCTGTGGTTTTCTGGTGCTGGCCCACTAGGGGTACGCCTCTTGCACCCTTGAAATTTCCCTTCCATGTTTGTGAGAATCCTCGTGGGAAGTCTCGCATTCACTCATGATTAATTCCTTGTGCCTGCATGGCTACTGAGGTCCTGTTTGAAGTCTACTTCCAGTCTCTGTCTCCAGATAGTTGCCCCTCTTGGGCTACTTTTCTTTCTACTACCTACTGCTCCTGCTGGGCCCTCTGGAGCCCATTTAACCCTCTATGTCCTTCCTCAAGTAGGACAGGATCCACATGGTACCACAGTAGGACAAATATACTGCTTCTGTCAGAGATTTTTGTGCAAAAGCACAAATCTACTTAATTTTGTGTTTCACTTAGAGTTCCCACTCCCTGCCAATGCTTCGGACAAATGAGGTATGGGCACTGTCCCATTCTCAAAGCCAGTGTGATGATGAAGACCATACATTTGGGTATAGCTCATCCTGACTCTTTATGTCTCAGAAGAAATTCTCCTCCAGAAAGTTTCTTATTTCCACATGCAAAGACTCCTGCGGTAGTCCTGTCCCTGCAGTAATCTAGATTCTCTCAGAAAGCTCTAAATCCCAGAAATATACTCAATTTAGGCTTAAACTGATTGTCCCCTCTCCTCTCCCCCCCATAGTGCTAGGGAGTATTAAAAGTCAAATGGGACATGATGTTATTTCTCTAAACTGAAGATAGTATTATAACTGAATACTTCACAGAAAGAAAAAAATGCATACCTTCCAGAGTCCCCTTTTCAGGGAGAGAGAAAACTCAGGGAACTCTGGTTGTTCTCCACAGGTGTGGTCCCTGGCCTTGGCATTCATTTCCGAGCTTTCTTGCTTCTTTCAGCCCTGGCAGCTTACCCTGCTAGGGAAGGGACAGTAGACGTGGCTGATGGAAGTCAGAGCTGAACACAATGAGCCACTGTGGTGGTCAGACAGTGAGGAAACCTCTCTGGGGGAAAAAGTTGCATACACACTTTGTAATTTCCAAGCACCCTCACCCAGCTTAAAATCCCCCCTACATCCAGCATTTTACTTAGAAGGCTTATTTCCTGGCAGAGATGATTTGGTCTCCTATAAAAAAAAGATGAGAATTTGGCCAATGCCCTCTAAAGAAACCCCCTTTTTAAAGAAGAGGATGCATATCATCATTTTTTTCCCCTTCAAAAATGGTACTTTGCTAGATCCGAGGCCTTTTACCCTGATGAGTTTCTCAACTAGGGAAAGCCTAACCCAGAAAGCTCTAGTCTAAAACCAGAGTTGGTGTGGCCAGCCAATTTGCAGAAGTCTAGTTGTAGGAAAACTACTGGTGAAAATTGAGGCTAGGGAGCCCTGTGGCAGAATTCAGAAAAGAGAAAGCTTCTTTCCCCCCAAATAGTAAGGCCAATGCCAGGCTCTTAGAAAAACAAGCACATCCCTGGTGCTAGGAGTATAGCTGTTGCCATGGCACCCATCCGGCCAAATCTTCAAATGTTGCAGAGGCTCCGCAGAGACCAAGTCCTCAGAGCTAACAGTGACAGTAAGATGCAGCTGCTAATTATATTTTAAAGCAACAAGAAAACCCCTCTGAAATGCTGCAGAGAGTCTCATATTGTAAGGTAAGCTCTTGGCAGGAACAGAGCTGCCATGAATAAATTCCTTGTCTGCTCTCTTAAAATGTGCAGTGCTGGGTCATGTCTAGGGCAACGAAACCCAATCTACAGAGCACTGAGAGAATATAGCTCCTTTGGTTTCCCCTACAGTATACTTTGTAATTCTGCCCCTGATTTTTTTACCTTTAGCATATTAGGAAACTCTTTTTTAATTTTTATGCTATGATTTTAGCATCCATTCGTCCAATTACCTCATTTAACAAATGAGAAAATTCATGTTCTAAGATGTTTATTACCTTGATCAATCAAGTTAACTGATTGTAGCCAGGTGTGTCTAATTCCAAACAAAACATATGCTTTTTCTTATCAGTCCACATTGCTTCCCTAAACTAGTGACAACTATATTATATCCTGTATCAATTAAGAATAGTTTTGGCTTCAAATAACAACAATAACAACAACAAAAAACTGAGTTTCTTAGACTTTTATAAAGAAATTAAATCTGGACATGGGTAGTTACAGCACTGGCTCAAAAGCAACACAGAGGCCCTGACTGGTGTGGTTCAGTTGGCTGGGCATTGTCCAGAAAAGCAAAAAGTCGCTGGTTCAACTTCCGTTCAGGATACATGCCTACGTTGCAAGTTTGGTCCAAGAGCAAGGCACGTGCAGAAGGCGACTGATTGATGTTTCTGTCTCGCACTGATGTGTTTCTACATTTCGCCCTCACTCCCTTCCCCTCTCTCTTTCTTAAAAAAAAAAAAAGCAACACAAGGTCAGCAAGACCCTCGGTCAGTGTCTCTGCAGTTTTCGTGACTTTCTTCACACAATCACAGGAAGGTCATTGCAAATGCAGACATAAGATCTACATGATCATGTCCAAAGCCAGGATACGAGGACAGCTGCATAATAGGAGGAGGAAGGTAAAAATGTTGACCTTCTTTCCTTTTATCAAGGAATAAAATCCTACCTAGATATCCCCCAGTTGACTTTCTCCTGTCTCACTGGACAGAACCAGGTTTCATGGACAACTATAGCTGCAAGAGAGGCTGAAAATGTGACCATAAACTGCCTTTCCTGCTACAATAGGAGGCAGTTAATAGAAGTGCATTGAAATGGCCATTAAGTAGCCAGCCAAAGGTGTCTATCACATGTCTTCACAGCCTACAGGGAACCATTGCTGTATGGCACTTCTTGGCTTAATGCTCGTAATCTTTTTCTAGAATTATGCTAAGAGCCTCCTAACTGATAGTCCCTGTCCATTATCTATCCCTAGAGGTAGAACTTGGCTGAATCTCATTTTGTCTCGTACGTACCTTGGAGCCCTTTCCAGCACAGGACCTAACTAGCCGTCCATGTTAGTTAACATTTCTCAGCATAAGCGTTTTGAGAATGCTTGTCTGGTTAGATTTTCTCTCCGTACACATGTGGAAAATTTCACAACAAAAATATAGCAGAAGAACCCAGTATCTTTTTCTTCCCCCACAACCAGTCTTACCCTGCTTAGTCCTAGTGTCAGTCATACAAACTTTCTATATTATATAAGTCCCAGATGAACTTGAAATGTTGTACCTTGCCTGGATGAAGAAAGAAATGTGCACACTCAGATCCATAAATCAAAAGTGAGACTTAAAATCCTTACAGAATTATAAATTGACTACATGGAAATTTACAAGTGTTTTTACTTTTAAAATAACCATTTCAGTCTCATTGCTGGTTTTCAGATTTATTGACTTAGAAAATTAAGGCTCTCCTATGGGATCTTTAATGCTTGTCACTTGGTAAAGTCACTGCCTATTTGACTTAACAGCCCAGACTCAGAATAGTTTACCTGCAAAGTCGTGGAACTACATTTGAATTTATTTTTTGTTTCCATAAACAAGGGCCGGAATGGTGCATTAATAAGAATGTGCAACAGCAACCACTTAGCATCTCAGATTCCAGAAGGAGTCATTAACATTGTATTCTAAGTAAATGGGACCTCCCTGCAGTCTTGCAACAGCAGTCTAACGGTAGCTGCTACAAAAAAAAAAAAAAAACAAAAAACAGCAAACAGCCCACCTATTAGCCTGAGAGATAGTCCCCACAAGATCTGTGCTCACAGTGATGAGACACTTTTTTCTTCTGTTCGCTTTGCACCTAAGGTTATGCAGAGAAAGACTGTCATGCTCAGAGCCCAGAGTGATTGAAGCCTAAGTTGAGCAGTTGTCTTTCAGTCTCTATGATGCACAGCTCTGGTTTTAAATGACAAAAGATAGGGAAGCTGGTGCTCCAAATCCTCCACCCCTCTAGATGATGAAGACAAAGGATAGGATACGGGAATGAAGATTTGGTGAGAGTCAAAGGTAAGTGCCAGGAAGAGTCTAAGCAGAACTGGGGATACGCAAGTGTAGGGGAACTTGCTACTGAACAGAAAGTGGGGTTCTGCTGCCCATCACTGCCCACAGGCAAACTCCAGTGGCAGAAGTTTGCTTAAAAAGGAAAGAAGTCTTTCCTTTAAAAACTACACAATTTAGAAGAACGACCATTGTCTGCTTCGGAGCTCATCCCCTTCAGAGCAGCCAGTGAAAAAGCCTGCCACCCACTGCCAGATCAGCAAAGGCTGAGCCTTGAGTTCCTTCCCCCATTTAAAAATACCATCCTTTGGGAAACGTCAGGCAGCCACTGCACCATCATCCAAGCTGCTCAGCTTCTTTCCCCATCACTGTCAGGCCTCAGTCTCCTTTCTGGAGCCTGTGCACGTGGCTGGTGTGGCCAGCTGCCAACAGTGCTTCCTGTGCCGGGGGTCTGGAGCCTGCTACCTGGCCACTCGGCTTCCAGCACCCACCGGTCCACAGGCACTCCATCCTGCACATCCATACCGCGGATCCCAGAGGAAGAAAGACGAGTCTCTGCCTTCACTCCATTGAAAGCTCCCAGTACAAACTTCCTTGCACTCCAAAAGGGTTCTTCTACCCCAGCCAATCCCATCCTTTCCCCAGACTATACTGATAGGTCTCACTCCAGTGCAGCACCTCCCTTGCTGCCATGTTAACTTTTGCAGTACATGTGCTGCTGTTTCCCTGGTTTCACCCACATCCAAGGACCAGACGGAGGTAGTAGGGCTCTTCCCTTTGTCCATCACCTTCTAGCCTTGCACATACTCCATGCAAGGCCTCCTGCGTGTCTTTGCCTGAGGGTGGGGAAATCAGCTGTCACCCCGTCACCTGCCCCATCAGCATGGCTGCACCAGTGCTGCCCTTGGGCGTTTCCTGTGATCTCTCCCCTACTCTGGGGCCTCTCCAGGCAGCAGTATCAAACTTACTTTAGAGATGCAATTTGGCTCCAGCAACAAGCCATCTGGGAAACACTGAATTCTCTGTGACTATTGCTTTGTGACTGTTTAATAACTCTATAACCTCATGCTTTGCTGACTACCCTGAAAACCCCAAAGCTGCCCCCAGGAAGGAGATTAATGAATGAATGTATAGGTTGTAGTGACTGACTGATGTTATCTCTTAGCTTTTAACTTAGTGGTATATTGTTTCCTTGGGAGGTCTGCACAGCTACCTGCCATCTGGTTTTGCTATTAACCCTTTACTACTAACCCCCTTTAAAAAGGGACCCTGTCCTGGGAGGGATGTGGATTTTTCCCAACCAGCCACCATTGGGAGCAGCTATTTTGCCAGTATACGTAAGTTTCTCTTATTAAAACTCTTATGAGTTCAAATAAGCCTACATGTCAGTTCTTCAGGATCAGTTCTGAATGTAGACTTTTGGGGCTTTCTGCCAACAACAAGCTATTAGGTCTCTGAAAGAAGGATGCAGGCTACTATCTTTCAGGCAGAGAATACGCCAGTTTGGAGTAGAGTCTGTGGGAACAGAGAAGAGAAACCTCAGCAGTTAGATTAGTCCATGGAAAGCAGATTTAGTACACGAGAGCAGTCCTAAAATTTTTATTGTGCTTTTCATTCATTCAACAAACATGTATTTGCAGCTATTATGCAGACGTGCTGACACAGTGCTATGCCAGGCACTGCGGTGCGATTCAGCAGGAGAGGCAGACACGGTCCTTGCCCCCAGGAGACTTACAGTCCAGTGGGCAAGGCAGACATTAACAAATTATCACACAGATACATGTGCAACTTGATTTTTTTAAAGGTTTTCCTATTTATTTTTAGAGAGAGGGGAAAGGAGGGAGAAAGAGAGGGAGAGAAACATCAATGTGCAGTTGCCTCTCACACACCCCAACCAGGGACCTGGCCCACAGCCCGGACATGTGTCCAAACTGGGAATTAAACCAGTGACCCTTCGGTTCACAAGCCAGCACTCAGTCCACTGAGCCACACCAGTCAGGGCTAAGTGTGCAATTTGAATTGTGACAAGCAATGGGGTTCAGGACACAATACACTAAAATACGGTGCCTTGGCATATTGATTATTACAAGCTGAAAAAATTTGAAAAGCTGGCATATGCAGAAAGAACTTTTTGACTTTCCCCTGAAGCAGGTTGCAAAACCCTCATGTGAGAGGTGCCGTCCCAATACCTAAAGAAAGGAATGTTCTATCTACTTCATTCCTGGAGCATAGAAAAATCTGAAATAAGGCCTCGTTAAATCTCACCCAGTTCACTGCACTTAGCTCGCCTTTATCCCAGCTTGTCTTGCCATGACTTTCCACTCTTCATCAAACCTGGCGTAAAAACACTCAGGTTTAACCATTTCTTCAGGTGTTCAATTCTTTACAAAGGCTCTTGTGTCACATAAAACCTAAATAAATTCCTGTTTTTCTCTGTCTTTGTTAGGTTAATTTTCAGACCCAGCCAGGGATCCTAAGGAGGTCTAAGTAAAACTATTTTATCCCCTACATAAGCATTTCAAAGGAAAACTACTGCGCACCAAAAGAGAAAAACATAAGAACATACCCAGTCGGAGGTGGAGTGGGCACAGGGAAGTGATACTTAAGTCGGTGAACAATGAGTAGGGTCCAGGCAAGTGAAGAAGCCATTAAGTGCTGGAAGCAGAGGGAACAGCATGCTGTGAGGCCCTTTGTACAGAAGAACTTGGCACATCTGAGGACAGAAAGGGGGCTAGTGTGAGCAAGGAGAAATGCAGTAGAAAGCCCAGAGCTCAGACTGGCTATAGGGTGCAGGGGTTTTTAGAGGAAACTCCTTCCAGGTCCTGAACTTCAGCTCTGGATCACATATATGCAAGAGTCCCACCACCATGCAACCACCTTGCTTTGAGGATGCTGTTTTCTGCTCTGAACCTTAGCACAGCATACATTTGTGCCCTGAAGCAATTTAGAGGTATTAGTAAAGGAAGCAACAAGTCAGAAGAGGCCAATGGCTATTCAAATAACTGACATTTGGGGCACTGGGTCAGGTTACTGGTGCCTCCCTTAAATCTCACATAGAAACTGCCAACACCACAAAGTAGGGGAGCTGGCTTCAGACCAAAGCACCAGCTCCCCTGCAAAAAAGCTCCCTCCCCTTCCTCTCTCCTCCTGGTTCACACTAGCAACAGCCCAAGGCAGCCTGGCCAGTGGCTTCCAGGTCTCTGTATTTCCTAGCATTTGGAAAGTAAAGAATTTCCATAACATGAGGTTTCAGGATTCAGACTGGTCCAGTGACCTGCTACCTGCTGCATCAGCAACCCCTCCCAGTTGGCAGGGGTAGGGGAGAGAGGAGCTAGATGAGTGTAAGGAGGCTGCCATCCAGAATGGCTTGAGAGGCAGCTTGTCACCCCACAGCCTTCTGCAGTCCCTTATTTGCATAGCAAACTCAGACCCTGCGGCTCAAGCAGCTAATTAGAAGATAAATTTCTCCCTGAGCTGAGACCGTCTTCCTTCATCATGCAAATAGGTGCAAAAGTTGTTCATTCTTTGCATTCCAGTCTAGGCACAGGCTTGGCATTCAAGGGGCAAAAAATAATTTCCCACACTAACTTCCACAAAAATGCTAACGTAGAAGTAGCAGGAGCTCTTAGATCTGTGTGCCCCAGAGACAACCTGCTCCAGCCCGCCAAGTGGAGGGTATAATTTTGTTTTGTTTCACTAAACAAGTTTTGTTTTGTTAACTAAAATCAAAAAGGCTCAGTAAGGAGAGACTAGCTATGCAAACAGACAACAGCCAGACAATATATAAAACAGAACTCTGACCCACAACCTGCAACAACCAACCCAGTAAAACAATCCGTTTTCTACATTAGCCAGGACAGAAAGCCAACCAGCTGTCTGAGTCAGACTTGTGGGAAGTCAGACATTATCTCAAGTAAAAGCCAGGAAAACAAACAAAAACCCCTGCCTGCAACATCAGTCCCAAAGGCCAGGACTTGATGGATAACTGACAGCTTCCCTGCTTCCAGTTCAGGACCGAGTAGAGAACATACGCTCCCCCGACCAACCACATTGGAGCCCAGCTACAGCTTCCCCAATGCCAACGGCCTCCAATCCGTCACCCCGGAAGCCTTCCTTTTCCCACTATAAAGCTTTTCCACGCCCCACTGCCAGCCTTAGACTACCTGCCAGAATGCAGCTCCCTCATTATAGCAAGTTGGATCAATAGCCTTTGCTGGGTCTCCTTTGGTCGGTCTCCATTTTTCTCCACAGTAGATCGCCATCATTTGCTGGGTACCTGAAACATCGACCATGGTCTCTGGACCTCAGTTTCCTTGTCTATACAATCGAGTTAACGTTGCTAACCCCCATCTCCATCATCGTATTGCGAGGAAGAATTAAGTGCTTTGTAAATTAAAGCACTGAAGCAACTAAGTTCTTCCTACTTTGGGTGTCAACGCTGTCCCTCCACCACTTTCCTCCGCTCTTTTCCTTCCCCTTCGCATCTCTTGGACTTTGTTCATATAAATGCCTACAATATAAAATTTTAGAAATAGAGACATGCTGTGTTTTTCTCCACTGCCAGTGACTCTTGACCCCTCCACCATCCTGCCTTCTCTCTCTCCTACCCTCCACCCCTCCGCGTGGGTTGCTCTTCCCAAGTTTTGCCTTTTGTCCTGTCAGCTGCTCTTTTTCTTTTTTCTCACCTTCCTTTTCTCATTGTTATTGTTGGCTTCCGTCCTCTAATGCTAGATTGGAGGATTTTCACAATTATAAAATCCTGAGAGTTTTCCCTATTTGAGGGCAAATGTTGGTCTAGTGGGTCTGAGAACATTTTAAAAGAAATACAATTTGTTTACTTCCAAGAATGAAAAGATAACACTCATTGAAAAGGGAATAACAAAGCCTTGAAGGAATCAGAGTTGTAATTAGCCTATTCATTGTTTGAATGCAAATTTAGCTTCACAGATAGATGAGAATTTTCCTTGTTTGTGCTCTTAATTTCATTAGCAAATCTTATTCTCCTACTTGCATAAAATCCCATTACAGAGTAATATTGATCACAAAAATTAATCCCAGCATCTCCCATAAATATGAATCCCTGGTGCTCGCCCAGTGCCTTGCTCACATGAGTACAGCAGTTTCTCCATGCAAACTGTGTACCATAGACTGTGTCACAGCAGCTGGGCCCGCCTTGCTGTGTGGGCCTAGAGCGCTGGTGCCCGGGCCAGTGGCGCTCAGGCCTGAGGATGACGCTGCACCGCTGTCAGGGCCAGGGACACTTTTTGCTCACCCTTCAGTTCTTCTGGCTGGTTGAAGAATTTAATAGAGGAGATCAAATTTTAGTACGCCCACAGGGAATGCACATAAGTGTGAAAATTCCAAAGACAGTGAGGCAAAATTGGAGATACATGTATTATTTTGGACAAGGGAGAAAAGGGAGGAATGGGGTCTTAGATTTCAAAAGTGAAAGCAGGCAGTTTGCAGGTAGCTGAGAGAATGGCAAACAAGGCCTGCTGGACAGCGCAGAGACAGTGGGACACAGGGCAAACCGAGCCAGCCGGCCCCTGCTCGGTTGGATCCTTCCTGTCTGATACTGAGTTAAATACACTTAAGGTGATTCTGCTAAGGTTCCCTTCCTGGAGCCATTTTTTTTTTTTTTTTAATCTGAATCTCTTTAAGAGGAAAAGGGGAGGGGCTAAAATTTTTTTTTTAAACCCTCTTTCTGCACTTTAATTGATTTCAGTTAGAAATAATCACGTTTCAGGGACACTCCTTCCCGGCCCTCACAGTGCCTCTTCCCTTTACCTCCTCAAATTTCTGAGTCGGTAGATCTGGTGTGAGTGAGATGTGACCATTTCCAAGAGGTTTCCACACTATGTGTCTACTGCCAATCCATGAAGCCCATAATGAGAATTTCTGCTTGAGGTGTTTTAGGGACTGGGACAAACCTGAACCCAGTCAAACCAAGCCACCCACCTCTACTGAGACGTGCTACCAAATAAAGTGATTTCCAACTTAGACCAAGCCTCTTGTTCTTAGAAAACAGAGAAGTTAACCAAAGATTTCTGTTCACGCTAAAGTACACATGACTGACATCACCTCCTACTGGATCCTTCCTCAAGGCTGGAAGGAGGGAGATGACAGTGAGTCAACTTAAGTGGCAGGGCCTGTGGAGCAGAGAGGCGGGGCCCAGAGCACTGAACAAGCACTGAACATACCATCTTGCATGGCCCCAACTGGCTTTCTCAATGAGAACCTCTCCTCCTAAGGAAACATCTGCTTCTCTGTCTTTTGGCTGTAAGTGAAACAAGAAAAGGAGAATGACTCTGGGTCCTCAATGCTCCTAAGCGCCAGTCTCATACCGTCCCCTCTGCACCAGAGCACTCTTACCGTCCTGCCTGTAGTTATCTCATTCTGCGATATTAGACTCCAAAATAGTGCAAGTCATATTTGGTAACTGTTACATTTGGTTTAGATGTAAAATTAAGTGGATATACAGGGTCCAGCACAAATAACGCCCCTTTTTTAGTACAAAATCATAAGCATGTAATTCTGTAATGTAACAATATCATAGCCAAGCACACCACATGACATTTTAGGTGAAATGCTCAATTTAAAATTATAAATTATTACATCCATATTTATTACCTACCAACTACACTCAAGCAGGCCTTACTTCTGCCAGACCCTGTATTTGTATCAATCCTCTTGACCTGGAGGTCTAAGAAGGCTTTGATTCCTCGGTATCGCTATACTGTGTGCACTGAGCATGATAAAGCAGTTGAACCAATAGTAATTAGGTTCCCACTTCTCTGAGCAGGGCTGAGAAATAAGTAAGACAAGGAAATGGGTTCCTGCTGCTGATGGAATAACTTGGGATAGAAGGACTTGTGGTGAGGAGGATTCAACAGGCTTGGAGAAAAGTGAGAAGCTCAAGAAGAGGGCTAAGTACAGGCAGGATACCCACCTGCTTCTTGTCCATTCACTTGATGTGCCAAGGTTCCCCGTGACTTCAGTGGCTTCTTCAGTAAGCAACCAAAACACATGCGGGCTGAGGCAAGTCTGGCCCCAGTGCGGAACTGTAGGGACGTGAGGGTAGCCAGGGGAAATACTATGGTAGGACACTTTCTCCAGGTGAGAGGCAGTTTTTAACATGGTTTATTGACATGGTAGTTGTTAGGACAATGACGGAAGAGTTTTAAAATGAAAGCAAGACTTTCTAAGGTAGGCTTACTTTACCCCTTCAAGGACATTTGGTTTTATCCATTTGGAGTTAGCTAAGAGTGGAATAAGAATACATGTTATAATGGGCATAGCGGATAGGTTAATTATGTGGGAAGCCCAAAGGCATGGTCAATAAAGCATGATTCCTCAGTCACATAATAAGAATATAAACAACTCTCTGAAGAGCTTTACTGAAAATTGTAGGCCAGCAGATCCTCAAGGTCAAGTCCAGATTGGTATGAGCTTGATTTTGTGAATACGTTTAATCGTGGTCATGAGATTGTGATAATTACTAATACAGAAGTGAATAGTCTATTAACTACTAATTATCATATTAATTTGTTTTCTTGGATTTATGTCAAAAGTAGCTGATCTGAAATCAGTTATGCTCCTCATCAATACATTAGTACATAAAAAATAGTCACATGACATCCACAAAGAGTCAGTATCAGGTGGTAGCTTTAAACCTAAAGTGCTGATTGGATATGAAGTGAAATTTTAGTTGATGCAGAAAGCATATGATTAGGAGTGCTGTATCAATAATGCCATGTAATTCATGACATCCTCTTTCTTTAAAAAATGTTGAGCCATTAATGCTGTCAGAAATAATAATTCTTCTTTATAATGCTCTGAAGTTTATAACAATGTAAACTCCTTGAGCAATGGTGATAAACACTCGTTGTTTATAGTTATGATTTCCCTCTGTTGGATGGCAGGCTCAAATAAGAAGTATGACGGAGTTGGAAGAATTAAATCCGGTAGATATACTAGGTAAATCCTTGTTATTGGTCAATGTCTGTCAAGTTCTGGCATAGAAATTAAGTTGGAGACAATCCAGCATTAAAAAAAAAATCTTTCTGACAGAATGAAGAGGTTTTTTCCATATCAAAGCCATTTTATACAACTGATGTGCAACAATCTTGGAAAATAAGCTCCTATACAATGTCTCATCATCATTAGCATATGATTGCTAATGCAATGGTTAATAGTCCTAGTTTTAATAGAATTGATGAGTTGAAATCAAATGATATCATCAATCCTGGATTATTAATAGGTAATAGGATCAATAGTAGTTAATAGACTATTAATAGGAAGTTTGGACTTCCTAGATGGTAAGTATATATTTAGTGGGTCTTGATATATGTCTTAGGAGAGAGGACATAATGGAAATTAAGCCAACTATTAACTCTAAGACTTCAAGAAATGCTAAAACAATAAATTCAATTGAAAGCAACAAAGGGCTAATTGACAACAGGGCTAATTTTCTGTCTCTAAGTGAATTAAAGGTGACCAGCGGTGCATTCGCTCTAAGTTGCATGGCCAGGGCTATTGGTTGACTATTAATACAGTACAGGGGTAAGGGAAACCAATGTTCCCTGAGGTAGAAACTGCACAAATGAGCTTTTGATTTTATAATGAAAACCAGGAATAACTGTCACTGTATATAGTAGGACTGCTACTTGTAGAGTTTTGGAGATTTGGGTGACTGGGGTAAATGTCTGGTATAGCATCCCTCACAGGTTTATAGAATAAATAAATAAATAAAATAAGTCACATAAGATTAGAGATCAAGTCTGTTTTCAGTGGCTGTGAAATAACTTAGTTGTTTTTAATGTAATTAGACTAATCTCATTGCTGGAATGTAATGAATTATGCAGTTCTTAAAAAAACGGTTTGGTGAGAGAAACAGGATTATTGGCTATAAAATCAAGATTACAATAGGTAATCCTGATAATAAGGGATAATGAAAAAGACAAATACATTTTGCTTTATTTTGTCTCCCAAGTGTCTGAGTGTTTTAGTATTTCAAGTGTTTTGAGTACTTAAGCTTTTATATAAGCTGATTTTTCAAATGTTTGATATGACAGATCTCATACTTCTTGTTTTCAGGCAAATGCTTCTCTAATTTTAAATGGTGTTAGAATTACTGCTTTTAGTGAAATAAGTGACCCTAAATATGAGCATTTTGTGCTTTGTAAGCATATAGAATCTAGATAGTCTGAGTATCGTCATAGCAATACCAGAAAGACTATAAATATGTTGGGGGTGGTTAAATTAATGCATAAGACTACTACTATAAGGTGGGCTTTTAGCTTATGTAACATATGATGACTATCCTGAAAATAATAGGAATCCATCTACAAAACCACCTAGACATGGTAGAAAGGGGCGAAAACATAATATATAACGTGATAGTTAATTGTATGTGTCAACTTGACTAGACAGCAGTAACCAGATGTTTGAGCAAATATCACTGGGTGTTGCTGTGAAAGTATATTTCAGATGAGATTAACATTTAAATCAGTGGAGTTGGAGTAGAGTACTGTCTGTAACGTGGGTGGGCCTCATCCAATCAGTTGAAGTCCTTACGAAAAAATGCTGGCCTCCCATAAGGAAGAGGGAATTCTGAGGGAATTCTGCGAGCCTTTGAACTCAAGCTGCAACCGCAGCTCTTCCCTGGGTCTCCAGTCTGTCAGATAGACTATCCTATAGATTTTGAACTAGCCAGGCTTTATAACTGTGTAAGCGAATTCCTTAAAACAGTGCGTGCTCTCTCCCCTGCCCCACCATTTATCCTCCAACTCTTTTTCTCTCTCTTCCCATGTCTATCGCAACTTTAGTTCTTAGAGGAAATCCTCTCAGCCCACTTAAAATAAAATTAAAGGGCAATTTATTTAAAGAATACTAGTAAGTGACAGATATTGCCAGAGAAAAGTTAAATGCTCTGATTTTTCCCTGCTTTTGGTAAAAACTCATCTTCACTTTAAAGAAAAAAGATAAGCCATGTGTTTTGCAAACTCAAAGTGATTTATCTTACTCCTCCAAGGTGAAGGGACCTACACCATTTCATCATTTCAAACTAGTAGTCATGTTAGGTTTCAAAATGAGATGTGATTACTCAAAGCTGAAAACTAAGCACACCATAGTGAAAAGTCATAATATTTAAACTTTTCATCCCTCTATTTTGCATTTTTCCCTCCTTCCACTTTACATCTCTTTCCAGTTTGCCAAAAAGACACTCTTTGACAAAACCTGGTGTGTAGTTAAGAAACTGTCTGCCTCAGTTTCACTGTATGTGAAAGAGGGTCAATGGGGGGAAAATCTCATATATTTCCTTTGATCTCCCTATATATCTTAGGACCCTGATCCTGCTTTTTAGGAATGCCCATAACCTAAATCTTATTTTCTTACAGACCATAATCCCATCATTACAAAGCAGAATGGTAAATTTGCTTACTCCAAAGTGGCGCGGATTCCTCTAAAACATCCCCCTTAATTTGTTGGATTTTTCAGCTTTCTTGCACAGACCATAGGAAACCTGACATATACTGTTTTTGTCTCTCCCTTTTGTTTGGGGATAACTCCTTAAGATTTAGTTTAGATGTAACCTCTGAGTTTCTCTCCTTCCTCTAAGACCAGTGCTTCCTCTTTCTGCCCCCACAGAAAGCTACGCATCATGGCTAAAGTACCTGAAGGTCAAGATTTCCACCCTAATTTTTCATTTAGTAATCATTTTTCTCTTTTATTATTTTGGTTTCAATGTTCTTTATGCAATTTAATCCCTTTGCAGACCTGCTTCTGAAACCAAGAGTAGATATTCACCACCGGTATGGAGGGTTCTGCTATGATCAGTAGAGACCCCGGCTGGAGATAGCCAGGCGGCTGAACACTTCCCCAGGACACCCTAGAGCTATGGCAGGGACACACAGACAAAACAAAACAAAACAGGCAACAAAAACACCTGTTCTTTCTGGGCATGGTGAGGAAGAGCTAATAACATAACCTAAGAGAGGAAAGAATGACCATTACATAAAAATTAACAGACATCTTCAGCTTGGCACACCCCGAAGTGTTTATTAGAAGATACTAAAAACCAAGAAGCCTCTATGCTTTTAAAAATGTAGCACTGGAGCATCCAAATATCATTTAAACTCTTCTGGAAGAAGAACTTTTACAATATTTGAACATTTATAAACCCAAGACATGAGAGACTATAAACCCAGCATTTTAGGGTTATGCATATTCTGAATAGAAATAGGTTTATTCCAGGCAAATAAACACAAGGAGGCAGCTACAGAGCATTCCCTATTTATTTAAGTAATTATTCCCTCTCAAGGAAAATATTTCACAACCCTAACGGGGCCGTGAGGAGAAATTGAGCAAGTTAAAATGCCTTCAAGTATAACCAATGGCCTGGGGATGTCAGAGAAGGAAGCGTCTGTTAAGAACCTATTCAACTTGGTGTCCCTTAGGAAACAACTCCAGGAACACGGGCTTCCAGGCCCCTTCTACTGCTCTAAGAAGGGTTTCTGCATCTCGCCTGCTGCCATGACCACCCAGCACTTAACATTTAAAACTTTAGGTTTGTAGCAGATTCTGGAAGGAACCAGATTTCAACCTCACAACTAGACATAGAATGGGCACGGAGGTTGGGAGATGATCAGAAATGCCAACATGGAGAAAAATATGAATAAATATAGTCTAATTCTCTTGTTATCAGCTCATCAAGTACCAAAAATAATTTTCCCTCTGGTAGTTTCTTGTTATTGGGCTGTATCACCCCTTGAATGTTAATATTCACTATCTCCTCAGATTATATATTAAAAGAAAAGAACTAATTTGTTTCAGAATTCCTAGGAAAATTTCCCGGGTTTCACAGGTCTCAGATACCATTGACCGCATTATCTGCTCTCTGCCACTAAAGCACATTAAGCATTAACTGAGAAAGGAGACATGCTCCCTCACGCATTCTCAACACAGTGCCATAACGAAGCACAACTTTGTAGACTGACAGATTCAGGAACCCTTACAAATCCAAGAGACTGTAGATGTCTTCACTTACTAAAGCGGTCAGTGTTTAGATTAAGAAAGAAGAAAAATGACTGAGAACCAACTTGATAAATATGTTCACAAGCAGAGCATAAAATGGACAAGCAAATGAAACTCTGATCTCCTTATCAAACAGAGGCTAGAATGGCTAGAATCATAATTTTTTCTGGGATGTTAAGACCTCTGCGAAGTAACACTGTTGACCGTGGGATATTTTGGAAAGTACAGTCATCAGAAAAAAAGCTAAATGGCACCATATCAACTTCATCATATGTAGCCATTGCATTTCAATGTTCACTAAAGGTCATTTCATTCTACCCTGCCCCACCCCCACTGTAATACACCTCCAGCTCTTTCTTTGCTCTTTGATGCAATGAAATTAGTTGTTTCCAGAATATGTTGCATGACTAAGAAGAATGAGATTGAATAAAATATTACAACTTACAAATCTCACTTGGCAAAATATGTGCATATAAATCAACACTTCTGGTGAAAGCCCCCAAATCCTTTTAGTCTCCCACTGAATTTACTCAGTGTTCCACATATGAATACATCTGAAGGAATAATGAATTGTGAAAGTGCCTCACTTGATAAAGGTGGTTAAAAAAATAATTCAACAAGACAATCCCAGCTTTGTCTCATTCAGGCCTTCAAGACAGAGGTGGGACTCAGCCCTGGCTGGTGTGGCTCAGTGGGTTGAGCACCAGACTACGAACTAAAAGGTTGTGTTTCAATTCCCAGTCAGAGCACATGCCTAGCTTGTGGGTCAGGCTCCCAGTTGGGGGCACTCAAGAGGCAATCATACATTGATGTTTCTCTCCCTCTCTTTCTCCCTCCCTTCCCCTTTCTAAAAATATATAAGTAAAATTTTTTAAAAAGACAGAGGTGGGAATCAGTCATATTATTTTGTCCTAAAGCTGCCAAAGTGAAGGTCTGAGGGAGAAGAGCATCCTGCTTCTGATCATGTAAGTAGTACCGTTCTACTAAAAAACAAACAAAAGAACGAAAACCTTTTTACACATACACATATTCATATACATCCTAAGAGAGATTTTGGTAAAATGAACAGAAACATGACAGGGCTTTGGAACAGGGTAGAGCTAAATCTAAATCCAACTCTTCACCGTGGCCAAACAATTCTTGATTTTGTTGAGCTTCAAGTTCTTTATTTGGAAAATGAAAATAGGGATATCTACTTTCTGGGTTTTGTGAGGATCAGTATGGTATTATGTGTACATGAACATGGCACATAGTAGGCTCCCATCCAATGGTGGTCATCACACCTTTCAGCCTTCCCATCACCCAGCTATAACAGACTAGCAAGGAAAAATAAAAGAGCCATAACTCAAGCAACAGTTCTTAAACTACATTAGATCTTTCAAACTGTATACTCTGCCTAGGGTGGAAAAAAAAAACCTCACCTATGTCTCTGAAACCCTGTATTATTTGCTTTGGTGGAAAGGGTGAGGTAGTAAAGTCTGGATCTAAATTGTCTTATGATAAGCTCATCAGATAATAGAGTCCAAATGAACATATGAAACAGGGCATTTCCTTAGATTTGACTTCTTCCTGGGGGAAGACCTTAGTTCTTAACTCTTAGCATACCCACATAGTCTCTGCCTTAAAGACAGCAGAGAAACCTCTCCTGCTGCAGCTTTATCTTCCCCAAGGCTCCTTGGACATTAAAGAGGTTTCTCTTTGACTTTGTGTCTTCAGACTGTTCTCTTTTTGTGTGCAGGCAATTACCCCTTCACTCCACCAAATGCTATCGACATGGTTCTTGGGCAGATCATTCCGGGAGGTAGAAGGGAAGAGGAACAGAGGGAAACGGTCACTCATAGATGTCCTCATTTAAGGTGTGAGAGCTTTGTAGTGGTGAGCACTTTCACACTGCCCAGGAATCCTGTGGGCATCTCCAGAGTGTTCTTAAGTGTTTTTTCACCAAGGAGAAAGGAGGAGAAGGAGAAAACACCCATCTTGCTATATGCCCCCTTCTATGAAAATGTCTCAGTCCCTCAATCCCACGTGTAGGTGAAAAGGTACTGAAGTATCTCCGTTTATACTTTGCCAACACTGGTCAGCTGGTCTCCCAGGAACAGCGTACACACTGCACCAGTGCTGGGGACTCGCTGCCGCAGCATGCCACCAAGGTCTGCAGAGAATGCACTGAGCGTGAGCAAGGGGAAGTCCGCTTTTCCACCATGGTCCTCCATAAGATTGCCTAATGCCCTGTGGGAAGGGACTAAGCTCTTCTCCCCTCTTCCCTCCACCATCGAAATACATCCCTACCAATGCAGTCCTAAAATGCTTCAGTACTTGTGGAGAACAGCTGTTCTCTGGTTCTGTAGCTGTACACCCCCTCAATCACACCCAAGTGCTAGCAGAGCTCGGCTGTCAATGGAGTAGTTAGGTGTAAGCTTCAGACGGTGAAACACCCCTCCCCTCCCCTCTGTGTGCATCTGGTATCTCAACATCTAATCCTTTAAATGTCTATTTTGGTTTATGTCTGTAAGTAAGGCCTTGGATGTGGTATAAGGTGTTTGCCCTTACAAGGAATAAAACATTTCTGCTGATTAAAAAAGAAAAAAAGCATTTCCTCTGTGATGCTCATACACACCACGCATCACTCTGCTTTCAGCCTGCCATTTGCAGTCCCATTTGGACACCGATGGCTCCAGATTAAGTTCTTTACAGGGGGTGCATGTCCTTCCTGTTTATGAGTGGTAGAAATCTCCCTCGTGTATCTTTAGGGAAAAATCACTGAGCCCCTAAGCCCTTACTGTTAATGTCGCCTCCTATTGTACACCTCTCCCTTCCCCTAGAAAAAGTAGAGGGGACTCTTGACTTTGGAGTCCATCCTATTATCCCACTCATGGGTATAAGGTCAACCTGAGAAATCGCAGATGATCTTCTCCACACTGATTTCCAGATGAAGCAGAGCATTCTGAACCCTCGTTTGCTCCTACCTTCAAACTTCATACACTGGAAGTATCCTAGCTAGCCTTTTATTAGGCTGAATTTTGGGTTCAAACACTGTTCAGTATCCATCTCCTAAGTATCCAGGATTGTCGATGCCTCTGCAGGTGATAGTGAACTAGTCCTAGAATTTTAAATCCTAAACAGTTGAAATACTTGTGGTGGTAAACAGCTCTCAAACATTTTTCTTTGATCAGAATGGACCCAGAAGAGAAATCTTTGAATTATTAAGATCTTTTCTTTTCTGAACATACATGGTGTGTGCCAGAGAGGAGGGGGAAAGTGTATGAACAGTTCATTGCCACCAATGTATCATTAAGGATTCAGATATGCAGCCCTCAAACAAAAAGAAAAGCCACTGTGAGTTATAATTCAAGACTTTGCTTATCGAATGACCTGCAGATGGGCAGCCTTTGGAGAAAATACTCCCCTCAGATGCGGCAGACCCAACAGTCTCATTTTGTCACTGCATTCTCCACCACCAGAGGCAGAACTGCCCTAAATACCCGCAACACTTCTTTCTCCCCCAAGTGGCCCAAGTCATCATGCATCACCCTGGGTCCTAGAAAGGCCTATTTCCAAACGTTCCCATAGTCCATCTATGGCGCACTCGACAACTTCATGCAATGTTCCATTTCTCCTGGTCCTGGACGAGCCATGCATCTTCCCTGTTACCGGGCTCGCTCTGCCCCTCCCTCCACTGCCCACAGCTCTGAGGCTTCTCACCGAGGAGTTTGCCCCCCACCCCCATCCCAAAGGAGCAGGAGTAAGGAGTCTTGCCCGAAGAAAAGTCTCCGCAGTATGGGGGCATCTCTCCAGGGCTTAAATCTTCCTCAGGCAAGAGTCACCAGCAATAACCACTTCTTTGATGTGAAACTGAAAATAGTGACCCTCTTCCCAATGGTCTAAGCCATTCAGAATCTGAAGTACAGGATAGTAATCCATTTTTATCCATCTGTTTAATATTATTATGCTTTCTTGAAGAGTCTGTTTCCTTCAATTATCCTAGCACTTTGTATGCCCAATGCTAGGAAAAGGAAGACGAAGGAGGAAAACATGTTCTTCCACTCACATGCACACAAAATCTCATACACAGTTTTAAGATACACACTTTTCATGTTATTTTGCCAGGGCTGCCATAAAGTACCTCAAATTGGGTGGCTTAGCCATCGGAAATTTGTTGGGTCACAGTCCTGGAAGCCGGCCATCCAACATCCAGGGGTCGGTAGGGTGCGTTCCTTCTGAGGGCTGTGAGGAACGGATCTGCTCCAGGCCTCTCCCTCAGCTGTGGAGGGCCAACTTCTCCCTGCGTCTCTTCGCATTGCTCCTCCTCTACGCGTGCCTATTTCTGGACCCATATTTCCCCTTTTTATAAGGGCACCGGTTATATTGGATCAGGACTCACTCTAATTGACCTCATTTTAATTTGATTACCTCTGTAAAGACCCTAGATATTTGGGAGGGGGAGGGTCACCCACTTCAACCCACGACACTGCTCATTTGTAGACACTGTTAAAGAACCCCCAGAATAAAACACCATCTTGGTATGAGACTAAGGCTCAAGTGGCAATTAGAAAAGAGCTCTGTCTAGTTCTTACATTGATGTTCAATCAGCAACCAAAACATTGCCCGCCCACCCACTGATTCATTGATCTCTTCAATTGCATAGAGTCTATGAACATGTTTTATTCCAAGATTCTGTATTTAATGAGAACTCTTTCTGGCATCTTAAAGCTCAGCTTTCAAGCAAGTAGTTTAAAAAATGCTCTTGGTGTTTTTCAATAATTTTAATAATACTGTGCATAATTATGGAAATTTTTTTCATTTATTAAGTTTAATGAATTATCAAAATGTGCTGAACAAGTTGCCACAGTGAATAAAGTTGCATAGGAAGTAAGTTGCCAGTTCTGTTTGGCGTTGCCAGGCAGTCGCCAGCGTGCTTTCCTACTCAAGGGAGACCAAGAACTATCATTCCCAGATCTACCCATTTCAGCTCAGGGCTTAGGAGAGTCCTTCGAAAGCTATTAACCACTTTAAAGAAATGTTTGGTAACATTTCAAAGTTTTCACTTACTGCAGAAGTTTGTTCAACAAAGTAACACTTCTTCCATTGTCCTTTGAACAAATGGCACTATGGGAAACCTTAAGCCAGACAGACAGCAAGGCTTTTAGAATGGGTATTGGTTTTATACTGATTTTGAAATTTTGGAATCACACTTGCCCCTTAATCCCAGAGGCTATTTCAGAAACTAAAACCACTTTTTGCTGTGAGCTTTATAAATTCTACATCCTATTTTCCCCTCAAAGCACCTAACTTAGAACAATACTATCTTTTCGTAAAGGTCTAAATACTCTTATTTTCTCATACAAACACCAAAACAATTCTACAGTTTCCCTCAATTAAAAATCGAATATGAAAAATCAATCCTGGGCAGCAATGTGAACTTTTTTCTCCCGTTGTTCCTTTAATATTTTTGTGAAGACCCGGAGGCATTTAGTGACTCAAAGTTTTCGGGAAGGGTGAGGTCATCTGAGCCTCAGGTACTGGAGTCAGGGCAATGCCAGGCAGTACAATTGGTGAAGGGGGTTACATGGGAGAATATGACATACTCAGTCGCTGAGACTGCTTGCCGATGTCCAACATCAATTTGGGGTTCAGGTAGTTAATATCCTGCTACACTAACTTTATGGGATTTAGCATCTATTTTCAGAAGCGTGTCCTAGGTGATCTCCCAGCCTATTCATCTATTCTTAGTACTATTCAGTCTGAACATTCGAGGGGGTTGACGCCATTGAACTCACGGCAGGCACCACTATGCTTGGCACGTCAGGTGACAGTCTGAGAAACTCACAGTCCGGCTCACCTGGTTCCGAAAGAGTAACTCCCATTTTTATTTCTACATCTTTACCTCGGGGTTCTCCAACCCCAGCCAGCGGGCATCTCCTGCCTTGCCTGGGAAAATCCAATGGAACAATTATTAGAATTTGTGAACTAATTTACATTTCAGTTTCTTCTTCTGGAAAAATTATGGATGATATATATCAGTATGTAGCAGTTGTATAAGCAATTCAGTCTCCCAGATTTGTGACTCGGTAGGTAGACCCAGCATAGGAAAACCCTTTCAGAGAGAATGGTCAGCAGTAAGAAGGTACCCCCTTTTGAACCATGGCTCAGACGATTCTGGGTTCCCACTTCAGTTACTTGGAGGGAAAGCTGGGAAATGAAATCACATCTCAAAGCATTCCTTAAAGGAGCAGGTTATTTTCAGTTCTGCAATGAGGTTCTGCAATCTTTTAGTGTTCTTCCTCCAGTCAGTTATTGAAAATTAAGAATTGTTCCTCATTGGTCCATGTGTTAGCCAGAGCTCTCCAGAGGAAGAGGCCCAGTAGGAGATATACACAGAGAAGGTGGTTTAGTATGAGGCACTGGCTCCCATGAGAAGTCCTATGATCTGCCATCTATGAGCTGGAGCCCCAGGAAAGCCAGGGGCGGAGTCCGAGTCCTGAGTGCTGGAGAGCTGACGTTGCGGATTCCAGTCCGAGTCTGAAGGCCTGAGAAGTAGGCGTGCTGAGGGCAAGGGAAGATTGACATCCAGCTCAACAGTCAGGCATAGAGCAAATTCAGTCGTCCTCCACCTCTGTGTTCTGTTCAGGCCCTCAGCGGAGTGGATGAAGTCCATCCACGCTGCAGAGGGCCATCAGCTTTACTCAGTCCATGAATCCATGTGTGAATCCACTCCAGAAGTACCCTCATAGTCACACCTAGAAATGTTTAACAGTGTATCTGGGAATCCTGTGGTCCAGTCAAGTTGACATAAAATTAACCATGAAAGACCATGTTGTCTGAGGTTACCACATGGAAAATAAGAGCTTGCTTCCCATTGACTCACTTCCTTCTAAGTGATAAAAATGGGGTTTTATTTCTCATTAGCACACCAGATTATATATTTCTTAGTAAGCCAAAAATGAGCAACACTGGGGACCAGTACATATTTGCAACCAGCAGTTACAGCTTCATATAGATGCATTCTGCTATTTTGAAATGGTCTGTGCTGCATGTAAGCTAACTTAATGTTGATGCACCTTCCCTTATATCATAACGGAACACTGAGAATCCCCAATGCATTCAGGTTACCTTGACCTAGCATTGTATTATTGAAAGCATGAGGAGGAACACCAACATAAGAGAAATTGAACAAAACAGACAAAATGGTGAGTTCCATTCTTTCAAGCTGCAAAATTGCCTTTCCACAACTGCGTATCACATATGCAACTAACACATGTATATAACACATGATAATGCATATCATATTGGAGACGTGTTCCAATTAGTTTACCAACCCTGAAATTATCTAAACAATGTATGTTATAAAAACTATACTATATATAGTGTGGACTACATCTCCCCCATCCCCCACCCTTTCCTTCTCTTGGGAAAAGCTTAGTGGTATGAGGATAGGCAGTACTCATAAGACTGTAGTAAATCATCCTCCCTTTACATATCTTACATGATGGTCTGCAAATAAAAGAAACTCAAGCACCAGGCTTAATCATTATCAATGCTCTAATGGAATTTAAGTGATATTTAAAATTTTTATGGGGAGAAGACATTAAATATAGCAATTTATAATTAGTGAAAGAACTACTACCTATTAAATTGTTTTATTTTCTCATTAAAGAGTAATTTGGAATAAGTATAAAATGGACTATGTTCAATTATGTATAATTTTCATATCAAATTCATCTATAATAATATTCTTTCAATGTAAGCCCCTTTACAAATGACTTTTTCTTTCCTCAGCTACATAATGTGAATATTTTTTCTAGTCATTAATAAATTTGGACAATTTTTTTAAAAAGACTTTTATTTATTTAAGAGGGGAGGAAGAGAGGGAGAAAGAGAAGGAAACAAAGATGAATGTGAGAAAGAAACTTCAATTGGTTGCCTCTCATATGCACCCTGACTGGTGACCAGGCCACAACCCAGGCATGTACCCTGACTGGGAATCAAACCAGCGACGCTTTGCTGTGCAGAATGACATCCAACCAACTGAGCCACACTGGTCAGGGCACTTTGGAGAATTTTTTAAAATTTATATATCTACCAGCAATAAGTGAGAATCTTCTTTCCCCATATTGGCTATGATCTTCAAAGACAAGACCTAATTTATCAATCTAATCAATCTGTTGCATTTTCTTTGCTCAATTTTTTTTCTTTTTATAAATTTGGAAGCTTTATATACCCATTTCTATACTTTCAGAGCTTTGAAATACATATGAGCTTACATTTTTTTATTATTGTTACTATCAACAGTAACTTAAGACCTGAAATCAAACATAAAAGTTCAAGGACAGTACAGAAATGTAGTTAAGAGTGTGGAATTGAGAGCTAGGCTCTATGGGTAGATTCAAATCCCAACTCAGCCATTTACTAACTGAAAATTTCAACCAGCTATTGAAACATCCTATGCTTCAGTTTCTTATCTGTGATATAAGAATAAATAATAATAGCACCTACTTCATGGGGTTGTTGTGAAAATTACTTGTTGATCTACATAAACTGTTTAAAATAGTAGATGGCACATAGTAGATATTCAGTAAATGTTAGGTATCAGATATCACACGCATACAACAATCGATGCTCCAAATACTGTTTCATAGTAATCACTCTCAAATGGGTTAAAGCAATTAAGTGTTGAGGGTAGAAAACAGAAGTCTACAATAAGTTGAGAATTTCCCCCAAAGACCTCATAAATGTGTTGATGGTCTTTGACCCCACAGGAAACTGAGGAATTCTACCATCCCAAGAATGCAAGAATGAAAGAACTCCCAGAGTTCTTCCTACCCAAACCCCTTCTCACAGTGCTTGACTTGTGAAATCCATGGTGGTGCACTGCATTCTGGGAACTGGAGCTTTCCCATTTCTGTGGTGTATTTCAGGGCTGGGCAAGGGGGCATTAAGCTCTTTGAAATAATTTAAGAGCAGTAAGGAATGGGGAAGAATTCTAGCTTTCTTAGAGAAACAAATGTTTCTTTTTTGATTGGTGTAGACTCTGGCTTCCTGTTGCTTATAGAGAGATTATAAGGCATATATCCACTGTTTTTATGCCACTTTTGTTTCCAGAATAATGACTGAACGGGATGTTTTCCTCAGTCCGGTTCCATTTGTTTTAGACTGAGTGAATTTCTCTCCAGCTCATTATAAAACTTTTTACATTTTAGTTTCTAATAACATGGCATTCTTTTTTCTTTAGCTGTTATCATAAGCAATTTAACTGGAAACTGTTATACAACTGCCATTTGACACAGGAGTCTCTGCTACCATCTCTACCATTTTTAAACTGTTATTAAAGTCCCAGATAATGTGTATGATTCTAATATACACAGTAACAATTTTAGTGTTGTTCATTTATCTTCCCAGTCAGAGAAATTGATCTGTTGAAAATATAAGCCAAGTTTTTAGCTTGTCAGAAGGAATAATTTTTATGATCAAGCCCTAGTCTCACACTCATTTGCAGCCTATTTTTGATGAGTTCTGAAAAATTCTACATAATGGAAACTTTTTTTATATTTCTCTGAATTATCAAATGAGAGACATCGTTTCTCATCTGATCAGCCAAATAGACTTGTTCCCAGGGAGCTGCTTGATATTAGATCTCAGGAAATATTCAATTTTCCCAGGAATAGGAGGTTGTGATTAAATACAACTCTGCGATCAGCAATTGTGATTCAAATACCCACATGGTGGGAATTGAGGAAGTTGTGCTTCAAGAGCAGGGTGATCTGGGGCAAATATTTGATATGTCTGTACTTGGACATGGAGAATGTTGTTGCCACATGTGGCAGATGCATGGTACCCTACTGACTTTGAACCCAACAGCCAACCCCGTATCCCTCTTTCTAAATTGGCAGGGTCTGCCTCTCATGAGAGAAGCTGGAGGTATCAGATGTTTACTTTATCTTCCTCCTTGCAGTTCGTTGTAGTCATGTGACCCAGGTCTGACCAGTGAGGTATAACAGGTCTGTTTCAAGGAAAGATTTTCGTCCCTGATTAAGAGAGGGTACAGGGATTGAGAGAGAGAGGCCCTGCTGCACCTGATAAAAAAAGAGGCAAAGATACCCCACTTCACTCTTCCTATGTGTGGTCATTGATGTGAAAGGATGTGACAATTGGAGCTGCTGTAGTTATCTTGTGACAACAGATAGCCCTGACAGGGGTGCCAGAGTGAAAAGAAGGAAAGCACCTGGGTCTTCGATAATTGCTGAGCCACTGAAACAAGCCTGGGATTACCTGCCTTCAGATTTTCTACAGGAGAAAAAAAATTAAAAAAACCCTGGAGATGCTTATTCCTCCTAGTTGTCAACGTCCTGTTCTCTACCCCTGGACACACAGGAGGACAGGAGTTGACCCACCAAAGCATGGCTCTATGACCACAAATAAAATGAGGCCAGAAGTGTTGCATGCCATGTCCAGCGACTCCCTGCCTCCCTTCCCGGCAGCGGTAACTATGGGAGCGTGGACATTGTTGGAGGCGCTAAGGACCAAGCATCCTGGGATGATGAACCAATGCCTAAAAAACAGCTGCTGTGGAAAGCTGCCCAAACCCTCAGCAGACTTTGTGCGAGTGAAAAATAAATTTCTATTGTGTCAAGCCACTGAGGGAGGTTGTTTGTTAACACAACACAATATGGTCTATCATGCCTGATATTCTGATATTCTCTAGTCTTTAAACCACTTCTACTTGATATATTCCTTCTTGTAGCTTCAGCATCCCAGTTGATACAGATGTAGCAATCTGACCCACCCACAACTGTTTGTGGAAAACAAGAGGGTAGACTTCACGGTGAAAGGAACAACTGCCATTTTTGCTTGCTCAGCCTCCAGTCTCCATCTTCTAGTGCCAGCATCCCATTTGGTTTAAGGGCTTCAGTGGAAGCTGACATGTCTGCTCCCTGACCCTGCCTTCTCAGCACTCACTCCTCCCCACAGAAGGCTGCTCACTGCAAAGTCCTATGACTCCTTGCCTGTGGAGCTTTGTCTAGTTGCAGTAGCATGATCAATACACATATAGGACAAGACAGAAGTCCTCAAGAGTTCATGTCCCAGAAGTCAACAAACCATGTAGAGATACAGTTGGAAAATAGTTTCCTTATCTCTCGGTTAACTCTGGTGTGTGTTCCCTGCCAGATTAAACTCCAGTTGCCCAAAGTGGGAATTGCTTTGATAACAAATCCTTTATTGGCTTCTTCCCCTTTGTTGCCCCTCTTCCCCACTACCAAATAAACCTCCCTGGGATCAGCTCCCAAATGAACCACTTGCTCTTGCGTCAGACTCTGAGGGCAAGACACTGTCCCTGCCCAAGTGGACCCAATCTTTTTGGGACTGGCCATATGGTGCATTACATGCTGTCTGATAGTTGGACGTTGAATGAGATAGTCTCTGTGTGCAAAGACTATCTTCAGGGAGGCTGAGGCTGTTTGAAGTGTCTGCTCATTAGTCCTTTATAAATTTCTGCAGCCCTTCTGACACTTGCCATCTTGATCCAGATTCCTTAGTTGTTTGGCCCAGTTCTATGAGTTACTCTATTTACATTCAATAAATTCATTTTAGGATGAGATAGCTACTATTGTTTTCTGTGACTTGCAGCCAAAGAAACCAATGAATATAGATGAGATGATATGGTAAGTCTTTTTCAGTTATAAAGATTTTGTGATAAAAATGAGTAAGTTATAGTATAAGGCACTATGAAAGAATAAGGGTACTAAATGCTATATATTTATTATTCATAAGATCAAACCCATAGAGGTTACATTAAAATGTCAGTGTTTTCATGTTTCTTCCCATTTTACTTGAAATAGCATCTTTAGCTGGTAAGAATGTCTAACATTTCAATACAATTCCTATGAACAGTTATTGATCTGGAAGAACAAAATATAACTTGATGGTGGTGGGGAGGGGTCACTGTCATTCCTGTTGTTTTGTTTTTATCTGGGGTGGCTTTTAAGTTCCCATGATCTAGTGTAGAATAGTGTAGAATCTTTAATTAAATGGTTCTAAGACTAAAATGTTCTTAAAAGATTTCTACGCAAATAATCCATAGTACTATAACCATAAAGAAGCCTTGTTTATTTATGCTAATGTTACATAACGGAACATGAGAATTCATAGAGAAAAGCAATTTAAATATGATTTAAAGAGAGGCTCCTAATACCCAAATCTAGGACAAGTTGGAAAACAAAATAATGAGAGTAATGGATTATAACCCAGAATATAAAATATTCATGAGTCTATAGTGATATAAATGACTAAATAAACAAACAGAAGAGAAAAATTCCAATTAGTAAATGTAGAAGAAATGATGGCCATATAAAATCGTCACCTGGTAACATTACAGTAATAACTATCCCAGTCAAGAATCATTAATAGATGCTAATAGATTAGTAGATGAAAGTATGATAAGAAACAGAATATTTACATAGTCTCAAATATCTTCCCCTGAGACACTTACCATATACAAAGAGGAAAACAGTAATGTTACAAGGGAGAAGCTTGGGAGACTGTCTTATCCAAGTGATCCAAGTTAACATTGCCACTAATGAGACAGAACAGCATCATAGCCTTCCAATCTGATGTGCTGAAAAGGTGTGATATAATTTTGTGTGTCAACTTGCCTGGGCCATGGGGTGCCAAGTAAACATAATTCTGAATGTGCCGGTGAGGGTGTTTCTGGATGAGACTAACATTGAATTGGTAGACTGAGAAAAGCAGACTGCCCTCGCTCATGTGGGCGGGCCTCATCCAGTCTGTGGAAGGCCTGAGTAGAATAAACAGGCTGGGTAAGAAAGAATTCTTTCCCTCCGCCTTTTTGTCTTTGAGTTGGGACATCACTCTTCTGCCGCCTTTGGGCTTCACTTCAACTGAAACTAGACCATTGGCTCTCCCAGGTCTGGACTCCTCAGGCTCCACAATTGCATAAAGCAATTTGTATATACACATACTATTGATTCTGTTTCTCTGGAGAACCCTGGCTAATAGAGATATTTTAGTACTGAGAATGGTGCTAAAGGAACAGAATTTTAAGAATGAGTCTCCTGAATTGATTCTGGGCTTTCTAGAATTGGCTATCTAATCTGATTAGATCTAAAGATGCTAATGGCTCTATTTCCAATAGTAAAGAGGGCACGGATAATTCATGGCATGATTTGGCAACACAGATATGCAAAATGTCTGCATTGGGTGCTCCTAGTCAACTACTTATAAGAAGCAAGGAGCTGAGTGACTCTGTACATGATACTTTCAAAGACACTTGGGAATCTAACAAATGTATTAAGGAGGGCTAGCTGAGCCTAATGCTGCTGGACAAAGTAGTGCAAAAAAAGGTTGAGCTTGTGGATATAAATTCTCAGCTCAGGCACCACATTAATGACCTGAAAACTTCTATATGTGCCCTGAAGGACCCTAATCTCCTGTAGCTGCAAGGCTGAGATTGCTGAAAATCAAAAGCAAAATCTCATGTTATTGGCTGAATTACAGTACAAGTTGAACTCCCAGGCTCACAGGGTGCCTACTGTTAAAGTGAGGGCACTGACTGGGAAAGAACGGGGTCCTGTGGTTAGCATGGAGGCACGCGGGAAGAGCCGTCCCTCTCCCCAGTGGACGTAGCTTTGAATACGGTATGTGGGATTTTTGCCAACGACGCATAACTGAAATTTAATCATGACAAAATACCAGGCAGACCAAAACGGGGAGACATTTTACAAAACAACTGGCCGATACCCCTGGAAAGTGTCAAAACCATGAAGACAAACAAAGGCTGAGGAACTTTCCCAGATTCAAGGAGGGCGAGAAGACATGTCGACTCAATGCAATGCAGGACTCGGGATTGGAATCTGGTCCCAAAAGACGGGGTCATTGGTGGGATAATTGATAAAACTTGAATGAAGACTGTAAATTAGTTAATGGCGTTATATCAGTGTTAACTTCCTCTTTCTGATCCTTGTACTGCAGTTACTGAAAAACGTGAACATTTGGGGAAGCCGGGTGAAGGGGATGCAGGAATTCTTTGTGCTACTTTTACAATTGTTTTATCAGTCTTAAATTATCTCAAAATGAAAAGTTCAGAAATGAAAAAATAAGTTCAAAACATTACTTAAAGTAAATTGCACAGACAAGCACTGAAGGAGCAATTGGAGATGGCAGATACACTGAGGGCGTCAACGTGAAAAATACAAGAACGTTGATTGTGCCCTCAGAAATGGTACTGTGTTCGGAGCGAGCTATGGTCTCCGTGTGAAAAGCTAAATGGGAATAAGGAACTAGATGTAAAAATAAATCACAAAACAGCCTGAAGAATAATGCAAAATGATGACTTATTCAATGCATAAATGTCAAAGGAATTCAGAGCACAAAACAAATTGAAGAAGAATTGGAAGTATTAGGAAAAATTTGACTGGAACTAAGTGATGAATTTTGGCATGCGAATGATTTCCTTCCTCTATTATAATTTCTGCCAATAAAACATAAATATGTATTTCTCTACAGATGAACATATTCTACTCCTTCTGATAAGTATGCATGTGCCTATATATTATGAATAAAAATTTCTATCTCTATAAGTAGGAACGGATGGATACAGAAAATGGTGCATAAGTCAGAAAATTCTAAAAGATACTGATGAGCCCAGTGGTTACACAATAACTTAATGGAAAGAAGTTGCAATAGTAGGCCATACAATAATAACAATTGTATAGCACAATCGCAAAAATTTGAGCATTTACCATGTGCCAACTACTATCAATTGAGGACTTTACATGTTAATTTTTACAATCCTCCCAACATGCAAGGTGGGTCTACAATTATTTCCATTTTGCAGATGATGGTAAAATGTAAATGGCAAATAATAAGATTTGCCTACAAGCAGTTTGGCCCAGAGGTAAAGCTTCTAATCACAAGGGTACATACACTGCTTTGAATTCACAAGATTTGACTAAACAGAGTAGTATTCCCTCCTCCTGAGAGATGAAGCTTCTAGTTTATATTATGATCCCTTAATACAATCAGTCCCCAGAGATAGAACTTTCTGTCACCAAGAGGTGCTGGGCTAGGGCGTGGGGGAAGGTGAGCTGAAGGCGGCTTTGACGGTCGGGGAGGGGTGATGAGAGGCAGCAGGCCGCGGGGTGTAGAACCCACTCCCTATGCCCCATCACTGAGCCTGTGACTCCCTGCACCCTGGGACTGAGGCTGGTTGTAGTCCTCCTAGAGGCCAGAGCTTCGCAGGGACAGGGTGAACTACACTCCACAGACACTGCCTGTTCCCAAGACAGTCTCCTGCATGTGGAATGATTAGAAAATGGACTTTCAGGTAGAATTTGATTTGAACTGGCAACGTCAGGCCTTGTCACAAGTACCATTTTGCTCCAAGCTGGCAGCTGGGAGAATCAGCAGAGGACAGGGGACAAATGCTCCTAAGTGTGAATTTGGATTTGAAAAAAAGTCCTCAGAGTCATTTCATATAGTCTGTGTTTAGGACACACGGACAGCAACAATCAGGACTCGCTGAGGTTAACTGCATAGGAAAAAAAACAATGTGAAACCACTTGAGAAATATCTGTTCTGGGAACTGAATTTGCAAATGAATTTCAAGTAGAATGAGCTCAAAAGCCAAGGAGGCAGTGAATTACAAGTGAATAAAACAGAGCTGTTTCTTCTGAAGAGGCTTTGTTTCCTTATTAAAACATATATTGTTCTTCACTTCCACAAAGAAAGTGCTCTCTCCCAGTTTGCTCTTAAACACATGGCTCTTTTGGGCCATCTTTTGATTTCCTGGCTTTGATGGAGAGTTATGCCCAGAGAAATACTTCTCTCCTGCAGACATTCAGTGATGCAAGCATGGTTATAAACGAAGAGAGGCAAGCCCTAGTCATCAGGGAGACAGAGGGAGTGGGAGGGAGGGAGGGAGGGAGGGCAGCGGGGCTGGCACGCCCCTCCCTGAGCGCGAGCCCTGTGTGCCTGCAACAGGTGTTCACCATGCAGAATGCAGCCCCATGTTGTCAGACCTGCCAATTGTTCAGGAGTGGCAGAAAATTTATACTTTTCTATGAAATATCTTGACCTTTCAATGTTTACATTAAACTTTTAAAAACTATGTGCAGACCTCCTTTGTAAAATGCCCTCATCTTTTCCTTCCGTGACATTCTTCCTAGCTTCTTCCTTCTTTATGACATGTTTCTCATCTCCCTTACCCAGCCTTCCTCTTCTGCTCATCATCTGCAACAAGGGTTTCCCAGATCCCCTTCTCTGTTCTCTCTACATCCTCTTCCTGATCCACCTGTGTCAGACATTCCCAAACCTATAACCAGCCCTGCCCGCTACCTGACACTGCAGACTGTTACCTTGACCTCTCCAAACGGGTGTTTGTAGGAATCTCAAATTTCCATGACCAAGAGGGATCCTCCCTTGACCCGTCCATACCTTTCCCCCATTTCAGCAGATAAAACCACCATTCATTCATCACCAAGTTCCTGACTGGGCGAGGGGGAAGCCCCTTCTGCATGTCTGGTGAAATTGTGTGCCTCATGCATTTGTTCATGTTCTTCTCTCTTCTTAGGACACTCTTTCAGCACCTTTCCACCCTTTTCACCTGGGAAATTTCTATTTATCCTTCAAGAATCTGTTCCAGCATCATCCTGCCCAAGAAGGGCTCATCACATAACTTTATGGGCCCAAAACACAATGAAACTGTGAGTGGGGAAGTCAAGTTTGATGGCCACTCCAGCCCAAGAGACAGTAGCCTCCACACGGGGGACATACTTGGTGCCTCAACTGAGGGTGGGGGAGAGGCCTCTGCCCAGCTGCCTGCCAAACATACCTGTGGTGCTACCAGCCCAGGTGGGGACAACTGACACCTTGCCTTATCCTGAGACGCCACAGGGCACAGGCCTAATCTTAACCCTCCTTGTGCCTGCTCCCTGGTCCCCGCTAAGGCTGGAAGGTGAGGGCAGCACACGGGGCATCACCCTGCCTGCCTCTAGGTCCCAGGGCTGCTGAGAAGCCCCCTGGGAAGACAGGGGAGCAGCAGAAGGTAAATCTGAACTAAGCTGAGACCCCAGCCCTTGGCATATGCTCTCTTTTCCCATTGGATGCCACTTACAAAACACACATTCAAAGATAAAACTGTTAAGAATTTCAAAACGAGGTCACAAAGCATTAAACCCTAAGCACAGGCACTTCTGAGCATGTTGTCCTAAGCGACTGGTTGTGTGCCTAGGAAGCCAGTGCCTGACCAACTCCCCCACCCCCAAAACTAAGCTAGCTGCCCCTTTCTATGCTCCCTGCTTAGCCCATGTTTACTTTGATCACATTATGTTAATATTATCTATTTACATGAATGTTTCACAAAGTATTTGGCAAACCTCATAAGGAATTGGGCTAAATCTTTTTCTTCTTTTTAATTTCTAGATCTTGGTATTGAAACTGCTTCTCAGTAGGCTGTTAAAATGACCTTACGAATACACCAACTGGCTAAACTGAACCCAGCGCGTGCATGGCCGCTGCCTGGCCCTGCGCCACCCACTACGTCAGCGGTCCCGCTCACTTCCCAGAGCAGCCCTGGCGGCAGCTCACTCCTGACCCACAGTATCACATCCTAACTGCTCTGGCCACCGCCATCACCGCTGTTGGGGAAGTTCCCATGCACAGCTCCCACCGACAAGGAGCGATCACCGCATCTGACACCTGCCAGACTGGACCCACGGGGCTCTGGCTGCCTCAAGGAAGCTGGGAAAGGCCGGCTAACACAGACGGAAAGATGGGGAAGTTAACATCCTGAGAAAAGCAGATTTCAACCATGAAAGGCTGGAGATAAAGAGGATTCAGCAGGTATTGACATTCGTTTCCCTGATGGAGTGTTCTGAAATGCAGTCATTTCATTTGGCATCTCTAGAAATGCCTCACAAGACTGGGCAACCAGCTGTTAGTTCTGAAGCCATGCCCAGATTGGTAATTCTCCCTGTTGTTTCCCTTCCTTATTCCTTGCCTCTCCTGTTCCTTTTCCCCTTCCTCTTGCTTCTCTGGGATGATACTGTCCGTCAGACTGTCTTCTCTAAAACAGCCAGTCTGAGGCAACTGGTGGCAGAAGTGAGGGAGGGACAGCGGCTGACAGACTCTGGCATCAGGAGTACTAATCTATTTTCTGTGGTTAACTGGGAAAAGGTAGAGGTTTAGGGTTAGCTTTGGGAGAGCAAGTGTCACTGCAATTGATCGTTGTGAGGGTAGTGATAATTACAAGACTACTGCCATGGTTGGCTACTTATGATGGTACTGAAATCCTTAATAGGTTCAGGGCAGCTAAGCGTCACTTTAAGGCAATCTGTGAACGTCATAGATAGCTCAAAGTCAGGTGGTAAGACTAGATCATAAATATATCAAGAACGAACCAGGGAAACATCAGTAGGAGCAGATCTTGAGGGTGTAAGGCCAGAGAAATGAAATTTAAGACTATGAGGAAGAATTCATTCAAATGGACAACTCATCTATAACTTGGAATTTAATGTCTAGCAGGTCTTAATAATGTCCCAATAAAATGAATGTCTACCAGTTCTAATAGTTAGGTGGGATCATTTCTTAAGGCCTGCATTCACATTAGCTTAGTAAGTTGAGGTTGATTGTTGGAATTTACTTGGCAGAGGAATGAGGAAGGGGTCAGAAGGCTCGCAGAAAAAGTCTTAGACTAAAGACCTAGAAAAAAGAGAATGTTAGAATAAAGGCATGCAAAACCCACTAAATAGAGCGCACCAGAAGCAGTTCACCTTTCTATTGCAAGGATGGCAGTGAGTTTCCCCGCTGGCTGTCATGGTCTATTCTGTAGCAGTAACAGTCACCTTGCTGTTTCACAGTGCATTAGGTTCACCTTCTACGCTGACTGACGTTTTACTAATTAGACCTAATAAGGAGAATGGGTCAAGTAATTTGAGTGCCCTAATAAAACACATGAATGTCAGAGGGTGGGTGGTAAGCCCCTGATGATCGAGGAGCCTAAACATCAATGACATGTTTAGGGGTCCAGTGGTGTGGAACATGAAGGGACAGCCCCTCTGAAGTAAAGCCTGAGAGCCTGAGAAAGAGACCGTGTAACTGTGCAATTGGAGCTGCCAGTCATGAGCTGGAGTTAATGCAAACTCCCAGGAAAAGGTTGACAGGTATAGAAACAACCTATTGTACTACGGAAATGGTATATTTAAGAACAGACCCACGTAGTCCAGAAGATGCAAAAATAGGTCTTCTTGGCCTCATATCGCCTGCCCCTGTATCACAGGCGCCACTCCCTCAGCTCACACCTATGGCCTCATGGGAAATTCCTTATAACCAATGATGGAGAAGGAAAAATCTTGAACCCAGTCCAGAGACAGTTGGAATGTTACACTGGGGTTCTATAGAGATGAATCACTGTCGCAATACAGTCGCTCTCAGGAGTGACTGAAAATATAGGCATAGGCGTCGATGGTTCTCGACAGCCAGGTAGGTAGGGTGACCTATTTTCTGGGTGTCAGCCAGCTTCTCTTTGGTCGGCCCAGGGCTTGCACAATGGGCTAATGAACAAAGGGGCCATGGTGGCAGGCTCGGATCCAAAAGCTGGGGCTCCAGAAACCGAGGGGTCGAACTCGGCTCAGCCTCTTTGACCCTCACTCTTAATGACCCAGCTGCAGGATTTGTATTTTCTGTCCCTACAACTTTGTGTTTACTGGGTTGGAGACCCTGATTCCCAGGGGAGCACTGCTTCCTAGAGAACATGTTACGGATTTTACTGAACTGGAATTGAACTATTTTGAAGAAAAGAATTACTATACTGACTGTCTGATTGACCCTCCTTGTCAAGAGAAGCTAGGGCTGTGGCTATGCAGTGGGGACAAACACGACTGTATCAGGGTTGCAGGCCCCACTGAGGCACCCCTTGGTGATGTTGTGCCCAATGAGAACTGTAAATGGATACTCGCAGCAACTATTGCCTGACAAAGGAAAACAACCGAGGGGTCATGTACACCGGGATGAGGGACTGTGCCAACATCCCAGGAGAGCAACCTAGAGCAGCTGAAGTCCCAATTAACGGTGAGAGAACTAGAATGGGTGACAGAGGAGGCAGCCGATGAGTATCAGCTATGACACTGGGACGTGCTGCAGCAGTGATAACTATCACTTGGTTTGCTAATCCTCTTTAAGTCTTAGGAGATTGAAACTGACTACAACCTGGAAGGATTGGCCTTGCACCTCCTTCCTTAAGAAGCAGAGAAAGCATCTTGGTCTCATGCAACATCTGGTGGAGGGATAGAGATAGGGACCCCAGGTAAAGCATCACCCTAGATCTACCATTCTCCGTCTACCCCTACGCCACCCAGGTAGCAACCATTTGCAATGCCTCTAGCTATCTGAAACAGTCCCACAGTGTTTAAGTCCCAGCCACTGCCACTGTACAGTGTCCCAAATGATGCGGAGAAACTGCTGCACTGCACGACAGAGGCTCTGGCTGCCCCAGGAGCTGCCTGGAGGGGCTGCATACCCCAGTCTGGACATACAGGAAGTTAATGCCTTGTAGGGTGGACTTCACCACTGAAAGAAAGGAGACAAGAAGGACAGCACAAGACACATTTCTCACCCTTCCTCCTCTACCAGGGACTGCTCTGAGATGTGGGGTTTCCCCATGGCTCCTCTGGGGGCCCCCTGCAAACCGCAGCACCTGGCCGATTGCGTTGTGAAGGCATGGCTATCTCCATAGCTCATCCTCTTGACTTTTCTTTCCCTTTTCTGCCTCAATTCCCTTTACCCTCATTCTTGCTTCCTTAGGGATACATCCATCCCTCCCCCGCCCCGCCCCCCCACAATAAAATGTTAGCATGTTAGATTTTGTTGTAGGTACTTTTTCTGTAATACTGAGCTAGGATGTCAGCTATTTTAGTTTAGTTGTTTTGTGGGGTTTTTTTTTTAAGTGAGTGATTCAGGACTCTGTTTCCAGTCTGACACATAAGGAGCTTAGAAGTCACCAGTTCACCCTAACAACAATTCTAAAGCTGAACAAACTGAAAAGGAAACAGCTCTTTTCAGATCTGTCACAGAGGTGAGGTCCCAGAGCAAACTGCTGCCCCCCAAATTGGAGTGGCATAGACGTTAAACAGAAAATCACAACTTATCAGAGCAGAAAGCCATGATCAGCCACCTCCACAGGAACCGGTGCAAGAGTAGGAAAACCTGAACTGTAATGGATGCATTACTGGTGGACAATCTGAGAGTTAAAAACTCCAGGATGACCCAGTTGTTGGGGCCCCCGCATGTTTGTGAGTTGACTTCTGGAGCTCTGCCAGGTCCTCACACTGAATGTGGAGAAAAATCCCCTCAAGGTTCCCGCAAGGGGAGGAGAAAAGCAACCACGCTGAAATATGCCAGAGCACTCTGTGCTTAATAAGTCCTACCCCAAGAGAAACTATTTCACTGGGACTTTACCTCCTGGGGTTCTCAGCACCTTACCAACCTGGGGAAAGAAAATGTCCAACTTCAGCCCCGTCTAACCACCTTGACCCACTTAAGGGGGCAGAGATACTGAGAAATACTGCTGAAATGTACAGTCCAGGGACACAGACTCACCAAAGCAAAGACCTTATCATAGGAGTATGGGATATAGACTGCTCCTCCTGCAACACACACACGTTCCGTCACACAGCTGCAGTTCCGTTCACCCACGACACCATGTACCCCTTTCAACCCAAAATTACAAGGCCTACTAAAAGGCAAAAAAAAAAAAAAATACAGTTTGATGAGATATGAACAAACAACAGAACCAGAGTCATACAAATAGGGGAAATATAGTAGAATTACTAGAACAGGAATTTGGAACAATTATGGTTAATATGCTAAGGGCTTTAACAGAAAAAGCAGACAACGTGCAAAAGCAGAACATGTAAGCAGAGAGAAAAATTTTAAGAAAGAACTGAAAAAGAAACACTAAAAAATCAAAACTCCGTTAACGGGCTCATTAGAAGACTGGATACAACTGAGGAAATAATCTCTGAGCTTAAGGGTAGATAGAAACTTCCAATAGAAAATTCCAAAACTGAAAAGCAAAGAGAACAACGACAACAAACCCCCCCTCCCCCAAAATATCCAGAACTATAGGACAACTCCCCTCACACAAGTTTCAGGCGTCTGATCTGCCAAACAGCGCACACTGCCTGTCTTTCCCTGTTGCCCTACCCCCCAGGGCAGGATTTGGGAAGGAATATTTTTAAACTAGCAATATCAACATCAAATGCAAGAAACTCATTACATTCATTTGATTTCTTTTCAAGTCATTTTATAAATATGATCTCTAAAGCATAATTAAAACACTCAGACATAGATTGCTGCTTAAGAGTGTGTTCGTCTCCCTCAGATCAGCCTCAGCCTCCACAGGGCCAAAGCTGTCCCCTGTAGAACTAACTTGTCCCTTCTGCAAAGAAATGAAAAGGAAATATTTCCACGTGCTTTTTCAACAGTCGTCTTGTGAACTTCAATTGAGGGAGAGGAAATAAAAGCCCAGCAAGTGTTTAAAAATCTGCTTTAATTATATTTTCATGAATTCCCAGAACATCATTGCAGTTAATGGTACAAAAAAGCAAAGAGGGGCACCTGAACATGCAATACAAAAACGGATTCACAGTGAAAATAATGTATGTTGATACTAAAATATAGATACTTGGCTCCCTGAAGGAAAAAAGTTTTCTTCTAATTATCTATTCACTTGGATTTTATTATGAGAAAGTTTTTTTTTCTTAAAAGCTTTCGGGGGAAATTTTCAAATCCTGCTATTATTGTTATCATCTGATGGAAGTCCCTCATTCTAAAAGCCATTATTTGCCGTCTATAATTTAATCAGAAAATTCAGAAGTACAACAGCTTGGCAACTGTGTTCTTGTTACATACAAAGCGATTAGCAAAAATATGTAACAAAATTTATGTAAAACAAACAATTTTGCCATTATATACAGAAGTTTGCTTTATTCCTCATAGCCTTCTGTCAAATGAGAGGGTCTGTGGGGAGCGACTACCAACCTCCTTTGAACTCTTATTCTGGGTGGGGAAGAGAAATTTGAAAAGGTAAGGTAACTAATTTAATCGTCTTTCAACTGAGTTATACAAATGCATCTGGGCTTCTCAACAAAGAAAGAAAAATAGGGAAGGTGACGACGGCTTTAGAATCAAGAATTCATCCCTTTGTCCCTTCCAAAGACTCTCCCCTAACTCAGGTTAGAGAGTAAAAATGACTAGTTTGACTGTGATCCGAGGACCCGGGGCGAAGGGCCTCGGGGTGGGACAGACGTACATCGGAACCCAGGCTGCCGCGAGGTTTCACATCTAGGGCATGCACACGTTTCACATCGAGAGCGTTTGCAGCGCAGGGGAGAAAGACCACAGGTACGTGGGAAACGCCACCCAAACCTATATATAAATGCATGAACAGGGGGGGCTCGTGGAGTCGAAGGGAGACCAAAATACAGGTTTAAAAATACCTGTTAAAATCATTTCAAAGCCAAGGATTTACTGAAAACTCGGACAACGCTACCGAATACCTTGTAAACATGGAAAATGCAGCTTTATGTAATTCACAGTCTCAAAAGAAAATAAATTTCTGGTTTATCGTCGCTGCTGGGCTCTGTCTGCAAAACGGCATGATCGGAACAGAGCGGGTCGGCGCGGCCGGCGCGCAGGGCCGCGCACGCGCCCTCGGGGATGCCCCGACCCTCCGCCGCGCCGCCCCGGGCGCCCCTCAGGTAGCCGGCTATGTAGGAGCCGGTGGAGTGCCGGTTCCCGGCCGGAGGGGGCGCTGAGGCTTTGTTTCGAAGAATCACTCCGCCCACGTGGGTGGGGTTCACCCCTTTTTGCTTGCTGGCTTCCTGCTTTTCCTTGGCACGACTGGCAATGTTGCGCACTCTGCTCTGACTTCTGGATGACAGCTTTCTGACCAGCGCCCTGGGGAACTGATGGGCATCCTGCTTCGAATACAGCACTTGGCAGCTGTCTTCCTGGTCAAAGGACACAAGTTTCCGCAGCTGCTCAGTCAGGGCATCCATAGGCTCTAGAGACTTTGTCTTCGCAGTCGCACCCTTCCTGTCTCTGACGCCAGTTGTGACAAAACTCTTACTGATGCACTGGTACTTGCTTTCAAAATTGCAGGCAATGTCCTCTGATGTTAGGTCCCCCAGACTTTTGGATTTGCAAGGACTGGGCAGCTTCAGAACAGGCAGGGGAGGGTGTGGGGACTGCTTGGGTGAAGGGGCATGCAGGTCTTGAGCACTAGACGGGGGCACGCAGGTCTGGTTCATTTTTGCATCGGAATTTGAGAAGTGCTTGTGCATAAAAGCAGCACCCTGATAGGCTAGATGAGAAATACTTGGATTTTTGACATTTTGAATATTGTTGAATATTTCAGAGACAGGAGGGTGGAGAGTCTCTTTACAGTAGCCATTTTTCAAGCCTCTTTGAAAATGTTCTGCCACATCCTGACTGTACTTCATTTTTAAAGGAGAAGCAAGGTGACTTGTGCCTTCTCGCCTATATTCATGGGAGGTTATGGACAGATTTTCTGAGTCCCCGTCGATTTCTACGAGACTGCTCTCCCCAGAAATTAAACAGAGAGCGGGACCCGCTATTACATCTCCCAGTGTCAAGTTAGTGGATGAGGCAGGGCTGTGGTTCTTCAGCATTTCCCAGTCTTTCCCATTGGTGGGACTTTTTGGTAACCAGCAGTGAGAAGCATTAGAGGAAAGAGGCAGTTTGCTTTCCCCGGCCCCTGTCTTGGCCTTACCAGAAGGGTCATCATCTGGTTTGATTTTAGAGACATTAGGAGTATACGTAGTTTCACAAACAACTGTGTGTGTTGAGCATTCAGAGATCTCAGGACTTAAGGCTGTAATTCGCTCAGGAGATGAGCACAGCAAGGATGACTTTGGTTTTCCCTTGGAAAAGCCATGCTTGAAGGGCATTTTTAGGTCCATAGCGGGCAAGGGAGGATGGCCCAGCATCATACTGGTGCTCTGAAGATGAGAAACGACTGTCAGGTCAGCCTGATTCCTGGTCTCATCAAACTGGCCAATCAGTGCTGAGATGGAGCTGCCCAGTTCATTCTCATTCGTTAAAGTGACATTGTCAATAAGATGGGAAATGTCAGTCTCCTGCAGAATCGCGGTAGAATGTAAGTCCGGAACGTCAGAAGAGAGCGTAGAGACATCTGACAATGAAAAGGATGTTGCAGCTCTGCCCTTACCCCAATTACCCTCCAACTTTTTAATCTCCAGATCACTTTGAGAAAGAATGCTTCCTGACAATGTGCTTTTCCCTTCCACGCAGCTCCCAGCGTTCCCAGTTTCCTTGGTTTTCACACCATACAGATCTTGTGTTAGGTTAACTGCAGGATTAAGCGCCAAATGCTGCCTTGGGGAGAGGGATTTGCTGGGACAGTGGTGTTCCTGGCCATCACCTGACACAGCTGACTTGGTTCTCCCACCCTCAGGACCTGGTACTCCCAACTGTTCTGTGAGTGGCATGTTGGCAGTAGAAACAGCAGAGTCCCTTTGGCTGATGTCTTTGTGGAGAAGAGCGCTGGAGGAAGAGGATAACTTTTTGTTGAAATTTGGAAAGTGTTGGTCTTTTATACTTGCCTTCCCATTTCTGCTGCCATCCTGATCTTCTGCTAAATGAAACAAACAACAGTTTAGGTGACATGTAGCACTTTATATAGGAGCTGCAAACACTAATGTTTGTCTTCAGACAGACAAATGGAGAATGTAAATCTGTTACATTGTGACAGAAGATAATTATGGGTTGTATAGATTTGCAACAAAGTATCTGTGTGATGAATCAATGGTAAAATATATTTATAGGAATTTCACTGAAGTTTCCCTTTGAATATCTATTACATCAGTTAAGGATGTAATATTCATTATTGAAAAAAATGTCATGAGTTACCATACTTTTACAGTGAGGATTACCTTAAGTTGTTTCCTATTCAGATTTGTACTACACAGAAGCATGGCAATAAAAACAGAACAAGACAGCTCTGTTAAACAAAGCATGTGGCACCTGCAAGCAAGATACTATAAGCTTTCAAAGTTAAGCATATGTTAGTAAAAAACACAAATCATATTATTTAAAAAAAACATTTTGGCAAAAGATCTGATTTATCTCTAAAACAAAATGGATGGTGCAAAAAATATATTAAAATAACAATATTTGTCGACTTTAAAGTGAAGAACTGTTCACTAATTCTATACCATTGTGAATATCTAATTTTCTGTTCATCGTATTTTTGTTTTTAATACACATATTTAGTATTTCATTCTCCCCTAAGAGAGGCAGTAAATTATCAGGCATAGTAAGAAAGACTATAAAAACACACAACTTACAGCAATTGCAATTTGGGGCACCCCATCATGCTTAATACAGTGCTTAGACGATATTACCTGTTCAAATATTCTTGATCAGATTCTTTTAATAGAATAATTTGCTTAACTTATTAAATATTTTCCTAACTAAAAAAAATTCATCATAAAAATTTGATAAAGCCAAAGATTATAAAGAAGAAAATTAAGTATCTTGTGATGTCACTCAGAGATAGACACTGTAAGTTTTTGTAGAGGAACAGAACTATGTATGGAATTTTGTGTTCAGCACTTTCTCAACTTAATATTTTTTCTATATTATAACTTGAATCATTCCATGGCTATGTATTGCTCCATATTTGCCACAAGTTTTATGTATACATATACATCTATAAATGACTAGCTTACATAATTGTTTTTTTAAATGGAGGACAGAAACATCACCTCAATATTGCTTTCTAACTCACCTTAATGGTATTAACATCTTAATTTTGGCATTAACAGAATTATAACCAATTTCTATTGAATATAGCTTTATTCTCCCCCCAGTGGAGTTCTGGTAAATATTTTGAAGCATATGTTTTCTCTCTTCTCTGCTATTCCTCCTAGCAAAATTTCAGACTTTTAAATTCCCTTTTCTCATTCAAATCCAAACCAATCCAAAATTCGTTTGTCTCTGTAGAATATCTTACTATAAAAATTAATGCAAGCAAAATGCTGTTTGTGAGAAAACAGATCATTGAAATTAGATTGTATGATAAAAGGAGAGTTTCCTAAAAGAAACAGGTATCACATTCTATTTGTCTGAGAGGATTTTGATTTAATTAAAACATACTTGTTGCAGAGACCTCACATGGACACAGCTTTGGTAATAAATTATTCAGAATAAGGCAGGAGAAAGAGTCACTGGCACAAGTCAAGAATTGTTTGGTACATTGCAAGGCAAGCATCACTCTTTATCACATTATTGATGTGAGTGAAGCATGATGCTCACATTAGGGGAAAAGTTGGGTAATACCTGGACCCTATGCTCAAGGAACTTATAACTGGAAAGCAGCCGCAGGCATGCTGCCCTCCCTGCCGACATCTGGGGAACAGGGAAATGAGCCCGCAGGAAAACATCTCCTGAGCTACCTCTTGAGGAAGCAAAGATATTTCAAGTGAAGGCAATGGCTTGTTTTAACACCTGGCTTTTCCTTTTGCTCCGTAAACATTTCCAGTCACAGAAATGTATTATATGTTAGGGAGAGAAATACAACTATATTCAACCTCAGAAAAATCAATACAATTCTATTCAGCGTGAGAACTATCGGTAAGTATGGTACCCACTTGGAAAACTGAGATCTCTGCTCATATTTTGCAGATTTCACCTCTCTCTGTCATAGCTAATAGATCCATAGGCTCCAATCACACTTGGTGGTGCCTCTTATCCCTCACTGTCACTTTCAGACGTCAATGTGATTTTAAGGCATTAGGTGAAATGGCTCTTCTATCACCCTCCCTCCAAAGTTTAAAATCTGGTCTAAAAAATTACTCTAGAACATTTGCTTTTCAGTATCTTTTACTTTGACTATAAAATGTCAACCATGTCATAATAGCTAGAGACCAAAATGCAGCTTACAGGGGTTTCTTTCTAGAGAAACTTAAAGCATCTTACCCGGAGAGTTTTCTTTTCCTTCTGCGTCTTCTGCTGTTTCAGGTACAGGCAGCGACAAAGACCCCAGGAAACATTTGTCGACGGGCATTGAGACAGGGCGCACTTGCAGACTCCGTGTGGTCCTCCTCACAACGCCATCTTCGTCTCTTGCAACCTCAGACACAGAATCCTTTATCTCCACCATTTCCTGGAAGCCCATTTTGCTCTTTTTTCTGCCTTTGGCCGGAGCACTGGCTGTGCGACGCAGAATTCGATCTCCAATCGATCGTTTCCGAACGTAATGAGAATTGTTTTCAGAGGAGCTGTGCCTGGGGTTCTTGTTGAACAGTCCCTTCAGACCTTGGAGCTGTCTGTTCTGAAGATACAAAGGGACCAACCACAAGTTAAGTAAATATCATTGTTGTCAACAACTTGCCTTTTAAATGACAGCACCACGAAAAATGGAATAGAAAACAAATTTTTCAGCCATTGAAGTATATTCAAACCAGGAGAACAGGAGCTCACAGCATATTTGCACAATGTCATGCATGTCTTGTCCACCGGACTCTGTGAGGACGACAGGCTTCCATTTTCACAGCCAAGCTTTCCCGGAAGTTTCCTACCCAGAGGTGACAAGGTGGTAGGAAAAGTCTCCGCAGTTAATAAACTGTTTCGAACTTCAGCCACCTTAAAGCGACAGATGCACATTTCAAACTGGTAAGCAGGAAAATGGAGTGATGTGAAGGAGCATGCTGCCATAACCATGTAAAACAAAATATGCCGCAAGAACAAAGCACCATGCTGAGAAACTACCTTTGTAGCTCCTAGAAAGTGCAATATAGTGTAACTGGGGTTGAGTATTAAAGGGCTCCACTGCAAGGGAAAAGACAAACAAACAAAACACAATTGGGCTCATTTCAAGAGAAGGCAGTGCAAGTAAAAACAAAAGAAAAAAATACATATGCTTCTGTAAACCCTTTCTTCCAGTTTCGGTGGTTTTAGCTGCAGGTTCATTCCCGGCTCCACTTACCATCACCCGGACCACATTGTGGTTTATAAATCCCGACCCAAACAGGCCTTGAAAGTGATAAATAATAGGACTTGTAAGTGGGCACTTATTTAGGGGAGAGAAGGGAAGTCCTATGGAACACTTTGGTTTTCATACTTCAATTTATTTCTGGATCAAGTTTTAAACAACTTCTGAACTTTATTGTTTCCCTCAAGTACGATAAATACTAGAGGAACTACTAAGTTAACCTGGGATTCCTAGAAATTCAAGAATCATTTTTTGATCATTTATATGCATGTATGGAAGCCAGAGGGGAAAAATTCTCAACAAGCAGCACAGACGGAAGCCCAGTACTAAACATAAAAAAAAAAATCATAAAATAAAAATTCATCACTCTTAAGAGATTGGGATCCTTAGGCACCCCCACCCCAACTGATGTGAGAAATATGTACCCCTAATTAAGGCTGAATGGGTCCATTCCCTGGCAATCGCCTTGTAGTCGTGGTAATATTAGCCAACATTTTTGAGCATTTATTATGTGCCAGGCAGGTTTCTCAGGATAACATATATTTATTTATTTATGAGGGAGGTACTATTTTTTCTCCATATTTGCGGATGAGAAGGCTGAGGCACAGAGAATGTACCATACTTTGCTGTGTATAATGCACACCCACATTTTTGACCCAATCTTTCAGGGGGAAAAAAAATCTTTTGTTTTAATTTTTTAATTCAATTTTGTATGTATCTATATTTGGATACATTTGTTAGCATTTATTTTTGAACATATTACAGTACAAGAAATTTTATGTAACAAATAATTACAAAGCTCAAGAACAGATACAAGGTATTTCAGGTACTACCCATGTATAATGCACTTCCTTACTTTTCCCTAAAAAATGTAGGCAAAAAGGTGTGCATTATACATGGCACAATACGGTACATGCCTCTGCAGCAGAAGCTCCTGGCTACACAGACTTCCTAGAAAAGGGCACTGAATATTTCTGGGCTTTATTCAATACTCCCTATAAATCACATCTGGCTCTGAAAATTCATTGCAGTGGCCAAGCCTCCAATTACTTGGCATGACCAGAGGACAGCTTATTGATGTGTAAACCTCAAGTGAGTTCTACAATGAAGAGAGCAGCATTAGGAGGGAACTAGAATTCATTTTTGTGGTCTCTTTCTCTTAAGTCCTGTGGATGGTTTCAAATTCATCCTTGAGTTTTAGGTTTTTGGTTAAAAACAATGGCATCCAATGAGTGCATCCTGCCTCAAACTGACTGGGATCACAACTTGGTTAGTACAAGTAATTTGTGAAACATCTGGGACACTACATTTCCCACTGCAGCCAGCTGGGACTTTCTAAAATTTAAAATAAAACTCAATATTTAACTATATCTTTTTTTTTTTTTTTTTGCCAAACAAATAATCATCTGAGAGAACAGTTCTCTGTTCAGCCCAGAGAGGACCCTTGGGTGGAAAGGATGAGCACACACCCCTACAGAGAAGGAGCGCATGCGGATGGGCACTTGAGTGCGGGATCGTGCACTGGGCTCACTGGGCTTTCCGATAGTTTCCTGCTAAAGAACAGCTTGTTGAGAGGTGTGCACCCCTTTCATGCAATTAGTCAATAAATAACTTTGTTAAGGACCATATTATTTTTGTATGTGGCTTTAAGCCCTATAATTTTTCTCACCTTTCCATAGATTTCATTGATTGTTACGTGGACAAATAAGGATGCTTCTGTCAGTCCTTCCAAATAGACATGTCGGTAGCCTGATAAAAGAGAGAAAGTAGTTTTCTTTCCGTTGGACTTGCATTTGTCTTTCCCACTGGTACAAGCCAATTAGGCATATTACTTTACTATACTTCTTTACACTTCACAAAGCGTGTTAACACTCATATTATCATGTAAAGCATTTAATATGTCATATATTGTGTGTGTATACATATCATATATCATATATTAAATCTTCCAAAGAAAAAGAAATGGTCAGTCTAAAGAGAAAAGGCCAGCCCATACCTACCAGGTACTAAGCTGCTGAAGGTCACAGTTCTTTGCCCAACGAAGTCTCGTCCAATGGGATCATGATCCCACACAAGGAACCGAACCAAAGCTATATCTGGCATGTGTACTGTAAATGTCAGGGTTTCTTCCCACACAGGGTTAAATCCTCAGAGAAAGAAGAAAAGAAAAATCAGAAAAGCCAAGGATAGGCTAAAAATGAATTGGCCATAACATCTGCAAAGCAGACAGTGGGAAAATTGCCTGTAATGCTTGTTAAAGTCATGCAGACGACCGAGCCACTCCTGGATGCTTCACTGAAAAATAATGCCTCAGGGTTCACCCCTGCTAGAAAATAATTGGTGAGAAAATTGCCTGTAAATGATTATATCAGCTCTAATAATCCTTGATGCCAAACTGCACTGTAGAGAAAGCTCTTTCACGCAATATTCAGTACGCTTCAATAACGTCAGAAGTATCTTACAGTGGGGATATGAGAATTTTGGCATAAAACCCTCCCACTAAGAGAAGTGAGCTTCTCACTCACCAAAGATTCTGCTGCGGTAATAATTACCAGCAACCATTTTATAAGGAAGGTGCTGTGCGGATTTCAATGTTTATGTATCATGCTATTTAAATCTTAAAGCAATCTTCTAAGCGTTGTGGGGCAGGTTTGGGTGTTTTTTTTTTCTATTTAAGAAAAATATGTATCTTACTCACCTTCAAACATTACACAAGTAGCACAGGAACATTTTTAAAAGTAGGAAACAGAAGTATTTCTAAATCATTTCATAGTTGAGAAAATTGATATTCAGAGAAAATAGAGCGCTGAAGGTCACACAATTAGTGACACAGCCTAATTTAGACTATTCACTATTGATTTCCAGTGGCTTCTCATAAAGCAAGATCTTAAGACCTAAAAATGACATATTTTTATGGCTACAGAAAATAAATAGAAAGGTCTATAATCCAATTCAAATTCTAAAAGCAAAACAGTATTTATTTCTTGGTAAGATTCTCTCAGATTAAATAATTATTTAAACTGATAAAAACTTAGGTACTCTGTACATTTTCATTAAATGTATGCATTCAGGGGGCATCTATTTAGCCCTGTTAAACACCTTAGCTAATGAAATAATTATGGACTAAAAACCAATGAAATGCCACTCCTGCATAGAAGAAAAAATTATCTTTTTGTAAGGGAAATTTCAATTACATTGAGTTCACACGCATCCTTAAACATGGAGCTAAAGATAAAGATGATTGAAAGAACTTTAGCTAAAACCTTCCAATTACTTTCTTTTATTTCCCCAACACTTTCCCCTACTCTCATAGACCTGTTGCATGCAACTTAATTTCACAGCTTTGCCTCTTTTTTGATGTATTTATTCTAGACCTTTCTGCCACTTAGCACTTGTATAATCAGACTGCAGGTTGTAAATTGTGTTGAAAAAGAGTTTGCAAATAAAAATCAACAAATGTGAAAGCCCAGGAAAAAAAAAATTATCTTTTTGTAGAATTAGTGATGACCTCGCAGTTACTTCTGAGGGAAAAAAATCTACTCAACATTGGTAGGAAAATGCAATATAGAAAGTTTGCTTTCTTTAAGTTTGTTATTTAAGTAAGAAGTTCACACTACTCTCAGAGGCCCAAATTCCTTTCTTTAAACTAGTGCTTAGAAAAACTCCTCTTAAGTTCTTTCCATGAATCTCTCATTTCTCAAATGTTTTGAGAAAAACAAGTATATAATAATATTTGTCAGATGTATGGACAAACACAATTTTAGATTACCAAGAAAAAGGCATGAAGTTGGGTAAAGAAAGTTTTCTTTACACGGTGGCCAAAATATAAGAATATTGCCCATTCACCACACATACATATTCAAAAAGTAAACTTGACAGAGCATGCTGCACTCGCCTTTAGAGTTGTACAAGCTCCAGAAAAAATGAGCAGTCATCAAGACACAGGCTTCGCAAATGAAAGCTTTGAGAACTCACATAATGAAAACACAATATAAAAATGTAATGAAGGCATTTTCCTGAGTGGAGTTTTAACCCAGTCCTTTAAAATATCATTTCAGTAGAAATGATATGATAAAATATCATATCATTTAAAACATCTTTTCAGTAGAAAAAAATTTTCGCTTCAAAAGCAAAAGTCTTGATAGCTTAGATTCCAGTCAATGTCCATCAAAGCAAGTCATCCCCAGTCCCACACTTAGTGTATTTTGCCATGTATAATGCTCACTTTTTTGCCCAAAATTTTGAGGGAAAAATAAGGATGCACACTGTGCATGGATATAATGATTACATACCATGGGTATAATAATGGCTATAACAATCCCATGTACAATGTGCACAAGACGTGGGCGTGCATTATACATGGCAAAATATGATGCTTAGTTTTCTGTGTTAACTAGACCTTAACATAAACTCTTAACCATGGACTTTAGAAACTTCTCCTCTGCATAGACATTTTTCTTTTTCAGTGCAAATTCTATTTCTAGGGCATTCTGGTTAAAAATGAACACAGATCATCATCTTACCATTGTCATCCACCACACGGGTTTGATCTTTACAGCAATCTACTGGCAATCCAATAATTTCAACTTCGACAAAAGGATCGATGATCTATATAAATAAAAAGAGTGTATTGTAACAGTTGATGCATTCCTGTACATGTGTTAATTAATATAAGAACACTGGCCAGAATGACCACATTTCAACACTAACCCACTTTATTAGGTGCTTTTAACAAGAAAGAGAAAATGTACCAGGTGCAAGAGACTCATATACATGGAATAGAAATAAAAGAACAGAATAAATTTTTCTTTGCCAGTACCTACTAATGCTATACAAATGTCACCCAATGATCTATATAAGTTCAGAGTACACACCCAATAGAAATGAGAGCTTTGGTCCATGCACAAATGCTCAGGGCAGCTGTGTTCATAATAGTCACACACTGAGTGGGATGGATAAATTTTGGAATATTCATTTAATGAGTACTATACAATAATGAAAAAGAACAAAGTTCTGCTACGTAGACATAATGTTGAGCAAGCCAGACAAAAGAGTAAATACTGTAAAAGTCAATTTACATAGTTCGAGTACAGACAAGTTAATCTGTTACGATAGGGATTGTTGGCTGATGGGGGAAGTAGTATTGATTGGGAGGGTAGACAGAAGCCTTCTGGGCGTTCTGTCTTTGAACTGGGTTGCATAATAATTAATCAAGCTATTCACATTTGATTTGGGTTTTATTGTGGTTAAATCAATGGGTACTATTATATAAATTTCAAAGTATTTAAAAAAGTTAAAAAGTAGTCAAAAGAAAAAATAGGAGTTTTTAGCCTTCCTCCAAGCTCCTCCGCATCCCCCCTCCTCCAGGGGAAGAGATCCAACTTTGTTGGGATCTGTAAGCTCTGCTTTATTCTATATAATGAACAATGAAGAACGAGAATGTTAAAGAACCCAGAAAGGAGAGGGAGAGATTAAAGTCTCAGAAACCATATTTTTAGGAGAGTAAAAGAAAATATAGTTTTGTGAGGAACTTCAGAGAATAATAGCTAGAGGTATGATGGAAGAATATGTTAAGACAATTAGGTAGATACACACATTTGGTTTACTAAATAAACCCCAATGTTAAACTTTACTTGTTTTGATTATTTTATGCTAGAAGTTTTTCCTTTGAATGCAATCCTGTGGCAAAACTGGACCAATGGGAATTACGGCATTTTGGGGGAGCTAATGAATCAGATTTCTGTTTCTAAGGAAGTCTAAGACCACAGGCTTGAAGAGCAACTTCCTGTCTTAAAACATGGCTCCTGTGTCGACCTTCAGCCAGTGTCTGTGCTTCAGACTCCTCGCCTGTGAACCTGAGATAACAGTGTCTGCTTCACCCTACCAGCACCCAGGGGAGACACTAGAAGAATGGAATCAGCTAGTAGCAGCAAGACTGGGGAGAGATTTGGAAGGTAGGACACCGAGGAGATGGTACTTCATTAGACGTGGAGAGCAAAAAAAAAAAAAAAAGAAAAAGAAATTAAAGATGACAATTTCTGACTGGTAGCAAGAAAAATTGTCATTTCATTCTCAGGAATATGAATAATGTAAGAGGTCATGGTCTGAGATTCCAGGGAGCTCGGTTGGGAGTAAAAAAACTCTATTACCCTCTGACTAAAGGACAATGCAGTAGTATTAGTATGCAATTTTGCACCTGCTAGGAATCATAGATGTTTTCATGTCACATTATGGATGTTGCAGAAATCTCCATGAATCATCTATACTAACCACAACTTAAAACTCTGATAGTTATTAGACCACCTCTAAATCCTGCTATTTATTGCACTAATTGACACAGACATTCGCATGTCATAATTTATTTTCAATATTTTGAGAAGGGAACTTCAGTATAATTGGTTTCCTGTGTAGCCCTATTTTATTTTATGCATTTATAAACATTATTCTGAGAAGGGACTCATAAGATACCAAAGGGTTCCAGGGCCTCCAAAAAGTTACAATATCCTGATAAATAACCTTGTAAGCCAAGATAAGGAGGTTGGATTTTGTTTGAATTAACAAAAGAAAGACAGTCCGTATACATTTAATTAAGAGATTACTAACTCCATAGGCTACATATTAATTACACAGGTAGAGAGATGCCTTATCCACTAACATTGTCAATCCCAGGATACATTCATCATGTGGCTCCTGATGTGACACACTGAGAAGGAAACAACACTGACCATGCACTTAATCCTCTGCCAAATATATTTATTCTGATTCCAGTCATGAAGAAACAATCAGGTAAATCCAAACTGAAGGACAAACTCAAAACAACTGGCTTGAACATTTTTTTAAATGTAAATATCATGAAGACAAAACTAAAAAGCTGGAGAACTGTTCTATATTTTTAAAGACCAAAGAGAAATGTCAACTAAAAAGAATATGTGATCCTTGATTGGATCCTGAATCCAAAAAAGAAAAGAAAAGAAGAGATATAAAAACAATGTTGAAACAATTGGGGAAAATCGAATATAGATTTTATATTAGAAAATACTATTGTACCAATATTAAATGTCACTATTATATTTGTTTATACAGGAAAATGTCCTTGTTCTTAAGAGATAAATGCTTAATTATTCTGTGTCAAGGATCATTATGTGAACAATTTATTATCAAATGACTCTGAAAAAAAACAAATGTATAAATATATATGTGGATGCGGACATATATAGTTACTAAATTTTGTGACATTTGCTTTATCTGTCTCGTGTGTCCATGTATGCATGCATATACATATATAAACATGTGTACATATATGTACACATGTATATGTACACATGAAAGAGAAAGCAAATGCCAGAAAACTGAATAATTTAATTGGTGAACCTAGGTGCTGCAGATATGATGTTCATTTTAGTGTTCTTGCAACTTTTCTGAGGTTCAAAACATTTCAAAATAAAAAAATGGGAAGAAAATATAGGAAGTGAGTTTTCCTTTTTGTAGACGATAAAGGAAAAAAGAAAAAGGAAAGAAGGGTCAAGGAGAAACTTTGACACTGCCAAAACAATTACTTCCGGGTGCTGAGAGAACAGCATGGAGGCAGGGTGGCTGGCCTGCTGGGAGGCAACAGCATCAGAAGTGGCAAGAGATGGCGGTGGCCTGGATTAGGCTGGAGGCAACAGACAAGGAGGAAATGGTCCCATCTGAAGCTCCTGCTTTCTGAAGAGTAGGCTATGATGCCATCTATTGAAGATGAAAAAGAAAGCGATGAGAATAGGATGCTTGAGGAGAGAGAGGGGTGGAAACAGCCACCGCAGAGAGCAGCACAGTGGGCTAATCAGGTCCTGCGGGGACAGCAGCACAGCACTCCGGGCAGAGAGCAGGTGGCTGATATGTAGCAGAGATGAGGGGATGAGGAATGTGGATGGAAAGTTAATACATACCTTTATGCAGTATTTCTATTAATAATAAAATGGTTCTTTGCACGCCAGTGTTAGCATTGCCAGTGTCAGCCTTGAATAATGAATTGACTTGCATGCACTCAGCCCTCCAGCATAGACAATGCACAATGGTCCAGGAAGACTGTGTGTGCTTTGTCCATAGGCTGGTTAATATCTGGTGAGCTGAGTCAATGCTCATTTACACACACCCACGCACCCACACACACACACACACACACAGAACTGACATTTTGGATGAAGTGTGAACACAATAAAATAATCACATAACTAACCACTGGGTCATATGTGGCTTACCTCTCCTCGGTCTCCAAACATGGAGTCTGGAGGTTTGGGGAGCTGTTGTCCACTGATCACTTTCAGGATGAGCTGCTTTTTGGGGTTGGCAGGAAGCGGATCACCAGAGAAAGGGTTGAAAGTGCCTAAGCCAATGTTAAAATCTAAGGTTAGTAGCATGGAAATACATATACACACAGCTAAAGCTTGTAGAACAAAGAAACAACAAATGCTGAATGACTACAGCATTCTTTAGAGTGAAGAAGATAGCACATAACTATCAGTGTGGCCCCTGCGTGGCGGCAATACCAGCTGGCATTTCCAGAGTTGTGGTTTTTGTTAGAGTCCATCCTCCCAAAGGCAGGGGCATGGGCCCATTTAAAGGAAGTGTCTGCAATGCAATTATCAACCATGGCAAGGTGCGGAGAGGGGCGTTTTATTTCAATGCCAATAATATAGAGAAGGGGAGCAGTTATGTCAGATTTAAAAAATTTTCTAACTAAAATTATCTTGGCGATAGAGTGAATATAACAAACAGAAAGAGAATCTGAAATTTAATACCGGAGAATAGCAGAGGAAGAAAGCATGCAAAGCAAAAAGTCCTGAAGACACACCTGTCAATACATTTTTACCTGAATTGTTAGAAATCCAATTTGGACAACTTTAAGAGAATTTTAATGAACAGAACCAAAAAAAGTCTATTTTTTTAAAAAAAATCTAACAGTACATTATCTTTTTTTTTTATTAGCCCTAGTTTTTTAATTGGACCGTACTAAGTAAAGGGCTTCATAAAATTGTTTCAGGGGGTATGTTGATTTTGCCACTAAGACAGTTTCTGAAAGGGCTGCAACCGGAGAAGACCGTCCAGTTTATAAGTAATGCCCAGTGAACATCATGCTGGGCACTGGACTTCAGATGACAATCCATTGCTACCCCGACCGTCTGCATGTGCATAACCTCAGGAGAGAACATTTTAAACATCATAGTGTGACCAGTTTTAATTTATATCCAACACCTTAACCTCTCTTTTTTTAAATCATGTTGTAAAACACTGGAGTATCACACTTTCCAGAAAGCATCTTCAGTAGAGAGCACCTGCACTCAGACACATGACTATGAAATTAACATATACCTTTGCACATTTGTTGGGGCTTGAGGACATAGCCACAGTTGCCATTTGTCTTGAATTTGGCTCGATTTAACTGCATGATTCGCCCTTCGGACTGGTAGTTCAGTGCCACTGTGCAAGTTCAAAGTTTGAGAGAATTAGGCAAAACATCAGCATAGACTCAAGAAAAGAAAGAACCACACCTTCCCGAGGTATACGCACCAAGCTGGCAGCCTGCATTCCAGTAGGGGAGAGGGTTGAAGTTACTGGAGTCAATGCGGTAGGCAGATGGGTAAATCCTTGTCAGTTGCTTTTGGTTATAAATCATGAACTGCTCTGACTTCTGCTGAACCACTTGATGAGCTCTTGTTTCACTGAATGATAACACATTTCCTGTGGTTCCTGGCAGTTTTTAATAAAGAAAAAGAGACGTGAGAAGTACAGCAATCAAACAAGCAATCAATCAATCAAACAAACAAACAATACCACTTACAAAGGACCTTATAACATATCAGATTATACCTGTATAAAAGGGTAAAGGCAACTACTGACCAAAAAAGATCCATATAATTCCATTCTTGGGACTCTTACGCCATTCGAAGGCCAAATATGAGCTGTGCTAGAATAGCTGCCTATTTCGAGGTTCCATGTTCTCTCCCAAGAGTTCAAGCATCTCAATAATTCATGCCTGACTAGTATGAATAGAGTGGGCAGGAAAAAAAAATTTTAGGTGCATAATTCAAACAGAATGTCTTTGCCAAAAATATAGACAGTCATAGATAATTAAAAACAAAACTATCTTGTAACTTAGTCCTGGTATCAGGGAGACACATTCATTAAAGGCATTCATCTAAAAAGCAAACATGAGTTGTGGGGAGGGGATATTAGGGAACTAAATGGTAATGGAAAAAATATAATAAACATTATATATTTAAATAACAAGTAAAAAGCACACATGTGAAACACATATTAACTAATAGCATTGAGACATAAAGAAAAAACAAACAATTCCAAAAAAGGAAAATTGAATTTTAAAGTTAATTTGAATGGAATTATGGAACTAGTTAAACCTGTTTGGGACAAAGAAATAATAATGGAGAAAGAGTTCAGAGGAGCATTATAAAGAAAAAAAGTTTCAGAAACAAGAATAATCATCCACCTACCCCGGGTTAGAAACAATGAAAAAAATAAAGGAAGCAAGACAAACAGGAAGTTTATATTAAAATTTCTGCTTGGACCATCATGAGGAAGGGTCCATCCAGGGCCAAGGAAACTGCAGTTCAAAGTCATGATGGAGTAAACCTCCAAACATTTAATATCCTACCTCTATTCCCTATCCCATCTCTTGCATCGTTTCTGCAATACCCCACTACTCGCAGACACCCACCCCCCACCTGGGAAACGACCACCCGTACACCTCCGGAACCTGCTGGCAGACATCAGTCTAGATGGAGGCCCAAGCTGCCCGGAGCCCCAGTTTCATTCCAATGTGCACTGTGAGAGCTGAGCGCATCTGAACTCAGGCCGAGGGACATGGCCCACGAAGGAGTAGAGCTATATATACTCTAGCTGGGCCAACTGACCCTTATTTTATCCAGACAGTGCACATTCATTAGAGCACACAGTCCCCCAGGCCCTCCATTATCCTCGGGGTTGTACACCCTTAGATAGTAAATGTTGACCAAATGACTAACAATTATACTCTAGCTGGAACTTGGAACAGCCATAAATACAGGTGAGAGGCAAAGAAATTAAGAATTGGTTTTTAATCTGATGATATGCCTCATATAAACTCGTGATCATGTATATTTTACTGACATTAACTTATTAACATAGTTCACACCCCAAATATTCTACAAATAATCTTATTTGAGGATTTTGAATACTTTGAATGTGATAGGAGAAATCTACAATCTTTTTGACAAGTCACATGAAAATAATGTAGTACTGGAATTGATACCACTGTTTGCTGTCTCTTTACATAAATATGTAGACTACATTGTTATTAAGATGACCTTGATAATTAGGCATATATCAATATATTAATAGAGTTGAGTTGCTTTGCTTTAGAATAAGTCATGCATTCATTATCTACTGTTCATTTTAAGGCTAAAAAAACCCCCACAAAAGACAAAAACAGCTCAAGTACAAAAGCTAAATAGTGTTCAATATTATTTTTTCATTAAGCTAATAAGATTATGATTTCCTAAGGCATTTGTTAGAAATTAGATTTCTCTAAATCAGATATACCTGAGTTTATTTTCTAGCTGTAGGCAGTTATTACCAGAATGTGTTGTTCATGTGCTGAGAATCCTACAGTTTGTCATGATCTCACGTATGAAATTCATTTAAAATTTTTATAATTGTCACATTTGAAGAAGAAATCAATATCAAAGGAAGAAAATCTGCAGATAGAAAAGGATACACTTGTAGAGTTGGGAGGAGGGGAAACCGAGGAGGTTTGTGAGGACAGAAGCCTCACCACAGTGTTGTCTCCCCCTCAGGAAGACTTGTTGAGGGAATGGGAGATTCCGATTTATATTTATTTTCTACTAAAATTGAAAATAGACTGAAAAGCCACATGTCCACAGTTTATTTCTATAAACATTCATTAACTTAACAAAATGGAAATGAGAAGGTCAATGAATAAAGGGAAAAAGAGCAACTATACCCAATAGGAAAAGTCCAGGGTAAGAACAATTGTGACTAGAATTTCTCAATTCAATCAATGGCAATTCACAGGTAAAAATCACTGAAAGAACCTGTGCTTCTGAAATTTTTGTTCTTTTTTGTTAAAACCTCAATTTTTGGATTAAATCATTTTCATCAAAGTCAAAAAAGCCATCAAAAGCCAATGAGGAAATATTGGGCTTTTAAAGATATTTTGTAAACCAATTGATTTCTCCATTTCCCTGGTCATTCACACTGGGAATGGCTATCAAGCCAGGCCAGGTCTCCATAGTTTAAATGCTGGGGAAGACCTTGCTCTGACACATTTGTCTTTTTAATAAGAAAGCCCTCCTCTGACCTGTAGGAAAAGTCTCCCACCCTAGACCTTCAGGCAACCTCAGTAATCAACAGAGCCCTTCCTGTGAGCTAAAAGCTTTGAACCAGCAGTCAGCTTCCTGACGACTAAGGTTGGCCTACACCCAGTTCCAGAAATGTTTACTGATGATCTGATTTTAAAAAGACTGATTAACTTTTGACCAAAAAAAAAAAAAAAAAAGGTCAAGGACATTTATCCAGGAAAACAAAACAAAAGAACTCAGACCTTACCATCATCCACAATGTCCTGGGCTGCCACAGAGTTTGTATATACCACCAAGTCCGAGAGCTCTCGGCAGAGCTTCATGGTTTTCCTCCGGCGGCCCAACCTGTGAAATACACACTTGCGGACTCAGGACATTTTAAACCTGGAAGAAGTTCGGGTCTTCATTTACTCTACCTTCCCTAGCTGCTCCTAATGGAGCCAGGACTAGAGCTCCCAGTGAGTTTCCTAGTTCCACACTCTTTCCAATACAAAACCCTGCCTTCCTGGCTTTATTCATGGCTCATTCAGAAACAGTCTCTTCTCATGTATTTGTAAGTTCTGTAGTGGAAGGCCTGGTTTTCACCATTACCCAGCTAGGGAATAACACCAGAGTTCACCAGGAATCTGCTGTGGTTTGGCAAAAGGAGAACCTGAACTAAAGGAATAAAACCATTGCATTGAGGGCCACAAGAATTATACACCTAAAGGGAAATATACCAAAACTTCCATAATGATTATCTTTTAGAGGTGTAATTGCAAGTGATTTTTTTCTTTATGCTTTTTTAATATTCTTCAACTTTCTTAAAACTAATATCCATTACTTTTTTCTCTCTCCTATAAACCACTCCTAGGATCTCCTCTACAACTTTTCAAATTCTACCACTACTCTTTTCCACAATAAAGTGTTCTACATTCTCTTCACATCACATTTTTCTCCTCTGGGGGAACATCTAACAAGAGTTCCAGTCCTCGCCAAAGATACACATGGCCAAAAAGAACATGAAAAGATGCTCAACATTACTAGTCATTAGGAAAATGCGAACCAAAACTACAAATGAGATACCACTTTGCACCTACTGGGGGGGCTACAACAAAAAAGGCAGGCAAGAGCATGTGTTGGCAAGGTCAATGGGAAATTGGAACCCTCATGTGTTGCTGGGGAGAAGTGGTTCAAGCACTTTGCCGAGACAGATTTTCAGTTAAGTGAAACAGAGTTACCATATGACTCAATAATTCCCCTGCAATAAGTTAGAGTTACCATATGACCCAATTCCACTTCTAAGTACATACCCAAGAGAAATAAAGACATATTTCCACATATGAATTATACATGAATGTTCTTCACAGCATTACTCATATGAGCCAAAAAGTGAAAACCACCTAAATGTCCTTCAACTAATGATAGATAAATAAAATAAAGTATATCCATACAATAGAATATTATTCAACAGTAACAAGATGTACACTGATACATGGATGAATCTTGAAAATATAGTAAGTGAAAGGAGCCACATACAAAAGGCCAAATGTTGTATGACTCCATTTATACGTAATGTCCTGAAAAGGCAAATCTAAAGAGACAGAAAGTAGATCAGTCGGTGCCAGAGACTGGGTGAGAGATGGGGAACGGCCGCTAATGGTAGTTTCTTTTGATGTGATAAAATGTTCTGGAATTAGATAGTAACAATATAAATTTATTGACTCAATTAATATTTATTGAGCACCCATTAGAGAAAAAATAGTAAACAAATTAGACAAAAATCCTTACCCTAACAATACTTACATAATTCAATAAAAGAATTAAGGCCAAAATGCACCAACAATTTATTTTGCCAAGAAAGAAGTCATGAACTTAGGTATAAAAATAAATAGGAAGCATTCATGTTTTTCCCTTACCATACAATTAGGAAATTCTATAGTCATTGATGAAAATCTGGTATTGTGAAAGTTAATGGTTATAAATCTATGTGAGGTCATGCCTAGAAATTACAAGTAAAATTCTAAGACACTCCATGATACAGAGAAATTCTGCATAAAGTCAGCTGTATTTAATCTTTATCCTGGGAGTGGATTAGTTTATTGAAGTTACAAAGGGATACCATTACTGATGCTCAGGCTTTGATACCTATTATGGATAAATCTCTCACTCAAGAGTGGCAGGAAACACGATCTTATGTGGGAGTAGTAGGGCCTCCTTTGCACACACTGAGATCATCATGGCTTCCCCCAAGCACCGCCCCTCCCCTGGCTGCGTGAGTCACAGCTGAGTCTTTCTGAAACTTGTATTTGAGAACATGCACAGCAGAGATCTCCTGGAAGATAATCTATTTCTCTTACATTTTTTTACTGTAACTACAAATTGAATTTTCTGTACCCTAGAAGTAGGGACTATATGCATTCCTTCTGCACTTACTAATTACTTACCATTTTATGTATGGACAGTCTGTTGAAGTGAATCTCAAATATTAAATTTAATTGACTACTACATGCCATCCATTTCTATAGAAACTTTATGTCTCTAATTCCATTTTAGAGACATAAATTTCAATAAAGGCACAGGAATATTGGGGCAGGGGTGCATGTATGTACAGGCATGTGTTTGTCTATATATCTGTGATATAATTTACATTCCTTTGTGAGACTTACTGTATATATAAACTGCCAGAAAACCCTACATCAGATCATGTGTCACAACTTGGGTTCTAAAAATATGGTTATTTTATTCACCCCAAATTCCACTGAAGAAAATTAAAAAAAAAAAAAGCTAATTTTTTGAGGAGCTAATTAATTAAGGGAGAGTTCATCAGGCTTAGATTAATTCACTGAATCCTTACAATGACCCTAAGAAATAGGTACAGGTGAGAAGCCTAACTTGCCCCATGTTAAGGTGGAAGGAGTAAGAGTTTGAAGTTTGGCTCATTTCAGATCTCTGTCCCTTAATATGGGCTTATCATCTATCTTTCCCTTTAGTCTCCTGTGTGAGCCCTTTGTTCATGTGTCCACTCTCTCTTCTCTGAAGATGCCTTTTCCCTGACAATGGCCACAGCTAGCCCTCATTAAGAGCTCACTATGTGCCAGGCACAGTGTACGTCCCCGACCTGTATTCCCATCTCATATCCAGCTGATCTCCACAGGTCACTGCACTGAGTGCTTACCCTTGTGATCGAGCCAATTCTCTAGACACATACAATGAAAACAGCCAAGCCGATGGGGCTAGAGAGGCCCTGGAGGCACTTTCTTACCTGTACAGTTGGCCAGTCTCCTTGCCAGGATTGTGCTGTGCATCCTCCTCCTCATCAACACTATAAGATTTAGACCGTGATTTTGTGGTTTTCTGCCAGAAAAAAAATCACAGTAAACTTAACAACAAACTCACTGCATGAGGTACATCTCCAACATACAGAGAATGGCCTGGGCTTTAAAATATACACACACAAGGATGAGAACTTGGAAGGGAAAAAATGACCAAATATTGCCTCACCATTAATAACAAGCATGGCTATGGCCATAATTGTAATATTAAGGCAAAACCAAGGATTTCATACTGTAAAACTGACTTCTAAGCTACATAAAATGTAGGTCTTAGAAAGACCTTATTAGGCATGCATTGGAGGTCTCTATGAGAAGGATCGATGTCATAATATCTATTTAATAAGAAGAAATAAAATGTCCTCTTTCAGGAATCTCACTATTCCTATTGACTTATCAAAGGCAGACTTGAATTTTTTTAAAAAAAAACTAGTAATTTTTTTTAATGACTTACTACCATGTCTCCTTTTGATCAGTATGCACTCAAATAACCATCTCTACCAAACAGCTCTTTGGAGGTTTTGACCCATTTTAATTTCTAGCAGCAGAATAAAATTGTTACCCACAGGATTCAGACTGAAAGGCTGCAGGACTAATCCGGTGCCTTCTGGCCAGATTAGCTGTTAGACACAAAACCTTTTCTGAATGATGAGGTTTCACCCCCACCACATTGGAGATAAGCCCAATATTTGGCAACACATGCCTCAACAATACAAATGCTGGGGAGGAAATTGCAAAAAACCTTGCCAACAAAAATACAGCTTCCAACAGCAATGGTGGGACCTTTACACAGTACTCTGGACATCTGTGGAATGTAGGTTTAAAAAAGGAAAGGGACTCCATCTTCACATTACCCGTAGACCATGTCACCTTTCCAATTTTCTCATACTCAACAAATAAAAAACAAGCTACCTTGTTGGCATACGCACACTGAACTCTACTGCACTCACAAGGAGGCATCGATTTAGTGTGGGCGCATTTCAGGTGTTATTTATGACCCATAATCCACAGTGCACACTGTATGAGAGTCTTAGCCTGTGATGATCTCATGTTCCCGCTTGGCTTCTCACCAAGGTGGTAAGCTGCCTAACCTCTCTAACTTCCTAGTGTGTTTCTTAAAAGGGAAGGACAATAATACCTATTTGAAAGGATTATTATTGTTGTGATGATTAAATGAGATGGGATGGAAAGTTACTGTATTAGTTACATTATATTAACTTTCAATTTAAAATACTATTAACATTTACTTAAAAAATCTATAAATTATCTTGTGGGCATTCATTCTTATGACTTGAGGCATAATAAATTCTATTTCTAGAGTAGCTAAAGTACAGCCTAAAAAGTTTACTTTGGAAAATAATTTTAAATCAGTAGTTGTAATAAATAAATAAATAAAATGCAAAAAGAAATAAGAAATGAGTCACCGATGGCAAATAATGTTTGTAGAAATCATAATATATCTTCTTTACATATAGTTTTGACACATTTTATCATGCTTAATGTACCATATAATCAATTTCTCATCTTCTTTTTTTAATAATTGTTTCATTATGATGAACTCTTCAGAGTGACCATCTTTTAGTGGCTACATAATTGTACATTATGTGATTGAATCACGGTTCACTTAAGTAGTCTTTATGGGTGAAAATTTTGGTTGTTTCCAGTTTTTTGTTATAATGACTGCTTTTTGAGCCTTTTAATAAATTATCCTGTTGTTGGGGCAGGAAATTCAGGTACGACAGTCCTTAAAATATAGGAAATAGCTTTACAGAAACCTTCATGCATAATGTCCACCATCCAGTAATTGATAACAGGGTTTACCTTTTTATGGAAGAGTAACATATATTTAGAAAGGGACGATAATTTTAAGTGCACAGCATAATGACTTTACACAAAGTGAAACCACCAAAAGGAAATAGAATATTATATGCTTCCCCAGCCTTTTGATTCTTCACTCAGTCACTACCTTTTCCCCAAAGGTAACTAACTACTAGTCTGACTTTTACCCTCTAGATTTTGTTTTGCCTGTTTTTAAACTTCATATAAAGAGATTCAAACTGTACGTACTCTCTTAGGTCTGGCTTCTTTTGCTCAATGTCATGTTTATAAAGATCATATTATTTTGTATAGTTGTAATTTTGTCATTCTCATTGTGATAAATATTCCTGTATGTGAATCTTAATTCATTCTATTTTTGATGGACTTTTAAATTATTTCGTATTTGTACTATTACAAATGCACATTCCATTACCAGTGGATGAGAGTTTCACTTGCTCACCATCCCCACTCACACTTGGTGGTGTCAGTCTTTTCATGCTCCCTATTGTGGTGGGTGTGTATGGAATCTCACTGTCATTTTAATTTGCATTTCCCAGAGGACTGATAAGGGCGAACACCTCTTCCACATTAGCCACTTGGATATCTTCTTTTGTCAAGTGGCATGAAGGTCTTTTGCCCATTTTTAAAAAAATTTAGGGTACCCGTCTTTTTTATTGACTTGTGGGAATTCTTTATATTGTCAGGATACAAGACCTCTGTTGGATGTATGTACTAAAAATATCCTTTCCCAGTATGCTCCTTGTTTTTTGATACTTTTGATGAACAGCAATTCCTAAATTTCCAAATAGTTTAATTACACCTTTTCCTTTTCTGGAGTCCTATTTAAGAAATCTTCAGTTATTCCAAGGTCATGATGATACTCTCCCGTTACCTTTCAAACTTAATTTAACTTAATTGAATTACACACATTTATCAATCTTTTCTTCGCTCTTATTCTCTGCCATTATTTCCCCTCAGCCTGCCTCCTGTTCTCCATCCTGATTTCCCTTCAGCCTCCCTCCCATTTGTCCGTCTTAATTCATACCTTATGTTTTCCAAAGTTGGTCATGAGGGATCGTCCATGTGATTTCTTTCCACTTTCCTTCACATCTGGATACTGAGCAAAGAAAGTATAATATAACTCTTTTTCTTCTTTGCTTTTATTCTTTGCTTAGTTCTGATGAAATGGCACGCAAACCCTCTTTCTGTCTGCCTCTGGGTGGGAAGCAAGAGGTCTCTAAAAGTGGCTGAGTCAGCCTCATGGCGGGGTGCTGGCACGGAGGGGCCCGGGCACCAGCCAGGAGACAGGACCTGCCGACAGTTTCCCGAAGCTGGGGCCACGGGCCTCTCCGTGGCCCGTCCAGGGCCTGCTCCCAAGGCTCTCCACCACGCAGGATGTACTTTTTTGAATGCCATGAGTGGGGATAAAATTATTTCCAGTTAGAAGTAGATTTACTTTTTAAAAAGGGCAAATAATCAGTAAAAGCCAATGCTATTGAATTAAAAAGGAATCGGATGGATCAAATACTGTTATGGAATTTTAAAACATTAAACACAAATAAAATCCAAGCACATGTATGTGGCAATAAGCCTGTTTTCATTTAAGTAAACCAAAGCAAAGCTTATCTGATCATTGACTTAATTCTCTCTGATCATTGACCGGACAGATGTATGGGAGCCTCAGAATTTTCCTCTTGGGGGTTAATCAAGAGATCTCCTTGCTCAAGCCTATCTTTCCTTAGGGTAGAGAAAGACCACTCTGCTAAAAGGGCGTGGGCTGTCATTCAGTTATCAACCCTACAAACAGGTACTGACGACATGGTTAGGGAGAGACCAACACAGCAAGCCACGCTCCCCCAGGACTTCTTGCCAAACTGAGAAGAAACACATATAACCACATAAATGGTATAAATGTGGGTAAGTAAAACCACTTAAAAATCAAAAGACCAAAGAGAGCATCTACATATATCCATAGAGACTAATCTGAGATGCCATTTTGGGTGGGGAAGGGGGAAGACTGAGAATTAGTTAGGGAAAAAGCAGTTCAGAAAAGGCTGGAGGGCTAAGGGGTTACAGGGTAATTTTAGTTGACAGTGTATATATATTGATTGCCTTTGAAGACCTATTAAAGCTGATCATTAACTGTTCAAAAACCCTGAAATCAAGAAGGTAGCCAGATGGGGTCATAGAAATAACAATGCTCTCAGGGTTAGAAGACCCAGTTCTGCCACCATGTAGCTACATGTCCTTTGGCAAGCCCCTTCTTCTGACCTCAGTTTTCTAACCTGTAAAATGGGGTGGGGGGGATGAACCAATTAATTTCTGAGCTCCTTTCTACTCCTAATAACACATCTATTGGTAGGAGGATCATGTCACTTATTAACCAAAACAGAATCCATTTAAGAGTGAAATGAACACTTTTAATAATTACACTAGGACAATGGATATAAAATAGGGCTGTCCCATGCAAGATGAGGTATATGGTCATCCTATTTAGTAGGCACCTACTATGCCCCCTAGGATTATGCTAAGTACATTACATATATTCTCATTTAATATATACAACCATCTTTGAAGATAAGTATGACTAAAATCCCAGTTTTACAGATTAAAAAATCTGAACTACAATGATATTAAATAATATGCCCAAAGTTAGAAAGCTAGTTAGTGATCAAACAGGTATTCTGTGTTGCTCTAAGTCTCCTCCGGGCTCACTCCCCCACCCATTCCATCTTTATATAGAAGGGTGATATAAAAGAGCTCTTTGCCAAACCATTCATTCAACAACTATTTATGAAGGTCTTACTATGTCCCAAGCACTGAACAAGCCAGAACAAAAATGGTTCTCAAGAAGACATGGTTCCTGTCTTCATGGAATTTATAGTCTAGTTGTGAAGACAGACACTGAACAAATAATTGCAAATGTTTTAAAAACTTCAGAAAAGAGAAGATAAAATAGGTTACTGTGGGCAATATAAGGGGATAGCTAACTGAATCCAGCAGTCAAGGCAGGATTCATTTAAGACATCACATTGAAGCTGGAATTTAAAAGAGGAAGAGTTAGAACAAATGTAGGAATGGAGTATTCCAGGCAGAGGGAATGTAATGTGAGGAAGGCCACAGCATATAAACAGTTACGGCTGGTGTTGACAACTGTGAGAGGCAGTATGACAGGGAAAATGAAGAGATCTGAGACTGGAAAGGTAGACAAGGATGCAGTGAAGCAGGTCCTTGAAAAGCCTAGTCGAGGAGTTCATAATTTATCCCAAGCATAGTGAAAAGCACTGCCAAGGAGTTCTGAACAATAGAGTAACATTATCTAACTTGCATTTTTAAAGAATCATGCTGATTTCAGAGTGGAGATTAAAGAGAAGAAGGGTAAGACAGTCTAGGTGAGAGGTGAAGTTGGCCTAGACTGGGACACAGCCAAGAAGAAGAGAAGTGGACAGATGGGAGACATGTTCAGGAAGTACAGGCGGCAGGGCGGGGAGGCTGGCCAAACACGGAGAGGCGGAACACGGCAGTATGCGGCGGGCTTGAGCCTCTCTGCTCACCTGAGTGTGTATGCAGAAGACAAGTGCGGGAGCACTGGGCTTTCTCCTGTCATCTTCACCCCCACCCACCCACTTTTAACTGTTTTTCATGTCATTTTGCAATAGGAGATTTTTATTTCTCAAACAACAGGAAGGCAGAAATGGAAGAAACTGGAGAAGCATTTCACAAATGACAAATGGTCAGGGACAACATATGATATGCTTCTTTTTCCTGTCAAAGGACAAGTACAAGAGGGAATCATATACCTCTTTCAGGTGTGCATTTAAGCCTTCATGCGTGGCCTTCAGTAGTGCCCTCACTGTGAAACTATCAGGATCTTCTTTGTCTCGAATTTGAGATTCCTTTAACAGTGACTCCAGTTTTTTCCTTATGAAAGACTCCACCTGATGCTCAGTGGTCCCGTTATTCTGCAAAGAATTAAGCGATGGAAATGATTTCCCTTAAGAAACACAGAATCAATTAGAACACACCCTTCATTCAAGCCAACATTGCTTTTACAATTTGATTCTCTCTCAATTAACTATAATAAGTTAACCTCATTGTACCACTTAAGTCTCCCCCGACACACACCAATCCCATTAAATAATGATTATTATGACTGCATTCAACCCTCAAGAACCTTATAAAGTCTTATTGCCATTTCCATTTCAGAGATGTAGAATCTGATGCTTAGAGAATTTAAATAAGGTGCTCAAGGTTGGAAAGCTAGCAAGTACCTGACACAGGATTCAAATTTCGGGCTCCTATGTCCCTCCCATGATGCTACATTTTTGCTTTCAATAGAGAGAAAGCCCGGGGGTATTTTTGGAGACTAAATTTTCTGTATCCACATAAGTAAATCTGAGCAAAAAATATGTTATTGAAAACACATCACTTTCTTCACTGAGGGGAAAAGAATGCTATGGAAGTCTCAGCAGCAATGAAGAGAAGGGTTTTCCTGCCATCCATAGTTTTCTAGCAAAGGTTCTACATTAGTAAAGCATGTTCTGTACACACAGGAGCAGATTAATTTTCTTAAAGCAGAAATTCATAGAGGATGGTAATGATAGATAAAGCTGGGAACATACTTTGGGACCAGGTAGTAGAGGCACTTGAAAGCAAGAGGTGTGGAGTCACTGAGAGTCTCTGAGTAGACAAGAGCCTGAATAGTATTTCAGAAAAATTTTTATTAATGGGCAGTGTGTGCGGAGAGAGAAAAGGTGCCTACAGATGAAGAGAGAGACACATTGGTCCCTCTACAAGCACAAAGAGCCTAGGCCAATGTGCTGGCTGGGGATTTAATAAAGACAAGAGAGAGTTTGAGAGCAAAATTCATTCTGCATAAGACAAAAGTACATCAAGCCGCTATACGCCAGGTGAGAAACATTAATAAGGCATAACCCTACCAAATCCTCGGTGTCGTGGAGACAGACGGCCTCATCGATGGGTAATTATAGAAGCGAGTGCAAGTAGAGTGACAGATGTAAGGGACACCACAGGAACCCGGAGGAGGGGAGTGTCAGAGAGACTTGGGAATGCAGAAGAGACTTCCAGGGCAGAGGACACCGGAGCCAAGCCATAAAAGACGAGTATATTAGTTTCCTGTGGCTGCTGTAACAAACTACCACAAACCTGGCAGTTCGAAACAACAGAAACTTATTCTCTCACAGTCCTAAATGCTAGAAGTGTAAAATCGAGATGTCGGCAGCACCACACTCCCCACTGAAGCCTGCAGGGAAAGATCCTGCCTTGCTTCCTTCAGTTTACAGTGGCTCCCAGCATTTCTTGGCTTGTGGCAGAATAACTCCCATCTCTCCCCGATTTCACATGCCTTCTCCTCTGTGTCCCCGTTCCTGTCTGTGTCATCTCCTCTTCTTATGAGGACACTTGGCATTGAATTTTTAAGGCACTCCCCCACCAGGTCAACCAGAGATCTTTAACTATGCCTGTAAAGACCCTATTCCCAAATAAGGTCACGTTCACAGGTACCGGGGATAGGACTTGGACAAATCTTTGTTTGATTTGTTTGATGGCAACAAATCAACCTATTACAATGAATAAGAGTCAATAATCTGGCAAAGAGTAGGGTGATGACATTCCGACATGAGCAAAACTATGACAAAAACAATATCCATGATAACCACGTGAACATGGAGAAAAGAATACAGGGAAATATAGAAAAAGCAACTATATTGTGCTAAGGCTCACAAATCACTGTCATATAACAATATTTAATTTAAGGAGCCCAACACCCTTGAAGGTAGCACTAGGGTTAAATTTTATTCATAAAGATATAGAGGCAGAAATATTCAACAACTTGTCCAAACACGCATACCTATGAAGCAGCTGGATTGGGATTTGATCTAAGATTTCCAATGCAAATTGTGTCTATTTCACCACACATTGATGCAGCCATCCCTCTTATACTGTTACAAATTAAGATGAATTCTTGAGTCAAGTTAATTATGAGCAAGTTAATTATCATCATATTTTATACCAGCATTATTCCTATATGACACCTGGGGAATACATGGCCACTATCCCTCTTTGGAAAACAGTAGGTTTCACTTAACGTCAGAAGGGAATCCAAGAAAAGAACTCCAGGAAGCAAGCACCGAATGCATTTAATCACATGATCCAGAGCCTGGCAGAGAGAGCATGTGTCAGGAAGACAGAAAGAGAAAGTGTGTAAGAGCACCTGGGGCGCCCAGGTCCCATAGAACGTCCCAAATACACATCAGTTCCCTTCCCTGGGCCAGGGCGCATGGAGCCGAGACAGTGAGGAGGTGACCTGTGGCCGTTATGCCCAGACGCTTTCAATGTCAGCAGGGCAAGGCTAAATACACGAAGCCAGGCCAGCTGGGGCTGGTGAAACAATGAATCCTTAATACAAAGGCTATAATTATTCACTTCACAGCCTCTAAACACTGAGAGTTGTGGCTGAAGGAATGCTTTTTCTGCCCGTGGGTCCTTTTCTCTCTGTCATTTATAGCACAAGAAAATGAGCAGCCGTGGAGTATCAAATAAAAGTGTGGCTGAGGTTTCATTACTATATTATCATTCGGTCCCAGAACCCAATAGCACTGCTTAAAGAAAGCTGAGACAGACATGTGACCCTGCACCCCGTCAGCATTCATGCAGCTGCATCGGGGACCACAGCTGAACACCACATGCATCTTGCTCTGAGCCTGTGGGAGCAGGAAGATGTTGCAGCAGGGGTGAGAGAGGAGGGAGAGGGGAAGGCAGCCCTTTAGCACGGTCAGGGGCAGTTTCCACAAGAGAAGTGATTGATCACTGTTCCCAAATCCTTTCTGGAGAAGTACATATGATCTAGAAATATCTACTATACATAAATAAATCAAACACGTAAACACATCTTTGTTTTGTCTCCTGTGTGAAATGAAAGGATCGCTGAAAAGGTGGAGGGGTGCCCAGAGCCTTGGCCACTACGCCAGGTTGGGAAACAGCAGGAAAAGGAAGAGACTGGGTAGAGGGGCTGACCTTCAAACGAGCACCCTCTCAAACAGTCGTGTGCCGCGTGCACTGAACACTGGGATCACCAGAAGAGTGTTCCAAAACCCCAGGCCACCCACACCCAGACCATTTACACGGGAATGTCTTGCACTGGGATTTTTGGAAACTCTCCTGTCATTCCAAAGTGAAGCCAAAGTTGAGGATCTTTGCTTTAAACCAAACAAACAAAACACTGGAATATCTCAATATCCCCAAATATCTGTTTTCTTTCTGGGCTAGAGTCTGGAGGCAGGAAGGATAATTTCTTAGCTGAGCTCTGTGAGTGCATGACAGCTTTCCAAACCCATAACCTAAAGGTCTTTTGGATTGGAGAGCAGCTGCTACTCAGCCAAATACTCGAGTCAGCCTCTGTCTCCCGCCTGCTCCTTTAAAACACCCTCTTCTATTCGGGACCAGTTGAGGACTTCAGTGATAATCATGCTGCTACTGCCATTCTTGTTACTGATGGTATCTTGCATTCACTGAGCACAAATCATGTGTCAGGCATTGTTCTGAGTTCTTTACGGGGTATGAACTGAGCCCTCATTTTAAAGTTAAATAATTACTTCATTTCCTCAGTACATTTGTCTCTTCCTCATAAAGAGACAAATTTTTGCAACAAGGCAGAGGGAGGATGACTTGTATTTCCAACTGGGAGAAATCACTTACTCTTATAATAATAGAACCTGTTGATTTGATTGGCTCTCAGTAAGACATCAGACAGACATTGAATCCTTATTTTTTCTGTTTGTCTCAAGATGCCTTCAAATAGGAACAGCTCTTTAGTAGTACAGAGCCTCAGGAAGCTCAGGAGAGAATTTTGGACTGCAAGTTTCTCAAGACTTTACTGCTTGTCACACAGTGCACGTGTGCAATGTCATGAGAAACCCCTAGGGCTGTAGATCAGCTCCTTCTCCAACTGAGATGTCACTTTTGGCCAGGAAAGGCCACAGCTAACACAGTTCAAAGCCAGGTGGGACAGCCACTTTTCAGGAGTATGAATGCAACTTATAAAAGGGACAGGCAGGCAGAAAGAGAGCTGCAACATTTTGAAATGTTATTATGATGTCCATTTAGAAAAAGAGGATAAAGAAACTCAGGTGTATAGAGATTGGTGAGCTCCTTAAGGCCATACAGTCAACAAGTGGCAGGGCCAGCTTTGAACCCAGGTGGTCTGTCTCCAGAGCCCATGAGCCCATGTATTAACAACTGCTAGTCTCTCTCTAATCTGCTCTGGGTATTCTAGCCCACTCTCAGCTCTCTATGAACTCACATTCACTAAGTTAAAACCATATCACATAACATTTTATGTTTGTAATTCATTGTTTGCTTCCAATGTGATTATGCCTCTACAGCTAGATAGACTCCCCTGAGAGGAGTCTATCTCCTAATGTAAACCTGAGAGGTTCACACACAATTAACGTCACCCCTGATATCAAAGATGGCCAATATATTTTCCCTTATCTGAATTAATCACATTGAAATTAAAGATTTTGTAGTTCTGAGAATCTTCTAGAAAAGCTTTATGTGATCCTACTTATGTAATATGAAATGAGAGGGTTTTTTTTTAAAAACAAAAATCAGCGTTTCCTTAATTAAATCAAACTCTAATAAATGATATAGTAGTTAACTCTAGAAAGTTCACGTAGCCCTGATCTTGGACAAATCATTTCATCCCTCAAAGCCTATTCTCCTAATTAGTAAAGATATGGTTTCTACCCCACCCCAATGGTTATGGGAATAAAATGAAATCCTATAAGTTAAGTCCTTAGCATACTGTTTGTGCTTAGTGAGAGGTCAATAAATGTTAGGTATTTAAAAGCTGGTTTTGTCTAAGTTATAAAATAATAACTGTACAGTGTCAGAAAAAGGTAGCAAAAGGTAATGTTTCTTTAGAGCTGTTAAACATACATTTTTAAATGTTATTAAAGCAAACATTCTTTATGTATTTTAATTAAGAAAAAGCAAAAGCAAAATACAGTCCAAAATAAACATAAGTCTGGGTATGTGAATCTGTATACAGATGCAGGTTTATGTCACTGTAACTTCATGTTTTGAAGTCTCCACTGCTCCAATGATGAAAGAATTTAAAAAAAGAAAAGTCATAATCTGGGTCAAAAATAAACAAAATCACTGCAGATTATAAAAGCAGCTGAGCGTCACATTCAGAGCAGGAAAGGCTGGCCAAGAACTTAAACCTAATAGTGTAAGAAACTAAAGATGTCCCACATGCCGTGGGAGATTCGACCTGGTCTCACAACGTGAAACCAAGGTGGTGAAGAAAGCTGGGGCAGCGTCCTGGCTTGTAACAGAAAGCGTTAAAAAAAACTACTGTGTAGAAGATATAAAATTTAATATCAAAAGAGGCAGGAGTGACAAGACCACCAAACACTATCAGTTTGTTTGGTGATTATATCAGGGATGTCCAGGGGCAGAGAGCTCCAAACCATCAACATAAGGGCCAGTTAGGAATGCCAGGCATAGGCGGGGGCGGGGGGCGGTTCTCAGTCGGAAGCAATACCTAAACCACGAGGTGAAAAGGATGGATGCAGACTGAAAAAGAATAGAAGGAAAATCCATCCCATTCAAAATTAAACCTTTACCCCAAAATTCTAAAACCTGGAGGAAAAGTAATGCCAAGACAGAATGGCACAAATATTAACCCATGAAACAAGAATTCACTCTTCATGTTAAAATTAGTGTGTTTAGATGCTCAAAAGTGTAAAAAAAAAAAATAATAGCCCCTCCCCCCCAAAACCCAAGAAACTAAGAAGCCAAATAATGAAATAAGAACAGCTGTCTATGAAAAAGAATAATAAATTTTGTAAATAAAGAGTACAGTACTGAAATTAAAAGAGCAATAGCTGTAATATACTCTATACCAAAGTCAAAGAGATAATTAAAGTATTGATTGCAAATGGTACCCAGAAGTCAGCACAGAGATAAAATATTAAAAAATAAATAAGAGATATGGAGAACAGACTGTGAGATTCCAACATAAATCTAATAGGACTCCCAGAGAAACAGGGCTGAGAAATGTCAAAGAAACAATATTCAAAGAAAAATAAAAGGCTGAGCTCCAGAACAAAAGAAAACATGAACTCTCTAATAGGAAATGAATACTGAGTGCTAAGAAAATAACTAAATAAATCAACCTCACTCCTAGTCAATAGTGAAAGTACAGAACAAGGATAGAAAGGAACAGATTATCAACAGGAAAAGAAAAATAAGACTCTTAGGAAACTTCTCCTCTGCCATTCTAGTTAGTTTCCAGAAGACAATACCGTTGAAATACAAGGAAAACTATCTACATACATACACACATATGCACAGCCATGTGCTGCTTAACAATGTGGATACATTTTGAGAAATGTGTTGTTAGGAGATGCTGTCATTGTGTGGACATCACAGAGTGCACTCACACAAACCTAGATGGTATAGACTGCTACACACCCAGGCTCTATGGTGTAATCTCTACTCCTAGGCTACAAGCCGGTACAGTGTGTTACTATGCAAAACAACACAAGGTTAAATCGAACACAAGAGAAAACAATGCAATCAAGGACAGAGCCAACATGAGATGTATGAGGCTGCTGCCAGTGTAACATGACATACTGTTTTACAGTAAACTTGTTTTCATAAGTAGAAAAATAAACTCTAAAACAATGATTAAAAGTGTAGTACATATACAAACCAGGAACAGTCATTTATTATCATCATCAGGTGTTATGTGCCATACATAGTTGCATGTGCCACACTTTTATAAGATTGGCAGCACAGAGGGTTTGTTTACACCAGCATTGCAAACATGGGAGTTGTATTTTGTGCTTTGATGCCACCACGGCTCTGACATCACTAGGTGATAGGAACTCTTCAGCTTCATTATAATCTTAAGGAACCATTGCCAAACATGCAGCCCATGGTTGACCAAAAGGTCATTATGCAGTGCATGACTCTGATACATACACTGTGGCAGACCTTAAATATTCATTACCTCTACTCTTTGGCAGTGTAGCACAAGTATATCAGGTACTAGAGACTACGGGACTCCTTCCAGGCCACCTTGTCTGTTCCCCACCCCTTGTTGTCAGGCATGTGGGCATTTAGTCTCTGAGTGAACACGTTCAGTAGTGAGAACCCCCAACCCGCATGAGGTAACCCATCCCTTCTGTGAGTGCTGACACCTCTTTAACCAACAGGATCCATAACCTTTAAAATGGGTCAAATCCTAAAACAAATCACTTAGGAGGAAAGGTGAATTTGTGGTTAAGAGAGTGGGAAGAGAGGAAAACAATGACTATTTTTAGTGTGAGATATACACACAGATTGAATAAGGCTTTTAGGGCATTAGTATAATACAAAAAGTTGTTACATGTGACTGTTCTACAGCTCTTTTAAAACTTGTTGAAAGGCTTTGGTGTTTGTGACATGAGCTTCACATAGGAGAGAGGGAGCTGATGTTTGTGCCTAAAAGGCTGGCTTAACCAGAGAGAGCAAGAAAAAAGATACTGCATAACTTAGGTGGAGAGGAAAAAAATCGGTGAAGTTGAAATATGAGGGTGGAAAGCCTACAAGGTACCCTGAAGATGAATAACGGTGGGTTAGCCTCACTGCGTCAAATCTGATCATTCTCCTGTGGTTGAAAGGAAAGTGTTCCTGTGCCTTTGAGCTGTGTGATTCTCAGATCGCTGAACACACAGGCTTTACCTTGTGGCTCACACATCATGAGCCAGATTTTCTTTATGGCTAAAGCCACAAAATAGTATGAGGCAGAAGCTTAAAGGATTCAATTAATTCAACAACAGAAAGCATCTATTACATGAGAAATAAACTTTCTGTGTGCTTTGAACCCCTTAAAAATAACAGTAGACTAGCAGGAGTAAGAAGACCTGTGTGAGGGTTCTGCTTCTCACACGAGGGTAACGTGGGGCGAGCCACAAATTCTGCTTCTGACCTTTGCATTTGCTGTTCCCACTGCCTGGAACAGTCTTCCCCAGATACCAGCATGGTGAACTCTCACTTCCTTCAGGTCTTTGCTCACTTTACCTTCCCTAGGAGACCATTCCTGCCCATCCCATTTCAAACTTCGACAGACTCTTCATGTACCACAATTTCTCCACTTTTTCCCTCATTTTCTCCCTTTAGCACTCACCACTGCCTAGATCATGATGTTACTTATGTAATTCTTGTCTCTCCTCCCTTTCTCCCAATAATGTATAAACTCCATAAAGGCAAAGATTTTTGTCTGTTTTGTTTACTGATAGACACCCCAACAGCTATAACATGATGGTTGCATCTCCAATAGAGATATTGAATATAAAATTGGTTGAATGTACAAATGAATCTTGTATAAGTCTCATGAGAGTTAGTATTCTAGAGTGTTCATGAATGCTAAGCTAAAATAGTTATTGCAATAATTCAGGTATAACTTATAAATCTAACCACATTCTGTGGAGTTACAACTAAGATTAAGAACTTCCTCTAAGGTGGTTACTGGTTTCACATAAGCTATGCACAGTACAGCCTTAACACCAGGCAATTTACATTTGACACTTATAATGGATTTGAGACCCTTGCTGACAATAGGACTACAAATGGACTGATTACAGGCAAACACTTTGGCTTTCTAAAGGCAGCATTCTCTTTCCTTAGAAGAGCTCAAAAATGAGGGGGATGGGGAAAAGGATTTAGAAAAATGGAGTAAAAGCTAGATTTCCACTAGAATGTTGATATCTTTATGTATTTTCTCTCTGAAAGTCTAATGAAGACATGCTTATAAATGTCATAATTAAGGAGTTTTCTGCCTTTCACTAAGGCCCAAATCAACTAATCCAAATGAAAGATCAAGACTGTCTTTACCGAATTATGTTTTAAATTATCTACCTGCATGTGTTCCTAGAAACCGACCAACAGACTTTGAAAATGAGAGGAACTCAGTTGGATATTTTTACAGGTGAAATTATGGATTTGTTTCTATAAAACTGTAGCTAACTCAACTTAATAATTACAGATATTTAACTTAGAATGCTCACTGACACTAGAGAAAAATTATATAAGTGCGTGGATTTAGAAACCAGAACAACTTGGGTTTTACTCAGAGCAAAAAATGACTACATTGTGATAGTAATTAAATGTCCACCATCATTTTCCCTAAAAACAGCATTCCCTAAATTCATAACTAGTCGAAACTCTCTGTGCCCTGTGTTCAAATGATAGACTATTCTGAGGCTAGCAACCAAGATATCTTGGAAACAAGATGCAAAGGTAATGAAAATCAGAGACAAAAATCTGGTTTATAAAATAAAGCTAAAAAAATTGAGCTTAAATCACCCATACTCACAAGTTATTAATCACAATATAGTGAATATCTGGATGAGCAGAAAAACTGTTTAAAACATTAAGTATCATTTTACATATGTAAATGTATTTAGATTAATTTTCTATCACCACAGCCCCATTAGTGGTAGTCAATTGAGCCAAGATAAACTATTAAAGAGAGATTAATACAGTGGTGATTTTTTTTCCTTTTCACTTCAAGCTAAATCTTTTAAAGAATATTAAAGCCAAGAAAGGAATGTCTACTGAAACATCAGCTGTCATGAAGCTCTTGCTGCCTTTTGAAGTGATGCCAGCTTCCTTTGGTACCTATAGGAAGGTAGCACAGTTGCTATAACCTAGAAGAGAGCAGGCTGTTTTTAACAATGCAATAGATAAACTCAGGGCAATGATGCAAATCAGGAGAATTGATAGAAAATTTCTCTGTCTTCTTGAGAATAATAATCCTGATATCTAGAGGAATACCACTTTTCTACCTAAATGAAATTGCCAACCCTGTAACAAACTAACACAAGCAAATGCTACTCTCAGGTTGATGTGTGGTTCTGACAATCACGTGAGTTGTAGAAGATGGGGATGGCGGGCAGCGGGGGCCGGGGCGGGGGGGCCTGAGGTCAAGGTGGGAGGGGTGTCTTTAAGCTTTACATTTCCCCCAGGCTTGCCTTCCCTTTGAATTACCTGGCTAAATAGTACTTTTCTAGAAAGGCAGCTCCTTGAGGTAGGACAGGGGTCTGAAGTACCATACAGGTAACAAAATATTCTATGCCATTTTATTTAAAATGTAGTAAATTAAAGAGCCACCCAAGACTCCAAAAAAGTTTGGAAATCCTCCTGCCCAGGGCTCATTTTCTTAGGGCCGGGATGGGCATGCTAGAGAAGCAGGCCCACGTGCAGCTGGGTCCTGCAAGCAAGCCTCCTGTGAGCAGGAGGCAGAGAGACAATACTAAAGTCAGTTGATTTCAACAAAGACAGTGACATTTCTAACTGCAATTTGAGTTTTGCCCAAGTTGCGATAGCCGGAGATTTGTCCCTGGAGATAGCGTCAGATAGGTTAATTGCTACCATTCCATCCAACTTGAAGATACGAGACTCCTTGATTCATTCAGTCCATAAATATAGGAGGGTCTGTGCATAAGCACACAAAGTGACTTTCAACAAATATCCTTTTTTATCCAGTACTTATCCTTATATTTATGAGGATTCCAACACAGCTGCAATTTTTATTGCAGCACATTGAGGGTAAAAATTAGGGCCTTGCCTATAACTTACATAATGGAGCTTGAATTTGCACTCATCTTCAATTTCATCTGCACTGTCTTCGTCTGAAACTTCTCCTTCCTCTGCATCATCACCAAGGTGATAAGGCAACTTCTTGCCCTGAAATGGAACAAGACACTCGATTTCAAAATGAAAATAAATTCACAAGAGCCCAAAGATGAAAGTGATCCAAGTGTCCACCAACAGATGATGAGATAAACAAAATGTGGTATATGCATGTGATGGCATATTATTCAGCCAAAAAAAATGAAAAAGGAAGGAAATTATGACACATGCTACAGTAGAGATGAACTTTGAGGGCTTTAGGCTAAGTGAAATAACCATCACAAAATATGTATGATTCTGCTTATATGAGCTACCCAGAGTAATCAAATTCATAAAGACAGAAAGTAGAAGAGTGGTTCCCAGGGCTGTGGGGAGGGGAGAATTGGGAATGGTCTAATGGGTATGGAACCTCAATTCTGCAAGATGGAAAGAGTTCTGGGGATTAGTTACATGCCAATGTGAATGTACTGTAACAGTACGGAAATGTACACTTAAAAATGATTAAGATGGGAGGTAAACTTTATTATTTGCATTTTATTACAATTAAAAATAACTTTTAAAAAGTGAAAAATAAAAATGTGTTATCCCCTGGCCAATCACTACTTCAGACTGACTAGCTGGCAGACAGTCTGAATGATAAGCAAAACAAGGGAGAAGAGACTTTCAAGAAAAGGCAGTTTAATTACTTTTAATGAACTATAACTAGTTCTGGATGTCATATTTACCAAAAAAAAAAAAAAGCAGGCTTAGTTTTGAGAATATACAGCTTATCAAAACAAGCATCATACCCATTAGTGCCCTTAAAAGTAGCATGCATATAAATATATATGGTTGGAAAATGTGTATGTGTTGTCTATATCTAAAGTGGTAAGTAGCCATTCAAATGATGCCTTTTGGATCAGAAATCATAGAAGCATGCTTCTTTATAGATCTAGAATTCTCCTTAAAGTCTAAAGGGTGTCACGACTAGCTAACAGACCTCAGCTGCCCTGAAATACTTTACTCATAGCCTACTTCTGATGCCACCCCTTCGAATGAGCTCTTCAGATTTTCTGGATTTGACGCATCCTGGGACATTCTGTGTCAAGCGACCGAAGTCATTACTCAAAGGGACTCAGTTCATATCAATATCTACCTTCAGTTTCACTGTCCAAAATGGAAATATTTGAAACAAATGGACTTATTCTGCATTTAACCTGACTGTTGACTAAAGATGATTCAGGAAAGTAGAAACATTTATGAGGTGATAGAGGTAAGAGTTTTCCAACCCAGCCATCACTATTCATCACAAAAGTTTGCCATACAAAGACTTCAGGAAAATTGATGATGTTATCTCTTGCATTATTTGGAGCTTTTAATCAAAATGCTTTCACACATACAAATGCATAACCTCTTTGATGGAGTCTATAATACTCATTTAATGATAGAAAAACAGGTTTGATCAATCCCAGAGATGAATACTTTACATCTTTCCCATTTGCTCACCTCCCTTAAAGTCTTGCTATGAAATCACACTGTTCTTTGACTTTTTTGCACTTCTTCTGTGATATTTGGGGGGTTGTGTTTATACACATCCCTTTTAGGTAAAATATAAGCCAGTGTGAATATTGATACTTACTCTACTGGTCTTCCTTAGGTTTTTAGTCTGAAAACAACGCAATTATCCAAGATGGTTTTAGTGCAAACACAAAATTATCTGGAATTAAGTAAAATCACAAAGCAATGTGCAGTCTCAAGGAAGTGTCTTACTGGCTATTCTGCACATTAATAATATCCATTGCAGGTAGTAAGTTTCCCCCCCAGAAACACCTGTTTATGAAACATCATTCTAGTCACCGGCTGCTCCTTCACTCCTTCCTGACAGGCACTATGTCTGCGCCTGTGCTCCCCTTTGAATGGAGCGCTTCTCACTTATACAGTCAAGGCTGATCAACTGTGAAGGCTGTTTGTCTTTTTTGACAGACAGTTACTGGAGCTTGAAATGGGAGAGAAGAATCCGAAAGAAATGCTTTCAGATATAGACACAGGAGTCTTCTCTGCCTCTGAACCCCACACAGTGCTCCAGTCTGAACTAACACAAGCCTAAAACATTAAGCCTTTAGCTTATAGTATTAATATTCTCACTTCATAAAAACATTCTAGAATATGCAGTCATTCAATAACTAGCTTTTTTTAAAAGGTATGACTATAAATAAATTGGACCAAGGTTCATGTACAAATCAAGACAATCTTTCATGTATGGACTCAAATTATTATCCTCCTGGGAAACCAGTTTGTAATCCTTAGGGGAGGAAGAGATGAGTTGGTCATTATTGCCTTTTACTGTGTCCCTTCAGATAATTACCTTCACCAGGATTTTGCCTTTCAAACTTTGAGGGCTTGGAAGCTGCCTGGACTCCCCTGTGTCTACAGATGATAAGTCCAGTTTATCCTGGAATATTCCTTTCAGGTAGTGAGCAATCTTCCTCTGCTGCTGTACACTGCAGTGGTTCTCAATAGACAGTATGACTGGGAACCTGCAAAAAAAAAAGCACCGCATTCTAAAGGCAGAGCACAGGCAGCTCAGGGCGTTTCGAAAATCATTCTGTATTCACTATGTTCTTGCAATCCTGGTAACTTGTGAGAGGGGTGACAGTCAAAACGCTTTAAAATGAGGAAAATGAGAGATGCATTACAAAACCAAAAAACTCCTCCGAGTAAATATATTTTACCAGGTGTAAAGGCCAAAGAACACACCAATCCACTTGGGACGACTTAGTTTGATATTTTGTATCATGGGGAAAAAACGGTGTGTGTTTGTATATATCTTTTAAATGAAGAAAAGAGAAAATTTTAAGAGAAATGAGAAGCCTAAAGAAATAAAACTCTTATAATTTTGTCTTGTTTATTCAAAAGCCTAGAAACATCTAAGAGACCACTGAATATCATTAAATGCAGATATTTGCATTTAATATATATCATAAATAAAATATATAATCAGCCCTCAGTTTCAATATTACTATTGAGGGTAAAATAATGAAATTTTGTGTTTTATAGCATTCTATGCCAGGCATTTCAAAATCATTTGTATAGAATTATATACTAAGTCTTTACTTTCAGAAAAAAGAAAAAGGAAGAAAAGATAAGCATTCATGCACCGCCAACACTCAGGTTTCTGCGTGGAGTGCTTGAGACCTAAGTAAAGTGATTGCCAAAGATAGCCTGGAGGTAGTGGCCAGGCCAGAAAGGCAGCCAGAACTGATTACATGGTATTACTCCTCTTTTGACTTTGTTTTTTCCTTGGAGCAAGAAATTATTTCAAATTTGGATTTATTTTCATTTTTTTTCCGTTTTCCATCAACATCTTCCAAAGTAATATATATTTTTCCATATTTACAAATCAATATATAACTTGTCTAACATAACTATGTAGAGAAAAATTTTTATTTCTGAATTTGCATTACAAGCAGAAGAACAATACAGGCTGTGACCTCCTGAAAGTATATTCTATCCTTATTAGTAAATCCTGATACCAGAGGTAATTTAAGAGATGAACCTTTGTGACTAAAGTCAGTTTGGTCATCTGACTATAATCTGTCTGTTCTTATGCCCTTACAAGGTTTTCCACAGTGTGGCGGAAAAAGAAAGAAACAACAACAAACTAGCAATCCTTAGTGTCCATGCAATCACATCATGGAAATCTAACAATGACTTTTTAAATAGCCGACCTGTTTATAAAAAGCCTAGTAGTGTCTAAAGATGCTTAATGTAAAACAGTGTTTCTCAACAAGGGAGGAGAGCAATTGTGCTGCAGTACCCCCTCAGGCACAGGGACATTTGTCAGTGTATGAAGATATTTTTACTGGTCACAATATGAGGGGTGCCACTGGCATTTACTGGGTAGCGGTCAAGGATGCTGCTCACCATCCTTCATGCACCAGACAATTCCCCCACATCAACAGTTATCTGGCCCAAAATGTCAATACTGCAAAAGATGAGAAACCCTGGTTTCTAACATGCAAGTGAAGCTTAAGAAAGAAAAAAAGAATGAACTTTTAAAATGTGCCAAACCAGCTTATTAATGGCTTTAATTTGAAGTGCTTTTCTCCTAAGGATTCCCAAACGTGATGTAAGTACTTTCAAGTTACCAGAGGCTCCCCTGAGGTACATAGGTAGCAGGTCTTCTCAACACGGTGCTTCACATTTTGGGAATGAAGTGCTAAATTCACCTCTTTAACTTGACTAGGACTAATAGTAATGATGCATTAGAAATCAGTACTTGAGATTCTACCATGTATCACAGAAGACACCATAAACTAAAGCTGCTATGCAGCAAGGGTCTCTTATTAGAACAGCATTTTAACCTCGTGGGTAATTCATAACAAGGCCAAATATTAAAAATTTTAAAGACTACTAAGTTTTATAAGATTAATTTTATGCAAATGTAATTTTAATTTGCTTCCATATAGCTCTAAAACTCAGAGGAAAGTTCTGAATGTATAATTATACAAATAACAAAAACATAGGCCAAGAACAACCACTTGAAAAATAATGACTATTAAAGGAGAAAGGAAATAAAATAGAAGACCAGAAGCCAAAAAAGGAGCATGGAAGCAATGACAGCAATGGAGAAGAGAATGTTATAACAGAAACAAATAAAAAAAAAACAAGTATTGGGGAGAAAATAGTCAACATTATCAAATACTAATAAGGAGTTAAGTAACATAATTATGCTAGACACTCTAGTATATTTGGACATCCAGCAGGTCTAGAAACCTAGATATTATTTTACTGAGTTGTAATAAAACATCAGTAAAGTACTCTGTATAGTAACCGGTGTTTTCAGACTTTATGGACACTCTGTACAACCTGGGCTTAGAAATTTTGAGGTCGCTCTTTGTAAGACTATGCTTTGAAGAGACAATTTCTAGAGACAGAATGGGGTAAGGAATAAGTGCAGCATAAGAAAGTATGTACATGGAGTCCATGTTACTTGTTCGTAATGTTCTCTTGGGAAGGAAGGAGAGAACAAGGGTAGTAGAAAGGAGAAGAATACTCCAAGGAAGAGTGTGTACTTCTGTAGTCACATTCCGTCAGGCAATTCTCCGTGTGCTGGCTGAGCTCAGCTCCCCGGTGCCACAACACTTACTCATTCTTCACAAACGCGTGCTTGTTGATGGTCTCCACAACATCTCTGAAGGGAATTTTTGAAGTGAGAGTATAACCGTGGTGAACAACTGGCTCTCCATCCGGGCCATCCCAGCAGTCAACTGCCAAAAACAGAACTTCATATCAACAATCAAAAGCTTCTGGCATTTACTAATATTTCTGGAAACATCAAGCAAATATTATTTTATTATTTGAGATTATACATATCATAACCATGACAAAGATGTCAAACAGAGAAATAGGTGTCCTGCCGTATTAACATATGTATCAGAACAAGGAATTAAAGATAGTAAGCAATTTGGTTTGGGGTGCTTATAAGTTAACAAAGATACCATATTCACAAGCAGCTTAGCATTTATCATGAATTCTCACAGTAGAAACTGACTTAAATCCAATCAAGTGGTCCAAGAATAGTGATATTTCTTAACAGGTTGTTTCATTACTTTCCCTTCTGCAGTTTGCTAAGGTCTTTTAATAAGTCACATTGACCATCTCATTAGTAGTAAGTTTTTTTTTCATTTTTATATACTTAAATTATGTTTCCATTAGATTTATTTTCATTTTATTAATTCTACAGTAGTTATAAATTAACATCAAATTCCTAAGTTCAAATCCTCAGGCCCTGCCAAAATTTGTGTGAATATGGACAAATGATTGAATTATTTAAAGTCTTGTTTTTCTCATCTATAAAAGGAAAATCATAATAGCACTTGCATCATAACTTTCAGTGATGATTAAGTACATATAAAGGTGCTTATAATTTGGCACCCGGAGCAGACAGTATTACTGATAGAACTGACATTATGCGTGTAGACAAACTCAATGGCTCTGAGCTGGAGAAAGGCACTAACTTCCTCGTCCTCCTCCCCAACTTAAAGTGCACCTTCTCTTGTTTCAAACTCTGCCATCAGACTAATTTCTCAAAACACTGCCTTCACCATGTTGCTCCTTTGTTCAAAAGCCTACCCTGTGTGTAACACATAGTATGTACCCAGTAGATATAGACTAAATTGATTGATAACTATCCTGCAGCAGCCCCCATGTGTTTAACGTCAAGGTCCCCTATCCCTGGTACTAGAGACTGGCCAGAGCTCAGCCCGTTTTCCCTGTCAGCCTGCACACGACTGGACTACACTGACCGGCCTTCCCTTGCAGGGGGATATGGTCATTGAAATTGGCCAGACATGATGTGTAGCGCATCCAGGCCTGGTTCACAGAAACTTGTCCTGCCTAGTCATCCGTGCCCTCTCTTCTGCTGTGACTTCAGCAATCGTTGTTGTAGACGGCACAGCCACAGGACGGACAGAGCCTGGGCACCTGAATCACTGCCTGAAAGATTCTGCCGTTAGGAACAACTATTTCTGAACTTCACATAAATAAAAAATCAACTTCAGTTGCTTTAAGGAACGAGATGTTAGGTTTGACAGTTAAAGGAACTAGTATCATCTCAATTAATATCCTAGCTCCTGTCTGACAAGTCAACTTTATTTTTTCCTACAGCAAAAGTCACAGACTTGTTCTTTTCAGCCAGGCAAGTGTCCTCACCTACAATCCTAACTCATGCCTTTGCTTCTTTCATTTAAGGTCAACGGACATGCCTCCTTCTGCTTTCACTTTGTTACCTAAATCCCAATCCACGCTAAGCAAGGACCACCCCCTGGAACCTTGCCAGCTCTCAGGACATTGCCCTTCCTTATGGTAGGGCGTCACAAGCTCAAATACCGACAAGAACCTAGCAAGTAAGATAATAAGGACAGTAGGCCAACAGCAAATGTGTGTCTAAATGAGATAACTCCTTCTCACTCTGGTTACCAGAGCTCAGAAAAATCCAAAATCTAGATCTCATTGCTGTGAAAATCCCCAGGTTTTCGCCATTGGCAATTAATCTATTTTTAAAATTACAATATGGACCAAACAAACTATTCTGCAAGCTGGATTTGATGGATGGAATGCCAATTAAAACTATCTTTTAAATAGGGCCACACAGTTCAGGATGACCCCTATTCTCTATCTTATGTGCACCTTCTCTATACGTGTGTTTTGTATATTATCTTGAAATAATATCTCCATTTCATTGAAAATATGTTCACCATAACCATAATGTGATTTTAAAGTTATTATGTGTCAATGAGTCTGGACTATGATGCCACTTTTTGGTCTAACACCAGTGTAAATATTGCTGCAAAGATATGTTTTAGATGTGATTAACACTTCAGACTGCTGGTCACGATGGCAGTACAGGCAGATGTGGTTTGCCTCCTCCCACAACCACATCAAAATTACAACTAATCTATAGAGATACCATCCCTCAGAACTCTCAGAAATCGAGTGGAATGGAAGTCCGATCACTACAGAATTAAAGCAACCACATCCATCCAGACTGGTAGGAGGAATGAAGACGCAGAACAGGCTGTTCCCACACCCATATGTGGCAGATAAAAATTTGGGAGGGATATCTCGGGAATGAGGAGTCCCAGTCCCACACCAGACCCCCAACCCAGGTTTCTAGTGCCAGGAAGATAAGTCCCCACAACTTATAGCTGCAAAAACCAGCAGGGATTGAGTGGGTAGAAGAAACTGCTGGAGCCTCAGGCAGTTCCTCTTAAAGAGCCCACACATGGACTCACCTACTCAGACTCACTCCCTCTGAGCTCCAGCACTGGGGTAGCAGCTTGAAAGGCACCAGTGGCACACAGGGAGGAACTGAAGTGGATGGCATCAAGGCAAGCAGAGGCCACTGTCCCTTTACTGAACCCTCGCCCAACAGAGCTGGCAAGCTGGTGTGATATCTGAGACTCCATCAACCTGGCTAACACTGTTTGCCCTGCCCTGGAGATCACCTGAAACTCCATCCCACCTGACTTCAGGCCCACCCAAGCTGCTTTTCCATATGAATGGCTGGTCTTAGCTCATACTGCACAATTTCCTAAATCCTTTCAAACAAGCAAGAGCTGGCCTCGGTAAGCCCCAGGCCCAGCACTAGAAACCACCAGCCTAGATTTACAGCTTGGCTTTGCCTGGAAATCTCCAAGCGCAGCCTAAGTAAAAGCCATACCATACTGCTTTACAGCTCACACAGGGTGTCCAGGGCAAAACACAGGTAGGGGCTGAGCTTGGCCTGCACCACCCAGGAAATCCCAGAGCATACTCACCCGGTGGACAGGTATAGACCACATCAGAGCATCACCACCACCCTACTCCTGCACAGCTGATTCCATGAGTGGCAGAGATTCGTGGTAAGTGGTCACAGCCAATCCTTGCAGCTGACTGGTCTTGGTAAATCCCTCCCATTGATCTGCTAACAGAAACCAAGGCTCAACTATAAGAGAAGGATGTACTCAGCCCACATGAAGGGCACATCTTGACTATCCAGCTTGGGTGATAGGGAAGGCTGTGTCACTAGACCCTACAGGACACCTATTACATTAGATCACACTGCCAAGACACGGGGTCAAAGCAGCTCTACCTAATGCATAGAAACAAACACAGGGAGGCTGCCAAAACAAAGAGACAAAGAAACATGACCCAAATGAAAAAACAGATCAAAACTCCAGAAAAAAAAAAGCTAAACAAAATGGAGATAAGCAATCTATCAGAGAGAGAGTTCAAAACACTGTTGAGTTCAAGGATACTCAAGAAACTTAGTAAGGATCTCAACATCAGAAAAAAGATCCAGTCAGAAACAAAGGATACACTAATTGAAATAAAGAACAATTTACAGGGAAACAACAGTTGAGTGGAAGAAGCCAATACTCAAAACAATGACTTGGAACATAAGGAGGCAAAATGCAACCAATCAGAACAACAAGAAAAAAGAATCCAACAAAATGAGGATACTATAAGCAGCCTTTGGGACAATTTCAAGAGGTCCAACATTCACATCATAGGGGTGCCAGAGGGAAAAGAGAAAGAGTAAGAAATTGAAAATCTATTTGAAAAAATAATGAAAGAAAACCTTCCTAATTTGGTGAAGGAAATAGACATGTAAGCCCAGGAAGCATAGAGTCCCAAACAAGAGAGATACAAAGAGGCCCACCCCAAGACACATAATAATTAAAAGCCAAAGTTTGAAGATAAAGAGAGAATCTTAGAAACAGCAAGAGAAAAGCAGTTAGTTACCTACAGGGGAGTTCCCATAAGATTGACAGCTGATTTCTCAAAAGAAACTTTGCAGGCTAGAAGGGATTAGCAAGAAATATTCAAAGTCATGAAAAGCAGCGACCTACAGCCAAGATTGCTCTACCTAGCAAAGCTATCATTTAGAATCAAAGTGCAGATAAAGAGCTTCCCAGACAAACAAACAAACAAAACCTTAAAGGAGTTTATCATCACCAAACCATTACATGAAATGGTAAAGAGACTTAAGAAAAAGAAGATCAAAACTATGAACAATAAAATGGCAATAAATACTTATCTATCAACAATTGAATCTAAAAAACAAACTATGCAAACAAGAAGAACAGAGACAGAATCATGGATATGGAGGTCATTTTGATGGTTGCCAGATGGGAGAGGGGGTGTGGGGAAATGGGTGAAAAGGTGAGGGGATTAAAAATTACAAATAAGTAGTCACAGAATAGCCATGGGGATATAAAGTACAGTGTAGGAAATGGAGCAGCCAAAGAAATTATACACATGACCCATGGGCATGAACAATGGTGGAGGGATTGCCTGAGGGAGTGGCGGGGGCAGGGTGCTGGGTGGAGGTGGGCAAAAGGGGGAAAATCAGGACAACTGTAATAGCATAATCAATAAAATAAAATTAAAATTAAAATTTCCATCAGTAAGCGTTGGGTAAAGCAAATTATTCTCCTTAATGTGAGAGGTGGGCTTTGTCAAATCAGTTAAAGGCCTTATAAGCAAAGACTAATGTTACCTAATACAGTATCCTATATAATCAATTAATCATTAGTTGTTAAAATATTCTTAGGGAAAATAATTAGAGAAGGTAAAAGGAGAAAAAGCTTTAAAGGTTAATACCATAGGAATACTAAAAACAAAGTTTAATAATAAAGATGTTGTTGAGAAGACCAAAAGTTTTGGGACACTATTACACAGTTTCATATTGTTCCTTTGGGCTTGCAAATGAGGTCAACTGTATCAAAGTAAACTTCCAGAAGAGATACTATATCCATCCTTTGACATATATTTGATGTTATTTTTTTTTAGATATTTTGTTTTCTTTTTAAAAATGTTATTTATTTATTTTTAGGAAGAGGGAAAAGGAGGGAGAAAGAGATGGAGAGAAACACCAATGTGCAAGAGACACATTGATCGGTTGCCTCTTGCATGTTCCCAACCAGGGACCTGGCCCACAATCCAGGCATGTACCCTGACTGGGAATTGAACCAGTGACCTTTCAGTCCGCACGCCAGCACTCAATCCACTGAACCACACCAACCAGGGATACTTGACATTCTTCAATTTGCCTTTGGATATAGGTGTTGAAAGAATAAACAGGTGTTTCAAAAATACAGAATTTCAACAATTTACACCTTGATTTATAGCTCCATCTTGGATGAGAAAGCACATAACAGCGTTCCTCATAAATCAACTAATCTTTTCAAAATAAAAAAAAGCAAACAAACAATGTAGACAAATCAACATCATACCTGATCTGATTATCATGAAAACCTAAAAATAGCTCCTAAAACTGCATTGATCATAAAAGAAGGTGCTCTTTTGCTAACATCCATAGCCGACGATCGGTCTCCTAACGTTCAGTTTTTAGATTGGATTTCATGACTTGTCTGTTAAGTGGAGATATCAACACTCTTGACCGATGCTGATATGCTAACATGGGGCATTGGTAGCCATGTTCAAATGGCAGTGACATTTCCTATAAAAGCCCATGCTGTCATGAGATTGTTGGCAAGGTCGAAATCCCCCTAGCCACAAAACAGCCAGGGCCCATTTGTCAATCCGGTCACACCGGAGAGGCTCCTGAAAGCTCTCTGACGGAGCTGGTCAGCTCTAAAGGCCGAGCAGCCAACATGACAGCTCTTCCTAATGTCACTTAAAAACGTCCCACCCTGACAGAGCTCCCAGTGATAATAGGAAAGGCTGTAAACTGATTATACCAGCAACACTACATCACTTCCATAATGAGAGTGGAAATGCCTTGGACAGAACATCCATCTTTATAAGCAACTCAGGCTGAAAATCAGGGGAATAAAAGGCCATGTAAAAAATGCTATCAATTTGATTTTCTGACAAGTCCACTTTACCAAAAAAGATTTATTATTCTTCCGCAAGACACCATATATATCTTGACCAAGGACATTACTACAGCTGAATTAATGGAGATGGAAAATACAATGTTATCAAAATAGAAGCTTGAAAGTGAAGAGATTCTTTGGGTCACAATTCCTTGAAAAAACTGTCTAGAATTATTATTCTCTATCTCCAAGTGGTATATTTGACAAAAAATCCTGCAGAAAAATATCGAGGGGACATGCAATTATCAGTTCATGACCTTGCTACATTCTATAAATCAGGTTCTTTAAATCCTAGCTACAACTGTTTGAGAATAATAACAACTTCATCTGGACCCAAGAACATACATACATTGGTGTCTCCAGGCCCAAGTTTCAAATGTGAGCTAAGATCTTCAATCACAGGACTGATAGAAATTGTCAGGAGATCACAAAAAATAATACCATCAAATCTTAAGTCTTCAGAAATATCAAAATATCTAGATGCCAGGCCTAATCATGAGACAAGCAAATTTCTCATTTTAAAGCCAGCCTGCCCACTGTGCCAAACACTTCAATTTTTCTAGCCCTTCTAGAGCTGGTCATGTCTTTCAATGCTTGTTCCTTACAAAAAAATAAAAAATAAAAAAATAAAATAAAACAACACAGACTTCCTAGAAAACAGTGAAGTGTGGGGGTCAGATTTGAACTTGGGTCCAAATCCCAGCTTCCGTGCTTCCTAGCAATGGGGCCCTGAGCCACATACTGCACCCCAAGTTGGGGTGTCTTCATAGGGAGATGACGCCCTCTCCCTTAATGATGTAAAGAATTACATGTATGGTAACTGTATGGAGCCACTTCATCAGAAACTAGCCCACAAAGGGACTGAAATCATGGTAGTCCACAGTACACTTAAAGCCAAGGTGACAACCACATTTTTGAACAGTAGATAGATCAAGTATTAAATACAAAGCGGACCAAGTCTCCCAGGTAAACATAATTCTTCTCAACGAAAACCTTCTAAAAAATAGTAGCTTGACTTTCACTGTCCAGGCATAGATTATTCCAATAGTAAAGACTTCAAGCCAAATAATAAAGGAGGAATTTGATGGTACAAGCTGATGAGGGAGACATTTGAGAGACTAGATGTCTTTTAAAATGATACCACAGCTGTGAATATTCTCAGTTTGTGTGAATACCTGAAGCAGGTAACCTTTTAGCAAGGCAAACTAGCTTCTTTCTAATATAGTACTTTGGTGACTGGCAGCCAGGAAGGAAAAATGTGTAAGAGAAGGCTTATTTCAATGTCATCTACTGCACACAATTTCTAAAAGCTCTCATTTTAAAATTAAAAGACCCCTGAAAAAGCTAAGACTAAAAATCATCTGTGCCTTACTACAAATTGTCTTAATCAGATAACTCCCCTTCCTAATATCCCAAACACAGATGGAGGATTAGATGTTTTGATTCAGTATAAAAAGTTTACTGGCCAGTTAGCTCAGTTGGTTAGAATGTCATTCTGATATGCCAAGGTTGGCGGGTTCAGTCCCCGGTCAGGGCACATACAAGAATCAACCAATAAATGCATAGTTAAGTGTAAAAACAAATTGGTGTTTCTCTCTCCCACTCCCCTCTCTCTGTTCTTCCCTTCCACCCCTTCCTTTCTCTAAAATCAATAAATGCAAATTTTAGGAAAAAAATTGATCATGGGGAACAGGGTTCAGCTTGGTTGGGACACTGATTTCAGACAAAGAAACCAAAAAGAGAAGAAACTGGTACCCGAAGGACCTGAAAAGCAAAAGAAATAGAATACACCACACAGAAATAACAAAATTGCTAAAATGCCTAGAATTGACTTCATTTCATGGAGTCATAAAAGTCATTTTCCTTACTTGGTCTCCAAGAAATGTCACCATCTAAAATCATAGGCAGCTATCTCTATGAATCCAATGATGGTGCAGGCCCCCGTATCTCTACGCGTGTCAGACATGTAAAACTTGTGAGCGCAGAGTGAACAAAGAGTTGAATAACGGCTAAGAATTGAGTGCCACCTCAAGACCTTTTGTGGCTCAAAAGACTTTTCATGTTAATATTTCATAAGCAACTTCGTTATTTAGTTGCTTAAGCTACTCAACTGTCAGTCCCTATTGTCTGTAGGTGTTCTCTGTATCCACAGAGAACTGGGGTTTCTCCAACTTACCTTGTCAACACCTTGCCCATTACCTGATGACTCTTTCATGTTTGCTGGTCTTCTTAAGACCCTAAGTCACCCTCCAACCACTTTACACTTAGTAGATGATGCTCTCTCTTATCTTCTTGAGAAAAGGGAGGTTATCAGACATGAACCCTTTTAAAATCACGTGTCCCATTATCCCATCTAAAAACAAACCTGTATCCCCATTTTACCTTCTTCCAAATTTTAAAATCTTCCCAACCCTGTATCATCAAGTCCTCCTCTAACATAGAAAAATGCTGAGGCACTAACCCACAGATTAGCTACTCCCTACTTCCAACTAACACGCCACCGAAACTATAACGTCCCAGCTGTCAAAAACAAGATTGTCCACTTAGTCTTTATTTTACTTCTCTGTTGCAATGGGACACTTTTTCTCATTCTCTTCTGATACTTTTATATCTTAGGCACAAGTCACCACTTTGTGTGAGTTGTCCCCACTGGGAACAACTTGCTATGTCCCCTTGCTATTTCTACCTTCTAAATGCTGGATCGTTTAAGTTCTCAGGCCTCGTTCTCTTGTCCATTCTTCTCTGTAAGAGATCCTGTACACTTTAGTGATTTTCACTGCCACATACAAAGCTCTTGCCTGGATCCTCCCATTAAGTTCAGGTATTGTTATCTAACTGATAAAAATGTCCACATAAACATTCCAAGTTACTGTAAACTCAACAAATGGAAAACTGAATTGATTAATGCTCTTCCCATTAGATTCCCCATAGGATGTGGGGGTGCCATTCACTCATTCCAGTTCTCCCCTTAATTCCTTATATCCTTTACTTCTCTCACCAGGTCCTGTTTACTTTTTTAATATCTATATCTCGCCTAGTCCAAGCATCTATAATCCTTCCTTTGAATCTTTGCAATAGCCTCCCCAGCATTCTCCTTGCTCAAACTTCACCTCCCCTCCCCTTCCACAAATACATATCCTAAAAAATCCTCCTACACTGTTTCCCAAGCAATTTTTCTAAACTTCAAGTCTAATCACATCACGATAGGTATTAAGACCCTTTATTGGACCTTAGATACCAAAAGCTGAGGTTGAAATTCCTCACTGCAGCACTCAAAACCCTTTATGACTGACCCAAGTCTACCTTCCCAGCCCACCTGGCTTGTCATCGCACTTGACCTTACACCCTATTCTCCACACCACTTCTCTACCACATATATGATTGAACTGGTGGAATTCTCACACCATACTATTGCTTTTAACTTCCAGCCTTTTACTAGACTAAACTCCTTGGAGACAGAAGCCTTGTCTTAAATTTATGTCCTCGCCCCCAGGAACCCACTAGAAATTGAATAAATATTGACTGATTGATAGACCACGGAGTACCATGAAAACAAACAGTTATCCCGAATTATTTTTTCCACTACTTCATCAAAAATATCTCTCTAGAATGATTTTCCTTGTTAGTACAGTTTCTCAGCAACCAACTGATTGACAGTCGGGAAAAACCAGAGAGGATTATGAGTGAAGAATCACTTTATAGTGAGGAAGAAAATGATTCTCATTCATGAGAGTGCACTTTTGAGGTCACCATTATTTAAACTACACTTGACTGACCAACTATAGGACATGTTCACCAATACAAACTGGAGCTCCGACAAAGGGCATACCTTCCACGCAGCGACAGCCCTCTTGCAGCACCCGAGCATACATGTCCACCTTGGACTGAGAAAGGAGCTGGTCCCCAGTCAGGTACGTGTTGTGAGAGGAAGCGATGTAGTAGTTGCACAGGGGCTGATCCATGTCCTGGTACACTTCATTGTGCAATGGGTTAAAGATGTCACAAGCAGGACTTCGCATGAAGTTCGTGAAGCCTTTGAAAGAAAGAGGGAAGTTCCATAGATTTAAAGCCTATGTACTTAATTGATTGCAACAGGGACAGCAGAGATCAAAGTATGTTGACAGTGATTATCTTAGTTACCCTCAGGATCACCTTGGCAGGGAACACGGGGACAATGAGAGGATTTGGGTCAGGTCAAGCAGACTGAGTCAAGAGCTTAAATGTGACTTTGGGGAGTAGAAGTTTAAACATAACCACAGACAACCAGACTTTTTAATAATTTTCATTGAGTGGTGGAAGGTTTCCTGCAAAGCCATTCAGTAACTACTGAGTGTAAGCTAGGATTATGCAGTGCGACCTAATAGGTAACTGGTGTAACATTAAAGCATCATTTATACTAAGTGGTACAAGGATCTATCAATGATTTGACAGGTTATTGAGTTGATTTGAAAAACAGTATTGTTAGTGCCATACTTGAGGTAGCAGACCAAAAGTTAGGCATGGTCAAAATTCAGGGTGTGATTGTTTGACTATGAAGTTGGCTTTGGAAAGATGCTGCTACTTGCCAGCACATTTAATAACTAGGAAGTAGTGCTTAACGATTATGTAGTAAAATCTCCCCGTTTTTCTATAGTTTTTCAAAACATAAAGCCTAGGTAGAAGAGGCATTCATTAATATATGAATAAATACATGAATGACTCACAAGTACCTAAGTGGAATGGCTTTTAGGGTAAATTGCTTCAAGCCTCCAAGAATCAAGTGGTAAAGCTTATCTAAAAACATCCTCTGAGTCACTGGAGCCAAAACTTAGAAATAATGTCAAATTCCAACTTTGAGGGCCGCACCAAGGAAAAGACTCATTTCTTAGTATGGTCCACATTTGTTTATTTTTTTCTGGCTGCTTTTAAAGTGGCTTTGGATAATATAAATTCTAAATTTTTCCTTTTCATTTTAATTACCCTCTACCCCAGGAATTAAACACACAGTATCAACTCTCCCTTTCCCACGTCCACACGGAGCCTGGGAGTGGGGACAAAGATCAGCAATGAAAAACAGTGAGATAAACTGCGGCGCTGTAGCCCGGAGGCAGTGGGCCTTCACTAAGAATATCTCCTCTTAAGTAGAAGCCTGAAATTTATTTCCCTACATATTTAAAATGCATATAGTTTAGATATGTCTGTGGCTATATTCATATCATTATTTTATATAAGAGTCTAGGATCTAGATTCTGAGTATATATCTGTGGGCAAATTAATTTCTTTGAGCCTCACTTTCCTCAATTATAAAATGGGATAGTAAATAAATAAATAAATAAATAAATAAATAAATAAGTAAAATGGGATAGTTGTATTAAAGAAACGTGTGTTCCCAACAAACCTCTCCATTGTTACGAGCTAGGTAAAACTAGTTCATTGACAACATTCTCTAAGAAGCACATTTACTTTCAAGTCATTAGTTTCATAGATTATTTATTTTAGGACTCCATTTCCCTTCATAAAATTATCAGGTTGAGGCTATTTCCAAAAATTAGCTATTTGAGAAAAGTGCAAATATTTCTTAGGATTTCTCATACATAGTGGCTTCAAGTTGAATTGCTAGGAGTCAAAAATGTGTACCATCCTTGCAGAAGCGAGAGAGGCAATACCGCTGCACCTGCTTTGAAGGAAAGTTGGTATTGGAATCATCAGTAACTGCAGAGACATCTCTGATTTCTTTTCCCAAAAATTTTCATAGAATTTAACTTAGTGAACTGAATTGAGGAACGAGAAAATTAGAATATTGGTTATTTTACCTTCTATACCAAGAACATTTTTCGCCTTATTTTCTTCTGAAACTTCAAACTTCCTTATGATGTCAAGACAATAGTCTGCTGTCACATTATTCATCTAAACAAAACAGAACATTAGTAGAGTACCTCAAATTTCATGAGATATGTTTCTCTACACTAGAAAATCCTACCGATTTTGTAAGCATTCTTGATACAGTGCCAAGTGGTTAAATGAACAGCGTTTGAGGTTACTAATGTCTTTGAAAAATGATCATGATCTCAATCTTTCTTAGATCCTTCAGATTTTAATCAGTGAAAACAGCCCTTCAACTACTAGAAAAATGTTCTCTGTGGAGCAATAACATTAATTAAATAGAATCAATAATCAATGCAAATCCACTGCCAAAAATCCACTCACTGTAAGCTAGTAGCTATCTACAAAAGTGTTTTCTACACAAAGGCTGAAGTTTGCTCGTGATAAATACATGTTGGAAAAAAAATGATTCTTTACCAAAACAGGATGTTATAGGTTAATCTACCTATGCAATTGTGAGCAGTCTGTCATGCTAATTCAAGAACACAAAGGTTAGCAAGAAAAAAAATGGAAACAAAAAGCAAGTTCAGACAGCTAGCATAATGAAGAACTCCGGAGTGGGACTGCTTGTGTTCAAATCAGCTAGCTCCTGCTATTGACAGTGTGATCTTGAATGAGCCACTTACTTCCTCTGCGGCTGCCTTCTAAGGTAGCTGCAAGGATTAAATGAACTAGTATTTGTAAGAGCAATGTGGCGCACCAAAAGGCAGGAGTCAGCCTCAAGATTGTTGAATGAGCATTACATACCTAGTGTCACTGGGAAAAGTAAACTCTTCAGGAATAATTTCTTTGATTAAAAATCAATATAAAGGACCAAAAATCCACTGAGCCCCACAGTTTAACGGTGACACTTAAAATACTAATGAATAGTGACAGAGAAAGCTAATCCTGTGAGCCAATATTTCATATTTCAGTGGCACTTCTCAAGAATTATATTATCTCAGATTCAATACTTATGATTTAGTAAAATCTAATTTTTCTAAACAGTCTAGTTAATAACATTTAAATTTATTTCAGGGGGAAGAAGTCTCTGGTATGCAGCTTTTTTTTTTTCCTTTTTAAAGATTTTATTTATTTATTTTTAGAGAGAGGGAAAAGGAGGGAGAAAGAAAGGGAGAGAAATATCAATGTGTGAGAGATACACTGATTGGTTGTCTCTTGCACTCCCCTAATTTGGGACCTGTTCCGCAACCCAGGCATGTGCCCTGACAGAGAATCAAACTGGCAACCTTTTGGTTCGCAGGCTGGTGCTCAATCCACTGAGCCATGCCAGCCAGGTTTTTTGTTTGTTTTTTGCTTTTGCAGGATTTTTTTTGCCTGCCTAAAGGAGCACAGAATGCTCCCCTGCCTAACCCCAACCCCAACTAGTTGCATAATAGCTAATCCATCCCTTGTGTAAAATCTGAAATTCTTACTTTATTCACAGGCCTACGTTACCGGATGCCGCCTGAAATACTGTAAACAAATGAAACCATGTTATCTGCAAGGAACTCTACTGACCCAGTCAGGCTTTGAGCAGCTCATTAGTTGTTCACTATAAGCTATACAGATTTATCACACACAGTCCAAAAGATAAATAATCTCTCACAAACTTAAAACACTGAGTTTACATTGCAGTGATGTGGTTTATGAGGCCGTTTGTTCAGAGATTTAGGGGACTTGAACTAGAATCAGGTAATTAGTCTACCAGGAGCACATGAGATCTATAAAATAAATAAATAAATAAATAACAAGAAACGGTCATCCTGGGATGGAGCTCATTGCAGAAAAGCAAGAACACATTACTAGTTTAAAACACAGCACAGAATGCGCTAATCAAAAGCATCATATTTGAAAAGGATAAAATTGGTGAAAATATTAGTAGGGATTGCAGGAAGCTCACAATTTTCTGGGTACCATAAAAGAATTAATGGGATATAATCCACTTTCTACCCAAAATTCAGGTTTTAAGGAAAATATAGTAAAACCTCATAGTAATAAGAATTAAAATATAAGAGTCAACCAGCTACTATCCTTCCCCCATCCCTGTTCTCATTTAATTAACTTCCCAATGCTAAAATTCTACATTTTACACAATTAAATTTTTTAGACCTCACTTAAAAAGTTACTGTATTTTGCTATGTATAATGTGCACTTTTTTGCCCAGGTTTTTGAGGGAAAAATAAGGATGCACATTATACACGGGTATGATGATTATAAACCATGGGCATGATAATCCCATGTACAATGCACACAAAACATGAATGTGCAGTATACATGGTATATTAGGGTTTTACTGTATGAATGAAGGTTCAATATACATTAATGCTCTTTCTTGTCCATTTTTCCCATGTTTGCTTCCCATATGCAATAGCTGATAGGGTGAAATAGAAACACTTCCTCCCAATTTCCCATGGAGTTCATTTGAAAGTTTCATTTGCTGTCAAATCTGAGCCACTCCCTGTCTCCAACACTGACGACTGTTCTTACCATACAAGGCAAAACTGTCTCTAAAAGAAGAACTTAAGGAAAATTTCACTTATTTTAATAATGATTATTTACACTTATATAATGTAGTCAATACTGTGCAGTTTACAAAGATCTTTTACAGCCATAATCTTAAATAGTTCTTAAAACAGTCTTGTAAAGTTAGTGTCTTTATCCCCATTGTATAGATGGGAAAACATGCTGAGAAAGGCTACCTCAATCAGTCACAAAGCCAGTAGGAGGTAAAACCAAGGCTCAAATTTCAAACTCCTGACTTCAAATTCAAGCTTTTTCTTTTATATCTATTCTCTGGATCTTTTTTATTTCTGTTGAAAAATTGAAATGCTCTGAAACTGATTGTGTTTCCATTATAGCTGAAATTCTTCAATCTTAATTTCTTCTGCAATATTGTCACAACTTTCAAATCAGTTACTATAATTTTACTTCTTTGATTATTCCACATTGAATGCCATTCTCTTTTCCTTGTTTATTATAGTTCCATAATCTCATCTAAAGAGAAAAAAATAACTAGTCTTCATGCTACATACTTACTGTCAATCCACTTGAGATGGACTAGTTGTAGAAACCAAAGTCATGAATCTAGAAAATACTTGTATTCTGACACTAACGTTTTATCCCCAGACCTCTTCGCAGGTTTTCTAGCAAAGCTTCAGTGAATGCAAATTTCACAACAAAGTCAGAGGGAATAAATAATTATATTTCTTATAGCTCTGTTTCCAAAACACACCAAACACAAAAATCATAATGTAATTTGCAAAAAATTTTAATATTGTTAAGCTCTTTTCAATGTTTTTATCAAACTAACATATCCATAAATTAAATAAGCCAAAACTAAGATTCTTAGACTGAACAGAAATACCTCCCATACCCAGAACCACATTCCAAAGATAAAAATACCAAAATCTCTAGCTATTTCTCCTGGGATGAGTCTTTATATTCCTCACATATTCTTAATAATTATGTAAATGATGTTCTTTTCTATTCTATATTCCTTAAACATTACCTATTACCTTCTTATGTGTTAGATAAAGACTTAGCTCTTTTGGGCCATCCTGCCAGTATATCTTAAGAGTATATCTTAATTTTTATTAAATTTTTATTCACTGTTTTAAACTGTTTTGTCTATGCAAACATTGAGTACTGAGTCTGCTATATAATATGATTGTTTCTTTTCTCATAGAATACCTTTTTCTGATTTAACCATTTGGTTGATTTTTAATGACCCTTTCATAAAGTTTTACTTTATCTTTGGCATTGCAAAATGTCATTATGATCTGTCTCTGTGTGGGTCTTTTCACATTCACTGTGTTTGGCACTCAGAGAGCCCTGCTTGCCCAGAGATTTCTATCTTTTGGTGCTAATCAGTTTCTGGTACTATTTATTTGATAATTACCTCTCTTCTATTTTCTATCTTTTTCTGTAGCTCTTATTATTGAGATAGTAGACCCTCTGGATTAATCTACTAATTTCCTTATTTCTTCTATTTTCCATTTCTTTGTTCTAATTTCTAGACAACTTTTTAACTGTATGTTCTAAGCTATTATCAAACTTTGTTTTCTGCTCTTTTCTTCCTCTGAATCTTTTCTCATAACACCTTGCTCTTGCTTGGTAGCTACAATTTTATCACTCTGATGTATTAATGTCTATTTAAAATTTTTCCTTCCCCTGCATTGTCTCTATTTCCTCGAAGTTTCATGATTCTATTTGCTTGCTTTGGTCTCTGCACTTTATAGTAAAGAATTTCATTAAACATGTGATAAGCCTTGGATATTTAGAACCCATTTTTTAAAATGGCTATTTATTTAATTGGCTATTAAAAACACATTTAAAACCATGGCAATAACATATTGGTTGGAAGCTCTCTATTCACAAACAGAGCTTATTGACTAGCGGGCTTCACTGTGGAATTCTCTGGCCAGACTATTTTATTAGTGACTTTTGATGTAAATATCTGTAGGGTTTTTTCCCTTGGATTGGTGTGTTAGTTTCCTAGAGCTACTATAACAAATTAGAACTAACTAGGTGGCTTAAAACAACAGAAACTTATCCTCTCTCAAAACAAAGCAGAAAACAAATTAGAACTAACTAGGTGGCTTAAAACAACAGAAACTTATCCTCTCTCAAAACAAAGCAGAAAACAAATTAGAACTAACTAGGTGGCTTAAAACAACAGAAATTTATCCTCTCTCAAAACAAAGCAGAAAAGGGGGCAACTGGTAGAACCACCACAAAGGCACAACGTATAGGTTTGTCATACAAAGTTACGTAAGAAGAGGATCCTTTAGCATGGGATCAGAAAACCTCGGAAATTCCCCTGGAGTTAACCATCCCCATGCATATTTCAGCTGAAAGCACTGCATGAATAGAAATCTGCTTTGTCTTATCCGTGGAGAAAGCCTTTGCTCTTAATTAGTAGCTAGGAGATTTCTCAAACTATAAGAGTGCTTCAATATTTCTGTCTAATTCCATTCCAAAATATAACCAGGAAATACTGTGAACCTTTTTTAAAGCAACCCCATAGACAAAAAACCTACTTCAGACAACCCAGTTCATGTGGTGTTGTCTGTCTTACCAGCATGAACTGAATCCTATCAGCCTTACTAATAGTTATTCTCTGATTTCACAAAGGCTGCGACAGTGTTAGGTGAGTAATAAAGTATGTGTTTTATTTCTTCTTTTGAAGGAATTGAGTAGATTAAACCAAAAAGAAAAGGCGGGAGGATGGAAATGCTTGAAATGATGTAGATAACTATAGTTCATAGAAAATACTGTTTGAAATAAAATTAAGAAATACTGATTGAAAAAGAAAAAAAAAACTATCTTCTCTTCCTTTCTCCTTAATCCTTAAGAAAAAAAGATTAAAAAAAAAAAAAAGAAGAAGAGTTGCAGCTTAATGAGAAAAGTTGTCCAGAAGGATGGAGGAATTCAATCAAATGATCACCCCTGAACCAAAAAGCTCAAAAGGATTGAACACAAAACACATGCAGCCCCAGGGCCAAGTAATGGATAGGGATCTAGAGGAGAGATAGGTTATATTTTAGCAAACACAAGGGGAAAAATATTGAAACAAAAAACCCTCAAACAGCCCTAGTACTTTGGAACCACAAACTGGTGAATGCCCATGATCTTTATCTGTGAATGCAAGACAAGCTTCAGCCACACAGCTTCTTGCTTAACTGGCACTTCTTCAAGGGCATAAAAGAGTGATAATTTTCCTAAATACATGCATATGTTAAGGATGAAGGTCCTACTAAAACAGCACTTGGACCTATCAAAGGCATAAACTGAATTTTCACAGAGCTTCAGTGAAATAAAAATCTGACTCATGAAACAATGTTTGATTTCACATAATCCTTGACAGCATATGTGGCTAGCACTGGTAGTTCATTTCCAACTGAGTGAATCTGTACAAGTTGAATACTCCGGTGTCTAGACCAATCTTATGCCATCAAAAATGAATGAATTACATACTGCCATATGGATGGTCAAATTGGCTCAGGACTGTTTCATTGAATATCCTGTTTCAAAACTCAAAACCCTACAAAATCCTTGATTAAAGAAGATTTAGATCATATTCAATTCTTCTTTTAAAGAATGCTGAAATGCACAACTATATAACTTTTCTATATATAATAATTTCTTTGATATAAATTACTAGATGTAAAATGGATTGATTAAAGTGTAATAAATTATATAAAATTTGATGAATAAAACTGTCCTATAGAAAGATTACACCATTCTACAGCTTTACCAAAAATATAAGAAATGGACGCCATGTTTGGTAGCATTCTTTTACATCTTTACTAATTAGATGAGTAAAAACTGGTCTCTTGATGTTATTTCACATTTTTTTAAAATACTGATGAAGTATGAACATTTTAATAGGTTCACTGACTTTCTATGAAATATTTATAAGTTTCAAATGTTTTGCCAATTTGTCTATTGGGTATTCATTGTTTTTCTCTCAATAACTTATGATAACCCTATCCACATAGGAAATTCACTATTTCTCTCTTTTGAATGTTATAAATATTTTCCCAGTTTGTACTTGACATTTATTTTATGATATTTGATATGCTGGACCACATACAAACTTAAAGTTTCAGGACATTAATATTTTCCTTTATGGTTTATGCCTCTTCATCTTTAAGGATATGTCCATATGCAGCTTCAAGCTAACTTAGAAAATTAAACTGGATACAGGTAATCATTTGCCAGGGGCAGAGATCACAGAACTTCACCTTCTATTTTCCCCAGCTAAAACTTATTGGTTGAATGTCACTATAACCAAACAAAGGGAAGACACGCAGGTCCATTAGCAACTGACATCCACTATCACTGTTCAAATGGATTGGGTTACTTCCACTAGCCCACATGAACTGGACATCAGTAGCTTTACGCATTTTAATTGTAATTTCTCACATTGCTGTGCTTCTGAATATCTGTCCAAAGGCATTCATAACCATCATTACAATCAATCTTCAATTTGACATTGTGAAATAGTAAAGGTAGATATCAGCTCCCCTTTGTATAGGTCAGGAAACCAAGGCTCAGAAACAATATTGATTGATCTGCCTAGGATTTTCCAACCCGTAAAGCTTACAGGGTGTGGAACGTATAATAATAGCCTTGTGGACTCCTGGTCTAATATTCTTTCCACTGTGCTATGAAAAGTTCTTCAGGTGAGAATGAAAAAGTAGTTAAAATTTCAGGAAACAGAGACATAGAAATGTAGAAAGGGCATATTCTCCAGGCAAAATATTTATTCTTTTACCTCTTTCACATTTTCAACCTGCCTTATAGCTAACCTTGTTAGTAGAGAATCTCTGCCTTCGAACAATTATCAAACTAATTAAAATAACAGATTTAGATAAAATGTTTTGCTAACATTATCCTGTTTAATCCTTCAGAAAGCAACAACAAAATTTATAAAATCTGAATCTGTTATTTCTAAAATATATGTACATGGTTGTGGCAATGGAATAGAGTAAAAAGGCACCAAGTCTAGTGTCTTTTCTCTACAACAACCAAACCTCCGATTCCCTGACATTAACTGGGGGCACCCACTACAGTAAATGAACGTTAGACCCCACAGGTGAAGGCGCAGCCCACAGACTGCCCCATGTCAGATGCCAGCCACAAATGAGGCATTCCGATTATCCCCAATTCTATCTCGCCTGCTACAAGTTTGGGGGTTCTGTCAAAAAAACAACACTGGACAGTAGTTAAAGCAGTAAAAACAGAGTTTAGTCATTAACTATGCACTGCAATAGGGGAAAAGAAAACTATATAAGTGGTTTAATTCTAAATACAGGGTGGATCAGTGGGGATTTATAGTTAAGAAGCAGGGTGATGTTCAGTAGAGGAAATATCAGGGATAAGAGAGATCCTGGCTGAACTGATCTAACATAATTCTTGCTGAAGGCAAACCAGGGTGATCAGAAAGCACCTGGGGAATAGCAGAGGATGAGTAATTTCATCAGATATCAGGGGTGATCAGATGGGGGTTCTGGTTATACTGACTTACCAGGACTCTTGCTTCAACTGGACTCTTGGGGACAAGGCCCAAAAATGGGGCCTGGTTGAAAAAACACTCAAAAGAGACTGCTTAGAGTTTAATCAAATGGAGAGTCTTTGTTATTTTCCATGACTTAGTTTCTATAATTCGATGGAATGACTCACAGAATTCAGAAAAATGCTTTAATTACTATTACTGGTTTATAATAAAGTATATAACTCAGGAGTGGCCAAATGGAAGAGATGCATAGGACACAAGTTGGGGAGGAGGGGTCACGCTGGAGACCCCTTGCATTTCTATGTGTTCATCAGCCAGGAAGCTTTCCAACTGCCCTCCAACCCCCCCGCCCCCAACGCCCACCCACGGTTTAGGGGGTTTTTTGTTTATAGACGCTCCATTGATTACAGGATTCCTGTCATTTGTGACAACAGGTTTAAAACCTAGAGGAATGATGCTAAGTGAAATGTCAGACACAGAAAGATAAACACTGCATGATCTGATTTCATTTGCATGTAAAATGTAAAAAAGTAAAAATCATAGAAGCCGAGAGTAGAATGCTGGTTGCCAGGAACTGGGGGGTTGGAAGAGAAGAAGGACAATGTTGGTCGAAGGGTACAAAAGTTCACTTATTCAGAATGAATGAGTACGTTGTGGAGACCTAATGTCAACAGGATGACTATAGTTAATAATACTGTATTACATAGTTAAAATCTGCTGAGAGCTGATCGTAAGTATTCTTGCCACAAAAAAAAATTGTAGCTAAATGAGGTGATGAGTATGTTAATTAGCTTGACTGTGCTAATCATTTTACAATGTATACATATATCAAAGCCTCATGTTGTATACCCTAAATATGTACAGTTTTTATTCATCAAGTAAACCTCAATAAAGCTTAGAAAAACAGCCCTAGTTGGTGTGGCTCAGTGGATTGAGCTCCAGCCAGCATGTGAAACAAAAGGTCGCCAGTTTGATCAATGGTCAGGCTACATGCCTGGGTTGTAGGCCAGGTCCTCACTTGGCGGCATATGAAAGACAACCAATTGATGTTTCTGTCATATGTCAATGTTTCTCTCCCTTTTCTTCTCCCTCCCTTCTTCTCTCTAAAAATAAATAAACCCTTTTTTAAAAAGGCTGAGAAAAACAAACTTATTTTTCTACCTTAGTGAGAAACCGAGTTTAAGGCAATATTTAAGAAAACAATAGGACAAGACTTAACTTATTGACCACAATTCAGCCTACACAGCATTAAAATTAAAAGGTCTTACTTTAAATATATTTAGGCATTTCCTCTGCTAATCAGGACTTAATTTACTTAGCCTTTTCATATGACCAAATGTTCTTTCCCATCAGACATATCAGTAAGTTACTACACTGCAATATAATTCCTAAACCTGTCTATATTGTTATTATAAAGAAAACATTACCGTTGTATCTAAAATGAAACACATGAGTTACAATTCATTACTTTGTAGAAAAATATGCATATCCATACTCAACATCTTTAAGGTAAAAAATTGCATGTGTGCTATCTATCACTCCCTCTTTAAAAAGCTGCTATAAACATGTTTTAAATAACACACAAATAACATTTTTTTTTTTTTTGGAAATTGTAGTTTCCACCTCTACCCTAAATTTAAACTATGTCTACATCCAATCCCAAGGAGAAACCCATGTATCTTTCACAAATATTTTTAAGTAAACATTCAACTTAATAGTCTAATAATACCTTTTGTTCCACCTTCAAAAACTGAGCCAGTTCTTCCACAGTTAGGTGATCTTTCTTGTCACTGTAGCTCAAGAGCAACAAATAAAGGTCTCGTCTCAATGACATCATTTTGTAAAAAACACAGAACTCTTCAAATGTCAAAGTTCCCTGATTTTCATCTGTATCAGCTTCCTGAAAGATGCACATTAAAAACAAGGCAGTATGAGAGTTTGAAATAGGAAATTTGGTACTGGTAAGTTATATTTACTATAAAGAGGACAGTATACATTTCACAAATGGTATGCACACATGGATCAATTTTAAAATTAGCTATATATGAGGCCACAAACAAAGAATCAAGCTTATAAAAACTAGTCTCTCATCACAGTAAATTCATAAATTAACAAAGAAAGCTGGAAAAAAACTGGAAAAAACATAATACATTCCTAAATGGGAAATGACACATATAGAAGTGAACATACTCACTATGTATTAAAACCTGTGTGATGAACTTAAAGCAGTAACTAGAGGAAACTTGAAGTTTTCAATTTATTCAAAAACAAGGTAGATTAAAAATAGACAAGTTAATAATTCAACTTAAAAATCTGGAAAAATTAAGCTAAAGAAAAGAGAAGGAAAAAACTATTTTGAAAAGCAGAAAGCAATGAGATAGAGAATGGATGTAACATACCAAAGTTGAACAATTAATTCAAAAACTGATCTTTTGAAGAAATTCATGAAAAAGAGAAACTCTTGGACAAGACTAATCATAAACAAAAAGAAAGAAGATATATTTAACACATGACCAAAATACCAGCCTCTCACCACCTCCTGAACTGCACTTCAATCTCATGCAGTTTTACCAATAACAGAATCTCAGTTAATTCTTTCTGCACAGGTAGCTTAGTGCCCTTACAGCCATCAGCATCATTGGTACCTCCCTGCCTTTCCTCCACGAAAGTCTGAAAAATCCATCTGCACGATTTGTAGTTCAAATTATTTGTTTCTAGCAATTATTGAACAAGAATCTCTCACCATTTATCTTCCTTTTGATCATCATAAAACTATTGGGAATATATTCTGTACAACCAATCCATTCATAATGATCTTCTTCATTCTATCTCTATACAGTTCTAACTGAACAAAAACTGACAGGAATCAATGACATTTTGAAATACGTGGATTTTGTGAAGTATAGTCAGCTGTTATGTTATTTTAAACATAGATTTGAAAGTCAAAAATATATAGAAATGTCATTTTAAACTTCACCAACTTTGGGTCAATTATGAGCAAAAACTTTGACCAATATTTAATCAGTCTCTTTGTGAGGCTGATGGCTATTGCCTTCTGTCATTTTAAAGGGAGGGACCGATTGGTCCAGAGAGTATCAACATATTGGGTATTTAAAGCTCTTGGCTCTAGAGTCTTGGCATCCTACCTAAGTTAGGTCTAATGTTCCTATTTCTTCTATAACTTCATTTCAAAATCTCTAAGCCTGGATACAGAGATGAAACATTTTTCAAAACTTCCTTGTAAATGCCTAAAAAATTAAGAATAGTAAAACTCTGAGTATCAAAGACTTCCAAAGAAGCTGTCCATGCATTAAAAGATTTTTTTTTTAAATCAACTCTATCTCTGGGATTCCTTCTATAGTATATATCATTTCTTCCTCTTCTTTCCTTCAAAAACTAGTCAAAGAAAATTCTAGAAAGACTCTGTTTCTACCAGCAATTCAGTTTTAAGAAAGAAACAGAGAGAGAGAGAGAGAGAGAATGTTCCTGAAATAACACTAAGATCCTTGGTCCTATCACTGCCACCACAAGTGCTTGCAGGAGCATAGGAGCAACGGTCTGCATACAACAAGCCCAACAGTTTCTCCACTCACTTCTGGCTGGGTAAGTCTTTAAATCAAATGTCATAAAAAGAGACCCTTAATGTTTTCTTAAAACCTCCCTAAAGGATTTACTTTAAACCCATAGACATTTGACGTACACATTTCCTTGTTCACCCTCTAAAATGCTTAGTGCATTAGAGACAAGAGGTGTCTGAGGGGGGAAAATACAGAAGTAAAAAACAGTTCAGTATCTCCTGTTTCTTCCTTATCTTCCAAAAATACTCAGAAAATAATTATTTTTGTGGGTATAAACTTCACCCTCCTTTTGAAGCTTGGCCCCTCTGATTTAATCAGCAGCTATCTCTTCAGTACTAGGAATGCTTCCCGCGAAAAGTATTAGATGGGGAGGGGGGCTCACAACAGGACAAAAGTGAGATGTCAGAGAGAGAGCTAGGAACGTGGCAAATATTTTCACACAGTTTAAAGACAATTCACTCTACGTTTGACAGTTTATCTCCCCTCCAAAGTCCCTCACTGCATCTCTGGAGTTCCTTCTATAGCAAATGAGAGGAGACCCCCCCCAAAAACCAGAATTATCTTCCAGAGGGCAGGCCCCTTGTAGTACAGGCGTCTCCCTGATGTGAAGTTTAGAAAGGTATTTTATAGGAACCCTTCTGTATCAGTGCACCAGCTGGTGGTGTTGTGAGAGGCTGCGTTCGGCTTCAGTGAATTTTTTTGAAGACTCTTTCAGCGTGTTTGCCCATTTCATGATGGGTGATTTACGAACGCACCTGCCCATGCTGCACTGAGTGTTCAGCAGTTTTTGACCAAAAACTGCATGACCCCTGTGCCCCACCCTTTCTATACACCTGATGTGACTGCCTCCTTGGATGAAAAGGAGAACATCCCTGTGCTGATGTGGAAGAGGGGAAACAAAAAATGGTAGAAACACATTAAAATCGACATTCAAAAACTGGGCTTTTAAAGATATTATTTACTTATTTTCAGAGAGAGAGAAATGGGGAGAGGAGAGGGTGAGGCAAAGAAACATCAATGTACACGAGAAAGATTTGATTGGTTGCCTCCCCTACACCCGAACCAGTGACCCTTCAGTTCACACAGGTCAGCATTCAATCCACTGAGCCACATGAGCTGAGGTTCAAAAACTGTTTTGAGCAGTGGAAAAATACTTCTCTATAGGTGCATTCCAGCAAATAGAGAGTGCTGTGAAGGTGACTGAGGTTTAAACATGTAAGAATACACCATTTTTTATAAATATGAAAAATTCCGGGTTTTGGGGCCCCCCCTCACATATATCACGCCTCCCTTTTCTTTCCTTCCTCTCATGTTGTTCTCCGGCACAACAGGACAAGTGTTCCCCAGAATGCAGACTGTCTCTAGCCAAGGGCTTCCAGTGGCAGGACCACTGTCAGAGGCCACAGGTGGAAGCCAGCCCGCACCTTCCACTCGCTGTTACAACTCACCCCTCATGTTGTCTGCTCTTACCATCTCTAAGTGCAAGCAGTTAGAAAACAAAGAAAGCAGAAAACATTCAACATCATAAAATATCCTCCCTACACTTATTTGGGACCCAGGTCTCAGATCCAGGTCCAAAAGATCACCTACCTAGTCACTTAGGAAATCATTGCAAAACAAAAATTTGCATATGACTTGCCTCCAAATACGAGCCTTTCCTAAATTCATATTCTGTCATTTTCTTGACAGAAATGTCAAGAAAAACACTGGTAATAATTACTAATAATCTAACATTGTCTTCTCTACCTAAGCAGAGGACTAAATGAAGTCCCAACTGGGTACCACAGAATAAGTTTGGGCCCAAGCATTTTCTTCGACAACTTACCAGCAGGGAAAGAGCATCTCATCTAATACCAACGAGCAGTTGAGGGAACTTCTAGAGAGCTCCCTAAATGGCAGGAGTGATACATCACTTCTAAACCCTAAGGATTCTGAACCTTGAACTCATCTGAAACAAAATAGAGGGGTCTTGAGGATTTCAACAAGTCCTAATTTCTTTCATGTCTTCATTCTGATCCTCACAACAGCCTGTGAGGTAGGCAGATGTTATCATCCTCTGGAAGAGACTTGATCATGTTTACTCCATTATTTGTCAGATAAAGTGCTTATTATCATTCTCGAAACCAGCAACAAAACAAAAAGAAATTTTCGGAAGTGAAATTATGAATGCATGTTAAGTTTAGAAAGGTTTTTTTTTCCTTGATGAAACAGAATGTCTCTCTTCATCAAAGAAAAATAAAGCAATACACGGAAGGTAATGTTAGCTTCCAACAAAGCAAAATAGCCTTTTGAAATTTCTAAGTACGTACACCAATACAATCCATTAACATGGATTTTACCTAAGGCCAACCGGATTGTGAAAACATACCTGAAACATTTGTCTGACTTTTCTTCGGGGTAGGTTGACATTGAGTTTATGCATCAATTGGTGTATCTCTTCAATATTCAATAAGCCGTCTCCATTCTTATCAGCTTCCTCAAAGGTCTGTTTCACCCACATGCAGAAATGTCAAGAAAAACACTTGTATTTTCACAAAATAAAGACTATTTTGCTCTTTCCCAGAATACTCCCAAGGAAATGTATCATCAACATTGAACTTGAGAAGAAATTCTTTTGAGGAGACCCTGTTGTCTACAGGGTGAGCAACTAAATAGTGACAATAGAAGAAACAGGGGACGGAAGACACAAACAGGCAATTCTCTTCACTGTGACAGGAGTCAATCCCTGTTGAGAGGTTCTTCAACTCCAACGTCGTTATCCAATCTATTAGAGCATCTCTCTGATGTGATGAAATCCCAAGTATTCCACATTTAGGCTTGCCTTCTCCTGCTATGACCTTTCATCTAGTATCTTTTTCACCTTCACAAATACCCTTGCTACATGATTTTCAATTCTCTTTTCTCAGTTCCACTCCTACATTTAGAAATTTAGACTATCTAGTTCAATCTCTTTTCTGCTCACATGAGGGAATAAACTGAAGGAGATGGAGAGGTTTGGTAAGGATGAGTAAGGAACCCAGGTCTCAAAGCCAGGTCTCACGCGACTTAGCCTAGCACTCACCTCTCCTTCACAGAAGGCCTTTGACGGTTCTTACCTAATAGCACGAAACTTCTAGATGAAGGGCGGTAATGTGAACTACAAGTCTGATATGCTAAAGATTGTCTTCAAAGCTCAGGTATGATACTTGGTGACTTGCAACTAAGAAGCTGAATTTGTATACAAAGGGTTTACATCATGTGAACCGAGATTTTATAAGACTGTCGCGAGGATAAGCATTGCATTGTTTTACATAGTGGAGAAGCAGAATAAACGTTAAGAAGTGGATGAGTTGAAAATCCCAAGTTTGAACAAAGCATTTTTTAACAAAGAATGATTCATAGTTGTTGGGAAATAAATTACGGAAAGCAGGACTTATGTATATACTTGGAAAACCAAAAAGAGCTTCAAAATTTGAAGGGTGATGAGAAACAAAAAGAAGGTGATGAAAAGAAACCAGAGAACCACAGTAGGCAAAAGGCACAGGCTTAAAACCAAGAAACAGAAGAATGGGAGGAGGTCAGAAGGAAGGGTCAATGTTTGCTTATCAAACGGGTAACGTCAAACTGGAAGGTTTTCATTTTAAGTCAAAATATTAACTGATCTCCCAGGGGCAACAGCATGTTTGTATTTCTTAAGTGATTCAAATTATGATTGTAGGAAATTGTATTTTAGAAAGCAAAAACAATAAGAAAGTCTTATTTCATCTCAAGTTTAATAGAGGTGATTTTCAGATTGTGAATACCTTGCTTCACATTATGTTCCCTTTATAACATTTGAAAATAACCCGCCCAGGTCTTTCAAGTTCAGTCTTTCCTCATGGAGTTCAGGCGGGACCTCATTATCCGTGACACCTGGAAGCACTAGGGGGCAAGGAATGGAAGAATCCAAACAGTAAAACATTTGGGCAGATTACTAATAAATAACTAAATCTCATTATTTCCTTTTCTGGGCATGCTGTGCCCGTTCCATGAGCTCCATTCCTTTTGACTATGGCGAATGCTCTGTGCCCCACAAAATATTTAGCCAGAGTTCATAGACATGATGAAATATGTCCAATGACAGCAATGTTTTCATCCTTCTATTCTATAGTTCTTTACCAAAGCCTGTTGAAGACTTCTCCAGAGAAGAGGCAGGGACAAGCAAACCTTAGTTATGAATATTGTGCAGACACAACCCTGTTAGGGTGGGCCTGTGTCTGCGACTTGGCCTTCACAGTTGGTTTGGGGAATACAGAACTGGTAGGACAGACACGGAGAGAATCAGACCAAGAAACATACACTAGTTCTGACTCTATGCTGACCAGACCCTGTGACCATGAGTCATTTATGTCACTCTTTGGGACTTCCATTTCTTCATCTATAATGTCAGTAAGCTCAACTAAATGACCTTAAAGTCCCTTTCAACTCTAAGATTCTATGAAAGGAAAATCATTCTCTCCCGGTAACAGTACACATGGTATAGGATACAATTGCAGATTAAAGTATTCGGATATCTCAAAGTTGTTCTTCATAATTAAGACATGAGTGCCCAAGAAAGCCCTGAATTAATCATTAATAGCTATATACATAATATGTTTAAGAATAGAAATTGTTATACTGCAAAGAAAAAATTGGAAATTAAAAACTGAATGCAAAATGTGGCCTAATATTTTCTATCAAGACATTATAGGCAAATGTTAATTCCTGAAATCTATTTAGGATAGGAGTAGGCAGAATTTTGGGGTAAAAGGCCATAGTAATTATCTTAGGCTTAGAAGGCCATTTGGTCTCAATTGCAGCTATGCCAGTTCTTAAATAAAAGGAGCAATAGAGTCCTGGCTGGTGTGGCTCAGTGGATTGAACACCAGCCTGTGAACCAAAAGGTTGCCAGTTCAATCCCCAGTCAAGACACATGCCTGGGCTGCAGATCAGGTATCCAGTTAGGGGTGCACAAGAGGCAACCACATAATGATGTTTCTGTCCCTCTCCTTTTCCCTCCCTTTCTCTAAAAACAAATAAATATTTTTTTTAAAAAACAGCCATAGACAATATATAAATGAATTAGCATGGTTATGTTCCAATATAACTTTATTTATGGACACTGATATTTGAATTTCCTATTATTTTCTTATATCATAACATGTTCTTTACATGATTTTTTCAACCATTGAAAACTCACTCTTAGCTCAGGAGACCATATAAAAATAGACGGTGGGCCAAATTTGCCCTACAGGCTTTAGTTTTCAGGGCCCCTCACTTTTAGGGAAGGTGCAAGGCTCCAATTAACAGCATCCATAAGGGGCTGCCTACAGTCTTCTAGGGGTAACTTCCTTTGTGCGGTGTCAAGAGGTAAGGTGGCAGAATGGAGGAGGATGATCTGATGAAGAAAAATGCTGAGACTGGCTGCCAGTGCCACTGTTTTTACATGCTGGGCTGCTGAGATTTCAGACTTGAATTTATCAAATAGCACAACAAAAGACTTGCCTATCCTTACCTCTCTTAAGCAAAACAACACAGCTCTTATTTATAAAGTGCTTAATATGTGCTAGACAGTGTTCTAAGCACTTTATACACAACAACTCATTTGATCTTCACACACCCACATAGGGCAGGTGCTATCATTAACATCATTGCTGTGTTACGGATAAAGACTCGAAGGCAAAAGAGTTTACGTAACTAACCCAAAGTTACACACGGCAGAGTTGGGGCCGGAAGCCAGCACCAGTCTGAGTCTTTAACCACAACACCATATTGCTTCTAATATTAATAGGTACGAATACTGCATCTACCTCTAATTCAACATGTTCATACTGCAGAAATAGCTTGAATTATATTTTACACCGGATGACTTTTTTTCATACAGCCATTAAAGATTCATTATTCTCATTATTCATTCACAGTTGAAGTTTTTGGGCCTAATTGAAATATAATAATCATGAACATTCCAAATCTGTTCTCTCAGTTAATGTAATTAAATATATGTCCAATTAAGAATGTCAATTATTAAGATATTATCTAAAACCCTATCAAATTATAACAAGTCTGTATGAGAATGGTTCCCCAACTCAAATTACATTCCTTATTTTTGACATCAGCTTCCTTGTTATCATTCACTAATTTCCTCTTTTCTCTCCTCACACGAGTATCAGCTGCTTCTTTATTTTTTAACTGTTCTTCTGTGCAGTTCTGGGGTACACTTTATTTCCAGGTAGCTTATTTTCAGAATATGAAATCACTCAGTTATCAACTGGTTAATTCAAGTATGAAAACTTTCTCCTGCCACTAAACATGGACAAACAAATCCAGTTTGAAAACTATTGCCTAAACTGGGATAAATTCAAATTAGAGTATTATAAATTTAGAATGTTTACTGTAATCTCCATGATAACAATAGGACCTCTGCAAAAGAAAATGAGAAATAATTTAAACATTTAACTGCAAAAAAAATCAACTAAACACAAAAGAAGATAGGAATGCAGAAAATGAGGGACAAAAAAGCTATGAGGCACACAGAAAAGAAATAGCACAATGACAGAAATTCCTCTTTATCAGTAATTACTTCAAATGTAAATGGACTAAATCCTTCAATCAAAAGACAGGGGACTGGCAATGGGTAGAAACATATGACCCACCTACATGTTGTATATAAAAGATGCACTTAAAATCCAGAGAAAAACAGGTTGAAAATGAAAAGATGGAGAATAAAAGACTTGTAAATAGTAACCAAAAGAGAGCAGGGGTGACTCTAATAATGAAAGGTTATAAGAGATTAAAAAAAGGACATCATATATTCATAAAAAGTTTGATACAGCAAGAAGTTATAATTATAAACACTTATGCACTTAATGACAGACCATCAAAATATATAAAGCAGAAACTGACAAAATTGAAAAAAAGAAATAGTTCTCAATATCCTACTCACAATAATGGATAGAACTACACAGAAGACAAGTAAAGAAATAGAGAACTCAATAAATCACCTAGATCTCACAGACACACACACAACTGTCTGTACAACAACAACAACAACATACAAATTCTACTCAAGTGCACATGGGACACTTTTGAGGATAGACCATATTTTAGGCCACAAATTAAGTCTTCAGACTTAAAAACATATATATCACACAAACTATCTTTTCTGAATACAACAGGATAGTTAGAAATCAGTAACAAAAAAGAAATCTGAAAAATTCACAAAATTATGGAACTTAACGCACTCTTAAACAATCAATAGATCAAAGCAGGAATCACAAGGGAGATCAGGAAATACTTGTAGATGAATAAAAACACAACATATCAAAATTCATGGGAATTCAGTAAAAGCATTGTTAAGGGGGAAATTTATAGCTATAAATGATTACATTAAGAAACAGAAAAGATCTTGAATCAACAACCTAACTTTATGACCTAAAATAACTAGGGGAAAAAACCTAACTAAACCCAAAACTAGCAGAAGGGAGGGAATAAGAAGGTTTAATGCAAGGATAACTGTAATAGAGAATCTAAAAACAATGGGAAAAAAAGTCAATGAAACCAAAAGTTGGTTCCTCAAAAAGATCAACAAAATTGGCAAACCTTAAGCTAGATGGACTTGGAAAAAATAAAGATGACTAGATTATTAAAATCAGAAATGAGCCCTGGCTGGTGTAGACTGAACACTGGCCTCTGGAAGAAAAGGTTGCTTGTTCAATTCCCAGTCAGGGTATATGCCTAGGTTGCCGGTGAAGTCCCCAGTTAGGAGTGTGAGAGAGGCAACCGGTGGATTCTCTCACACACTAATGTTTCAATCTATCTCTTTCTCCCTCCCTCCCTAAAAACAAATAAATAAAATTAAAAAATTAAAATCAGAAATGAAAATAGGAACATTACTACTAATTCTACAGAAATATAAAATATTATGAGAGTACTATGAACACTCATACACCAATAAAACCTACCAAATCTAATCACAAAGACATAGAAAATCAAAATAGATCTATAACCAGTATGGAGATTGAACAAATAATCAAAAATCTCTCAACAAAGAAAAGCCCTGGACCTGATGGTGAATTCTACCAAACATTTAAAAAACTAATACTGACATTCTTAATTTTTCCTAAAAACTGATGTGGAGAGAACACTTCCTAACTCATTCTGTGAGGCCAGCATTACTGTGATACCAAAGCCAGACAAGATGCTATAAGAAAACTACAGAACAAGTTCTATTATGATTATTGTTTAAAAAAAAAAAAATCAGCAAAATACTACCAAATACAATTCTGCAGTATAGTAAAAGGAATATATACCATGAGCAGGTGGGATTTACTCCTAGACTACAAGGATGATTCAACAAGCAATAATCAATCAATGTAATATACCAGATCGATATAATGAAGAAAAAAACACATAAGCATCTCAATTGATGCAGAAACAGTATTTGACAAGAATCCACACCCTTATAATAAAAAACACTCAGCAAAGTAGGAATAAAAAACTACCTCAACATCATAAAGCTATAAATGAAAAATCCACATCAAATGTCATATTCAATAGTGAAAGAATGAAAGCTTTTCCTCTAAGATCAGGAATAAGGCAAGGATGCCTGCTTTCGCTATGTCTATTTAACATAGTACTGGAAGTTCTAGCCAGAGCAATTAGACAAGAAAAAGAAATTTTAAAAGCTTCTAAATCAGACAGTGAGAAATAAAATTATCTCTTTGCAGGTGATATCATCTTTAATGTAGAAAATTCTAAAGAGTCCACAAAAGAAAAACTTGTTAAAGCTTTTTAATAAATGAATTTAGAAAAGTACCAAGATACAGAGTCAACATACAAATCAGTTGTATTTGTATATACAATTGAAAAAGTAAATTATAAAAATGATTCCATTTACAATAGCATTAAAAAGAATAAAATACATAAGAATTAATGAAGGAGGTGAAAGTTGTACAATGAAAATGACAAAACATTGCCAAAGAAATTAAAGATGACATAAATAAATAGGAAACACATCTCATGTTCATGAATTCGAGGACTACAGTGTTAAAATGTCAATACTACCCAAAGCAATTTACAAATTCAGTGCAATCCCTATCAAAATCCCACTGATGTTTTGCAGAAATAGAGAACCCTATCCTAAAATTCATATGGACTCTCAAGGGACCTTGAACAGTCAAAAAAAAATCTTGAAAAAGAAGAATAAAACTGGAAGACTAAAAAGTTGCTGATTTCAAAACTTACTACACAAAGCTACAGCAATCAAAATAGTGTGGTAGTGGCACCAACACAAATATATAGACGAATGGAATAAAATACACAGCCCAGAAAGAAACCGTCACATATGTGGTCAAATGATATTTGACAGTGGTGGCAAAGCAATTTAATTAGATAACAAATGGTACTGGAAAAAAATGGATATCAATGTTTGAAAGAATGAAGCTGGATGCTTACCTATATACAAAAATTAACTCAAAATAAATTGAGGGCCTACATGTAAGACCTAAAACAATAAAACTCTTGGAAGAAAACATAGAATGAAAGCTTCATGATGTTGAATTTGGCAATGATTTCTTAGACATAATACCAAAGGCACAGGTAACAAAAGAAAAAATAGATAAATGGAACTTCATGGAAATTTTTTAAATTTGTGCATCAAAGGACACTACCAACAGAGTAAAAGACAACCCACAGAATGAAAGAAAATACTTTCAAATCATATCTGACAAGGGATTCATAACCAGACTACATAGAAAACTCCTAAAACTTAACAACAAAAACAAACAAACAAGCCAACCTGCTTCAAAAATGGACATAGAACTTGAGTAGCTGTTTTTCCAAAGAAGGTATATGAATGGTCAAAAAAGCACATGAAAAGATGCTCAACATCACTAGTATTAGGGAAAAGCAATCAAAACTAATACAATGGCAGACCATCTCAGGCCCATTAGGATGACTACAATCAAAAGAACGGAACACAAGTGTGGTGAGAATGTGGAGAAATTGGAACCTTTGTGCATTGTGTTGGTGGGAATGTGAAAATGTACAGCTGCTGTAGAAAACAATAAGGCAGTTCCTCAAAAAATTAAAAATACACAGAGAATTCACAAAGGGAAGCCAACATACTGAGAATGCCAGAACCTAGGTCTCTGTGATATCACTGAACCACAGATTAACCTGGAATTGCCCCATCTCAGATCTCTCGTTCATGAAAAATAAATATTCTTTATTGTTGGCATCAATATTAAACAATATTGATGTCAACAATATCAGTATGGTTGTGTGGTTTGTACTGCAAAGCATCCTTACTGATTCAATTTGTTTGGTTTTTTTTCTACCAAATGTTAAGAAGCCCCAAACAGGATAAAGCACAGAAAGTCAGCTCCAGTGTTTGTGTTTTGCTCATTTATGAGTCCCAGTTGCATTTATCTGCATGCTGAGAGTATTGATGAAAACATCATGGCTCATCAATTCAGGCATTCGCATTGTCAAAACTCTTTCATGGCTGAGTATTTCCACTCTGCTTCAACAACACCCCAAGTGACAGATTACAGCTGGGACTCTGTTTAAATTTATCACCACTCTGAGCAAAAAATTAAGGCATGCATTCCAATGACAGCAAGGAAGTGGTTCTACTCCCTACACGGAAAGGGTCACACATAGTTTAAGGCCATTCAGAATGTACAGAAAGAAACCAAAGCAGTCTAACACCCTCACTTCATAGCTGAGAAAACTAAAGCTAGAACTGCCACATCACACAGAATGCCCAGCTCGATCCCAGCAGGAGAGGCTACAAGGGAACTTTCAGACTGAGTGCATTAATCTTTTTATCTTGTCAGAGCTGCAGAACCATAAGAACAGGTTTAATCAAGAATGAGACTCAGCCTACAGTGTCTCAAGCAATTAGCGAGGGTAAATATTACTAAGTAAAAAATAATTTCCCCTTAAGTATCTATCAGTTCAGTTTCCAAACTGTAAGTTAGAAAAGAGAGAGGGAAAGTAGGAAGGAGCTAAGTGCCTGGTACATAACTGGAACTCAGAAAGTATTTGTTAAACTCAACTGACCATAACAAAGCAGGAGATTTCTCTATACAAATAAATCCTTTCCTGGTTACTTCATCTCTCTTAGGAAACTGCATTTGGATATTTCTCAGTCTCTTCCGAAGAAGCCTACTCCTGAATTCATACCAGCTTGTTTCTACATGTGTCATGCATTCATTTACTCTGAAAGTGAGGAAGGGTCAGAAGGGGGCTAGGAGGAAAAATACAGAAAAAATATAGGGGGAAAAATACATTATACACACCCACCCACCACACTATCCCACACACACATACCACTCCACACAGAGCTCAAAATAAAGTTTTAGGAAGGATATTGATCATGAGTCCTTTGCCTTTTGGCAAGGGAATCTTCGTCACTAATGCCAGCCATCAGGTACTTGAGGCCCGTGATCCAGGTGCGGGCCTCCTCGGGGTTGGAGGTGATGAGGTCCAGGGACTCCATGTGGTTACCATGGTAGATGGTAAAGCAGCAGCTGGGGTCAAAGTTCCCCTCGGCTTGCCTGTGGAATATTTCAGACTGCCGACCCTCGGTGACTTTGTAAATGGAGTCAATGAGTACTGTGAGGAAAGTGAAATACGTAACAGGTGAAGGCATGCATACAGATTAAGAAAAAAGAAAAGCAAAATCATTTTAAATAACTTTAAATTATTTTAAAGTTTCAAAAATAAGCACGAATGAATTCATTGTCTGTGAGCTGTGTTTTTAAGTCCAACTGTGAAATGCAAGCCCTATCTCTACATGAGGCTTGACTTTCTGGGCAGTCTGCACAATGTTCTTCTAGGCACTGAGTCAGGATGGGTTGAAATTTATGAAAAAATAATAGACATGCCCAGTAGGGCAAGAAGGCCGGTAGTAAACAGATCTAATGAAGATGTCGACTTACATATTTATGCAGGAAAAACATACAAAGACCTAGAGCTGACCCTGGTGTTTTAAATATGCATGAGAAGATAGAAAATTGAAAGGAAAAAAAATTTTAGTGGTAACCAAATAACACAGTTAAAAGTGATTGGCATTTATAGTATGAATGTTACGATGGGAAAGATAGAGAAGGACTTAAGGAGGTAGAAAGGCACAAGGTGGCGTCCCAGGGAAAGAGCGTAAAGATACAGAAACACGAGGGCCACCCCAGGGCTGAGCAGGCCAACTGTGCTGGGCTGGAAAGCTCAAGAGGGAGACTAATAACAGGAGATAAAGCTGGAAGGGTCGTTTGGAGAACCTCAAATAACAGTTGAGAGATTAGCACTATGTAGGCACTGGAGCTGCACAGAATGCTTGGATCATAGAAGCACTCCAGAAAATATTACTTTAAATTAAAACAGTATTTTCATTTGCTCCCTTATTTGTAAGCACGAATCAGAAGAGTTGCACATCCTACTGATTGCCCAAGTACACCATCCACTTCTCCGCTCTGCCTCAAGAGCAGAGTCCGATTTTCTTCTGGTAGCAACTCATTCCCTTCACAACTCAGGAAAATGAGCCTATGCTCAGCTCGGGGCAAATTCTGGTGGGTCTAAGCTATTGGAGTGTCCCCATTCCTATTTTTTAACAATTGATTTAGGTGTGGAAATGCAACCCAGTTCTAACCAAGGAGACATGGGGCAATGTGCCCTAAGGGAAAGATCTAGAAAGCTGTTCTTCTCTCCTAAAAAGGAACTACCTGAAGAGAAGGTCCCTTTCTGCCTCTTCACTGTTATATCAAACTGTGAGGCCCATGGCAGCCCAAGTCATGTTGCTGTCACCTTGATTACAAAGCCAATGCAGAAAGGACAGGGCCAGCAGCACTCGGGAGAACAGAACTAGAGACTCAGGGTCCCGTGTCAGGGGCCTAGCAATCCCTGAGTTTCTTGTTATGTGAGATAATAAACGTTTTTGATCATGTAAGCCTAATTTGGTTGAGATCTTCTGTTACTTGAAGGGGAAAGCATCTTAAATGTCCAAAGCAGAAGAAACTAGCAAAATGGAGATTGGTTAGGAAACTTCGCAATAGGCCACCAGAAAGGTGAAGAGACCCTGGACAAGGCATTCCTGTGACACCAGGATGGAAGGAGCAGGTGAGAGAGACATTACTGGAGACTCCACCTGGACATGGTGCTGAGCGTGGGAGGTGTGAGGGCGGCGCTTTGACTAGGAGTCAGATCAAAGCTATTTTACTTGATTTCATTAAAACAATTTTGAGAACTCATTAGTCAAGTTAACTGGGCTCAGAATACAGCAACACACTCTAACGTTCATTGGATTTATTACATCCTAAACTTTCATAGGAAAAGTAAAAGACCTCAGGCTATAACATCTCATATCCCAAGTTAAAAGAAACATAGCACGTCTCCAACATGGGAAATATTAATGGTACAGCATTTATGAACAAGAAAACTTTTATGGATTTAAAGTCCTCAAAGAATTGAAAAGAGCAAAAATGACCATTACTCATTCTGTCTTTCCACATCCTTTAACAGTTGACGCCAAAACTTGCAAAAATGTGGAAGTTCCACGGATCCGAAGCTTCCACAAAACCCATTATAACACATGTGTTAGGGCAAGCAAAGAATTCAAAGGTGGATCTTACTTTTGGCCTTCTCGCTCTTCCTGGAGGGTCTCCATCGGAGGCGGGTCCGGTGTTCATCCAGGTAAAAGAGTCGGACAAGCCCTTTGGTCCCACGCTTCACTTTGATCATCTGTGTCCCGGACTGCATTACACTCATGCATCTTTCAACTGCAAGAGATCAGAACACATTCAGCTCTCATTCAATGCATGCATGTACTGGTGTTCAGAGACCTCACTGTCAAATAAAACCTCTCTGTCAAAAACAAACAAACAAACAAACAAACAAAAAACCCTCTGATTTACCCCTAATGACACCCAGGACCAGAAGACAAATTTGCTACAGGTACTGTGGGAAGAGTTGTTAAGGAACTGATGCATCAGGCTTAGGCCAGGAAAAAGCCTTCCTTACTGAAATAAACTTCCACTTCCGGGTAAATTACACATCACAGTTGCACAGAGCCAGCTTTTGTTCTAGCTGGCAACACACTGTTTTGGCATATGAGACTAATGATCACTTGCTACTTGGATTTATGTTCATAAAGCTAGGTCCCAGACTTCATGTTAGATCTTGTGAGTTTTTACATAGCCAGCTATAAAATCATCTTATGATAATGCTTTAAAATGCAATCACCAGAAACATAATAGGCAAAATGTTTCAACAATTGTTCAAGTTGGATGATGGCTCCATATGGGTTCATGCTATTGTAATTGTGTGCTTGCAAATAACTAAATATCATTTTTAAAATGTAACTTAAAAATCAAGTTTTCACAATTGAGCATAAAACATTTTTTCTTTTTCTTTTTGACTTCCCAGCATCAATTCCCTTCCCATTTTCCTGCCAAAAGCATTCTGGTTACTCTTTGAGTCATTCATTTTTCTCTTCATTTTCAATCATGTAGATCGTTTCAACTGATTTATTCTTCCAGTTCTAGGGTATCTCATCATTGCGGTTACAGTAATTGGTTCAGAAATGGGCATGTGATTGAATCTAAGCCAATGAGATAAAATGAGATATTCACTAGGACTCCTAAAAAAAAAAAGGATTTTATTAACCCCTCTGTACCTAAACTTTGCAGCACAGAGCTTCCAGCTGCCATGTTGGGTCCATGGAGAATAAGACCACTTGAAATGGAACCCAAAGCAGAGCTGATAAGCAGAGAGGGAGAAAAACGTCCTGGTCCTGCTGCTTGAGCCCTTCCTTCATCAAGCTCCTCGGGAAACCAAGATATTTCACTGAACTGTGTAGTTTCTGCTGAAACGGCTTCAATGTGAGTGTTCTGAGTGTTCTGGTGCTTGCAACACAGAGAATTTTAACCAATATACCCAATAATATTTATATCTGAGCTTGAGCAGACTAATTAACCTGTCAAGTTCTGATTCTACATATAGGATTTTATGAGTCCAAAAATAAACGTTGCTGGGTTCCTGAGATAGAATCTAGTGATAACTCCTCTAAAGAAAATGCCTTTGTTGAACTAAAAGGAAGGCTTATCCCAAAAGAAGGGGCTGAGAGGAAAACAGGGATCTAGATAAAAAAGATATGTTGATGAATTAAACTGCTAGGATTTTCCATCTAGAGGAATAACTTGGTGATTAAATTCAGGTAATATCTAAATTACTTATTATCCAAGTGAAAGCTATCATTTAAATTATCTCTACTTTGAAACAAACCTTGTTGGAAGAAGTCTTCGATGCTGTTGCCTGTTTCCCCATCACTGGTAAGTGAAAACAGTCTTTACTACTTCACGTGCTTTGGTGGCCTGCCCATCACCCCAACTAAGCAATGGGCTCCTGACTTACATTCTGGCAAACCTGTCTCCCTCCCAAGGGAACAGAGCACTGAATAAAAAACAGAACTGAGCTGTTTCAATGGCCAAGACTTAAAAGGTCTTCCTGGTTGTCCACCCCAAGATGCCTCTCCCTGTGGCTGACAAATTACTCCTTTTTCCTCTTGATTCTGTGACTAATGCAATACTCTTCCAAATGTTTCTTTGATTGTATCAGCCAGAAACAGCTTTTACTTCACCACCAAATACACAGGCACATAGATCACCATGACAGCACTGGAAACGCCTGGCCCTGGGCACCTGCAAGCAGGTTGCTGTTAGAAACAGATCAAAGATACACAGCAAACAAACTTCGACAACATTAGACCTCAGCATTGTTGGCTAACTGTCTTGTCTTTAGTAGGAAAGATAAACTGACCCCAAGACTTAACACTGTATGTGCAGGGAGCATACTCATTAAAGGGAACTTCGATCGGCATAACCAACTTTCACTACTTCCTCCACGGAGAGCCTTTTCTTCCCCACAAAAACCATACCTAAGCCAATGAACTACCTAAAGTTAAGTATGGCTTTAGGAACTGATATGACCAGGAAGGTGAAGTGTAGCTGACTCTTACTCATTTCATTTGACATATCAAATATCTGAATAATATAAATACTTCTTAAAGTGTTTACTTTGAAGCACAGAACAAGATTTGAGATTTAGTTTCACACATATTACCCACCACTGAGCACCAATCCCCAATATTCATTTACGTAGTGAAAGCCATGGGGTTGAATTGATCGCCACATTAACAATCTCATGCCAGTAATTAGAGGGAAAACAGAAGAGTGCACATCAGTGTATCAAGATAAAACCGTCAAGCCAAAACATCCAGAAAACTCTATTAGAACTTCAGTAAACAGGTGTTCACATCTTCTTGTTCCAGGCACAGAGGTTAAATCTTAAGAGAATGAAATATCTAAGGAGATCATTTATTAATGGTAGCTTAGAGCTGTAGGGTAAGAACACTGAGTCTGAATTTGTACAGCCTGGGGTAGAACACCAGATTGCCATATAATAGCTGTACAACCTTGGGCAAGTTTTTTACGCTTTTGTTGCCTCCATTTGCTTATCTACAAAATGGGGATAATATTATTTACCTCTTGAATTGCTGTTCATTTAATGAGGTAATTCAGGGGAAGTACTGAAAATGTGCCTAGCACATCATAAACACTGTAAATGGTAGTTATTAGTATGCTTTTTAATTGGCATACTTTAAAAATAAATGCCAAGTCAGAAGTAAAGACAGAAATACTGTGGAAGCCCATAGAAATGGACACTACAGTGAGCCAGAATGGGAGAAGTGTGGTAATAACACAGAATCAGTGAAGACTTGGGAGAAGAAAAGAGTAGGGGTATGATCAGAGGGTAGGGAAAGATGGGCCTCTGTCTCTGGAGGAGTGACTGACAGGTTATATGATTCAATGGGCCAGATAAGACGGCTGTAGAGGGTTAGGGATGCTGGTCCAAGATTTCAAGCCATTGGCGATGAGAGATTCGCTAAATATTTCTGACCAAAGGAATGGCAGGATAAAATACATTATTTAGAAAGATGTTCTTTGGAGAAGAGACAATAAAATAAATTGTTTAAACCAGAGTTAAAAAAGAGAGGTTGAATTAACTGCACTATCACAGATCTATAAAGCAAGGACTGTAAATCTATAGATCATCCACAGGGCTGACAGTGTCCTCTGCTTTGTTCACACGGCTCCTTCTTTCTCTTTCCTTTTCACAGTCCCATTTATTTTCCCTGAAACTGATCTGCTATGGCTGTAATATCTCAATCATTTAACAGGAAATTCACAGTAATATGAAAATGTGACCAGTTACTTGAGCTAATGAATACCACCTACCACTTAGCAAACACCATCCAGAGAAACCAAACATTTTAGAAATGGGACCCAATCTCTCAGCGAGGGAGTATGTTTATATAATATATTAAATACTCCCTAGCTTCACATTTATCCCACTAACTCAGCCGTGGGCTAAGGCTCCAGCACCACCCATAACAGTGGAGAAGCATATATAATATGATCAAAATGTACTTGGCAGACCTAGGCTCTGAAGCAATACACTGCTTCAATTGTTAATGTGGCTGCTTTATGCTTCCTCCACGATGATCCCCTATCACATAGAAAAAGCCATTTGGTTAGAGTCAAATTGAAAAATCAAGTGCAATGGAGTCCTGAGAGTCATATAACCCCCTTCTCCCTTCCTCTAACAGTCCATTGCATTGTCAGGCTAACCAGAAAAGAACACCTTCTTCCCAATAGGAAATGATCGCCAATGTTGGAAACAAAATATTCTTCCAGTGCTCACTAAATCACATAAGTGTCAGCATAAGCCAATTTCTTCATGCTCTGCCTTCAGGAGAGGAATTTAACAGTAGATACTATCCCCCCCGACCCCCTGCGACTAAAGTCACTCTCCAACTGTTCCGAATCTGTAGTTTCCATAAAATGGGATGAGAAACAAGGGAACAAAGAAAACAGTTCCAGGAGCAGGTAAACAAGGACAGAGCCCCAGGGGCTTAGAATGGTAGATCCTCACCACACACAGTTCCAGTGCTGGACAGTGTCTTGGAACGTCTGCGAATGCAGGCTACAAGTTCAGACAGTTACAGACAGGTGAACAAGCTCTTTGAACCTACATCATTCTCCCTATGGTAGCCTTAATGTTTTTAGAAAAGATGTTTATTTGGCTACAATGCAGCAGCATTCAAGAATATCAAGGGAGATGCCTGACCAGTGTGGCTCAGTTGGTTGGGCATTGTCCTGCAAAGAGAAGGGGAACCAGTTCAATTCCCCACCAGGGCACATGACTAGGTTGTACGTTCAATACAGGTTGGGGCACACACGAGATACGACCAATTCATGTTTCTCCCTCCCGTCAATGTGCCCCTTCCCTATCCTCCCTCTTCTCTAAAAATAAGTAAATAAAAAATTTTAAAAAGATTATAAAGGGGGAAATGCCCATTAACTCATCACATCATACATACTCTTTTTGTCTATCACGGTTCAGATCTCAATATGCATACAAGTTGAACATACAGGTTGCAATCATGATATTTAAGCCATTTGGCTCTCTGCTTTATTTCATCTCTATATAAACTGCTTTCCATGTATCTGCACAGTCTTAATAATTATCATTTTAATGGCTGCCTTATAGCATAATATAAATATTTAAAGAGCAGAAGAGAGGAGTAGAGAACTATATTCTAACTTTATTACATAATTAGAGTTTTAAAACTTAACAGAGTCTCATTTATAAAATGAAAGGAGTAACAAAACAGTCTGCAAAATCCTTTAGAATTCAACCCCTTAAAAGGGTTAAATCAATTATTTCTGCCACAATAAACTTAAAATAAGTAAATATTCTTAGGAGTTATCAGTTCAGTAAATCCCTCAAGCAGATAATGTTGTAAAAAAAATACATTTGTGATATGAAGTATTCTAATACTAAGTATGTACCCTTTGTGGGGAGAGCCCCAGCATTTCTACCACATATATATGACATCTAAGAGGGTTAAATTCTTCCTGCCATGTCTGAAGCAGAGATAATCACAATCTGTTAGAAATGTCAACTGTGCCACCGATGCTGATAACAGCTTTAAGGTGTAATTTATGTGCATTAAAATTCCCCTGTTTTAAGTGCACAGTTCAATGGCTTTAGTATATTGGGAGTTGTGTGATGACCTAATTTTAGAACACTTCCATCTCCTCCCTCTCCTCCACCCAGCTCTATTCTTTAAAAGACCAAGGAGAAAAATCACCTCCAACAGCAAGGAGCACGCCTGGTGCCCCGATCCTTCTCTGCACTGAAAGTCACCTGAGACTGGGTCACGCTGTAGGGTCACGGCCATGCCTGTGTTAAAACTATGTAAGAATAACTTTAAAGAGAAAAAACTGATTAACATCTGGATATCTTACTATGGAGATGAATTTTTAAAATGATGTTTATATAAAATTTAACTGGTTTCGCTTGAAAAGCTCTCCCTTACCAGCAGTCGGGCTTTAAAGTCAAATATCAGCTTATGAATAAACATGCTCACAAACAACCATGGAAACCTCCACTCTTATTAAGTCGTGATTCTTACCAGTGAAGAGAAAGCAATGTGGAGTTCGCTACTTTTTATTCCATTCCTTAAATCACTTCCCTGACAAGATAAGATTATCTGAAGGGCTTTAAAAACTAGTTTGTTAGCAGTAACATTTTGGAACTTGTTTGTAAACCTATATGCACATAGTCAACATGTTTGCAAAATAGATAAATATGTTTGGGGGGATTTAGGTCAAAGCAAGGGTGAAAGAAATTCATCAGTAATTTTTAAAATGTCAGAACCTGTTTTCTATTTTATTAAAGCCTTATATAACAGTTTCCTTTTTTTAATGAGAACTATGTTACATTCAACAATTGTTTCTGTTCCACAATTGTTAGCTCTGGGAAACAAATAAAATACAAATAAGAATTCATAAAAATACAGCTTTGTTGATTTTATTTAATGTTATCCCATTGGGGAGGGGGATATGAATTAATTTAAAATTTTAAATTTAGTTTCATTTAATATGTAGGGTTTACTACTCTAACATAATATCAGAAACAGCAGTGTCATCACCATTCCACAATATAATCTGTTATTTAAAAAAATTAAAACAAAACAAAACAGACTCAGAGACAGAGAAAAAGCTGATGGTTGCCAGAGGGAAGTGGCAGGGGAGACGGGGAAGTGCTGAGTGAAAAAGATAAAGGGAAATAAGAGGTGCAAACTTCTGGTTATAAAATAAGCCACAGAGACGTAGTGTACAGCACAGGTGATATAGTTAATATATTTTAGTAACTTTACACAGTGACAGATGGTTACTAGACTTTCAGTGATCACATCATAAGGTATATAAATGTTGAATCACTATGTTATACACTCGAAACTAATATAACATTCTATGTCAACTATACTTTAATAAAATTAAAAAATTTAAAAACAACAAAATTTTTATATATAGATGTGTGTATGTGCGTGTATGTGCGCGCACACATGTGTGTGTATATCCCTAGTCTATCTGGAAAAAGTCCAGCCATTGTTAATATAACAAGAACAATTTGCGCAACATTGATGTAACCTAGAAGCCAAGGAGAGTGGACTGGAATGTGCGTGTGTGAACAATGATGACTTCACTGAACTAGTCAGTGGGGGCAGTAGACACCATTGAGTGAGTATGTGTACGGTGTGGTCATTACATTACAAATGACTTAGTGAGTAGAGCAATGAATCTTCATCAAATTTTGCATTAAGTTTGAACATTCCTCCACGGAAACTATTCAGAAGATTCAGAAGGCCGCAGCTGTGGACAACAGGTGATTGGCAGCTTCATCATGACAACGTGCCCCCTCATGCATCTTATCTCATGCAGAGTTTTTTGGTGAAACATCAAATCACCCAGGTGTCTCAACCCCACAACAACCCAGAATTGGCACCCTGTGACTTCTAGCTTTTCCCAAAACTAAAATCACCCTTGAAAAAGAAGAGATTCCAGACCATTGATAAGGTTCAGGAAAATACAATAAGGCAGCTGGTGGCAATTGGGAGAACTGTGTGAGGTCCCAAGGTGTCTACTTTGAAGGGGACCAAGGCGTCATTGTCCTGTGTACAATGTTTCTTGTATCTTATATCTTCTTCAATAAACGTCTCTATTTTTCATGGTACATGGCTGGATACTTTATTGACAGACTTCACACTCACATATACATACAAACATACATATACATATATATGTAAAAAATAAAACCACATGCCCTGTTTCATGATTTTTTCAGTGACATAACTGACACTGAACTGCATACTTGGGGCAAAATTCCCAAGCCACAACAAATGCCTTAATTTATAGAGAACATTGTCACCTAACAAGTTTCTTTCATAGTTCTCTACCCTGGCTATACAGTAAAATCCCTTGGGGACCTTAAAAGTGTTGATCACAAAGCCCCTCCACTGAGCAATTAAATCAGCATCTGTTGGGGTGGAGCTGGTCTGGGCATCTGCTCTATTTGATTGCTTTTCCCAGGGAGTCTACTGCGTAATCCAGAGATTATTGACATATATATTATGTGGCTTATTTCTCTTAAGATCTCTGCCATTAGTTGAATAATTAAGTGCCTTTCATGGCAGAGCAGGTGAAGCAGATTCCCCAGGCAAAGAACGAGGCTGAGACCATGGAACCCGTCAATGGCAGAGCCAGGTTTGAAACTAGGTGCCCTGAATCCCAGGGCAATTCTCTCCATTTCTCTAGGCTGGTAGCCATCTGATCACTGGGCAGTCTTTTATACAGCCTTGACTCCAATGCTCCATAAAAATAAAGCACCTGGTGTGCTGAATCCTAAGACTGTTTTTATCAAATACGAGGAGTCTATTATATACTAGGTCTAGCGTTTGGAAGTTTTATGTATCATAGTGATAATAGGGGTGCAAAAAATATGGACAATGAATTGGGGGTGGGAGGCAAATATCAGGTTAACTCATGAAGAGACAGAATTTGAGCCTGAGCCTTGGAGATCATAAGAGCACTTGGTGCATTTTTAAAATTGCTCTTATTCTAGGTCTACATACATTTTTTTTATCCTCACTTAGTGTATACTAGAGTGTATAAATAGTAGCTATGATTATTTAAAATAAATTATAAATACTCCATTTACCACATTTAAAAAGTATACCTTAATGTTTATTCTTATTAACTAGAAAGCTAGTTTCACTCATTGCTTACTCCTAATCTTCTTGGTTTTTTCTTGTCTTGGATGACATTGGATAAGTGCAATTTATTCAGCTGTCTGAGTAAGATTTAATGGTCCCTAAAGCCAGTAACTTTTCTCTTAGTTCTATAAGAACTGTCATATCATAGCACAAAAGTATCTCTACTAGGCAAGTTTTTAAAAAAGTTTACCATGCCACATTAATTTCAAAGTGCTAGCTTATAATTTGACTGATGGTTGGAAAGTGTACATTGTTGTTAGGAGACAGAAGTTGAATGCAATCCTTGGACAAATCTAACTTCTCCTAAGGTAGCAACTGTTCCCCAATCTTGGCTTTATTCAAAATGCAGGCTCCAGGTATCCCTGTTGCTTAAGAATCTGCATTGTAAAAGCTCTCCCAGGGTAATTCCAAGGCATGCCTAAGTTGGAAACAACAGCTCCAGGCACCATTACACCTTACCTGCTTAGTATGTGGCCACTGGGAGCCAGCCAGTTTCCCAGGCACATCACTGGACCTTAATTCAGAGTCACTTAAATGAAAGAAGAAAGGCCTTACTGCTCAGTTGCATATCAGGACATTAGTTCAAGGTCTCACCCTCTACTTATAAAATATGAAATACCATATTTAAAGTAAGGGCTAAAAAATGAAATTTTGATGATCAAATACTCACTATGGGATTATTTCTCTATAATCTCTTGTTCTATTGGGGGCTGCTCAATACCTCAGTTTCAGATCTGTTCTAACTTGTACATAGGTGTCTTCTTAGTTTTGAGCTTCAATGACTGATCAGCCTTTTATCTGACCTCACCCATATTCCAACCAGAGTCACGTCTTTGAAAAGCAAGATATCCCTAGAGCAGCGATTTCCAACCAGTGCGCCACAAGAATTTTTAAAACATTCAGTATCTGACTATTTAGTCAGGGACATTAACCTCTTTTCTCATAGATTGTCAAATTCAAAAATGACAACAGCCAAATCAGCAATAGCTATCTGGTGTGAATGAATCAAAATTACACAAAAAAGAATATATTTTTTGTCAGATTGGCCAAAAATATATTTTTGGTGTGTTGCAGAATTTTAGTAATTAGTTTACGTGTGCCATGAGATGAAAAAGGTTGAAAATCACTGCTCTGTAGGACGCCCGCACAGTGCATGACACACCCCAACGCGGACTAAGTAATTGTTGAGTTAAAGTCGCTGTGCACACTTTCCACCTGCCTCCTGGGTTTAATTGCACTTCAAAGAGAGTGCCTGTTTCTATTCGAACAAATTCACATGCCCCCAGCAGTTCCCAATTCTTACTTACATTCAAACTCTTATTTCCTGGACCAACTATTAGTAAAGGAAGCTGATCCTTTTTTTTTCTTTTTTCTTTCTTTTTTTCTTTTTTTGGAGAGAGAGAGAGAAGAAAAGCTAACTGATTTCATGCAAACCGTCCTAATTTTGTCCACACAGGTTTTACTTCTGTGTGCCTTTAAGGCTCTCCCTCTAAGAGTCAAATAACACAAAACGAAGGAAGCAGAAAACAAAGTGCCTCTCTGCCCACAGGCCTTTGGTGCTCTTGGGCCAATGGTCTCCCAGGGGCTGAGAGCTTCAGAGACTGCTCGCTGAGAGGAAGCAGGCCTGGCACCTCCCAGCCCAAGGCTACTTGGAAATCAAGCTGCATGGCATTTAAAGAGCAGGTACCTTATTTCTGTGGCAGGTGTTTTTGTGGAAAAAAGAATCCATGGTTAAAAAAAGAAAATTTCCAGTTGGTAAGGAAAATGCGTGGGAGAATTCCCCTCAGGTTTATTTTTCAAAAATCATTTGTCCTCACCCAAACCCTAGCCCTGATCCTATAAGGTTCCCTTTGTTAAAATTTAATACCACACAAACATTACTAAAGAACTAATCATTCATCACAGCTTATTTGTGGCATTTTGATTGGAGCTGCTATCCCAAATCTGTGTAGATCTTAAAATCATTTTTTAAGTAAAGAATCTAAAAATGGGATAAAGATTTAAAAAAAAAATTCTTTTAAGCAAAGTTTGCATGTATAATTAGAGCAGCTGTGCTATAAAGTTTTCTAAATAGCCAATTCCCCCACCCCCACACCCTTGCCCCACAAAAAAAAGGCCAGCATTAAACCATAATTACCTGGATACAAGATTTCTTGAGTCTCTCTGCATTCAGAAATAATGACACTAACTCACGCACATGCATGTGAACACAAACATTCATGCACTTCTTCAGCAGTACCAGGCTGATCACTAAGCAAGAAAACAAGGCTGAGATGTGTACATGATCACCCTGTGATTGGTGGGCTATTTCAAGTAAGCCATTGGGAGCATGTAAGAATTGACGAGGGAGAGGAAAAATGTCATGGCGGGGCAGGGGTGTGTTAGGGGTGGCTCAAGAGAAAATATTAAACACAACAGTGGCAGGGACAAGAAGGAGCAACTGAATGTAAAACTAGTGATGGTAAAGAAGAGAGCCAGCAACGAAGACTCCCAAAATAAGAAAGAGTTGCAGTCCAGGAAAAAAAGTAGGAGGTAAGTAGGAAAGGTGTCTAACACCTGACAGCCATCTTGATCTCAGAAACACAGGACACTGGGAGAGTCATGCACGACACTGATAGGTCGGCGAAATGCAGGACACATGGTTCCAAAGCAAGCACTGAGGCAGCAGCGTAAGTCACCACCGAGGAGATGCACAGCCTTCCCTGCGTGCCCACTCTTCCTGCCCCGGGCCACGACGTTCAGTACAGGAATGTACAACATATAACCCTCATCATTTTATCTCCCCATTTGTTTAACCTGTACACAGAACATACTATCCAAAAAAACTGGGCTAGACTCAGAGGAAGGAGGTGAGGTGAAAGAAATACCAATAACAAGATATGCTGTAGGTAACACCATCTTACTGTCATAAAGTGGCAATGATTAGAAATGACTTCTGGATAAAAGTGAAAGAAAAGCGTCAAAGCAGAACGGCAACTGAACATTAAGCAGACAAAAATCATGACTAAGGAAGAAATACACAACTTTAACACAGACAATGAAGACACTGAAATTGTTAATGATTTTGCTTATCTTGATTCAGTCATCAATTCAAATGAAGACTGCAACCGAGAACTCAACAGAAGGCTGAATCTCACAGGACAGAAATGAAAGAATTAAGAAAAATCACCAAGAGCAAGATGCATCATTAGAGACCAAGGCTAAGATCATCCACATCCTGGTATTCTCCCCTAATACGTACAAATGTGAAAGTTGGACAGTGAAGAAGTCTAATGGGGGGGGGGAAATGGTGCATTTGAATTATGGTGCTGGAAGGGAGCTCTACTGATACTCTCGACCACCAGAAAGAGGAACAAGTCAGTCTTAGAGCAAATTAAGCTTGAAGCATTGCTGGAGGTAAAAAAAAGACCAAAATGAAGCTGTCCTACTTTGGCCATGTCATGAGATGGCAGGGTTCTATAGAAAAGGCAATAATGCTGGAAAAAGATAGAAGGCGGCAAGAAAAGAGGAAGACCAAATACTAAATGCATTGATTCCACCAAAGAAGCCACAGGCAAGAGTCTACAGGAACTGCAGAGGGCTGTGAGGACAGGACACTGTAGACATCACTCATTCATAGAATGACCGGAAGTCGAAGCTGACTCAAAGGCACATAATACAGAGGCCCTCCTCCCATAAGGCTGCTTTCCTAAAGATCTATTCACAGGACAATTATGTCGCAGTCTGCATGCTACTTTGCATTTCTGCAACTGATTCAGGACTCTAATTGCTAATAAGAAATGTAATCAGAAATTCTTTTCCTCTAGCAGAACAAGGGCAATTCCATCATCAGAGTGTAATCCCCGCAATCCCAATCTGAAAGATAAAAAATCTCCAGCTAGGCCACATTTTACAACCTCAGAAAACATTTACAGCACTGTGAAAGCAGGGTGATTCTAAGAATAGAAGGAACTTTTGATGAATAATGCAAAAGCACCTGTCAGCATTTAGGAAACAATTGCCACTACTGGCCATTTCAATGAGTCCATCCTAGGTGAACAGTGACCAGAAGGACTCTGTTTTGTTTCAAAGTACTTATCTCAGCAACATAAACAAGGCTCATTTAACTTAAATCACGTTTCTGACCAATGTACCGTTTCTTCTCTTCTTGAAATGCAGGGATCCAAGGTTAAGCCACTCTGGCCAGCTTGACTCATCTAAAGCAGCTTTCAGATTCACAGTGACCATCAGCTCTGCCAGATGGTAGCTGTAGCTTGAAAGGACAATATCAGCAAATGATAATTACTGTGTTGGAAAAGAGCTATTCTCAGTGGCAGAATTATTCCAGCTACCAAAAAGCCACAAGTGGAACCCCTGTTAAACCACTTTATTTGCAGTCGAAAAGTGCCCTATCTCAACCCACCTTAGCACACACTACTGCCTGTATCTCTATTGCAAAACAAGGCCCCACCATCTTTAAATCACTTACCATACTCCAATCCAGAATTTGAAACTATTAAGGGCAACTAAACCAAGTATCTATTACCTTTTAGAGCCATTATCATACTCATGAACAGATCAGCTATAAAGTTGTTTATTTTGGGGAGTTAAATATTTCCCAACCCAAAATGCAGTTCTTAGAAAACAATTTTCTGCCTTTCTCTTCTGTATTCTGAGATGACTAACCCTAAGTCAATTAACTGTGGATCTATAAAGCAATGCTCATGTAGGCACCTTAAAATGCTCAATCACTCCTGAAAAGAAATAGAAAAATAAGATCCTCAATCACAAAAGATTTTTAAGGACACTACCTAAAGGGAGGTGTTAGGGGAAAATAATCCTGGTGCAGTTATTTAAAATGGGAAGGGAGGGAGGGAGGGAGGGAAGATGAGAGGGAAGAAGGAAGGGAGAGGAAAAAAGAAAAGAAAAAGGCTTTCTTAAAATCTTATCTAATTTATGGGAGTCTTTTATTAGTGCACTAAAGAGGACAGTCTTCACATGATCTCTAACATTAATATTATGAATACTTATGGTCATGTTAGGGAAGTAATTCCCACTTGGATTTTTGATATTAATAAAAAACTCACTTCCAACTTGCCAGATTCATAGGCTGACCTCCTTGCCCTATCCCACTTAGACAAACATACAGCAAAATTCTTTCTTGGAAAACAAAAATCACTTTCACTTTTACTGCTATACTTTGCCAATGATGGCAACTGGCTACCAGAAAATATTTCCAGACTCAGCATTTTCCTCTCCTTGCGTGTGAAGAATTCGTAAGTATTTCCCTCTGTACAGTCAGTTCTATTGACATGGAAGGGAAGGGCAGGAGATGTGGAAGAACATGAAGAGGGTCATACTTAAGGATAGAGAGTGGTTTATAGCTCCCTCTTGTGAAGATACCAAGGGTTGCCTACTATTCAGATGCCCACATTCTCAAAAATCATAGCCCAAACACCTAAATGCCCTAAGAGGCTATATTATTTTAAAGCTCATAATCTTATTCTATTTATTGACTGTCTCTCCCACTAAAATGTATATTTCATGAAGTTGTAGTCATTACTGCTATATCTCCCCCATTTTCTGCCAGTGAACACTGAATATACAGCTGATGAATAAATCAAAGGATAAATTATAACAGAATACTCCATGCTGATGCATTCCTGCTCCAGTTTTTTTCTAACTTAAGATAAATATACATTTAGGGGATTATAGGCTAAAATTCATGTCTTCTCCAAATTCCTTTGAGTTATTCTAACAGTATCAATAACTAAGCCTTGCAGACCTATCACCATACTACTGATTACCATCCTAGAGTGGCAGGAAAACTTGCATGTCAGTATCAAATTCATGTAACTGTTTTTAAAAACCTATCTTTCTGAAATGAACAATCTAATTTCTTGGAATCAAAACAGCTCAGAAAAAAATAGGATATTCATCACCAAAAGAGGAATATATAATGAATCAACGAGACTGGCCATTGTCCCTCCAACAAAGAAACACAGGGTGCTGTGTGAGCATGGTGCCCCCGTGCTGTGAGAGAAAAAACAATGCTCAATTGCGCCATCTACTGATGACTGGCAAATAAAGAATAAGCACTGTTCAGGGTAACAACAATGAGCAAGAAAAGCCTTTTCCTGAATCACAAGACCAGGAGAGCGGCCACAGCCCTTACGTTTCCCACTGGAAGGTTCGTGGTGGTAGGAGGGGCTGAATCTGTGGGGCAGCAGGTCTCCCAGACCAACAGTGGGCAGTAGGGCATTGCTGAGCACATGCAGGGAAATTAGGTTTAATGAAGACAAAAAGGATCCCCCCTGTAATGAGGGATCACAGGTAGGCTCACTGTCTAAGATGCAGAGCTGAGGTGTGGCTCTGGGCTCCAGAATGGAGACTGAGGAGAACGGCTTCCAATGGCTTTCAGAACTGCTGCTTAAGTAAGCAGGACCCAGGAGGTATGAGGAAGCAGACTGAGCTTCTCGACCAAAAACGGAACCATACCTCATGCCAGAGAAAGAAAGATCCGGAATAAAATGGGGTGGGAGCAGAGAGAGGTGCTCAGAACAATTATATTTCTAATGTATCTCCATAAAAGACAGAATGGAGTGTGGGCTACCTGGTTGATTCTTACCCTATTTTCTGTACTTGCCTGTACAGCAGCAATATTTCATATGGAGGGAGTAAAGGTCAATGGTAAGAGCATTGAGTATGGTAGCTGGGGACCTCAGGCAAATTATAAACCTCTCTAGACTCACTTCCTTCATCTGTAGCATGGCATGATAATAGTGTCTGCTTCATTCAGGATTATTTAATATTTTTTAAAAAGTGCTTATAATACCTGACACATAATAATGTCAGACACTTAAAATGCCACTTATATAATATTTACAAACTAAGCTTCCTCGGCTCTATTGCCAGCTACACTTACCTGGCCCCAGCTGACCTCCATTTCCTTTTTCCTTCCCATCTGCTTCTTGAACATTCCAACTCCCAACATGCTTAGTGATATTTCTTTTTACACCAGTAGGTATTTCTCAAGCTCTGCAGCTACTATCTTCCCCCCATCTGGGCATTTCAGTAAACTTGCAAGCCTGGGAGCAGAGTGCCCAGCAGGAAAACAAGAATATTCATTCAACCCTTCAGTCAGAGCTCCCAGCAGTTACTGATGATTTAAACCCCACAGTCTGTTCTGAGAGTATTACGTATAATGCACATTTTCCGTCAATTCTCAGAACAAGATTCAGACTTTATTTCAACCTAGCCCGGCCCAAAGGTTAGAAATGCCCTATATCTCCAACAGAAACAGGCTCTGTGGCTGCAGTACGCCTTGGTTTGTTTGGTTTTTTTTTTTTTGTTTTTTTGTTTTTTTTTATGTGACTGCTGCTTAAATATGTGGCTTGCAAAGCAGATACTACAGAGATCCAAGTAGTCCTTGCCTGCAAGTCTAGGAGGTGCCACGTGATGAAAAGTCATGGCTCAGGGTAGAACACTGCATGGAAAATTAAATTTTAACCCAATCTGATCAACTTTTGCTTTTCCTTAAAAATTGAACTCATTAAGGTATATGCATTGAACTACTCCTAAATTGCTAACTGTTCATATGCTTAGGACTGCAAATAAGAAAAAGACCAGCTACAAACTGCTCAAAAGATAAAGAAGGTGTTTTTTTTTTTAATTCCTCATAAGAAGTTTGAATGGTAATAACTTGGCTAGTTTATTTATCAATTCAAGAATTCATCAAAAGTCCAAGTTTCTTCCCAAACTGAGAGGTGGCCATATGGCTGCAGCAGCTTCAGGCATCATGTCCCTGTGTCATTTCGTGTATCTTTTTTCAAAGGAAAAGACAACTTTCTTAGAAGTGCCCTGATTTCCTTCATATCTCACAGGCCAGAATTGGGTTATGTGTCCCTACCTACACCAACCATCCAGAGGAAACTGAAATAACTGATAGAACTGAGCTCCCCCAGACACAGCAGGTGCCCCCACTCCCCTTGGAGAGGGTTAACCTGATTGAGGCTCTGTTCAAAAACTCGAAAGTTGTTGTTAGGCAACAATATTAATATTTAACATAAACAAGTTTAAATCAAGATAACATGCAAAAGTTTTTAAATGAAACCGTCTAGGTATGATTTAACTTTTTCAACTTCAACTAAATAATGAGATTTGGTGTCACAAAGTGTAATCTCAGGTCCCGTGCTGGTCTGCAAACTGGTATAGTAGATCCAAAATGAGATTAAGTATAGAAACTGAAAACATCTAAATACTTTTATAACATTTGACAGATTAATTTTATAGTTGAATCTCACAAAAACATGGAGCTTATCTTTTTTAATGTCTTGGTTTTTATTATTAGTAATTGATTTTTATTGTATTCTACAGAATTATCAGTCCATGGTGGCCTGAAAATTGAGGAGTGGAAGGGAAGACCAGCTCTATGCAATCTAACTTGAGTTTATATGTTATACATAAGTCAACTTAAATTTTACCTTTAACTGTCACAGCAAATCCAAGCAGCTTTTTCTTCCCAACCTGATTAAGGTTTAGCACTCTTAGAGCTAAATGTGTGGTCTGAACATTGTAAAAATTATCTTAAAAAAGAAACCTATCTAGGACTAATGAGCCTTAGGCCAGAGGTCCACTACCCAGTGGAACTAGTCTGTTCCAAAAGAGACTATGCCTTTAACTTTAGCCAGCCCCTGGGCACAACACCATGTAAAAAGGGAGATAAGAGAAAGCTGTGTATGAATTTGACCAGGCCAGCAGTATTGGAAAACCTGTTAGGCCCTGTCCTAACACAAAATGAGAAGAATTGTTAGGATGAGCCAACTATCACTGTCATTAGACTGGATTCAAAGTTAATATTACTTTTTCCTTCAAACAGAAATAGCCCCTACATTCAATTAGCACTTTTGGTCTTCTGCTACGGAAAATGTGTTGGGTAAATAGTCTCACACCTTATCATATGTATTTTCTCAGACAGAAATCATATTAATTCATGTACTTCTCCATAAAGGACAGGACAGATATGTAGTTAATATTGAAGATTAAGAGGTTACCTTTGCTGTAATTAGCATACATCAGTAGCACATTTTCATAACCAAACAAAGAAACTCCCACCTACTTGGGTATGTTTTTTTTCTTTCCCCAGGGTATCTAAAGTAACCTTTCAAATCACCAGCTGCAGAGATAACATTCGTCTCAAAGTGTATTCACATTGGGTCTTCACAGGGCTTTTATGAAATTAGTAACACACTGTCTTTGCAGGAAAAGCTCACCCGGGGCCCCTGAGTGCACTAACCAGGGCACTGACAAAGAAGTCTGAGGCTCAACAGCGAAGGGTTCCACACTGATTCTGGAATTGAAGCTGGCCCGGAAATGTCATTCTGAGCTTTAGCTCTGATGGCATTTGTTAGCGTTACACTTCCTCCTCCTCATTTCCCACTGGTTATCATGGCACAGCTCTCTTTATTTTAGGTATCGTTTTTAAGAATGCAAATTCAATTAAGGTCCTTCCCCCACTATAGAAGAATGTGGTTTCAAATATTTAACAAATAGGTTCGCCTACAGGTCTCTGTGTAGGAATTTCCTGCTGTTCATCCACTATCATCCTTCTTTAAGAAACACTCTAGTGATAGAACCTCTTCAATAGCTTCCCTTATTGAACTTAAAACATACAATGCTGTATCTCCCACAAGGCACAAGTCCCCCACCGCGACCCGTTCCCACGAAGAGCTAAAGTTCAGCCTGAGAGAAGGGAGAGACAAAGCTGCTACCTACACTTTGACATGCGGAATAACTGACCTCGCCATCCAATCTCACCCTCCTTTTCCGGAAGCAGCCAGCTGTAACTTCGTTTTGGACTAAGGCTATGATTTTTCTCTACGCATATGAATGTTTATTTGTGAAGTCTTGAACTTTGAGCTGCCTCCAACTCTAAAAATAATGTGGGCAAGTTGCCATGTTTATAATCTTAAAGCCTTCAGCTTTCCAGGTTATACCTACTCTCTCTCGTTATTTAATTAATGTCAAACACATAGTGTCATGCGACATTTCTGTTGGAACATTTCTATTTTTCCAACATGTCTATTTTCCTACACATAACTAAAATGAATAAAACTTCTGACTAAATCATAGGTATCTGTACAGGCAAATGATTAAAGGGTTTGACTGCCTACCATAATCTTGGAACAAGGTCTGGGTAAAAATATTAATGAATAAAGGATTATAACTCTGGACGAGCTTAAAAATATAACATTATTTTCCTCAAAAAGTAGAGTTTAAACTACATATGATTACATTCCATAGATCTCTCTTTTATAGCACCTTAAACAATCTAGATAATTAATAAGTGTTTGTTTAAAATAATGAATGAATTCAAAAACGATAAAATATCACCTGGTTGGAAGGGTAAATTCTTCATGGCATTAAGCTTCTCATAAATAAACCATGTAGATGACATTCAGTCTTTAGCACCAAAGACAAGAACCCAAAACTATCTCAATATTTGTTTCTTTTTAAAAAGATTTTATTTATTTATTTTTAGAGAGGGGCAGAGAGGGAGGAAGAGAGGGAGAGAAACATCAATGTGTGGTTGTGTTTCACGCACCTCTTGCTGGGGACCTGGCCTGCAACCCAGGCATGTGCCCTACACTGGTCAAATTGGTGACCCCTTGGTTTGCGGGCCGGCGCTCAATCCACTGAGCCACACCAGCCAGGGCATATCTCAATATCTGAAGACATCTGAGAATAGTGAGGGGAGGGGTGCAGAGAGATCACAGGCTGGAAATCTAAGAGAGTTCCTGGCGTTTTTACCTGGGAGTGTTTTAAATACCCCCGTCCTTAAAAACAGCAGCCTGCTTTCAGAGCCAGCACGGCCCATGCGATCAGGGTCCATCAGATTCATATTTCCAGGAACATGTAACTGGGCCTGGGAAACTGGTCTCCATCTCTGGGCACCATGTGCAGGCAGGTGACCTAAACGGGGAGCTGTGAAGCGAAGAACGGCCGTGCTCGGAGAAAGAGCGAGGCAGGCGGCAGGGAGAGCCACGGAGGTGACAGGCATGCACAGAGGAGCCTATGCGCCCCGCGCCAGTCTCACACCTGGCCCTCCTTGGTTCTTTGAGATGGCAGTATCTAAGCTATCTGGGTAATAAAATGGTGGAATGGAATAAAAATAAGAAGTAGAGAGAAAGGATCCAATAACAGTTTGGACTTCTGTTGAGGCCTCTGGGAGCCACTAAAGGGTTTCAAGGGCCCAGAGATCAGAAATCATCTTTATAGACAACAGCGCCCTGGCTCAGGGTAGAGAATGAGTTGGAACAGACCAAGAGTGCAGTGAGGAGGCTTTTGTGGGAATTCAACAGCCCGCGACCCGGGGAAGTATCTGTTGCCAATGTGCAATGCTGCCTGCGGGCACAATTTACACAGATGGGCTACTTATCTTCAAAGGGACACGTTTTCTGTAAGACTTCCAAACAGTACATGAAAACTCATTCTTTGGCACCCCAGCACAATATATTATTAGACTGTTAGTCCACAGTCTCCACGATTATGTAATTAAATCGTTAGGACTAGAGATTAATTCGCCAGGGAGCTCCCATTGTTGAAGTGTGGTATTTCAGAATCGCCTAAGGAGATTATCTCCCCACTGCTCTTTTAGCGTGGTCTCTCACACATCTCCTTGATGCTGTAGATCCCTCCCTAAACCTCTCAAAGAAAATGTCAACCAGGGAATTCATAAGGTAACACTGGGTGGCAGATACTTTTGCTAATTTCACAAAATCTTTCTAAATCCCTTAAGAGTTGGGGCTCTCTGTGCTTCTTCTAAATATAGCTGAATATTAAGCTGGCTCAAGAGAGGTAGAGTGCAAGTTAGATATTGAAATATGGCCCGTGGTGGCTGTGCATTTAGAATGAACTTAGTTTCTACAACTACTCGGGCTCTGCAGCAGGTGCAGCTATTGAAATGCATTTTGAAGCTGATTTTCAATGTAAAAATAAACCACAGAAACAAATGCCTTTTAGATTATTTCACTGATCCTGACATTTAACTTAAAAATCTTCAGCCCTGGTTGATGTGACTCAGTGGACCGAGTGCTGGCCTGTGAACCGAAAGACAGCTGGTTCAATTCCCAGTCAAGGCACACGCCTGGGTTGTGGGCCAGGTCCCCCATCAAGGGCGTGCAGGAGGCAACCAATCAATGTATCTCTTGCACATCAATGTTCCCCTCCCTCTCATTCTCCCTCCCTTCCCCACCTCTAAAAATAAATAAAATCTTTTTTTTTTCTAATCTTGAGAATTCAGACCTACAGGGTATTACGCTAAGTGAAAAAAGTCAGTCAGAGAAAGACAAATACCATATAATTTCACTTAAAATGGAGGGTCTAAGCAACAATATAAACAAACAGGCAAAATAGAAACAGACACATAGACACACAGAACAGACTGATGGTTACCAGATGGGAGGGGCATTGGGGGGCTGGGTGAAAAGGTTAAGGGACTGAGAAATACAGATTGACAGTTACAAAATTGTCACAGGGATGTAAAGTATAGCATAGGAAATACAGTCAATAATATTGTAATGACTACGCATCGTGCCAGGTGGTCACTGAAAATATCAGGGGAACACTTTGTAAAGTATATGATTGTGTAACCACTATGCTGTACACCTGAAACTAATACAAAATAATATTGAATGTAAACTATAATTAAAATTTTTTAATTAAAAAAAATCCTTTAAAAATCTTGAAAATTCAGCTCAGTGTTTCTATAACCTCCCTTTATAATCTTTTCTTAGACTTAAACGGTCATAACTGTTATACTGCCTTGTATTTCTACCTCTATAATAAACCCCTAAACTTCCCTAACTACACTTGATCCATTTTCTGGTCAAAATTTGGGGAGGGGTCCTAGAGCACCTGAATCCTGCCAGTTGAAAATCTACACTAAACTCAAAAAAAAAAAAAAAAAAAAAAAAAAAAGACTTTTTCTGGCAGAGAAGTTATTAAACAGTAAGCCAGAAGTTAATCCTGTTTATATCAGCCAGAAATCTTAATAAAAGCACTAATTCAAAGACTCACTGGCTGCTGAAGACTAGCATACTTAAAAAAGAAGTCAAGTGCAACTTTTCCAGCTACAAGAAGATCGAAATCATTAATACGATAATAAAAAGAACAGCTAAAATTTATCGAGCACATAACATGTCCTCACAATACACGATTCCCAGTGCTTGGCATGCCTGGGGTCATTTAATAAACCCATGAGTAACAGTATGATTATGCCTATATTACAGCAGAGGCACAAATAAATGAAGTAACTTCCCCGAAGTCCCAGATCCAAGTAGTGGTGGAACATGATTGCAGCATCCACACTGAACTACTTTCCAAGGCCCAGATGTGACTCTGGATTTTTTTTTTTTTTTAATCACTGCATTCTTTGGCACAATGAAAGCAGAAAGATTCTTTTTTTTTTTTAACTTAGAGTAAATTGCAGGCTCTGCCATGCTGCCCCCACCATCACTTTCATTGAAAAAAGTCTAAGGGACTTCACTTTGCAGGCGTTTCTAAGCTCTCTGCTAACAGACAATTTAAAAAAAACAAATGTGTCAATAAATGGCATCCTCAAGACTTCTATATTAAAATGATGCTCAGTAGAACGGTCCTGTGACACCCAGAAGTGAAACATCCAGGAACGCCCCTTAAAGCCAGGAGGCACTACCAGTGCTTTGGGGGCAGGGCACCAGCAGGCCAGAGAGGTACCCAGGCTCTTGAAGGAGTACTCGTATGCTTAGCTCCATCAAACACACCAGTGACGATGACACAGCAGACAACCGGACAAATGTCAACAAAGAAATCATCCAAATATGTTCAGCTATTTAGATGTGCCCCATTAATACTGTTGCTCCTTTTAAAACGGCAAGGGTTCTGTTGCCAATGGTCTACATTCAAGTGGAAACAGATAACTGGAAAAAAAAAATTTTAATGGAATACCCTTCCTTAGCTTCCATTAACCAAATTTTAACTATCTGGACTTAGTTTAGCCTAACAAATTTTGTTTTATGGAAATACAGGTTAAGAATCTCTGATCTAAAATAAAAGCCCTTATGATTAATCTAACAATTTATTCTAATTAACTGCCTGTCTTCCACGCTAACTAGCAGAGAATTTTGCCTTTTCCCTCATCTTTTCAAGACATTGAGTTTATATTTGGAGTTTTTAAATAAACAAAAATTACAACTAAATGTAGAGCTAAGGCCAAACATTCCTATTTTCTGGTTCAGAAAGATAAGAATTTAGACAAACAAGCCAAAAAAAAGAAAGAAAGCAAGCTAGGATGATTAGCTAATCCAATCACAAAACACAGAACAGAATGCATACACATTCTCTGTCTATTTTGGATGATGTCAGGTACTTGATGGGACAATGACAGAAAAGTCACATGGATAGCTGCTCATATAGGAACTTTACCGAAAGTATTTAAATTTCTATGGGCATATAAGGAAAACAAACGCTCCTTGGTAAAGTGGTTCTCAAACATTGGGACCTAGACATCATCTTATCCAGGGAAATAGACATTTTGACTTAATTATGTTATGTGTTTTCCTAAAAATAATGGCCCATGTGATCAGAAACACACACTTGCAGGTTCTTTTTGTTTCTGAAAGCAAGGTAGGTTTCGGAGTCCACAATCGGTCTACAAGAAAAGCAAAACAACATGAGTTGTTTGTAAACGACCTCTTGCAAATACTACTCATTGCTTATACAAGCTCACTGTGGCCATGTACCTAGCTAAAAATATTTCCCAGACTCCTTTACACATATGGGCAGTAATGTGATTAAATTCTGGCCAATGTGATAAGTGCAAGGTCATGAGTAAATTTCTGTCAAAGATATTTTAAAAAGAGTATGAGTCAGTTAATAAGTGTTTATTGTTCTTGATCCTTCCTGCTACCTGAATGTAGATTTGATGACTGGAACTGCAGCAGCAATCTTAGAACCACATGGCTTCCCTGAATAAGAAACCTAGCTATTTCCCTTAAACCCCCATCCTTCTCCTTTATATCACACAGCTTAAGAATTACAAAAGTCCTAATTAGTAATTGTAGAGCAGAAAAACATAAGAAACCTGAAACCTGGAAGGGCACAGAATTGCTACACCTACCCTTAGGATTTTTACGTGGAGAAAAATAAAGTCTTACCTTGTTTAAGGCACTGTTATTTAGGTTTCACGTTATATACACCTGAACTTAACATTGACACCATACCTGTGGGAGCCAACCTCCCAGACAGCCCAGTTCAGACAGCCTTGACTCCTAATATTTATGTCTTTGTATAGTCTCCTCCCCCATTGAATCAGGCATCCTATAGAATATGGCGAAGTGACCATACAATTTCAGATCACTCCACTCTAGAATTAGCCAGTCACCACTTCATAAGGAGACTCCAGCAGCCCTGTGGAGATGGCCCATGAGGAGGAATTGAGGTCTCCCACCATCAACAACTTTAGAACCATACAAGGCCACCATCTTGAAAATGGGTCCTCCAACCCCACTCCAACCCTCAGATGACTGCCATCTCAGCTAACATCTGGCTGCATTCTCATCAGGAACCCTAAGCCAGAACCACTCTGCCAAGACAGTTCTGAATTTCTGATTCAGAGAAACTGTGAAAGGTAGTAAATGACCGTTCACTTGGGGATCATTTGCTATCAGCAACAGATGACAGTCTGTGTACCTGTTGGCATTAACCCTCTAGAATAGCCTGGCATTATAATGCAGCAATCATCAACCTTGAACTGCTCGAAATTATTCCATTAGCTACATTCTGCCATTTTTATTACCATTTAATTAGACCTACCAACATGATGCTGGTGGCACGTATGCTCTGTATGAACAGAGAGCATGTTTGGTTTTGCGCATCATTGTATTTCCCCAATACATACAACAGAATTTGGCATGAAGGACATACTCTGTATAAGTATTTCTTGAATAAAGGAACAACTAAATGTATGACTGAAGAATAGAGAGATAAGTGGCAATCAGGAACTCAGGTCTATTTAGTTGAGCGATTTTTCTTTTCCTTTCTCTTCATTGGCTAGCCCCCCCACCCCACCAGTGGCCTGCTATGCAGAGAAGAGCTTGCCTAGTCCTGATTGTTATTGGGCCCAGAAAAGAAAATTAACTAGAGGTCACGCCCTGAATTGCTTTCCAGTGTGGGAATTGTGAGCTTTTTGTTTTGAATTCCAAAGAAAAACCAGGAAGTACCTGGCATGAAGGGTCAATGGCATTAACAGAAAGGCATAGTCACAGAGGCAGCACCTTGTACCAGAAGGGGACAAACACAGAGCTACAGGAAGAAGGGGACATGAGAGGCGGGGTTTGCACGGCCCTATCGTCCTGAGCCACAGCCCTGAACAATCTCTACCTGCGATCTCTGAGGCCCAGAGCCATCTAGTCCCCGATGTGAGAAACACTTGACATGAATTCAACATGTGTAAAAAATACTAATTCTAAAAAGCACGCAATAAAAGGAACAATTTTTAAAGGAGGAAAAGACTTTCTAAGGAAGCAAATTCAAATCTTGATTTTATGCTAAATCATGTTTAGTCTATTCTTACTCTACACCTCCAATTACTATGTCTAGATCAAATTTTTTTTTAAAATATTCACTTCCTAACATTCCCCTTTTCTGTTGCTAGGACAGGCTGTTCTTTTTAAAATCAAACCCAAGCCAGTGTGGTGGCAGCAACATTGAGCCAGTGGAACTCCTGTAAAAGTTCCTGTCTGAATAAAGATTGGCAAACCCCTGTTTTCAGGCAAATTCCTTTTTTTCTCATTCTCAGTGAGGTATGGCTATTTCAACAGCTATTTAGCCCTAGACTCTAAAGGAAAGTGATAAAATGAGAATGCTGTTTATTGACATAGTATTTCATAATTTTCAAGCCCCTCCTCCTACCTATTTACCAAAGAAACCCCGGAGACAACGATGGGGAGGAAATATTGAGACCTCTTATCCTAAAGCTCCAAGTCATTCTGTCTGATTGCTCCTAGACATCTCCATCCAGATGTACCCCAGACCCTTCAAAGTCAACCCCTGTAAAATCATGCCCTGGCTGGTGTGGCTCAGTGGACTGAGTGCCGGACTGTGAAGCAAAGGGTTGCTGGTTTGATTTCCAGTTGGTGCCTGGGTTGTGGGCTGGGTCCGCAGTGTGGGGCATGTGAGAGGCAGCCACACATTGATGTTTTTCTCTCCCTCCCTTCCCTTTTAAAGATAAATAAAATCTTTAAACAAACAAACGAACAAAACCACACCCTTCATTGGCCCCACTGTTTTAAAGGTACCTGGGATTTGCTTCAAAATCCTGGTATGGCACAGTAAGGCACACAGATACGGATATGGCTGTCATGAAGAAAGTAGTTTTGTATCTCCTCAGTCCCTAGAACAGGAAGCACTGCAACATCGGGGTGGGCCATGCAGGCAAGCACCGGGGTGGATCTGGTAGCAGAGGGATTCAGCGTGGGTAGGGGTGAGATGTAGGCAAGAGCCTTTATTGTGGTTTCCGCAGGAAGGACCAGGTGAGGCAGGGTCCGCTGGCCTAGGACTGGCTAGTTTAAATCACTTCGGCAGGCTCTGGGGCTCAGGGGCTGTCCCCAGTTGTCTGGTACCCAGCCATTGGGTGATGAGGACAGGAAAACAGTGACCTACATATGAGAGACTGATAAAGGAGGCAGTTGAGCATGAGGAATCTGGGTCAGTTGGTTTTTATATATTAAAAAGTGCACTCACAGGGGAGTTGTTTATCAATCTCTAGGAAATTAGCTAACCCTGGGAGGGTTGTCCCCCAGGGTAAGGCCCCAGATATAAAAGCATCAGATAAAATAAAATAAGAAATGCTTAATATACCTGCCTGCACATCACCCCCTTCCTAGTTTCAGTCTCACTAACGGGTGGCATTACCAACCACCCATTGGCCCAAGAAAGCCACCTTGTCACTGCCGCCTTCTCCATCCTCCTACATCACACATCCTAGCTTCTCCCCCCGATCTCTCTCCCAGGCCCTCACCATCTAGTTCATCATCTCGAACGTTGACTATCACACCAAACCTTTTATATGACACTCTGAAGGCTACCTAGTCATGATCCAGCCGCATCCTCAGCCCTTTTCGGCACTGACACCAACTCTAACCCCCTACCTCCCGTGCTCAAATCCTTTGAAGACTCTTGTTTTCTCTTTAAAAAGTGAAATGGTATCTCAACTTCATAATAAGAGCCTTCTACAATCCTTGAGTAAAACTGGCCTTCTAAGAGTAAGCCCCGTTTTATTCTGATATCCCCTTTAAATGATGTAGAGGGTAAAGTCACAATTTGGAAAACACAGGTGTAAGGAGAGAGCCTAAACCAAGTCCCTCCAAAAGCAGCCCCCCTAACCAGCCAGCCACATCTCCCATGCGCCAGCCTCCTGCCCCAAGCTCATGTTCTTAACAATCTAATAACTCTGTAGATGTAAACCCAGGAACACATTGCGCCTCTGATAGTCTTTGACACGACTCTGCTGGGCTCCTTTGGATAAAACAGCCCAGTGAAGGAGATGTTACAGCAGACATCATAATAAATATCTGTCGTGGTTTAAAATATACTCACAAATACTTTGACACTCCTGTCACTGAGGGATCAAGTCCAATTCCCCACTGCTTGGATATAGGCTGGCCTCAGTGACTCATACCTAACAAATAGAATTCATCCCCAGAACCAATACTGACAACACAGAGCCAAGACCGGCTGCAGCTGTGCAAAATGCACCATCACCTTCCTTCCTGATTCCCAGCTCTCCTCCCAGAGAGTGAAACAATTTTGTATAAATGCAGTATCATGCAGGGCCAACCCCATTTGCTTCTCCAATTCAGCAGGCTGAGGATGTAAAAACTGAGCTAATAAAAAATGCATGTATTCTTCACCTCTGAGTCAATAAGGAAAATGAATGTGCTCTCCCATCCCACAAAACAACAAGCATTAGTGCTCCTAACAATTCTAATAATTCCTTACATACATTTGAACGGTTCCAGGGTGAAAGATGCTTGACTGCTTCATTCAAAAGTACAGACTCATAGATGGAGAGCAGGCTGACCGCTCTTGGGGCGGGGGTTGGAGGTTAGGGGGTAGAGGGTCTGAGCAGAAAAGAAAAAGGACTCATGGACATGGACAACAGTGTGGTAATTCCGGTGGGGAGAGGTAGAAGAGGGTATAAGGGGGATAAATGGTAACGGAAAAAAATACAATTAAAAAAAATTTTAAGTACTTTAATAAGAATGTTCCTAGGGACAGTGCTATCAAGCCAGGGGGCACATATCCTAAACCTTTCTCCCAAACTTGTAGAATCTTTGAGATAAATCAAAAGACACACAATTAACAAGAAATTGTCTTTTCTTTGTAGACCAACACAGCAGACAACTGAGAAGATCAGGAAGGAAGAAGAGGAAGGTGTACATAGAACTTTAGGGAAAAATACAGACTCCAAAGGCTCCTGGCAAAGCAATGCCCAGGTGGTCTTTGATATGAAGAAGGTTTTAAGTGACAAACAAACACTTAAATCTACCCTATACCCTCACTCTCAAACTTAATGAGAACTTCAGAAGTCTTTTTTAAAAATATCAAAACCCTGAGGTAAGAGGAAAGGACAGTCATCTGTCCTAAGAATAAACATTAATTCTTTTTGTACTAAAGAAGTAGTGTTAAGTATCTGTGAAATATCTATTCAAGTACTAAGAATTTCCGAGTCTGTGGCAAAGACAGATTTTTAAACCTGTTCTCCTTTCTTTCCTTAGAATCCACTGTCCCCATTACATGTAGTGGAGAGATTTTGTGTCTCTGGGAAGGAGCCGTCTGTGTCTTCAACCTGCTGAGTCTACCCAAGTAGTGAAAGAATTGGTACATGTTTTCAAATGGAAAGTTCCAAAGAGTTTAAAATTCGACTCTTGGATTAAGTGAGAGAAAAAGTATAATTTACTCAGCCACATTGTCATATTAAAACATTCCAGCCTGAGAAGTATGTAGGGAGACTATGTGGATAGGGTCATAGCTCAGGAATTTAAATTCTCCCCCAACCCCAGGGCACAGAGGTGGTGGCAATGGAGATTTCCTGATGTTCAGTGTCAGCCTTCTCACAGTCATCAAGTGGCATTAAAAACAAAGAAACAAACAAGAACAGGCAGAAAAACCAGCACAAGATACTGGTGGCCTGCAGGGGAAAAGAAGTCACAAAACAGCAACTCTAGGGTGAGTGAGACCACTGCAGCCCAGATTTGTGTGTGTGTGTCTCCTCCTTGCAGAAGGACACTCCCCCTGGGCAAGGGCTCCTGTCCAGCTCCCAGCAGGGAGAAAGGCCTGGTCACATTCAAATTCCCTGAAGTGCCGCAATTATTTATATAGTCATCCATTCCGTCTTTTAGCAAATGAATAGCGAGTTTCTGCTGTGTACAAGGCATGCTGCCAGGTGCTAAGGACACAAGAATGAGAATGACAGGCAGAATGCCTGTCCTCAGTGAGCAGGAGTGACCAACAATTAACAACAAACTACACAAAACGTATTCCATAATTTTTGTCATAAGTGCTATGGAAAGAGAGGTATAGAGAGAGAAACAAGTGACATAGGACCTGCCAAAGCCGGGGCTGTCAGGGAAGACTTCTCCGTGGAGGTGGCTTTCCACCTGAGCTCAGCGGAGGTGAACTCAGCAGTTCCCCGAGGAGAAGGCAGGGAGAGCGGTCCATGAGAAGGGACGGACACACTGGAGCACCGTGCTGTGTGGTGGGAGGGGAAGCAGGGCCAGCCTCGCAGGACCTCTCAGGCCGTGCTGGGGAACTCGGTTTTCATCCTAAGAGCAATAGAAATCTACTAAAGGCTTTTTAACAGGGAGGTGACAGGATGAGGTTGGCCTTTTGTGAAGACCGGTCTGGCTGTGGTTTGGAGGATACTTTAGGGGGACAAGACTACAAGACGGGGGCTGCCTTCCAAGTGCACTAGGAGTGACTTGGACAAGAGCAGAACGAACAGAGATATGTGGGATAATAACTTGGGGTCCTCTTCAAGTAGAAGTCTTCAAATATTTGTTCAGCACTTGTCTGAAACTGCTTGAGGAATGTGGGGCAAAAAAACTGCCCTACGTAATTCTGTTTGGGCCCCCAAATAATACCCTGACCAACAGAAAAGAAAGCCACTCAGCAGACCTTGTCCTCCTTACAAAAAGGCCCAGGGATCATCTGACAAGCGCATACCTCTCAGACAGAGCCCCAACATATGTGCACTGGCTGTGCAGACCACAAGTGGCACTGTGCACGCCCTCGGCGAGACTTCAGAGCATCCTGGCCGTGGGGAGAGGGGAACAGCGGTCTCACTTCTCTAACCCTAATGATTCCCAACCCGTTTTTTCCATCTCATATCTCTAGTCTTCTTAGCATTCTGATCAGCTACCCAGCTGACCCATCTCAAATCCAGCCCTGGTTTGGACTAGGATGATTACAGTGGGAATCGTAGGAAAGAGAACAATTCCAAAGTAAATTAAGTAGAATTAATAAGATTCAGACAGTGTGTGACAAAGGACAAGGAAGCATGTGAGAGGAACTGTCATACTTTTGCACCTTTCTGTGGTCTTCCTCAAACTAGCCCCAAAAACCACCAAATAACAACAACAACAACAACAACAACAACAAAACCCTGTCATATAAATAATAAAAATATGTACAGAGCCCTTTATAGCTTGTACTATTTTACTTTCATTATATTAGGTGATTGTCACAACAGTTCTATGAAACATGACAGATATATTTCTTATTTCAAAAGTGGAACTCACCAAAGACCATGCAATTAATAGAGCAGAAAAAAAAATAATCAAGAACTTCTTAATCCAAACCCATGCTCTTGCTACTAGAACATATTGTCCTAAGGGACAGACTAATAGTGCCACAAACAAGCACTCAGTGGGCCCCTTTTATCCTGGAGAAACCATGAGAGGACACAACCACTGGCAGTCCTCGGCGGGGAATGTGCAGGGCGGGGGGGGGCGGTCGATATGGCCAGGGAGCTGGAGACGTCTTAAATCAAATGTTATTTGGGAGCCTGGAATTAGCTTTAAGTCACCAAACTGGAATATTTCTTTTAAACTACAGAAGGAAAGGCAAAATACACTATGAACAAAGTCAGAAATTAAAAGAAAATGGGAAGAAGATATTTGCAATATATGTGACAAAACATTGTATATGCCTCATATTCGATGAGCTATTAAAAGTCAATGCAAAAAAAGATAAACCCATGCAAAAACGGTTACAGGACATAGACAATATTATAGAAGAGGAAATTGCCAGTTAACATGGAAAGATGCTCAACAATGCTAATGGCTCAAGAAACGCATTGCTGGCTGGATTTCAAAGGATGACTTCATCCAGTGTTGGCTAGATTGTGGGTCTCATACTGTGATTTATAAGAAGAAATATATATTTGGCCTTCCTCCCTGGCACATAGCTCCTAAAACCCTTGGAATTTCCTAAGTGTTAAGTATGATCAATGTATCTTTTGTGATATTAATGAGGTGACTTCTTGACAGCCCCCTGGTAAGCTAAGCATGGGGACAGGTTGCCAATGGATGTCCCCCATGCCCCCATGGAAGGGAGAGGAGCTGGAAATCGAGCAGAATCACCAGTGGCCATGATTCAATCAACCATGCCTAAGTAGTGAAACCTCCACAAAAACCCCAAAGGTCAGGGTGCAGGAGCTCCTGGGTTGGTGAGCACGTGGAGGTTTGGGGAGAGTGGCGCACTCAGAGACAACATGAAAGCTCCTCGCTTTTCTCTCCGTCTCTTGCCCTATGCATCTCTTCCACCTGGCTGTCCTGAATTAACACCTTTTCTAATAAACAGATAATCTAGTAGCTAAACGTCTTCCTGGGTTATGTGAGCCACTCTAGCACATGAATGGAACCGAAGGAAGGGGTCATAGGAACCTGTGACTTACAGCCAATGGAGGTTTGGAATTGGTATCTTAAACCGCAGGCAGTCTTGGGGGACCGAGACCTTAACCTGTGGCATCTGATGCTATCTCCAGGCAGGTAGTGGCTGAATTGATTTGCACGATAGGGCACCCAGCTGGTGTCAGAGAATTGCTTGGCAGTTCTGGTGGGGGGAGAGTCCATATGTGGGAACTGGGAGAACTGTAGTGGGTAAACAGGCATTCTCACAGACAGCCACCTACCAAAATTTTCCTGGTCTTCGAGGCTGCAACTTCAATTCTTGAAGTTTACAAGCTGCACAAGGGTATGAAGGCATACATAAATAACTGTCTGTTACGGCATTATTGACAAGAGCAAAAAAGTTAAACACCCATCAATAGAGAACTAGTTTCTTCAAATACATTAAGTCCATGATATTGAAAATAGTACAGTTGTTAAAAAGTATGGGGCAAATATGTATATAGCAACATGAATGTGTCTTTGTATAGAGGGTGAGAAAGAAAGAAAAAAATCAAAACCAATTAATCAAACAGAATGCCGAATAAAACGCATTATTATTGTTAAGATAAACTATGTTGGCACATGCATGGCACAAAGTTAGAGAAAACATACACCAAATCGTCAATTGTAACCACCTACAAAGGGAGAAATGGCAAGCAGAGGAGTACAGCTCAAAGGAATGTTTTTACATTGATTTCATATACTCCTGTGTTATTAAATTTCCAATGACAAGCATATATTATAATTTTTAAAATTAGTAAGACTATTTTAATATGAACAAAAAACTTCGGAGGCATAATGTCCTTTTTGAAGTCAACTCAAATGTTGAGTAAGCAAATTCCATTCTTATTCACTTTCCTTCTGGACCGCTTTATGTTTTAATATGAAATTACTTTCCAGTTGATCTCACATGGAACATTACTATATGCAACCCCTGCTTTCTTATTCCACTTTTATTAATAGGCAGAGTTGCTATTTCAGTTACCTTCATTGAAGGGCCAACTCTAAATCACTTCCTAGAAATGACCAATTCTTATTGAGGACAAACTAAAAAGGAATGCTGAATTTCTACTGGCCTCCATTTTTCGAGTCGTAACTCCCTCAGCTTTCCTCCCTCCACGAACCTCTAAAAATATGTAAGTTATGCCTCACCGCCTTTGGACTTATGCAGGTAACCATTCAGAATAAGCTTAATAATTTGACTTTCACAGCGAGCCTAATGGTCAAATGATTCTAAATGAGCAGGAGGATGGAGCAAAATCTGAGTTGGATGTTAGCACTTATTTCTCTTACATCTAACCCTGCCTCTCACTTTCTCGAGCATTCCAGGAGACCTTTGGCAAAGGACAGCCAGTTAACTTTAACCACTCACGTTGCCACATCCCTCATGCAGTATAACATCTAAACTACAAATCACCACATCATACTCATTAGATCTGATCAGTTCATTGCTTGCTAATAATCTACATTGGCCCTGCATCATTTATCTAATGCATGCAAAGAAGCTGGCATGGCAATAGATAGCCAAACGAAGGCTATTATCCACAAGAGTCCCATGGAGTCAGTAGGACAAGCCACATGCAGTTAAAGGCGGCCAGAATTCCCCTTTGGGTTAGTAAAGGGAGAGAGTTCTCTTTTGTTTTATGCTTGAGACCCTGTTGAACACATTCACATTTTCTGAGACCACTTTGAACAGAGCATTACATTTTCAAGATCATTTATTCACCGAACATTTAATACTAGATACCATTCCTAGAATGCTTACTACATGCAGTAAGACCCTTAGTACTTTAATTCATTGACATGTGCCCCTGCACCTGCTGCGTGGTCTCACTGCGGTCGTGTACCGCCCCTCAAGCCCTCTCTCTCATTCACTGACCATTTCTGCACCAAGCTCACTTCTACTCCTGCCATCATTTCTGGTGACAGTGACTTAATACGGGATGGCACGCCCATATGCTGGCGTTTTTGTTACTGGACTTCCTCACTTCCAATTATCTTGTCCTCCAACCCCCTAATCCTCCTACTTCAGTGGTCCCACCCTGGACCTCGAATTACCACTAACTGTAAAATTCCTAACATGTCCACTTCAAGCTTTCCACTAGACTACCACTACTGGTTTGTTTGGGTTTTTTTCCCCTGTCCTCTGGCATCCCAATGATTTGATCATGTCAGAAATTTCAAATCATTGACAATATTTTTTTACTGTCCAATGCCTTCCTTGTGACCCCCTTCACCTAGCATTCATTCTACTGATTTACACAGACACACGGTTCCTTCACTCTGCTTCTCTTCACCCAGATTGGTTCCTGTGCTCCAATCGTCTGTGCCTGCACTCAGTTGGCTTGAACAAAACACAGGAACAAGACTAATTTTTAAATATTTATGTCCTCAGTTTTCAAATAGACCCTCATTTCCTTGTCAGGTTCATCCCATCACACTCCAAAACTACTTCTACAAAACTTTTCTCTTGAAACCTCCAGTACAGCTCCTATTTGTCGCTAATAACTTTGCTCCTAATTTCACCAACAGGAGAAACAGGTGGCAAAATTCTTCATTCCACCTACCATCTTTATCTATGTCCACGTACAATGCTTCCTCTTTCTCCTACATCGATGATGTGTTTTCTACTAGATCGTAATAGTCTTCAAATAAAAGTCCCTTAAATCTTCTTCTCCTTGACCCCACATCTCTCTATTTCTACATATATTTAGGGAAAGACTCCTCAGAAATATCTGTTTATCTCTTCCCACTTCCTCCCTCCCACTTGCTCTTTAGTCCATTCCAACCA